>NC_072868.1:4562802-5187802 GCF_028858705.1 Grus americana
TTATTATCGACTCCTCCAGCTTCACAGTGCAAGTTATCTTATTAGCTTCCTTTGGGCCAGCCTCTCAGGTCAGCTCTGCTAGTATCGTTGAAGGTGAAAGGCTGGAAATGTTAAACTTCTTTCAGAAGTCAGCAGAATTATATGCCAAGACAAATGGCCACCCCTCAATTCCCCGAGCATCCCCTTTGGTTCTCCAGGGCATCAAGGCAATCTGAGCATGGCTAACAAGTACTGCTCTTCACTTTGGCCTTTTAATTCACAAACAGTAAAGAAGACCAAGAAGAAAATAAAGCACTGATTGTAGCAACAATGCACTAAATATAGAAAGATCACAGATCCATAAAGTGCTCTGCAATTGTCTAATAGGACTGATTAATTAATATCAGCAGAGAAATCTAGAAAGTTTTCTAGCAAAGGTCCTTTAAACATAAAGTTGGAATATTAAAAAAAAAACTAGGACAAAATTCTCAGTAATTTCTCTCTCCATTTGGGGATGTTCAACTTTGAGACAGTTAGATTTAGATTATCAGAGCAATCTGAATGATTAAACCTGCTGAAGTCCATGGGAAGTAGAGGCACAAACCCTGGTGAATCATGAACCTGAGGTCTGTTTTTCAAAGCTATGCTCCTATGGAGCTCACTTTTACCTTGACCCAGCTGTAGGAGATGAAGGCAGTTCAGAGGCACTGCGGTTTGGTGAAATCCTTTGGTTTTTAATTGACCAAGGGTCAAACATTCTGCAGCAGAAGCAATTCCACATTAAATCCTTTGCAGTCGACATCTCAGTCAACCCATAATCCAATAGATGTAATACACATTAAATCCACAACCTCCAACATATTCAATATAAAGGCACTCCAGACACATACCTTGAAACTTAAATACCTACTCTTATTCCACATACGCCAGGACTTTTGGCCATTTGCAGCTTCCCCTTTGAAGCGTACTTCCACTCAACAGCACTCAACCTACAGAACTAAGGCCAAGGACAGACCCCACCAACTACAGCATGATGGTATTTATCTTCTCTGCTGGTTTGTTTGTTTTGTTGAGGGGTTTTTGATTTTTTTTAAAGCCCCCAAATATATCAGCTGACAGTAATTATTCTATCAGCATGAATTTAGTAAATTCTGTCAGCTGGAGGACCTGGGAGTTAAATTCCACTGGCCCAAAGCATTTTTGAGATAAGATGTGTGATTCTCAAAAGCCAGCCAGGTTCTCTGTGGCTTTTTTTCCTACCTATGAACTCGGGGTAGTGCTTTGCTGTCCTAGCAGTGCTGTATATCATAACACAATAGCTGTTGAGTGCTAGAAGAGCTTTAGGCTGGAGGGGGAAAGCATAAACCTTCAGAGAGTTCTATGGCTTAAAGTAAATGGTAGTCTTAGTGGGGCACTTGTAAAAAGAGGCTGAGCAGATCTGACCTTCCTAATGTCCTGTCACTTCTACTAAGAGGACTATCCCAATCCCAGCCAGCAATGCAGCAAAGCGAGCTCGTGGTACACTGCTGTGGCAAAGAGTGGTCAGCTGAAGAAAGATGGTGCTTATTAGAAAGGCCAGTCTGGGGCTATTTATAAAGAGCTGCAGAAATGCAGTTCCTACAGAAGGTGGTGCTGCATTAAGAAACCTTCATAAAAAACCACGAAGGCATTTGGTGAGATCGTTCCATTCCTGGAGCTGAACTATTTCCACAAATCTAGCTGATTCCACATTTTACGCTTGTACGTCTCTGTATGCGTGAAACGATTTAAGACAAAGCAACTCCATTTCCCATCCTACTAGATGTCCTGCGATACCTTTCTATTTATTGTTCTATTTGCAATAGCTTTTCACCTCCATGGTGCGTAATCTGTTCTCATTTGTACCTCTGCCTTTATCGCCACTAAATGTGGTCTACCGTAATATTTTGACCTTTTGCTGAAAGGTGGGTTTAAATGAAATGTAAAAATGGGAGAGCCTGGAAATCCACATGGTTCTAGCAAATGAAAAAAGGAGCTTTCCCACTGTCACCTGGGCTGGAAAAGCAATGCTCCCTGCCTGGCATTAGGCATGCAGAGCACTGGCAGCAAAGCTCCCGAGACACCATCTGTGCACATAATAAAGAGCGCTGGGATTTTTGTAACATAAATGATTGAATTTGCTTTCTGCTTCCCTTGCAGTGGGAGTATGCCAGCTATTAAGTGCCATAAGAACTTGCCAGACTACCTTTGAATATAAAATTTATCTTCTCTGATTCATGCCCTCTCCCACCTCTGCAAGTAAACCTGGTGCTGCTATCAGAAATATTGTAGTCATTTTGCTTAGGCAAAAGTAAGTCTACTACCTGTCACATCCACCTAAATTAGGAGTGCAGTCATGAGCTACTGAAAGCCTGAACTGCTTTCGGGATTTGCATTATTCTTCACTGACAGTGGGACAAACCTAGAGTGACCACTGCATCTTAATAACTCTCACAAACCTTTTAAATTTTAGTATCAAATCTGAGCCCAGCGAGAAGGCAATATGCAGTACCATCCGTCTTTGTCATCTTAGGAGCTTCTGACCCTTGGTTTACTCCAGCACTTGTCTATCACTTCTCAAGTAAGAGGGAAACTCTGGATCTCTGACATCTGCCTGTATTTTTCTTCTGTAAGTAAATAAATAGTATTTGTCAGCCACGTGCATCACCATCAGGACTGGAAGCACTACCTGGCTGTTGCGGTTCAACCTGGCAGGCAGCTAGAACAACCACACAGCCGTTGGCTCACTCCCCCACCTCCCAGTGGGATGGGGGGCAATCCAAAAGGAAAAAGAAAGTAAAAGTCGTGGGTTGAGATAACGACAGTTAAATAGGACAGAAAAGGAAGATAATGATGATGATGATAATAAAAAATGTATAGGCAAAACAAGTGATGCACAGCACAGTTTCTGACCACCCAGAGGCAACGCTCAGCTAGTTCCTGAGCTGTGCTGCCTCCCAGCCAACTCCCAGTTATATACTGAGCATGACATCACATGGTATGGGATATCCCTTTGGGCAGTTTGGGTCAGCTGTCCTGGCTGTGTCCCCTCCCAGCTTCTTGGGCACCCCTCACCTTCTCATTGGCAGGGCAGTATGAGAAGCTGAAAAGTCCTTGACTGCTTGGCAACAACTAAAAATACCAGTATGTTATCAACATTATTCTCATCCTAAATCCAAAACACAGCACTAGACCACCTGCTGGGGAAGAAAACTAACTCTATCCCTGCCGAAACCAGGACACTGGTAAAAGTGCCCCTTGTTAGAGCTCTTTTCATTGGATTATAATGCCAAATTTTCTACAAGGTTAGAACTTTAAATCTTGAGTGCCTACATCAAGCTAAAGAGGTTTCAAATAGCTCAGCCAAAATGAGTCAGGTATTTCAAGAAAACAAACAAACAAAATCATTCCTATATTAAAAAGATAGCCAAACCAGCTAGTGATGCTTTTACTGGGAGCGTTAGAGCATCTCATCTTCCTGGCAAGGACAAGAAGTGCTAGTAGGGAGTTTTTAAACATGACCATGCAATTAAAGATGGTCAAAACGTGTATGTGCACAAGGCAACTATACAAACCAGTTTAATTCTGGCCTTTTCCTAACTCTGTTACACTTGACTTTTTGCTCTCCTAGTATCTTGAAAGTGTTGTTCGTGTGGTTATATAAACCAAACACAACCCAATTACGCCCTGGCAAGTCTTTTAAATTTTATGGGACTGTGGGATGTATGTGGTGGGAAAACTTAGCCTGTACAAATTGAACAACAAATAGAGGCAGAGGGAAGAACAGCAGCAACTGCGGAGTAGAGGCAGCCCTCGCCGGTGCCGCGCGTGGGAGCACTGAGGTCTCGCCGAGCCCCCGGCTGAACCCTCGGCAGGCGCCTGCCTTTAAGAAGGAAATAATACGCTGACTACAGAAGTTATTATGCTGCATATAAAGGATAGGAATGTGTCCCACAGCCTCTGAGTGGAAATGCTGTTCAAATTGTGCTTAAGCAGGTCCATGGGGAGGGGAACGGAGGTTTTCAATAAGCTGCGGCATCTCCTTTATGGCAGTGATGTACGCGGCATCCACGCTCCTCCAGGCCAGCATTAGCCCTCAGGATAAAGATTAGCTGACAGTAACATGTCAGTGGAGACAATAACCATGAGGATAAGTAGAAGCATGCCATTGAAGGAGCTTTGGGAGGAAAACCCGCTTTCCAGAAAGAACTTTAAATCCAGTATGTTAATAGCCAACAAGCAAACTTGGTACAAATAAGCAAACCCAGCACCAACAGAGGCTTCGTCCCATCCTGCGGTCCCTGAGGGTGGAGCAGGAAACGCGAGGATGTGCTGCCAGGTGGGACCTCTCTCTGGCTCCTTGCACGTGGCATGGCTGGTCTGCACGGCACAGACGTGCCATGGCTGCCCCGGGCTCCAGGCTTTGGCAGGAGAGCTGAAAGAGCAGCGGTGACGTGGCCAGGGGTTGTACAGCAAGAGTGAGTCGTGCAGCTGATGCTGTCCCCGATTCACGTTCAACCAGCTGAATTGTGAGCTCCTTTCTGGTTTCGGGAGAGGAAGGCAAGGGGAAGCAAAGCCATAGAAGAGAAGGAAAATCAACCCAAATTTGTGGTGGCCCACAAATTCCTAACTGGTTTGCTCTAAGGACACCCATGGGAACTTCAGGCCAACACTACCATGAAGGGCAGGACAGCTGGCCTATCCCAATGTCTCCTGGTTTTCTTCACTGCAGATCTGCAAGCATCCAGCCTGATCACCGAGCTGGAGACTGTCCTTGAGGAGTATAGATCACCGGGAGAGCACAGCCAAGGTACCCACAGCTACACATAAAAATTAGGGATAGAAAAACTGTAGGGTCTACCTGCTCTGAACTGCTGACAAGATCTCCAACTCAGGAGGAATGAAATCTTGATGTGGCAGAGGGGACAAAGTGCACTTGAAACCTGCCCAGTTCTGTATGACCTGCATACTGATGGGTGAGAAAATGTTCACTTAGAGAACGTAATGAAGGACACAGAAGATCAAAGCTTCATCTGGGGCTCAGAGGCAGTGGGACTCTCCAAACCCTGCCCAACTAAACTCTGCTCTTGTTTCAAAGCTCGTCTCTCCAGCCAAGAGCCAAGAAGTATCTTTTTTCTGTGCTTGTCCCCAAAACTGCTGCACCGTGGTCGTAATTGATACGCACACACCGACTGGTCTCCTTGCAGAGCCTTGGGAGACAACCCCCTTGTTTCTTCTGCTAAAACTAGCAGACCACCAGCTCTCCCCTCCCCTTGCCCACAGCAATGCCCACGCTCAGTAAATGCGGTTTGCACAGGACCCAGTAGGCAGGCCTGGTTATGCTGTAAATAAAGATTTAAATCCACAGTAAAAGATTTCTAAAGATTTCTAAAGAGGATTTCTAAAGTGCAAACAAAAAGGGCTACTTCAGCTCCTGTTAAGCTACATGAAGAGCATTAGCACTCCTATACACACTGACAAACGCTTTCTTTCCTTGAAATATCTCTGCTTGCCTCCCTTCTCCTGCCCATTGCCAGCCCCGACTGACATTTTTTGTGGTTGCTTCATTACTGCATCTCCAGAGAGTTAGGGAGGGCTGAGAGGAAAGGAAGAATGAGAAAGGGGAAAAATAATTACAACGGGATTTCATCGACAAGCAGAAAAAAAGGAAGTGTCCCTCTGGGTTTGATCAATAATGCAGCACTTGTTATCTTGATCTTCTTAATAAACCACAAGCAACCCAGATATATTTCTATCTGTGAATCAATTCTTTGCAATGTTTCTATCACAATATAGCCAGTACATGCAACCACACAAAAATAAAATGAAATGGGCTGGTTTATTGATTGTCCAAACAAGAAACCTTGTCATTTGCATAGATTATCAGCAGAGAAGTGCTGCCTGCTTTGCTTCTGTTTCATTACTTTTGCTTTGTTTCAGACTTTTTCTCTCCCCCACTGGGGCCACCTGCATTACTAGGCAGCCCCCTATGCCATACCAATGGCTAAACCCTTCCAGTTTAACCCCAAAGACATTTGCTAAACCTGCAACAGGAACTGCTTCTGTATCCGTGTCCCCTGTCAGAGAAACACTCCTGGCACTGCTTTTATTTCTCTTAAGTCAGAGATGTTGGAGGTGTCGCCGCACTTCACAGGAGGCAGAACTGGCTCGGAGTTCCTCGCCCCAGAGAAGGTTTAATTACACAGCTAATTATGTGGCTGAGTTCGCCTCCTTTCACCTCTTTTTTGTTCCTGTCTTGGAGCCTGCCTGCAAAGTTCATCCTCTCTGACCCATCGCTGTGCAGGCTACGACCACCCACCCAAACCCATGCCAAGCAGGAGTAATTGCTGGGCTGGGGTCAGACTGCAGAGTCCTGCCAGACAGACCTAGAAAGCACCTCTGTGAAGCTGTGCTGACCCTCACGACAGCTAATCCATGAATAAAACGCTCAAAGGCATTTTGAGTTTGGGTATTTTCAGCTCCCTGATGTACCCTCTGGATCACGGCGTGCCGGGACCTGTTACAACGGCACGGATGCAGAAAGCAGCCTTTGGTGGACCTGGCCTTGGAGAAGGGCTCCCCACACCTAACTGCAGGGTGACCTGTGGTTAACCCCCTGGTTAACCACACAGCAGAGGTAAGGACACCCGCCTCACACACACAGTGTGTCCAGTGCCAGGTTATGCTCAGACATCAGCTACAGGTAACCAAACAATGCTTTTATCACCCTAGATTGAATTCCAATGTCGTCTTTTGCTTTTTCAATTTTCGGTAACGCCTTGATCCTTCTGTGAAGGAAAATTTCCTTCTGCAAAGGAAATTTAAGAATAAACCAAGTAAAGCTTTCAAGATTTGACCAATGAAGAAATTACTGATTTTCAGATTTTGTGACCGTCTGATGAAAGCAACGAGCACAAAAAGAGCAAAGTAACATCTCATTGTCTATCAATTCAAATACCGGCCATGATAATGTTTCCCATGGGCCTGGTGGATCCATGCTGCAGCTTGCATTGATCAAAAGAAGGTCCTGAAGTAACTCCCCACCTTGCTTAGGCATTTACCATAGATATTACTAAGTTTTGAGAAGGCAGCCCCTGAATGTATGTAGATGAGCCCCCCTTCCCGCTGAGCCAGCATAAAATCCTTCAAGAAAAAATGTAATTAAGTTAGACTTGTGAACGATAATGAGTTTCTATTACACCCTGCTGAGAGTAGCAGCAACATCTGAAAATTGTTTTTCGCTGTCTACAACCAAGCACTAGCTCTTTTATTAGAAACAGGGATGGAGCTGATAGCTTGGACTGTTGCAGTTCCAAACTTACTTTAAGACCAAACACTTGTGAAAGATGATGCTGTGGATTCAAGCTCTGTAATGATATACGCGGATAACGGAGCTTCACTCTTGCAGGACAGTGCTGGAAGTCTTGGAGGAAGATGTATACAACCCCTTTCCATTCCAGCGTGGCACAGCTCGTTGGCTGCACTCTATCCATGCCCACAGCACGCAACGGCCTTGGTCTGGCTCTTCCATCTCCTGCAGACACCACTGACCAGTGCTGCGGGGACGCACATAAGAAGAGGACAAGCAGTGAGACCTCCCTGGGACTGGTGCTGTGCTTGCTGCAGCCTCTGCCTCAAGGGCTCTCTCCAGGACATGAAGCTCTTTGTGGTTTTTCCTCCGTACAGTTTTGCTGACTCAACTTTTTAAATGTAATGCCAGGTTTTTGTTTTGCATTGTCCCGTGCCCACACCTCAGCAATGCACTGCCTGAAGCAAACCCTTCTTTGGGGCGTTCTGAACCTGCTGCTTTAGACTGAGTCTGCATGGGTTTAGAAGAGGCAGCAAACCTCCCTTCCCAATTCAAGCCACTCCTGATTTTCTCAAGCTCTGTCATAATCTCCCCTCCACTTCTTCTTTTCCAGGCTGGACTCCTTGCCCCCCTTGCCATTGCTCCCCAGGGAAAAGCTGCTCTGTGCCCCTTGCCCAGCCTTGCTGGACATCCTGCAGCAGGGAGCAGATGCGGCTGCAGGGCCAGGAGGAGATCAGCAGTGGTTTGCACAGTGTCATAACAAGGTCTTCTGGTTTGTTCTCTGTTTACTCCTGGTAATTCCTCACACTTGATTCACCTATTTGATTCCTCTTGAGCATCAAGCTGACACTTCCTTAGGGACTCTCTGTTAGAAGTCCAACGTCTCATTCCTCAGGGCACTAGTCAGGTCAAGGACCATCAGAGTATGTATACACTTATATATATGTATGTCTGTTAATATGTATGTATACATATACAGTTAACGGTGGTTGGATTTTCCTCTCCATGTGCATTCTTGGATGAGAAGCTCAACATGAGCCGGCAGTGTGCGCTTGCAGCCCAGAAAGCCAACCGTGTCCTGGGCTGCATCAAGAGAGCTGTGACCAGCAGGTCGAGGGAAGTGATTCTGCCCCTCTGCTCCGCTCTGGTGAGACCCCACCTGCACTACTGCGTCCAGCTCTGGGGGCCCCAGTACAGGAGAGACATGGAGCTGTTGGAGTGAGTCCAGAGGAGGCCACGAAGCTGATCAGAGGGCTGGAGCACCTCTGCTATGAGGACAGGCTGAGAGAGTTGGGATTGTTCAGCCTGGAGAAAAGGCGGATCCGGGGAGATCTAATTGCAGCTTTCCAGTACCTAAAGGGGCCTACAGGAAAGATGGTGAGGGACTGTTTATCAGGGAGTGTAGTGACAGGACAAGGGGTAATGGGTTTAAGCTGAAGGAGGGTCGATTTAGATTAGATGTTAGAAAGAAATTCTTTACTGTGAGGGTGGTGAGGCACCGGAACAGGTTGCCCAGAGAGGTTGTGGATGCCCCATCCCTGGAAGTGTTCAAAGCCAGGTTGGATGGGGCTTTGGGCAATGTGGTCTAGTGGAGGGTGTCCCAGTCCGCAGCAGGGGGGTTGGAACTACATGATCTTTAAGGTCCCTTCCAACCCAAACCATGCTATGATTCTATGATTCTTTATATTCATCTACATCGGATGTCATCAGGTACTGTATTACCACTCACTATTATGAAGTCTTTACACTCAGTCCTTGTTCACTTTGGGAGTTTGGGGTTTTTTTAAGAATGAAAAGGAGAAAACCCCAACAATCTGTTGGTCCTTGCAGTGCAGGAGAGAGTTTTTTCCTACATAGAAGTAACAGTTTATCTAGGACCCCAAACACACCAGGATGAAAACCTCTTGTGAATTTTATCCAAGAGAGTTCATTGCTTTAATCCTGGATAATCCATATCTAATCCTTTTTATAATCTTAGTCATCTGCTTGCCTCAATAGTTTTCCACAGCAGGGAGTTTACGTTTCATAAAAGGAATATTTTACTCTTCCTTTTTTGAAATGGGTTTTACTATTATGGAGGTTTCTCTTCTGCAAGGGTTCTTCATCCAAACTGAAAACAAATTTCCTCTTTTTGATGCCATGCCTTGTAAAAGACTAAAGAGTTGTTTTGTTTCCCAATAGAACTTGTAATCCAGGTGGCAAATGGCTGCTACCAGGTATATTTTGGACCCAGGAATAATCACTGACCCTGGAAACCCACGAATGTCAAACACATACTGAATAGATATACAGTCAATACTGAACAGAATATATTTTATCAGAAGAAAAGCATTCCCACGGTATCCTACAACAAAAGCCAAACCAGTATATTTCAGGGCTGGCCATGACAGGGAGAGACAAGAAATCCTGTCTTCTAGATGGTGTCATTTGCCTTTTCCAAAATCTGGTACAAAACGAGCATCCTGAAGACTTTCTCCAAGATGCTGAGACTCAGACTCAGTCTCTGCCAGGCAATCTGGACCACCTGGCCAGCCTGCCAGGGAGCCCTTCTGCCAGTCAGGACCTTCACCATGACGATGCCTGCCGCGGGATGCTGCGGGAGGTGCGGGCAGGAGGCGGGCAAGGGCAGAGCGCTGCCCTTCTGCTTGCGCGCTCTGCGGGCCAGAGGCAGAAAGCCAAGAGAAGTCACAAATGCGGCCGTGAGAAATTTAGTTTTCCGGTCACAGCACTTGCTGGTGTGGCAGCCGTGTTGATTTCTGGCTTAGGAATCTGCTTGAATTATCTCTGTTGTGCTTAAGGAAACAAGATGGATGTGCGTTTTCCTTTTGTGTGTGTGAATGATTAAAAAAAAAATGCTACCCAAAAAACGTCGCTGCTACATAGCACTGCTTTCTCATCCTGACGGAAACAAATCAGCCAGCCTTCAAACTTTTGTTAACCACTCAGCTTGAAGGGGACGTAGCATATCTTCTGAAGTAAATAATGTGAATCTGGCAAATATTCAAGGCAGGTATAATACAACACAAAACACAGTATTAAACTGAATAATCTATTAGCAATCAAAGATCCAGAACCAAATCCACACTCTACAAATAACATGCCAAAAACGAACTGCAAACTGTATACCAAGATGGATAATAACTAAGAGAAACAGGCAAATTTGTCACCAGGATGCAGGTGGTGCAGCTGTATTTTTTGCTCAGGGAACCTACAAATTGTAACCCTTAGTAATCACCTAAGAAATCCTACCTTTCATTAAGCAGAGCATCCTCACTGGAAATTCAAATCTCTGTGCTCAGCTACCCAGTTCCTCATTTTTTTTTATGAATTTCAGAAAGAGCTCCTTTGCCCCAAAACCCTGCATGCAATTGCCAAACCACAGGCCAACGACACGCTGCTAACGAACGTGGCTGGCACCACACTGGACGGTGACGCCGGCTCATGCTAATGAAGAATCTGGTCCTCACAGTGGGTACTGGGGAGCAAGAAGATGAGTCCCCCCTTCTCATCCAGTATATATAGCACCTCTCCAAAAATCCCTGAAGTTTTTTCAAGTTGCTGCTAATAAAAGCAGTTTCCTAGCAGTGCTAGATCTTAAATACAAGCAGATCACTTCCAGCTGCTCCTTATCTAATTTCCGTTGTCATCTGACACTGTTCATTTACAGTATATCAATCTACCTTGGGAATGTTTAAAATATTAATTACGCAATGGCCTTGGCTCATTACCATGGATGCATTTAGCAGGGTGCATGTCTGTTTACAGGTAGCCAAACTGCTGTGCAGAACAAATAATCAGTGCTTTCCCCCTTAGGGTATGTCTGTGCAGAACTACTCAAACCAGCTTTAATTGAGCCAGCTTGGGTGCTGTACTGGTTCTGCGCTTCAGCCACGATAACGAGCTTTGGGGAGACGCAAGTTACATTAGGACCCACTGAGGATCCCATACAGGCTGCACCACGCTGCGGTTTCTCTTAGTTTTATTCGTGTCCATCTGAACCTGCCTATGCTCAGTGCCCACATGGGCAAACATGAAGATGCTCTTAATAACCCCTCTACCCTGCCACAAGATGAAGGAGCACGTCCTGTCCCCCCCTGCCCCGCTGGCTGGGATGCAGGAGGGTGCTGCTGGCATCAGTACCGGGTCAGGGTGGGCTGCCTGGTCAGCGCTTGCCCAGATTTCCAGCAGGTTTTACAGTCGGTGCTGAGCTGCTCTGCGATTAGCAACACATTTAAATCCATCTCACCCACCCAGCCCGTGGTCCCTGCGTGGCGACCCTGCCCTCTTTTTGTCTCGTTCCTCCATAGCAAGGCTGGAGCGTGTAAAACGTAAGAGAAGAACAGCACAGAAGGCTGTGCTCCATCTAAAACAGATGGGGCAGCAGGAACCAGCCCTTCCTGAAGGCACCCAACAAGAAGACACCTGACAGCAACTTTGCCCCCATCCCGCTTCTTGCTGAGGCCTGTGGCTGTTATCACACACATGAGAAAATAGGGGCTTTGCTCTAGCCAAGCCCCACAGTACAGCAAAGCACAAAGCTGCTTCTCTCTCGTGCGCCTTCTTGACTGCCCCTAGCCATGCCCCAGCAGGCTGTTCTGTGGTTTTGCCTTTCGGCAAGGGGGGTATATCAAGTTTTGGGGGGGGGGGGGGAAGAGGTGTCAGAGAGACAAGTCCCACTTTGCTTTGTTTCAACCGCACCGCAGCTCTGCCCCAGTGCACCATGAAATACCAGCGTGGCAAGATGCAGGATCCAGCCCCTCCTGTGCCCGCTTCTTTCCCTGATGAGGCAGAATTGAGGAGTCAGTCAATGAATACATGCAAAGATGAACACACATGCACTAAAAGCTGTCATTTAAATGCCTGGAAAACAGCCTAATTTCTGCATACTCTGGCTGCCTATTGCTGAGATGCTGGAGGAAGATGGGCCAGTGACTGACAAAGTGAGACATAAACTCCATCAAGCAGATGGAAAATGGCATAATTATGAAAATAATAACAGTGATTGGCCGAGATATGACAAAAAAAGAGCCTGTAGGAATTATTTATGTTTAGGGTTGTTGGGGCCTAATTTATTCTAGTGTTTGAACAGCAAGAGAAAACACAGAAATCACGGCTCCTGAAACGCTCTGTGTTGATGCTTATAATAGGTAGTATAGCCTAGAACAACGGCTACCAGCTAAAGTGGTTTAATCGCATCTCCTGATGAATGAAATTAACCTTTATTTGGGGCTGATGTGCACATGTCATCCAACAGCATTTCTCGAAAGGCTCACGCTTGCTTCCCTCGCAGTTAATGGCTTAAATGAGTTCACTGCGGTCTGGCGCGAGCTGAGCTCGGATGCACCGGGATGCCAGATAAGAGGAATTAAGCCATACCCAGAGGATCAGCTCTGGAGTAATTAAAGTCCCTCATCAACAAACAATTTGCAGGGAGATGGGGAAAGACCGATAAAGGAGTTGGTTTTGAATAAAAAGAAAACACATGCTGCAATTCTGTTTATGCCTCCACGTTTCAAGAGGGGCAAATCTGGCCATGTATTTGTGGTGGCCAGCCAGGACACCGGTGACCTTCCTAAATAAAACACTCTCATCTAGGAATTGAAATATGACTGTGAAGATTGTCGTGCTGCTGAGAACACTTACATTTTTCATACTTAACCCTAAATCTTTTCACCCCTCTGAAGTCTTTCATCAATTTCCCTGCCACGTTTGCTATTCGTCAAAGCTAGTTGGCCCCATCTCACCCTGCTTTCGCAGTCCTGGAGGCAGCGGCGTTACCTGGGCTGGGTGGGATCAGCTCTGTACACACAGACCTCACTAACTGCTGGCCCATCCTCCCAGCCCCCTCACCTGGAGGAAGGATATTTTGGGATTTCATCACACTTTTTTAATCCACAGGACCCCTGCCTCATTTGCAGCACAGGATAGATGCTGCTCGGGGAACAGGAGAGATATACAGTGCTTAAATTCATTCTCATTCAATGGGGAACCTCTGCCTTATTTACTGCACCCCTCCAGCCCGCATGCTTGATTATTCCTGGTGTTTCCAGGAGTGTTCATCATTCTGCCTCACAAATTCTAATTAGCTGCTCTGCCTCTTCCCAGGAGAAAGCAGAAAACTGTTCTCACCCCTGTTGCAAGCAGGGCGGCCGAGGCAGAGGGACACCCGTGATGCCCACAGAAAACCAACTGCAGAGCTAGAAGCCAAGCTAGGAGGATGCTCCCCACCTCCCTGGCTGTGCCCCAGCAGCAGCAGCCTCGTTCCCTGGGGGGGGTGCTGGGGGGATGACCTCCACTTTGGGTACCAGACACCCCCGCAGCACAAGGGAGGGGCACACAGCTTCACCAGTGACGGACCCAGCATCACCTGGCGTATTTTTCTGTACTGGGTCTCCCTTTCGATATATATTGCTCATGAAGCAATTCCTTTGCTGTTCCATCTCGATTCCCTTCCACGGCACCACCGCTCTTACTCTGGGCAGGGTCACGGGAAGGAAAAGCGGAGTCAGTGACTACAGGGTGAACGGGTAAGCTAAAATGGAGCATTTCTGGATCTCCAGTGTTTGCCTCCTCCCGGCCCCAGCTGCCACCGCTCCTCAGCCAAGGCAGGCTTCACTTCCACCTACTGCTAGGAACCAAAGTCCTATACCAAAAAAGAACATGGAATTTGAGAAACAGAGTCGTCCACATGCTCCCCAGCAACCCCACACCTCTCTGCTCAGAGCAGCTCTCAAATAAGTGCCCCCAGCTCCATCCTGCACCCCAGGCACTGAGCCAGCCCTGGCTGCAGCCCCCACCTCTCCCAGGCACGGGGAGAGAGCGGCTGTCCTCCTCCGAGGCTAGCTGAAAGCAGATACCAGAAGAGCTCTTAAATTCGATGTTTCGGGTCTTTCTGATGCAACAGTCTCAAGTTCAGCCATGGCTGCAAAACTTTCTGAAGCTGAGCAGATCCCACCGTGAGCTGCCTGCTGCCGGGGCCAGGGAGGCAGCGTCCCTGCTCGGCGGTGTACAGCTCACACAGCTCCGTGCGTGCAAGGGGGAGAAGGGCAGGAAGACTTAAAAGAAAAAGCAGAAAACACTGCTATAAGATGGTCTTTTATAAGGCCCCTGTCACGCACAGTCATATCCAGCCTTGATAAACTAACTGGAGTCTTGCTGTAGCAGAAACCTGCACCAACCTAACATGGAGCCCTGGCAAACGCTCTTGCACCTGAAATGAGCAGTGACCACAGTATTTATGCTCTAGTTTAAGTAATACACAATCACTTAATGCAGCAGCATCCAGGGCTTTATCAAACTCCAGATTCTGCCACCCAAATTGTTTTGAGCCAGTTCCAACAGAGGTGAGAAACTCCAGCAAAGTTACCCCTTAGAAACTCGTCACGGTGCCTGCAAAAACCGAAGTGCCTTTGCTAACCCTGTACCTGCTCCGTGAATGGGGAGAGAGCTGCAGCCGTCCATGGCTGGCAGTCTGCTGCCTTTCAGAAGCACAGAATACATGATTAAAGATAAAATGTTCATTTTTGTCTGAATTTTTCCCCAGTTAGGTTGCTGTGTTTTGCTCCATTTTATTTAAAGCAGAAAAAAAAAAAAGTATTAATTGCATGCTGCCAAGATCTTTGGAGAAAAATTCAATATTATCTTTTACCGCGAAGAACAAATGAATCAAGGCTCCATTCCAAATCCAGCAGCAGTCCTGACTTTGACGTGCCGAGGAAAATAATAACTTTCAGCACATACTAATTGTCTTGTTAACATGGATTATGCAGCCAGCCAAATAAATGTCATTCACACTTTTATGAGGAAGAGCATAAATCTAAAAATCGGAAATGCATAATATTTTTTAATCTTTTCTCCCCATTCTGCATTCATAGCCTAAATATATTTACATTTTTAATCCATGCAAACAAAGCAAGACTCTGCTGGAGACTTTTGAAACCTCCCAGGGGTTCCAAGCTCAAGGTGATCAGATTTCTAAAATAACAAGCTCTGTTCCCATGTAGCCTTAAAACCAGTTTATACTTTCTTGGCACTGCAAAGCGGTTTTGAAATAAGGATAACGTACACTCAATTTAATTTACACCAAGTCTCCTTCACACCGCTGGCACAGTACAAACAAGCACTGAGGCTAGCCTGCGCAGGGAAGCCAGCGTGCTGAATGCTCATTTCCTTCCTCTGCAGGGGAGAGATGGGTCCAGGAACCGAGGAGCAAAGCCGACCCCCGGCGTGGTGTCCCAGCTGGGATGGCTGCCCGACCCCACCAGGATGGGACCTCCCGTGGTTTAACCCCTCTCCCTCCCAGCAACGTAATACCTACTGCCTCCTACATGCTCAGTGGTGAACTGTCTCTCTCAAAGTCCTCACCATACCACCGCCTTCACTTCATGCCAGAAAAAGGGGAGAGGCAGAGGTGACACGCAGCAGCAGGCAGCAATACAGCCCAGGGCTCCTGGCTCCTGCTCAGCACACCCGCGGCCAGACCCTCTTGAAAGGCAAAATGATTGTTTAACTGAAGGAGGGAATGGCCAAACAAGGAGATTTAGACTATCACAGGACACTGATAAACTTCACTTATTAACATTGCCTCTGTAGCTATTAAAATTCAGCATTCACCTCTTCCCCACAGATCAGGTGCTGGAAAGCAGACCCACAGCACAGCCTGGTTTCTGACCTCCCCGGCACAATTTCGATTTCTCAACGGGAACTGTTCATTGGACTTTCTTTTATTTTACAGCAGCCTGGCAAACAGCACAGCGCTGGCACAACCCTGGGCGAAAGCCTGTGGTGATGAGCCCCGGCTCCCTCTTGCCAGCCCGTTCCCATGCCGGACTATCCCTTCCCTGACCCAGCGCTGCCGCAGCCATGCCGGTGCTTGCTATGCACCAATCCAGCTTCTGCCTTGGGTACCTCTCCTAACACCGCTCCTCGTCACCCTGCTCTGCTGGGATCACCGTAGTCACTCGTGGCCCGTTTTTCCTGATCTCTTTTGCTCTGGCTGGCCAGCGCCAGCAGCGACAGTGCTCCCAGCAGCTAGTGGGACGGAACGTACTGCGGCTGTCCACTGCACAGCTACCCTTCTCCATCTCAGCTGCTGTCCCACTCTGGATTATTGAGCACCAAAACCAGTGCCAAGGTGCTCTTCTCCTTTGGGACAAGAAGCAAGCTGGCTCAGCGTGAACACTGGATGCTCTGCAGTCTGTCTGGAGACAAAGCCCCCAGGCCATAAGCGCCTGATGCAGAAAGGATGAAGACAGCCCCGTCTCCCCACAGGAAAGAGGTTGAGGGATTGGTTTTTGTGCAGCTCTTAAGTCCTGCTGCACTTCGCAAAAATAAAACCAAATCTGCTGTAAAAAACTCACTGACACTGTAGCATCACCCAGCTCAGGAGCAGAGCCGGCAGAGTGGGGAAGCAATTCGAGCAAAAGCTTATGGACAGACACAATTAAAATAAGCACTATAGTTTCAATTAACTGTTCTCCCCAGCAGCACAGGCTTGGAAAGGACTCCTAATAGATCTCTTCCACCGCAGTGCACAAACTCTATTGCCATTGCTTCACAGATTATTGAAAGTTAGCAGAGTGAGGCAGTTCTCTCACAACACCTTCAATAGTGATTTGGGGATCTGTCTGTTATTAGCTGGCCATTTCATGTACGGAGAGGCTAAGCAGGGTATAGAGCGTAACCATTTTTCAGATAGTTTATCTACTCAGGCCCCTGTTCGCTGCCTTTGGGGGATGCGTTTGCCCTGCTGCCGCTGCCGTACCCCGCGCACAGAGCAGCATCCCAGCCTCCGAGGAACGGCTGGACCACGCTGCGTCTGTCTTGATTAAACTGCAGGAGCATACGGTTCTCCCCTTGCCTCGGGTTGATTGGGAACAAGGCTCAGAATAATCTCTGATAGATTTTCTTTCGCAGGCAGAGAGACATCCTGATGTTTTTTAAGCTTTCTTTTTTAGCTTGCAAAATACTCCCTCGGGAGGGCAGGCTCCTGCCAGCCCCACCACGGGGCTTTCGCACGTGATCTCCTAATAGAGCAGGGAGTGCAGAGCAGATTTATTTAGCCAGGTCTGAAGGTCAGCCACCTGCATGTCTGGACATTTGGGAGCAATATTAAATTTAGCATCCACGCTGTCAGTATGCAGAGGCTCTGGAAGAAATTCTGGCTTTAGCAGCCAGCAAAGCAAAGAGCATCAAGGAAAGCAGAGCTGTGCTTTCATTCCCCGTCTCAAAACACTCTGTAAGAAGCAAAGGGATGTTTTTAATAGAAATTATTAACCTTTGGAACAACTGACCTAGAGAAGTCAGAGGTTCTCTAATTCTATAGTTTTGAAATCAATCCTGGCAGACTTTCTAAAAAGCCTATTACAAAAATAGACAATACAACTCAAGTTTTTCATGAGAAATGACAGCTACCAACACTTTCTTCATTTTCTTTTCCTCTGACTTATCCTTGACTATGAAAAATTGAAGTGTCCTGTGACCAAGGCTCAGAGACGAGAACCAGGAGGCTCAGAGACCATGTCGGGTCCTGGCACAGACTTTCTATGTCCTTGTGTCTCCACTTCTGTACTTGTAAAAAAGTGATGGAGATACCCACAAACTTTCTACAAAGGTACCACAGTGCCCTTGAATGAAAAGTATTATAGAACTGCAAGTTATTAGTTTTCCCCTAGAACTGGCTACTCCCGTTATTTCCTTCAAGTCCCACTGAACATGGTATTGTCCCTTCTTGATTCTTCTTCCTATCAATGTCCACTTTAATTTAGGTTAATCACAGTGGTCCCCAAGGCCCTCAAGCATGGAAAACCATGAACATCCAACCTCCCAGCCCACTCCCCGTTCTTTTAGCTGAAAAACAAAGGCCTCCACACTTCAAGTTCCTGTGTAGCCAGGAGAATTACCAAGTCCTACTTCCTTATGGAAAGCACCCAAGCAGATTTTTTTCATCCCCCAAAATGCGAGTTCATGCTGCAGGTCTTCTCTCAGCTGAGCCGAATGGAAGAGCCTCTTCTTCACCCTTACAGCTGTTTTCACAGAGCTTTTCAGAAATCTGTTACCTTTCTAGGCTCTTGTCTGTCACATTGCATAGAAATTGGCCAATTCTTCAAAAGTTAACAGGAACAGCCTAAGAGGCAGACTCACATGCAGTTGGTATTCCCACAGCCCTTGTTCTCTCCGGTAAAGCAGCACACAAAAAGCATGGAACACTCCTCCCTCCTCCCAGCCAGTCTGAGGAGGCTGGTAGTGCAGGGACTAAGAGCCCCTGAGCCAGCACAGGCTGTCCCGGACCACGGGGGAAGGTCCCGGTGGAGGCTCAGAGCTAAAATCCCCCCCCCCCCCCGCCCAGGGATGTACCCCAAAATCAGAGGGAGGTGCAGGAGGCAGACTGGGCTTTGAGATATCAGCAGGGCTAACCCAGAGAAGAAGCCCTTCCAGTTTGGATACTGATCCAGATCTAAATTGGGTCTTGCACCCTCTGATGCCAACATCCTGACTCCGTCTGCCTGCTCCAACAGAGACATTGTGCTGGTAGACTTCACACCACAGGGGAGCTGGACATCACAAGCAACTTCTGAGCAAATTTGCACACTTCGCTGCATGCCTCAACTACGAGCTATGTCGACTTTATTTTCAGATAGTCTGTGTCCTGCTGCTACCCCTATCCTGGGGAAGGACTCTGAGATTTAAAGGTCTTTGACAGCAACCCAGACCCACAGGAGACCTCCAGCTTTGGCCTGTGTATAGCAGAGGGCAGCAGACACTGAGCATCGTATTGGTTTGGGGTAGCTACCCCCAAAGCGGAACCCAGGGGAGCAACAGATTTCTAAGCATTAGGTAGCTGTGGTTGGACACCTCCTACAAACATCTCTCATTGCTTCCAGATACCCAGAGGGAAAAAAGAGCAAGAGAAAGTAAGTATGAGTGTGTAGGGAGAGAGAAAAGTTTTTCTTTGGATGAAGGAAGGTGACATTAAGGGCAATCAAATGTAGTCAAATCACACCTCCCCTCTCCTACAAATATCCCAACATAGATTCACAAAATTGCTGAGGCTTTGTTGATGAAACTTTGGTTTCTTACCTCTGAAATATCCACCTGTGGTGAGAGGAAATTCCTACACAAATCCTGCTTTGAGCTGTATAATTCAAAGTTTCCTGATGTAAGCCCTTTCTGGATAGGGCCAGCATCCCTCTGGGCTGCCTGCACCCCTCCGTTCCCCACCAACACCGTGGCTTCTCTCTTATTTTAAAAATCAAACTTGGTAATGGGTGGTCCCCCCCTCTTGGTCAGGATCTATGTCTCTTTTTTCTCCAAGGGTTTTGAAATATTGGACAACACAAGACAAAAAATCCTGTCTGCTTTTTTTCTAGCTTGAAAGGAATAATTTCACCTAGATGGCTGCAATGAACATGCTGCAATAACAAGAAGCTATTCTGGAAGGGTAAATTACTTAGTGGTGGTACCAACTGGGAGCGATGCTGGTTTATAACATCAGATGTAATCTTTCAGCAACAGGGGGGAAAAATGCTTTCAGAAAAATGCTTTTTGTCATTGGCCACTATAGTGGTGCATCCAATTACACTGCTTTCATTTCAGATCCAGGGGGGCACAGCTCAGAGGAGAAATCAACAGCCACAACAAACGTGTGTGGCAGGGACCCGGGCAGCAGGAAGAGGAGCTCATGTGTGTCCTGCTCCATGAGACAGGGCACAAAGTCGGTCCTATTTCTTCTCAACTCTTTTTGGGCTCCTTGGAGGAATCTCAAGGCTTTTGATAGCCCGAGGAGATGCTCACCACAAATCGGGCAGGTTAAAAGGAGGGAGAAGCATCATATCCTTCATTCAGAAAACTGAGTCAGCACATCAAATCCTGTCTGGAGCCAATGGAAATCTGACCTAAAGTCTCCAAGTCTGTTCTGAATCTTACTGGTTCACTGGCCTTTGAAATCTTTTTTTTTTTTTTTTTTTTGTAAATCTTAAACTCACTAGAGAGTCCCTCTGACAAGGAGCTGATGCAGCACACGGGCTGGGCGCGCACTGGACATCCTCATGAGACCCGCCGTCTCCGTTATGAACTACCTCATCGATTATTCCTCCTCTTCCTACTCCATTGCTCTCCCATCTGCCAATATTATCTATTATCTCTTCTAAGTGTCATTCTCATCGATTTTTTCCAGACTTCTTCCCCTGCTCCAGACTTGCTGTCAGCCTGTAGGAATTGGGTTTGTCAGGTGCAAATTTCCCTCACTCAGTGACGGAGCCACTGCTGCTGCAGGACCCGCCAGTGCCCATCCCTAGGGCACATGTCACGCTGTGCGCACAGGTGACATCACCCCAGTGATATCGTCTGCAATAGTTTTATGGCAGTTGGCAGATGCAGACTCTGATACCTGTGTCAGCGGATATAACCCTCTCTTGGAACACAGCATCCTATCTGCTGCAGCGCAGAGACCTTCCCTCTCACATCGCATCGGTGGGGCTCTGACTTGTGCAAACCAGACCTGAAATGGGGCTGTGCAGTCCCACAACTCGTGGAAAGGTACGTGCTCTCAGGGAGACACACTCACGTGTCACTTATAAATAACAGAGGGAGCTACGGGGAGCCTTTTCCAGCCCGCTCGTCCCATCAGCACACCTCCACGCCTTGCAGAGTTCCTGGGGAGCCCAAGATGGAGATTTTGATTTTGAATCCGCTCCTGGTTTAGGAAGCTCTTGCTTCTGTAGATACATAATGGTGCAATTTGTGGGGGAAATGGTTGCATAATATTCATTTCTTTCTTTCTGCCAATTATTACGATACATTTGCAAAAACATTTTTCCAATATTCAGCCAGCTTAACAGGTGACTGAATAATATACACCAACATCATTTGCAATATTTTCCTGTCAGTCATAAACTAATGTATTCAGAGATGAATTCCCTTTCTCCTAGACCAGCTTTAAGTCAAATTTGGTGACTGAAAACAACATTAGCCTTATTGACTCTTTTATCAGCATCCCATTTGTTGGTGGGGAGACACATCCTAGGTTTTCATGAATAATAAGACTGATCATACTTTAAAATCACAAGAATCAAGGGGAGAGTAGGGCAGGGGCAGAGGCAGCAATTTCCATGGCCAGACTGGGCAGCAATAAGGTCTGAGCCCTTTACTCCTGCAACTGCGTTTAGGTCTGGGTCTGAACTTAGCCACTAACACACAGAAGGTTCTGATAACGACTCTTGTTCTCTCCCACCATGGCCTCAACTACCCAGTTGTGTCTTCAGACCACAAAGCAAATCCCTGTTAAAATCCTTCTCTTGGCTATTGCACACTGATTTCCCGATTCTGCATTTGCAGGAACTTCCCTGTGTTTAAACTCCTAACAATACCTAAATAAATACCTACAAAACCCCGGCAGTTTGCACTCCCAGACTGGCACTGGCAGCTCATCGACCCCTTCCCCGGCTGCCCCCAGCACTGCCGAGGGTGCAGGCACTCCACAAACACATGCAGGGGCGAGACAACAACTCGGGTCTCCTCATTCACGACGACCAGCCCTACCCACCAGCCCATGCACCATTCTATTTTTCCCCTTGATAAGCAAGACTATCCGGCTCTGCTCTCTGAAGAGTAATACCTGCCTGCCCAGTAGTCAGACCTGAGTTCCTGCTCGATAACTCACAACCACAGCACGTTTATCTCCCTTCAGCACCTGTAATCTTCTGTTTCCCGTGCACTGCTCCCTTCCTTGGCAATGCAGATGTGAATCAACATACATACAGCTCTGAAGAACAGAAACAAATCATTTACATTTGGTTCCTAACCAGCAGCATTTTCATTTAATTTCCTATCTCCTTATTGTAATCACCCTCTGCACAATTTCAATCAAATCACATCCATCAATCTGCCCAGCCCAAAGCTTAACAGCAGTAACACTCTCATTTACCCAAAAGCGGAATGTAATTGCAAATTGCAGCAGGCATCAGTTATCTGACCCATGCTCACTCTTCATTGATAACCTTCTGATCCAGACGTGACTTGCTGTATCAATTTATCTCTGGGAGAAACTCTCTGGTGTAGGTAAAGCTGTCACATAAATTCTCATATGAAGGTAAACTGTAAAAGGAGAGAATTCTCCACTTTGAAATATGGGGAGCTGGCAAGAGAAGTCATATCTTCAATTGCACCCCTGTTTCCCCTTGTACACGCGGCTCGGAGCTACCTCTTGTCTCCAGAACCACATGCATTTTACCATTTCACAGGCAACTTGGTAGACCCACATCCCTGTGAAGGGGCACTTTTACCCCAGCCTTCTCCAGGTAGTTCCAAATGCCAGCTGGGGGTCAGGACAACCTCTGCTTTGTCTCCTCCAGGATCCTGCAGTGCCTCAGCTATCTCAGGTCTTCTGCTTTGCTCTAAACACAAGATTTTTGCAGCAGATGCACAGCCTGTACTAGCGGGTCTGTGAGCTCTCCAAGGAGGTACTTCGTGCTCTCAATGTTTGTGCAATGTTCAAGACAGTGAAGACAAACTCTACCAGTACTGTTCAGATTAGTCAAACCAGAAGAAGTCTCATATGTGACGGTTCCCTGGGAGAAATGGGATCCACAGTGTGCGACTCATACCTAAGTCTCAACTAGTTTCATGGAAATCACCTTCACCCTCACGCCTGAGGATATACATGCCCACCACAGCCAAGGATGGACCTGCCCCCTAGTAGGAACAGAGACTAAACTGCAGTTGGAGACGTTCTGATATGTTTTTCCACCCTAGTTATGCCCAGATAGGAGTGCTAGGGAAAGGAATGAATAAATTAAGAGCCACATACCAGACTTACACACATCATTGCCCTCTATACCAGGACAATCACATCCACGCTGGGTGTGCTATACCACCTGAATTACACTGAAAGCGGTTCAAGCAGTGCCACCTTTCAGCATAGGCATGGCCCTGGGACAGTAGGATCCAGCCCAGAGGATTGCTGTTGTGCGTTGCTTTTCCAATGACCCTGCAGGCTTTGACAAGCACTGTTTGCAGAGGTGCAAAACTGATCTGTACATGAATGTTTCTCTCCTCTTCTTCCAAGGCCGCAAATCACCCCCAATGCTGTCCTGTGAGGAACAGCCAGAAGAAGAAAGTTGTGGCTGGGCACATCACAGCACATGATGGGCTGGCCCCACCACCTATGGACCCAAGAGCATCCTAATGCAAGAGCAGAGGTGATCAACCTACATCCCCGGGCTCCTCAAGGGTGGCTCTCTTTGACGTGGGACTGAACGTCCTGCCACGGCTTTGCATCTCTGAGAAACACCTGCCATGGCTTGTTGGTGCAGGAAAGCTGGCCACCACTCTGCTGAAAATGGCACTTCTCAAAATCAGCCCAGCATTAGGAGAGAAATCAACTTGCTTAGCAATTTTAACAGCTTCAGGTCCTGGCTGCGCTTGGACCCAGCACAGTCCCTCCTCCTCCTGCCACCAGCACGTTTGACACTGACATGGAGCAGATCTGGCTCTGCAGTAGCACAGCAACCTGCTGCTAGCGACGGGGCATTATGCTGCATGCAAGTAATGAGAAAACTGGGAATAGTGTGGAAGAGAAGACATTATTAGATAATAAATTATCGATGCACCAAAACCTGCTCTGTACATATTTTTCCCCCCTTACAGCTTTCCCTAATGTCCTGGGAAAGTGACAATTACACAATTTAAGGAGGTTAAGTTTATTAAAATCCTTTTTTTATTACTTTTCTTTTAATATATAGTCGAGATAAAGCATCTGATTAGAGGAAGGTCACAAAGTAAAATATTTAATACTCGTGGAAAGAGCAATTCATCCTCCCCTCTGCATGCAGCAGAAGCAAAGAGGCAGGGGGTCCCGGTGACAGCTCACTGCAGAGGCTGCTCCGCAGAGACCATGAGCGAGTGAGAAATCACTGCCAGCAGCCAGACCCTGCTCTTCCACATTGGCTTTGCCATGTTATGGCAGCCCTTAGAAATGGTAAAACAGGTCACCTGTGCACTGAAAGAGGCAGGCCAGCCTCTAAAGAGGTCTTACACGGGGCTTACTAACACCTCCCCAACCTCGGTATCACTTAAAAATAAATGAAAAACTACTTTGAACAGTCTGGAGGCGTGGTGCCCACTCCAGCCCCACACAGATGGACACTGCACCTGGAATAACACCAAGGTTTTAAAACTCATTCTGTGCCCCACAGCACCCCAGCCCAGCATGTACTCACCCCCAGGTGAGACGCCCCACTTTGCTATACCTAAACTGCACATCATGGACCCCTGAATGATGGGCTTTCTCTTGCACAAGCTTATGGTCTATGCCAATGCCTTCAGGAACTGTTTGCACAGTGACATTCATTTATTTTTTCTCCACTTCAAGCATTTAGGGCACTGCAAGGTGTATAACCCTATCACGGCAGCTCCTGAGAGGCAGGGCAAGGTCTGGCTTGTAAATCCTGGGCCGTGGGACCAGGGAACGGTCTCACCTTTCTTTTCCACCAGGAAGCAAACAAAACCACTCACGTTTCATAGATGGTCCCAGCGTGCACAGCCTGATTTCCTAAAGAAGAAGAGGTCCACTTGCCCACCCAGCACCTTCCTTTCCTTGGGGCAGCCCCACCACTCCCCTCCACCAGCATCCACCCCCCTCCATCGCCTGCTCCCCTCTGCCCTCTCTCCTCTCACTCAGCACAAACCCTCACTCTAAATCAAACGCTCGTGACGTGCAGCCTGACCAAACCGAGAAGACAACTGCTGTTTATGTAAAGCATAAAGCAAAGACATGACCTCTGGTTTAGAGAGGGATCTAGTGAGGGATGAAGTACCACGGTGAACATGATGTGACAGGAGAGAACAGCAAAGCTCCCACCAGTAGCAGCTCAGCCTCTAATTACTTTTCTGCAAAACCTCAATAAAATAATGACTAAAGGGAGGCCAAGTAAAGCACTTGGCCCTTTTGAAAACCTTCACAAGGAAGTATTGATGGGAATAAGTGGACATGAGGTGAGAGGCACAGCCCGGCCACCCATTAGGAAGGGAGAGAATTCAGCAGGTGGGTAGGACTGGCAGTGGTGACCATGGCACGGTGCTCCACCACCACGTGCCTCCCGGGATATAACACCAGGGAGGCCAAATCCACAGGTGACACAGAATTGCTGAGAGATTAGAAAAGACCAGAGTTTCAGAGGTACCCGGCTGGGCACGTGGAGTGGTAAAACTCACATTGCCTATATGAAATAATGCAGAGAGGTGTATTTTCAACTGGTTACGCTCATTCCTAGACCATGATTTAAGTATTACAGATCAGAAAAACATCCTCCTGTTCATCAGGAAAATCACATCCCCCTCCGCACCGTCTGCTGCGTGGGTACTACACAACCTGTGTGCAACTCCAGGCACGAGCACCAGCCAAGTTCTGCAGGGAACATCATGGCAGCAAAACTGAAAAAGCCCCCTAGCCCTTACAGTCATCTGCAGCCCCCGGTAGATACCTGATGCATGTTGAAGGCCCTATATAATGTCTGATTTTCCATGAAGAAGCTATTCCAAGCTTTGCTCATTGCTCACCTCTTTTAAGCAACGATGGCAAACAAGCAATTGATGAGCTGTATTTAGCTGTCAGACGCTGCCCACAGCCCGGTGTTCGGGACAGGACCCTGGAAGTCATTGCCTTGCAGATACACCACTTTGAGCTTTGCTAAAAACTCCCGGGTGGAACCAATTCTCCATGCGTCTTGCCACACACTGACTCCCTTGGCTCTTGCAAGCCGGGCTCTCCTTGGACAGTGCAAAACCCGAGAGCTTTGCAGTGAAGATGGATGGCGAGTAATGTGTATTTTTATGAGACTGCGTGTTCTTGCGTGTCCAGAGGTAAGAGGCCAGTGCCCTACACAATGGCATTGTCAAGCCATCTGGATTAATTTAATAATAATGGTTTCCAAATGCTCCTGTGTGGCAGAGAGCAACTCCTTTCAACACACTACTTTTGTGTTGTTCTGTGAAGCGAAGAAGAAAAGTATATGTATTGTTAAGTACACTGCAGGTGAGAAATAAGAGCCCCAGGCTCTCAAAGCCATGTACAAACATTGCCTAATTACCGCTTGCTAACACTCCTATGAGCCAGGTACACACTTTTATTGCCCAAAGACATAAAAAAAAAAAAAATCAGTATCCCAGGGGTCATCAGGAGTTAGGTCCAGACTCTTAGCCTAGAATCCAGGCAGGCATTTCTGTCTCATATGCAGCATTTCAAGCCCAGCAGACACCTGGACAGCAAGAAGCATGGCTGGTGTTCCCCAGCTGGGCAAGTGATGCATGGAGAGACGGAGTGATTTTGGGGCACTTGAACTCCCCGTTTCTGCACCAGCAGCCCTCCCCTGGCACCCATGGCTCCTGCGCCCAGGGAAAGGGCTGCAGCTGCCCCTGCACTGCTGGGAGCACTGGGCAAGCAACCAGCTGGAGACAAAAGTGTTGCTCATTAACACCACAAATGGGTGAGATAAAATAAAGCTTCATTGTTAGCAATGGACCCTGCATGGCTCAGCTTGGTAAAATTAGCAGACGGGAGATGGATGATGCTGCAAATCACTTCTGAGCTACAGACGTAACAACGACAGAAATGAATAGAGTCCTCGTACTTGAAACACCAGGGCATGCATTTTAATTTAGAAGTAAAAAATCATCTCAGTGTCACGTGTCCAGGTCAGCACTTGACTTATTAACTTCTGCTTTGGGCACAGGTAAACGAACCAAACCTCGCTCCATGCTGCTGCCAAAGCTACATAGGGTGTCTTTTTTTTTTTAACAGGGTCATTAAGAATTGCTTATGTGTCTGGAAGGGGCATCAAAAAATATTTTCACTTAATAATCAGGCTTAATCTCTTTAAGTTTTGTTGAAGTCGCTTTCCCAGGGCCTTAGGCAAAAATCAATCTTAAAAGCGTTGTGAAGCTGTAC
The DNA here is from genome assembly GCF_028858705.1 of Grus americana. Classification (NCBI taxonomy): domain Eukaryota; kingdom Metazoa; phylum Chordata; class Aves; order Gruiformes; family Gruidae; genus Grus; species Grus americana. Next base: position 4,590,051 of record NC_072868.1, read on the forward strand.
CGTGGTAGTTAGATAATTTATTATTCCATAACTGTGGGTCTTAATCTAATTAGAGATCGTATCTAGGATTCGCTTCAAAATCTATTTATTTTTCTATTTTTACTTGCAAACATTCACAAAGAAATTACATTGTAAGTGGAGGAGGTGGGAGGTATGCCGTGTTCTTTCTGCTGCGCTCCCATATTTAACTCCACGTTTAGTTATCAGAGACCAATAAACAACAGAAACAAGACCCAGATCGTGGGTTATTTGCAGAACTTCAGAAACTATAGCAAAAACTTCTCACGTGCAACCTAGAGGGCGAAACTAAAGAAGATGTGTCCAAATACATTCTCCTTCCCAGAGGACACCACCATCCCAGCCTTCTCTTTGCACATCTGTGTGGTCTGCATTACCATTAGGTAAACCCATCGAGTTTGACAAGTCATTTGCCCTGGCCCACAGCGTGGGGACGGCGCTCGCCCCCAGGACCGCAGAAATCAATCACCCGGCTGCCACGCTCCACCCGGGGACTTGCACCGCTTGAAAATGGTACCTTGCCTGCTCCATACCCCGGGGGGGATCCTACAGACAAGACATGATTTATTTGTTTAAAATAACTAGGAGGTACCTCTCAGAGCCTGTCAGGAACCTGAAACAAATACTTGAGATGCAATAAAGTGCAAATAGAAAGAAAAAAAAAATCTCATGGCATATATTAACATAAAATCATTGGGACAGCATGGAAATAAACCGAGCCCCATACTTTGCTCCATAGTAAGTCCACAAACATTTATTTTCTTCTTCTGCAAGCAGAAATAATGGCTTGGTTTGGAAAGATTTTGCACAAATCTTTGGAACATCAGCCTCTTTTACGAAAGTCTATAAGATTGAGTTGACGGTTTTGAAAAATAATAATTCAAGTTTCTTCTGGCCTATGCTTTCCAAAAGAAAAGTTCCTATGTACTGCAAAAAGTACTCAACAGCTGCCCTTGCACTCACAGGTTGGGGCAACAAGCGAACAAAAACCAGTCATACACATCCAACATCAGCACATACTTCACCTAAAGCAAAGCAAGACTCCTTTTGTGGATACACAGTCCTGAAAGCCTTTCTGCTCACAGTATCAACAGATTTAAAAAAAACAACAACAAAAAAGATGACACTTATGGTAGGACAGCCTGCTTCACTCTCCCCGTCTTGTAAAAGAATTGCATGGTTAGTAAGACTCTGGTGCATTTCTCCTGTAGCTCTTGGAAGGAGCTTTTAGGGTCCTTGGGAAAGGGAGACACTAAACCTTTGCTTTCACCCCACCTTCCTCTCCTCTACCTGCTCTGCCAGGAAGCTCGTGCAGGGCTCTGCAAACGTTCTGACTCTAACAGCTTTTGCAGTTTTACGACAGGCACATACTAATTCTGCAGCGTGTTCCTCGCGGGCCACTGGAAGCAAGATGCAGTTAGACCTACATCCCGGGGTTTCCTCTCATGCACCACCCCGAGCAAGGAGAAGAAATCAGGCTCAGGAAGGAGCTGGTGGTAGCACTTTTCAGAAAGGGACAGCTAATTTGCACCTCCTTGGATGCTAATTACAAATCCTCACCCACGCAAACCTTCATTCCTACAGCAGCGCACAGCAACAGGAAGGTCTGCTGCTTTCCTGAGCTTGCCGGTCCCTCCATCAACTCATCCTTCCTCACGCCCCTGCTCAATCTCCATGGAGAAGGACATATCCCATTTTCTATATTAACTGTCAACACGATGCTACCTAAGTAATCATGAAAAATGAAGCAGTAACTCATCTGCTTGTGTCTAAGGGCCTTTGGCCTCCTTCACTCTCTCTGCTGAATTTAAACCTGCTGGGGACGTGGGGCCCAGCACAGCACCGGGGAAATGAACTGTGCTGCTAAGGGAGCGTCGCTCCAGAGTTAAGGAGCCCAGGAGCTCTGGGTTATGATAGCCTGTGATGCTCCTGGCTTGCAAGAGGGTACCAAAACTGTACCCAAACTAACACTGCTTACAAACTGGCAGAAAATTCAGTCAGATTAGAAACTGAAAGCAGAAATCTCTAAGGAAGGTTCCTTGGACTGTTTTACAATCACCTTTGACCGCATGTCCTACATACGACTGCACGGGCACTGTTATAACGGTACTAGTAGCATCTTACACAGCTAAATCTGCACGTTCACAGCTCCAAAGCGTCCTTCTTCACAAATGCATTTCAGCGTCTATTCACAACCATTGTTACCCAACTGTACACTTTAACCACATGCTTAACTACTTTTCCCAGTGCAGACCTTGGAGGACAATCGAATTAATAATGTTGAGACACAAGTAAAGGAAACTGATCCAAATCCCCCAAGAGTCAGGGAAGTTCTTTCCTTCCTTTAAGTGTGAAAAATGAAGCTATCTTTTGAAGGTAGGAGATTTCTGAAGCTGTTCTCCAGTACATCAGAAATAAAAGCTTTCCTTTTCATGCTACAATCCCCATGCTGCCAGCATAACTGTTCATGGCTGCCAGGAAGGGCTCGCACCTCTGCTCTGCCCCATCCTCCATCTCAGGGTGCCCCTGGAGCCCTCAGCCCTCCACCAACCAAGTCAGCTCACCTCTCCGGCCAAAAAATAGTTTTGGGTTTTTTTCCCCTGCTGCTTTAATGAGCTAAACTGGCTCCTGGCAGCATTCAAGGAATCCCAGAGCTGGTGTCAGGTGAGTTGTGGGAAGAGGTGGCAGGGAGCAAAGAGCATGCTTTCCCCTGCCTTCAGCAATGAGTATCTCTGACCTGTCCCCCAGAAGCACCACCAGACAAAACTCCAGTAATCTGGGATCCTGCTGCCCTGCCAGAGGTTAATTAACACTCTCATAACGCACAGCAAAAGGTTCAGGTGCCTCTACTTCTCCAGCTCCCAGATCTGCTCATTAGTTAGTGCTGGTCCCCACCTGCCCCCAAGAGAAAAAATCAGCAAAAACCACCAACTGCCTATCAAAAGTTTGCAACCAATTTCTTCAGCAAAGATTGGCCCTGTAGATAGAAAGGCCCCATGCAAGAGTAGCTTGGCCTAAGGAAGGAAAAGAAAAAAAAAAGGTTGTGCACACTGAAACAATGAGAAGTTGTCTGAAAATCTGCTGTGAGAGTTCAGCTGACTTATAACTAATCTCTGCATTTCCCTTTGCCATGGGAGTCGCATTAATTATCACAAAATCAGAAAGGGCTTCATCCAGCTCTCCTCTGAGTCACTAGGAAAAAAATTAAAACTTATTAGCTTCTATTTTCTTCACTGGCTCTCTTAAAAATCTCATAACAGCCAGAAATCCAGATCAAAAAAATGACACACTCCAATTTCCCTTGATTTAATTTCCTCAAGCCGACTAATTTAATTGCAATATTTGCCTGGTACCTTGAGTTCTGCTTTCTCACTCTGTTCCCGTTGCTGAAACCTACTCCCCAGTCCTGTTCCCTGAGCTTAAATCTGCACAGATGTTTCCAAATTTGTATTTGTTAGAGACTAATTACCCTCATTCCCCGATGGATCATTCCATAGGGATGAGATATTCCATTTGCGATCACAGATGTAACACACACACATATCATGTGGTTATCTAAAAGAGGTTGGGTAATTAGGTATCTCAAAAAGGATAAATTGTTTAAAGTGAGACAGATTAAAAATGAAATCTGGATTTATTTTTTTTTTTTAATCTTCCATGTGATATGAGTCTGAAAGGTATAGATGGCTAGCAAAGCTAATGGAGTAAAATTAGAATTCAGCTTAGCCACCGGGAACTCAAACAACATCAAGGTGAGGCGATATTTTAAAAGTCCACAGAATAAAAAGCTTTTAATAGATTTCAGACTTTATCTTTCCCTTTTGTTATACTTTTGAGTTTGGAAATAATATAAAATAAAATAGTGGCGGCAGTGAAACTATAACCCAAAATGAGGTCATACTTTCAGACAGACGAGAAAGCAAGATGTTTTATTCTTTGTGAGTATCTACTCCCTCTTCCACTGCCCTAAGTCAGTCGAGTTCCTTTCACCAAGCCAAAGGCATCGGGGTGGGAACCTGCCCTGGGAACGCAGCTGTACATCAGCCCGTGCCCCCCCGTGCACCCGCGCCCCCCGAGCAAAGCCTTCCCCTTCCCCGAGTTTTACGTCTCAATGCAGCAAGTTCAGTGGGGACGAATGTTACAAATGTGTGTAATGCTCCTGTGTTGGATGTGAATCCTCCTGTGTGTGAAGCTTTTTACGTACATATATATATTTCCTAGTTCAGGGCTTTAGCAATAGACTTTCGAAGGTAAGAATTAGGGATCTTAAATAGCTTTGGAGATTTATAGGAAACAAAAGTCCATGGAGACAGGATACTCTCCTGATGACTTGCAATCACTAAAGGTCCCACAGCATTTTTGTCAAGACCAAAAGGACTTGCTTCATTGCACACTAGCACGGCAGTGGAGGAGGGTGTAAAGTGCAGCATTTCAGTATCCCCCAGTTATACACCAAACGTGCCCACTGTTTGTTCAGCAAACCGCAGTCCTGCCCTGCAGTCTCAGCAGCGGGCCCTATCCGGATGTCCCCTGACCTGCTGCTGCAGGTGCCCAGGGCTTCTCATCTCCCCATCAGAAGGGAACACTTTTCTTGCTGTATAAGAAAGGATTTGCAGCTGTGTGCTCTAACGGGTGCTGCCGCACAGGACCCAGGTCCTCTCTCTTCCCAGGAATCGTCCCGGATTTCCCCCATCTATCAGGTCACTGCCACCCCTTTAGTCCCAGAGCCCCCAGCCCCATCAAAGCAGTGGTGCAGTTGGGGGTTTTGCATTTTCTTGCAGGAAAACTGCAGGTAGAGCCTGGGCTGAAGGACCCCATTATCACGAGATCCACCTCTTAATTGAAGGTGGCAGCTCTCAGTTGTGTCCTGTCTGCTGAGATGCTGCCATTTCCTCCCTTGTGCCCTCTTCAGCACAAGCAGCCCTACTCGGGGGAAGCCTCGTGGCACCAAGAGCATCGGTATTAATAGGAGTGGTCCAGCCATCGAAGGTGAGAGCAGAGAGGAGGGCAGCAATTGTTTTAAGACTCTGACTGGAATATGAATGGAAAACTCTCTGTGCTGTTCACCCAGTCCTGAACAGGACATCATTGCACCAAGGAAATTAGGATTCTTTAGTTATTCAGCTTGGCTTCTGACTATGAACAAGATGGAAATTACTCATAATTATATTCATTATTATTTTGCTTACAGAGCCAGCCAACCTGCAAGCTTAGGCTGGGCCCTGCAGAGACCTACCGGCAGTAGTGCTTGGACCCAAACCTTTCAAGTCCTGCATAACTTAAACATGGCGCATGTCTAGCAGCTTGATGCTGGCTTTAGCAGGTACTCATGAGACAAACGCTCATGCACACACTCATTACTATATCTCTATTCCCATGCAAACCCCAGAATACATCACTACATGCTGAGCCTTAAAAGCTGAAGACTTTTGCGCTAGTTGTAATCCTACCAGCAGCACAACAGCGTGCTGTCAGACTTCAGACCGAAGGTGGCTGTTTGAGATCTCAATAACAGCCACCAGGTCACCACAACTCTGACTCTATCTTGATGACTTTTCAAAATAAACATTCTCCATGATTGGATTCAGGCTGGATGAAACGTGAAGGGAAAGGAGGCTTTACACTGCAGAAATAACGCTTTTCTTCATAGCTGCAGCTCTTTCACCTTTGGCAGACGCTTTGCTCAGGGCTAGCCACAGAGAGACTTGGGCTTTTTTTTGTCCTGAGTGGAAATGCAAAATCTTTGGGGTTTTTTCCTTTGTTAAATTATGAAATATCTTTCCAGAGGGAAGAAAAAGAATCCTATCAACTGATACATTTCTCTTCAGTTTTGGCTCTTGATTTCTCCTCTCTCTGCCTTTTCTGTACCTTGAAATAAAAGGTTATTTCAAAACTAAAAATATCAAAACCTGTCATTCAAATCCTGACAATTTTCAAAATATTGCCTTTTTTCCCTGCAAAGTTAAACTGTCAAATCAATTCCATTTCTGTATGCTGCATATGCAGAAACATACAATCTCATCAAACCACCACCTTCCAACATAAATTTTTTGCAAAGCAACATCTGGACGAGGTCCAAATGTGCTATTTGGCACAAGTGACCAGGCTGGGGCAGAGATGGTATGGATCCAGTGGATCTCTGCAAAGCGTAAGAACCACAGAAAGTAGAGCAAAAGAATCAGTCTGTGGTACTCCTCTTTTCAGTCAGTCTTGCAGGAATACGTTAATACAGTACTAATTAATTACTGGATCATCATCATCCTTTATTGAACAAAAGAGGGTTGGGGGTTTTTTACTATGGCATAAACCTAGAGTGGGGGACAGTTTTCCTTTATTTTGGGGTGTTATGCTCAGCCAGTTTCCCTTCCAGGTGTCTCTCCTTGAGCAAGCCAGACCATCACCGATTACAGTGCAGTCAGGAGGGACCCACCTTAGATCATGGGCAACACACCCCAACCTGGCCACCTTTCTCTGCTGCTCTCTGCCCCAGTCCCAGTGCCACCAAATCTCAGCTGAGCAGAGGGACCAAGCCCTACAGCTTGCTCCTCTCTACCTCAAAGCTTACTCCAAAAAGGGAAAACCATCAAGACATCCCAGGAAGCAACAAGCAGCCCCATTTCAGAGGCTGGGATTCCCCGCAGAGAGAAGGTTGCAGTCAATATTTATACTTAGGCAAAAGAAACAGACCTACCTTGCCGACTGTAGAGGTAGAAATGATGGTACCATCACGTGTAGGACAGCAAGGTATTGATCTTGCTGGGGCAAAGCCAAGAGAAAGCTCTGAGCTTTCCTACAGGTGAGGAGATACCTGGCTCTGCCATAGCCTTGTGTTCACCACCAAGGCTCTTGCACAGAGAAAAGGGGTCTTCCTGCAAGCACAGGAAGCAGAAGAGTCACAGGAAGAGGCATCTCCCAACACAAGCCAATCTTTAGCAGTCTCATGCAGCCTCCCAGGGGTGACACTCGTCCATCTTGCAGCAGGGGGCAAGAACCTTTTGGTTGGTTTTGGTTTTCATCCAAATGTCCTTCTTTTAAAAAAGATTCAGTTTTATCGAAACTGCAGTTATTTGTCAACTGCCATTAAGAAATTCTAGGACGCCATTGTGGTGGTTCAGCCCCAGCCGCTCACTCACCCACCCTCCCCTGGCGGGACGGGGAGGAGAAGGGAAGGACAAAGGCCAAGCCTCGCGCGTTGGGATCAGGACAGCTTACTGGGACGGCAAGGGGGAGGGAGACACCAACAACAGCGCTGATAACGGAATGTTCACGATGGGCGATAACAGAAAGCAATTTACCGATCCAGACGGCCAGTCACCCAGCCCACCCTCAGATGTCCCAGAACCAGGCCGAACCCACCCCTCCCCGACCAGCCCCTTTATGGTGAGCATGACGTCAGGCGGTATGGCGTAGCCCCTGGCCAGCGTGGCTCACCTGCCCTGGCTCCTTGGGAAAATTAACTCTATCCTGGCCAGAACCAGAACATTATCCACCTGTACTGGGTTTGTGTGGCAAGGTTTTGGTAGCTGGGGGACTACAGGGATAGCTTCTGTGAGAAGCTGCTAGAAGCTTCCCCTGTGTCTGATAGAGCCGATGCCAGCCGGCTCCAAGATGGACCCGCCGCTGGCCAAGGCCAAGCCAATCAGCGCCTCTGTGATAACATATTTAAGAAGGAAAAAAAACAGTTAGGGAGAGCTTTTGCAGCCGGAGAGAGGAGTGAGAAGATGTAGGAAACTCTGCAGACACGAAGGTCAGTGCAGAAGGAGGGGCAGGAGGTGCTCCAGGCACCAGAGCAGAGATCCCCCTGCAGCCCGTGGTGAAGACCATGGTGAAGCTGGCTGTCCCCCTGCAGCCCATGGAGGAAGGATGAGGGGGTGTAGAGATTCCACCTGCAGCCCGTGGAGGACCCCACGCCGGAGCAGGTGGAGGCACCTGAAGGAGGCTGTGGCCCATGGGAAGCCCACGCTGGAGCAAGCTCCTGGCAGGACCTGGGACCCATGGAGAGAGGAGCCCAGGCCAGAGCAGGTTTGCTGGCAGGACTTGTGACCCCGTGGGGGACCCACGCTGGAGCAGTTTGCTCCTGAGGGTCTGCACCCCGTGAGAGGGATTCCATGCTGGAGCAGGGGAACGATGAGAGGAGTCCTCCCCCTGAGGATGAAGAAGCGGCAGAAACACCATGAGATGAACTGACCGTAACCCCCACTCCCCGTCCCCCTGTGCCGCTGAGGGGGAAGGAGGTTGAAGCCAGGAGTGAAGTTGAGCCCGGGAAGATGGGAGGGGTGGGGGGAGCTGGTTTAAGATTTGATTTTATTTCTCATTGCTCTACTCTGTTTTGCTTGGTAATAAATTAGATGATTTCTTCTCTAAGTTCAGTCTGTTTTGCTCATGACAATAATTAGTGAGTGATCTCTCCCTGTCCTTATCTCCACCCACAAGTGTTTTGTTATAATTTTTCTCCCCTGTCTAGTTAAGGAGGGCAGTGACAGAGCGTCTCTGGTGGGCACCTGGCTTCCAGCCAGGGTCAACCCACCACACCACCCCTTATTCTATACTATCTACATCATGCCCAGATCATACACAGATATCATTCCCTTAGTCTATGGGCCATCCTTCTAAAACATCTGTTGAGTTCATTTAGTCCATGGCTTTGGGCTCCATCTGTCATTACAGTCTCTCAGGGCAGGAGCAATGGTATGTGCTGCTGGATTGTTGCATGGCTGGTGTATCTGGTGTGGTCCATGCTCACAGTCTGTGCGTTGAAGATGTGATTTTCAAGGAAGTTGCTGGGCACCAGTTGCTGAAGTCAGTTCTAGTTCCATCATCACAGCACTTTGCTCAGTTTCATCAAAGTCCGTCCTTCATTAATTTGGGTGATTGCTATGGTAATACCATTGATACAGCACATAGCAATTAACATCATACAATTTAATTTATTGGCTATTCTCACCCAAAATCAAATCCCCTTGAGGTACACATCGGACTTCCCCATCCTTTCTCATCACCCAGCAAGTGCACCCTGGTCCCTGAGCAAAAGCAATCCTGAAGATGGGCTTGCCTTTGCCTGAAGCAGGGATAACCCAGACTGTCTTCCCCAACATGTTCTTCATGTGCGCTACAGGAACTTTATCCCCTTCCGCAGGGCGTGGAAGTTTTGATTGGGCAGGGCCAGCTCGATTGGTAGATCCCCTTGTGTTAACTAACCAGGTGGCCTTTGCTAAATGTGTGTCATAGTGTTTGAGAGTTCCACCACCCATTGCTCTCAGTGTAGTTTTTAAAAGTCCATTGTATCATTAGATTTTCCCAGAGGCTGGTGCACGGTAGGGGATGTGATACACCCACTCAACGCCATGCTCTTTGGCCCAGGTGTCTATGAGGTTGTTCCAGAAATGAGTCCCGTTATCTGACTCAACTCTTCAGGGGTGCCATGTCGCCACAAGACTTGCTTTTCAAGGCCCAGGATAGTGTTCTGGGCAGTGGCACGGGGCATGTTTCCAGCCATCCAGTGGTTGCTTTCACCATTGTAAGAACATAACACTTGCCTTGGCAGGTTTGTGGGAGCGTGATGTAATCAATCTGCCAGGCCTCCCTGAAATATTTATATTTCAGCCATCGTCCTCCATACCACAAAGGCTTTAACCGCTTGGCTTGCTTGATTGCAGCACGTTTCACATTCATGGATAACCCATGAGATGGCATCCATGGTCAAGTCCACCCCTCAATCATGAGCCCATCTGTATGTTGCACCTCTTCCTTGATGGCCTGAGGTGTCATGGGCCCACTGAGCTATAAATAATTCACCCTTACGCTGCCAGTCCAAATCCACCTGAGCCACTTCAGTCTTAGCAGCCTGATCCACCTGCTGGTTGTTTTGATGTTCCTCAGTGGCCTGACTCTCGGGTACACAGACATCTACATGATGTACTTTTACAACCAGCTTCTCTAGCCGGGCAGCAATATCTTGCCACAATGGGGCAGCCCAGACGGGTTTCCCTCTACACTGCCAGTTGCTCCACTTCCACTGCTGTAACCACCCCCACAGGGCATTGGCCACCATCCATGAGTCAGTATAGAGGTAGAGCATCGGCCACTTTTCTCTTTCAGCAGTATCTAAAGCCAGCTGGAAGGCTTTCACCTCTGCAAACTGGCTCAATTCACTTTGTCCTTCAGCAGCTTCTGCAACTCGCCGTGTAGGACTCCATACAGCGGCCTTCCACCTCTGATGCTTTCCCACGATGCGACAGGACCCATCAGTGAACAGGGCATATGGTTTCTCATCTTCTGTTAGTTTATTATACGGTGGGGCCTCTTCAGCATGTGTCACCTCCTCCTCTGGCGACATTCTGAAATCTTTGCCTTCTGGCCAGTCCATGATCACTTCCAGAATTCCTGGGCAATTGGGGTTTCCTATTCGAGCCCGCTGTGTGATCAGTGCGACCCATTTACTCCATGTAGCATCAGTTGCCTGGTGTGCAGAAGGGCCCCTCTCTTTTAACATCCAGCCCAGCACCGACAGTCGGGGTGCCAGGAGGACCTGTGCTTCAGTACCAACCCTTTCTGAAGCAGCTCAAACCCCTTCATATGCTGCCAATATCTCCTTTTCCATTGGAGTGTAGCGGGCCTTGGATCCTCTGTATCCCCAACTCCAAAACCCCAGGGGTTGGCCTCAAGTCTCCCCTGGTGCTTTCTGCCAGAGACTCCAGGTAGGGCCGTTCTCCCCGGCTGCGGGGTACAGCACATTTTTCACATCTGGCCCTGCCCGGACTGGCCCAAGAGCTACTGCATGGACAATTTCCTGTTTAATTTGTTCAAAACCTTGTCGTTGCTCAAGGCCCCATTTGAAATGGTTCTTCTTCCAGGCTATGTGATAGAGAAGGCTTACAATGAGACTGCAATGTGGAACGTGCATTCGCCAGAAACCCACAACACCTAAGAAAGCCTGTTTCCTTTTTGTTGGTCAGCGGAGACATAGCTGCTATTTTGTTGATAACGTCCATTGGGATCTGATGATGCCCATCATGCCATCTTATTCCTAAAAACTGAATCTCCTGGGCAGGTCCTTTGACCTTACTTTGTTTTACGGCGAAGCCAGCCTTCAGCAGGATTTGGATTACATCCTTCCCTTTCTCAGAAACTTCATCTGCTGAGTTGCCCCATACAATGATGTCATCAATGTATTGCAGGTGCTCTGGGGCTTCACCCTGTTCCAGTGCAGTCTGGATCAGTCCATGGCAAATGGTGGGGCTGTGTTTCCACCCCTGGGGCAATCGATTCCAGGCATACTGGACGCCCCTCCAAGTGAAGGCAAACTGTGGCCTGCACTCCGCTGCCAAAGGGATTGAGAAAAATGCATTAGCTATATCACTTGTGGCATACCATTTGGCTGCCTTTGACTCCAGTTCATATTGAAGTTCCAGCACGTCTGGCACAGCAGCACTCATGGGCAGCGTGACTTCGTTCAGGCCACAATAGTCTACTGTCAGCCTCCGCTCTCCATTGGACTTCTGCACTGGCCATATGGGACTGTTAAAGGGTGAGTGGGTTCTGCTGATGACTCCCTGACCTTCCAGTTGACAAATTAGTGCATGGATGGGAACCAGGGAGTCTCAGTTGGTGCGGTATTGCTGCCGGTGCACAGTTGTGGTAGCAATTGGCACCCGTTGTTCTTCAACCCTCAGCAACCCCACAACAGAAGGGTGCTCTGAGAGACCGGGCAGACTAGACAATGGTTCAATTTCCTCTGTCTCCAAGGCAGCTATACCAAAAGCCCACCAGTACCCTTTTGGGTCCTTGAAATACCCTCTCCAGAGGTAGTCTATGCCAACAATGCACAGAGCCTCTGGGCCGATCACAATAGGGTACTTTTCTCAGTTAGACTCACTTCAGCCTCCAGTAGAGTCAACTGTTGGGATCCCCCTGTCACACCAGAAACACAGATGGGTTCTACCTCTTCATAGCTCGATGGCAGTAAAGTACACTGTGCACTGGTGTCCACTAAAGTCTTGTACTCCTGTGGGTCTGACATGCTAGGCCATCAGATCCACACAATCCAATAAACCCAGTTGTCCCTTTCCTCCACCTGGCTGGAGGCAGGGCCCCTCTAGTCCTGCTCATCATATTCACTACTCACTTCTCACAAAAAGGACTTAGAAGTCCCTTCAGGAGGATCATAAGTGTGTTCAGGCCTTTCACTCAATCAGGGGGGCTGCCTGCTGGAAACTGGAGCAGCATTTTTCCTGGAAGAATCCCTTTTTACAACTGTCTTGCCTTGCAGCTCATGTGCTCGTGCCCGTAGGGTTGAGGTAGGCTTTTCCGTCCCACTTCCTCATGTCCTCTCCATGGTCATGCAGGTAAATCCACAGGATGCCTTGTACACTCTATATCCCCTCTCTGGAGCAGAGGAACGCTTACTCCTAATAGCTGAAATATGGGTCTGTACAGGTGGGGAGTAGGACATACCCTCTTTGAGTCTTGTGTCAAAATTTCCATTAAGAATTTCATTTCACAATGATGGAATTTTAGTTGTGATTCTGTCATACTGCTTTGGTAGGCTTTTTTTTCATTTTATGACAAGTCCACTGTAACTTATAATGCATGTTACTATGACTGGCAAGTTCTACCATGACAGAACATATGACACACTAGGCTTTGTATTTATTTTTATAATATTAGGGACAGCAGACACCAAAAACTTCTCTAGAACAAAACATCTCCTGTTTGTTCCAATGAAGCGAGTTGACACATAGATCAAAGTGTTGCCTACTTGAAAACTGTCAAACCATTTCATTGCAAACTAGATAGGAAGCACTTTGAAACACAGGAATAAATTGATGTTTCATTCAGCAAGCGAAATCTCAGCTATCCTTTAATGCAAGTAAGAAAAACATCAGTGTGATTTGCTTAACAGGTTGTCATAGTATACCATTCTCAGTGAAATCTGTTCTTCACTATTAACATGGTGTCACAAAATGATGGTAAAACAAGACAAAGATAAAAGTAAATTTAAATTGTCAGAGTTCCAAAATGAAAATTCTTCTGGTCTATTTTAAAGACATGTTTTCACCTGGAAAGTTAAGGTATGGGAGAATGACAGCTGCCCTGGCCCTGTCCACAAGGCATTGTGGTTGGTGGGATAACACAGGGTGCTCACCCCAGCCATCGGCTGCTGGACCCTGCCACGGCAGAGCAGAGATGATGTGTCACATTATGGAATCTCTGCAATCTCCAGCATAAAAAATTTCTTGCCCTCTGACCCACCTGCCTTCGAATCTTAAAAACCAGAATACTAAATATACCAAATAAACTATGGGAAAGCAGCTGGGGAGGACCACATCCCAGACCATAGACAGGAAAGAAGAATGTAAGTTGCAGAAACTGATTCAAATGGCTGTGGACTGTGTAACTATAACAACTATGGTTGTTGTGAGTCACAACCCCAGGCAACACTACAGCCGTGAGCAAGAGTGGCTGGAAAGCCACCCGGTGGAAAAGGACCTGGGGGTGCTGGTCAACAGCCGACTGAATATGAGCCAGCAGTGTGCCCAGGTGGCCAAGAAGGCCAACAGCACCCTGGCTTGTGTCAGAAATAGTGTGGCCAGCAGGACCAGGGCAGTGACCATCCCCCTGTACTCGGCACTGGTGAGGCCGCACCTCAAGTTCTGTGTTCAGTTTTGGGTCCCTCAGTACAAGAAGGACATTGAGGTGCTGGAGCATGTCCAGAGAAGGGCAACAAAGTGGTGAAGGGTCTGGAGCACAACTCTGATGAGGAGCGGCTGAGGGAACTGAGGTTGGTTAGTCTGGAGAACAGGAGGCTGAGGGGAGACCTGATCACTCTCTACAACTACCTGAAAGGAGGTTGTAGCCAGGTGGGGGTTGGTCTCTTCTCCCAAGTAACAAGTGATAGGACAAGAGGAAATGGCCTCAAATTGTGCCAGGGGAGGTTTAAATTGGGTATCAGGAAAAATTTCTTCACCGACAGGGTTGTCAAGCATTGGAACAGGCTGCCCAGGGAAGTGGTGGAGTCACCACCCCTGGAGGTATTTAAAAGCCATGTAGATGTGGTGCTTGGGGACATGGTTTAGTGGTGGACTTGGCGGTGTTAAGTTAATGGTTGGACTTGATGATCTTAAAGGTCTTTTCCAACCTAAATAATTCTATGATTCTAAGTGACATGCATTTAGAAATTAAAAAAAAGGGGGCAAGTATATATTACTGTAGAGCTTGTAAGGAACCTAAATAATAACAAAAAAAAGTTTAGGTCAAATTAGTAATAAGTCAATGACCAGGAGAAGAGTTCCTCTGTTACTCAGCACAGCTCAGTTACCAACCACCATTGCAGAGGGTAGTTTCACTACCAAAAATGATGGCTTCATTTGTATCAGTATTTCAATTGTTACTTGTGACAAAGAGGTAAGAATTCAGACTACAAGGGGTAAGTAATATTCCAGAAGATATTTATATAAAATTACATGTTTTCAAATCAGCTGGGTCTGCTGAAATTCACTGCCAGGTACTTAAAAGTGGCAGAGGAAATGTGAGGGCTGTTAGTGCTTATCTTTGAAAACTCAGGGATTGTGGCGAGTCCCAGAAGAGCAGAGAACAGCAAACATAGCAGGGAATTACCGGCCAGTCAGCTTAACTTCAATTCCCAGAAAAAATATTGCAACAAATCAAACACTTTCTAAGCACCTAAAAGATAACAAGGCAGTGAGGAACAGCCAACACGGATTTGTCAAGAACAAACCCTGTCAAGCCAATCTAATATTTTTCTGTGACAGGGCAGCAGGACTCATGGAGAGCAAGAGGTAGTCACAGTTGTATGCAATGACCTCAGCAAGGCTTTTGACATCATCTTACCACGACATTGTCTTAAGCAAGAAGGATTAGATGAGATTGTTAAGGTGGTTACGCATGAGGTGGAAAACATACTCAGAAAGCAGTTTTTCATGACTTACTTTCAAATTGGAAGAACGTACCAGTATGCCTTGGGTGAGGATTTGTCCTGGGCTGCTATTATCCACTGCTTTCACTATCTGACCTAGGTGAAACAGTAAGTTTGGAGACAACATCAGCTGTGGGGCAGCACTGCAAGCAAACAGGAGATGATGGGCACTTGAACCAGTCTTGACAAATAAGAAAAATGCTCCACAGGAAAGAAAAATGCTCCACAGGAAAAGAAGGTGCAGGTCAAGGAGGACCTGCCCAGAGACTTACAGTTAGGTAGGAAAGACCCTTCACATGGCCACCAGCTGAGGACCATCCTGGGGCCAACAGCAGGGAAAGCGGGGTAGAGCAAGACGTGGGGCTGCCAGGGCACTGCCATCCAGGAAGGATGTGGATGGATTGGGAAACCAAGAAGGGGCAACGGTGAGGAAAGATGAAGGAGCTGGTATTCAGTTTAAAGAAGAGACATTTTAGAGGGAAGAGAGCAGAAATCCTCTAGTTGGAACAATGCAGCATCAAAAAGAGAGATGGACAGATTATCCTCCGTATCTGCTACGGATAAAGTGATAATGAACATGTTTGAATTGCAGCAATGCACTTTTAGGGTCAGCATCAAAAGAAACTGTTGAATTTGAGCGTTAGCAAAGCACTAGAACCAACTGTCCAGAAAGCACAACAAACATCTATCACTGAAGTTTTGAGGAAAAGTCAGGCAAACAAATGTGGAGGATGACATCACTTAAAATGCCCCATTCAGAGGGGGGGGTGGGCAGGTGGAGCCATCCTGAGCTCCTCTTCCCTGCACCCACCTGCCTGGCTGCCCAGCAAGATGCAGTGCACTATATACTGCATATCAGGAGGAGAGTCTGTCTTAATTTTTTTATAATTCTTTATCAGTTTTTATTTTTCTTCAAGAAAAAAAATCTTGTAAGGAAGCACTACACTTATCGGTATTAATGACTCATGAAAATACTGCCTTTGTGAACAGGCCGATTAATTCTCCATGATGTACTCTGCCATATGGAGAGATTCATTCTGCTGTCTAATGAAGATGGTACTAAATGGAAAACAAAATACACTTCCATAACAGTCACCATAACCCGAGTCCATTTAAGAAGAAAAACAGAACATTGACATTTTCCACCACCACCACCCTCTCTCTCTCAAAAAAAAAAAAAAAACTTTGGGCCAATAATGAGGCACTTGTCATTTTCATGCAGAGCCAAAGCTGCCAATTTTTGCTTCACATTGATTTCTCTAAAATATCACCTACGGATTGTGCCCTTGGAGGAATAAAGAGGATGTTGATACCACACAGGAGCTAGGAGCACTTACACAGCTGGGTTAGCCATGGGGAGAGCGCATGAATCACCCCGCAGCAGAAGATTAAAAGGAGCAGAGAATGGGAAGGGGAGGAAATTGGGATCCTCCTGCTCCTCTGGACAACAGCAGGATCCAGCCAGCCCTGAACAAACACAGACACAGTTCCCCTAATGGCACGGCGCTGTAAATCCTCAGGATCAAAGGCATAAACCAATCACCCACTTGTGTCAGGACAGGAATAAATTCCCCCCATGAGGAAATATTAATCAGCTGGCCAGGTGCACTAAGTGCTGTACTCAGACACAGCCTCTGAAAACAGCACCACCAGGAACAGCATGTAAAACTAAACTGAATTAATGATCTTTTTTTTTTTTCCTTCCTTTTGACATCCCAGCATGTAGGTTCTTATGAATATAGTGTAATTCCCAGGACGGAGCATTTTACCTGTATTCAGAGACTTCACGATACATCCCTTTCTCACCCCAGACCCCACACCAACTCTATTTACTTAAAATAAGATTTTCCCTAAGCCAGGACTCCCAGAGAGATGCTGGTAAAGCAGAGACGATGCCCTCCTGAGACTGTAGTAATCCTTAAATAAAACCCCCAAGAAATTTTAACTACCTATTCATTTAATCTCTTTTGTCCCAAAACAAAGGCAGAGCCACAGCAATAGGGCACAGTCTGGAGCAAGCACAGAAAATGGATTGATTTCTTCTGTCCCTGTGTATGAGTGTGACAAATACTGGGGCTTTGTCAACCCTTTGCCTTCTGATACCCCCCAGGGAGCTGGGAAACATGGGCTATATCTTTATATTGCATTGCCCAAGGTCCCCAGATTTCTTATCTGTATCAGCAGAACCCCCTTCATTCATGACCTTGGGACAAGTATTGCCCTGAAAACAAGACATCAGTAACTGCTAATACAGAGCAAGCACTTGGGGTTTCTCCAGATTTCCACCATCAGCATGCTGCACCTGACCCAGAGTCTGACAGTAAGTCTACAGTTTTGGTCCAAATCTCTACTTTCTTCTATTTAATTTATACTTCTCTTCCCTACCTTTCCCTCCCAGCAGGGTCAGAATGACTCCCAGCTTTGCATTCAGTGAGTCACTAATTCCAAGCATGTGCAGTTGATTTTCTCTTACCATGCTAAAAACGCTCCGGTTTCTGCTCTCAGCCACCCTGTCACAATTCTCAAACAACTGACCTGACTTCCCTGCTGTAATACCCAGGCTACAACAGCAGAGATAAGGCTGCAATCTGGCTCTGCAAATGCTAAACCAGATGTAAAATGCAACCTCGAGGGCAAGGCAGCGAAGAATTCAGATTGGCAGCATTTTATCCCCACTTAGCACAGGTGTAAATGGCTCCATATGAAGCAAGGCAGAGGAGACTCAGCCCAGAGAAGATTACTGCTGAGGTTTATCTCCATTCCCCCATAGCTTACCAAGCTCCTCTTATAATGATCGCCTGGAGCTTGTGCTGGGTAAAATTTAGACTCTTGTTGACTGCATTGCATATTAATAATTTAAATACATGGAACAATATATCAGATATATTTAAAACAGTGCACTCTTGCCACACTTTTTATGGTATTTTAAAATTGATGGTCCCTAGTTTAAATACAAGGAAAATCTGAAATAGCGTTAACATCTACCATATTTTGCCATTACATCCATTTTTAATTATCAAGAACACTGGGCCAAGTTTGCAATATTTTTAACAGAGTTTTACGTGTTATCACCTAAATTTTTGATGTGCAACAGATTTTATTAAGCATAGCATTTCATGAGAACCATGTTTTGGGGATCCAATTTTACTAGAATAAAGCTGTTAAGGCAGAAGGAGGAGCCTCTAGAAGCAACTCCTGAAGGAAGGAGTGGGGGGGGGGGGGGGGGGGAGGTGTGAGAAAAAGATCGATTTTGCACTTCTCTTGGTGTTTTGGAGAGTGAAGACCAAAAGACCTCAGCTTTTCTGTGGGAGGAAAGGAGATGGGAGTGCAGATATGACGCTGGTTTTTTCTCCTTGATGCTGAACAGAGGTCTCCAAAAGGGCTATAAGTGCTTCCTCTAATTAAGAAAGGGGCTGATGAAGGGATTTTCCTCCTTTAAGAGCAACCATTCCCTACAGCTATACCCAGAGTAGGCAAAGCTCTACATCCATGGAGCATTACAAAGCCTAACACATCCTCTCTCGCCCTAAGCACCTGTGGCCTCCCAGCCCTCCAGCAAGATTGATCAGTGCTATACCAAATTTAGACATGGGAAGCTGAGGCACACAGACATCAACTGAGAAGCCTCGATGATGCAGGCAGCCAAAAGCAGAAGAAGAATCAATGATAGTATGCCTAAACCTCTCAGATACAAGAACCTCATAAAAAGTGCTAGACCAGCTCTTGGCTCCTTTCCTCCTCCCAGTTATGTACCTACGCAAAAACTTCTGGCCAAACATAACCTGCAGATCCCAACAGACAGAAGGAGAACATGAGGAAGGAGCAAGACTGAAGCCAAGTAGAGTAGCTGAGGCTCGAACCCAGCTGGACAGTCCCATCTCAGTGACTCAGGGTCACTTCAGCACAACATCCTTGACAAAAGCCACGGGAGGCACCGATGCCACTCCTCCACACGGGCTTTTCCCTGTTGGTGGATTTTTTTGTATTACTGAATGGACTGGCTCTGCTGGGCACAGCTATTTTCCCTCCACAACTAAAGTTTGAACAAGCTGCCTGGGGAGTAATTTTGGAAGCGGCTGCAATGTTTACTATCAGTGTGGGCAGGTTTTTATTCCTTTAACAGCAATCTATCATGGCCCATTTGATTAGTTGCTATTTCTCACTGTTTGCCCTCAGAAGGGCTGGAAACCATTCTTTTCTGTCCTGGAGCTGGAGAAACCATGGCAGTTTCAGCTCTCGATACCAGGGACCACAGCAGCCCCCCCCAGGTCCATCCCCTGCTGACCTGCAAAGAGGCACTGTGACTGTCCAGAGCTGTTGGTTTGCACCGATAATGGCGAGGTCTTTTTATTCCCTCCCTAGCAGGGATGGATTGATTTACATAAAAGTGTTTTAAATCAGCAGGCATCACTGGTCTCAATCCTATTTCTGTTTGTACTTTTGAGTGACTCCTGAGCAGAAAGGTTCATTCTCATTGGTGGGAAATCATTAAAACATGAACTGCAATTAAATCTAGCTTTTACATTCAATTCACTGCTTCATCTGTATGCATTTAAGCAAATACAGATACCTGCGTTCATTCACAGTCTGAATTTTTCCAATTTTTTGCCATGTTAAAGTGCTAAGTGATGCCTTTTCTATTTACTAAATGATAGTTTATTTTTCACTTGTGTCAAACTGTATTTGGACAAAAACTAGAACTGAATGAAAATCCACAAATCAGCATTTCAAATAGCTTTCTAACAATTACAAGTTCTTCATGTGTGCTAGCTAATAAAAATATTTTTATTAAACATGCTGTGCATTTAAATCTGATCTACTATACAAAAGGAGAATTATATGCAGTCAATAAAATTGAACTGATTGTTACCAATAACTGGAGCCAAAAGCTTCAAGATGTTAGAGGTAATAGATACTATCTTCTTGCACATTATTTTTATTCAGAGGTTGCAGAAGGAAAACCACTTTCCTGGGTTGTGTTTTGTTACAAAATTTGAATTAATTATTGAGCTTTACTACTGGATAAAACCGCTATAAAAAAATTATTCTTTCTGTAACTCCTGAAGACACCTGCTTTTAAAGTTAAGACAGCCCTTCAGCAAGGCTCACTGCACGCGTTTAGCCAGGTTACATCTATCATTTAAGAGGTTTGATGCATCAGAAAACTTCAGCAGTAAACATGTTGCTTTAGCATTTTCATTTAATGTAAGTCATAAGTACATGAAATTAAGATCTTAATATAGATGGTCAGAATTTCACACCTAACTTTCTAGTTTAAAAAAATCTGATTACTTTAAAGTCATCTATTTTTATCTGCCACATCTCCTGTAAGGATTACTTTGCAGGCAGAACATAAATCAGGGCTCCCAGGAAAAGAAAATTAACACTCACAGCTGGACATAGGGAGTGTTCATCCACCACATCAGCCAGGGCAGCCACACCTAGGCCAAGAAAGAGCGCATAGGTGCAAAAGCTCCTGAAACTTTAATATATGAAAATGAAAGATTCGGTTCCTCACCCTGCACCGTACACCACTTTGGAGAGCACCGCCTTGATCTCTGCACATCTTGTTTCTCCTGCAGCCCACATCCAAGCCTGGATGACGATCTCCTATTTTGCACTTTAAAGGTGACAAGAAGTCTTGTGTCTTTCCAGGTTGTGGATGGAGGTTGGAGAGGCTCCATTTCCATTGCAGCAGGACCACCCCATGCTTACCCACTGCTGGATCCCTGTTTCTGGAGCATGTAGCCCAGAGGCCACGAGCAGGGGAAGAGGGCACATGCCTGTGCAGCTCCAGGTGCCCCCAGGGTCACAGTCCTGTGCTTTGAAAGCTAAACAACAGAAGTCATAGCACCTCTTGGGCAAGACAAGGAACAAGAGCTTTGCTTTCTTCCAAAAAACTCACCACTTTTTGGTGCACTGTTGCAGCCTTGGACCAGGAAGAATGACAAATCACTACTGTTTTCTGCAAAATCCCAGGTCTTTCCCCAGAGATCTCCAGTCAGTTGGACCATTCACTAGAATCCAATTTTCCAGAGTGGTGGAAGCCAACAGACAGCCCATTCAAACAGCAAGCCCCACTTTTGTTATTACACCAGTCTATTGCTGCCTTTAAGCAACAGTGTTAAATTCTGATTGCCTTTGCCAGATCATTGAGATCTGCCAGGAAAATAATTTGCATCCACATCAAGGTATTTCAATTCCTGCAGAAAGCAGCAAGCTAGTTTCATTGAAGGAAGAAGTCCTCCTTCAGACTTCGTTCCAGAAGTCACTGGAAGTGTTTGCCTGTGCACAGTACTGGAGATGTGAAAGGTGACTTCAGGAACCAATGCTGATATTGTCTCCAAAGAGAAAATGAAGCAGACAGGACAGCAAATTGATTTGGATATGAGTAATTACTTAACTTATTAGTGCCATTCTCTGTAACACTGACTAAAGCAGCGATGGCAGGGAGCTCGGGAGGAGCCTACAAGCAGGACAGCCACAACGCGCATGTCCCAGGTCCTGAGCCGCCTGGGACGACTTGGACCCCCAAAGGGCCCTTCTAATTTAAATTTGTTGGTGATCCCATCAGTGCACAACCCTACCTCAAATGCGTAGAGGCGCAATTTCTTCCAAAGGGCAAAAATAGGGTATCTTGGAAAAAGCATGAAAGATATGAGATGCATGATAGAGGGGACAGTATTTGAGATACACGATATGAGCAGGTAGATGCAGGCAACAGATGCAAAATAGAGAGGTGGGGAGCAGTCTTCCAGCCAGTGCTCTTTCTTTTTCACGTGATTATATTTACAGAAAGCCCATGTACCCACATAGACAAAACCACACCATTCTGCAGTTTTGGCAGCCCTCTGTGGTGATGCACCACCGTCATTGCCACCTAGCTTGGGGACCAGTTTTGCCTAGAGATAAACTTTTATTTATGATAATTTTAGTGTTCCCTCCCCTAAAGTTTATTCAGACCCTGTGCCCACACCAGTGAGAAGAACCCTTTGGGCTTGGTGCCTACACAGGGAGAAAGCTCCAGTACCACCCACACAGATTCACATGTCATGCTCTTCTCACCAGAGCTCACTAGCACTGAACTCCCTCATGAAAAGCATGCTCCACCATACATGAGGGGACACCGGGGCTCTGCACCCCGGTGGCCATGCTCCAGACACATCACTGCACCGATGATAAGATGATAGTGCATCCGTCCCCAGCACCACCTCAAAGGGATGCTATATCACGCAGGGAGAAGGAGAGATACACCGAGTACATCTTCAAAGCATTGACCAGGAGGCATAGAGCCATTTGGTGGGAAATGTAGGCCAGCCCACACAGGAGGGACATACATTTTTCACGACCTTCCCCATCCTTGATATTTCTACCCATGAAACATGTGTAAAGAGGGGCTTCCCCTGCCCTTCTCCCAGCAGCTGCAGTTTGGCTCCTCCTTCACAGGAGCAGCTCAGGGTGGGCAGAGAAGGAGAGGAGTCACTGAGGAGTCTCTCGCTGCCTTAGAGGCCAAGCTTGACCTAGAAAGAAAGTAGGAAGAATCCGAGTCCTCCTTGTGATGGCAAAAACAGAAATAATACACCCTGCGAAGCAACAAAGTGCTGTTTGGAAATGAACAAGTGAGCAACAAGAAGAGGAATTTATCTTAAAAGATGCTCTCTCATTTTAATCCATCAAACAGGGAGCTCACCTTCTGCCCCCAGCCTCAGAGACCGCCTATCTTGGGTGGACAATGCAGAAAACATCAATAAATGAGTGTTACCAACTGGTTGGTTTTTCATCTCAAGTATTTACCACCCCCTTCCGTGCAGATGAGAGGTGAGATGTAGGAAGCCTCGGGATAAAGAAATGAAAGCAAGGAAACCTCCAGTTCTATCGGAAGAACAGCAGAGTTCATTTTTTGATGAGGATTGCACCAAAGGAAGCGGGGCAGCAAACTAATAACATTTATAGCAGCCTGTTAGATACAGGAAGAGCGTACATTTCACTTAATACACACTATTATCTCTGCTCGGTCTACATTTCACAGCTGCCGACACCCCGTGTGCTCTAGCCACGCTGTTTAACACTCACATCACTTGCTCAGTTTTAGAGAGCATCAGCTGAAAATGCCGCAATCCCTTTACACAGCTGGAAGCCAGGAGCCAGTGTTGCCTATTGCCACCACCAGCTTCTGCTGCCTGTGCAAAGCTGCTGACTTGTTCATAGGTGAACAGGTTCTGACCCTTTGGTAGCAGATGAGCTGCACTTGAGGTCCCACCCTGATCCACACCATAGAAACACCCAGCAATTTCACAGCAGAAGCCCCATCCACAACAAGTCTCATGCAGATGTTGAGCCTGTCTCATACAAGGGCTACCAAACAATGGTTTATGGGCTCTTCCAAGCTGTGAAGGATTCATCCTGGGATCATACAGTTAAGAGTCGCCCAGCAACTGAGGCCAATCTCTAGAGAAAACATTCATTAAAAGCTTGCAGGATAAGTTGGCCCCATTTCTGGGCAGGATCGCAAGATCTCTCTTGCATCCGAGTGTCAGATAAAGGCTTTGATTGCTGCTCCCTAAAGGGATGTTGGATTAACCAACACTACATCTGAATCACTGCTACATTTTCATAATACCAGTACAGCAGCCCCCATACATCTAACACAAAGTTTCTGCGTTTCAGCAATCCTCCCCAGAGCTCTAACTCCTAGACCTCTTTCCCCACTCCCCCACGTGATGATGTGCATGAGCAGCATTTAACTCCTTTGGCGGAAACAGATAGGTATGTTTGCCTCCATATGTGCTACGCGTAAATAACCCCCACACGTGCCCAAGACAGCTGCAGCAGCATTTTGGTCTCTGCTCCTGATCCTGTTCACGCAGCCATGGGAAGCACAGCATAAGGCAGCTCTCCTGTAGCGTGGGGTAAGGAACAAACCTGGAACCTCTGCAGCAGATAAAGGAAGAAATTTCAGTCACTTCAGCTTGAGATCAAAAGCAAAAGGATGATGTTTCCATGCCTTGCTGCCAGCTGGGGGCTAAAACCCCAACTTGGATGCGGAAGCTCTCTCTGCATGAGAGTTGCGGGCTAGTTGTGAGCTCTGGCTTCCTGACACCCCATGGCTGGGGACAATCCAGGCTCAACCCATCCCATCCCCTTGCTGGCCACAGCTCACCTCTCCCTCGAGGCTGGACGCTGGCAAAAAGTGTCAGTGAGGTGAGATATTTCTTCTTCTGTGGGTGTTTGGGTTTTTTTAACTACAAAAAACCAAGTGAGTGGCAGGAAGTAGGTGACACAGAAGAGCCTAAATCGGTAAAATCCCAACAAATACTTCTATCAGCCAAGATGCTGAGTGACAACAGCCCTTTCACAGATCCTGTTGTCTTAATTGCCAGCCGCTCTGCACCAGCAGCATTCAGACTTTTCTCAGCATGTCCAGGAGCTGGTATTTAGTCACCAAAGGAAATTTGCTGTGAGAAATCTGCGAGAAGCCCAGGACTTGAAACCACGCCAGGGTCACGACAGATGCAGAAATAGCATCCGTAGAAGGTACAGAGCCAGAATACAAAGTCTGAGCACCCCGCTCAGTGAAGCTTTCACCAGGCTACAGGGCATTATACAAGAAAAATATTACTCTTATTTGCTGTATAAACAGATTGCAGTTGTGTTCATTACACAGTCTTGCATCTTTATTCAGCCGTAGCACATTAAACGCAAATAAGAGGAATAAGTTAAGTTGCAGTTAGCCGCACGGCACATTGTAGGGAAGCTTGCGCTGATTAGGGGCTCGCAGAAGCATTTCCCAGGAAAGGAGCCAAAGCTCCCTAACAGCCCCTGGTGCAAATTGCTAACTGCTTCTGCAAAGCTCACAGGGCTTTTCCTCGTTTCCCTTTGTCTTTGGAGCTGTGAACAGAAGTCATGTGAATAATTACTTCCCACATTAGCAAACATGCCACAGAGGCAGTGTTGTCCACTGTTGGTTTGGTTTTTTTCTTTCTTATTTATGGCTGACAAATTAAACAAGGAACACAGAATATTAGCTGTTAGCACTAGCCCTTTACAACATGCTGAACAAAGCTGTTTTGCAACATTTCCAGCAGCAGAGAGACACGAGGTTTTAAGATACAACGCCCTGAGAAACTAGTGGAGATGCGCCCAGAAGTGTGAAGGTCCATGGTGCAGCAGACCTGGAGGAATTGGGTCTGAGATATGGATGGATCTCTGCCACAGTGGCACAAAAGCTTTTAAAGTGGTGGTGGGGCTCCCATAGCAAGTGACTGCAAACCCGGTGGTCCTCCGCTACTTTTAAAAGGCAAAAGGTTGGGCAGACTGAGGCACTTCTGGCCTTCGCTGCTATCCATACCAGCTCTCTCTAAGGCTGGGAAAGATTTTTGGGTTGATAATGACGGAGGTGGAAACTGGACGCCAGAGATGTTCCTAACACAACTGCTATAGAGAGCTTCACTACCCATGCAGGAGGGCACCTTCCCATCCACGAGGCCCCTTGGGTGGTGCCAGCTCTCCTGGTCCCCCTGCCCTCACCAGCTAACAGATCACACCCTCAGCTGCCCCAACATTTCCAGTTCAGCAGTATTTGAAAACAGAACAGAAAAAAAAAAAGAGACTTGCAAATGCATCTGCATCTTTTCTGTATTTTGTCCTTGCTCTCTGTCCTGCGGTTATTTTTAATTATAATTCACTCCAAAAATAATTTCTGAGACATTTATCTGCTGCAGACTGCCACAATTAGCCAGCCCGTGCGTTGTTGCAGAGCAGCAGCAGCTGGCCCCGGAGCCGATCAGCACTGCCCTGCCTGGCAGTGGGGCCAGATACCCGCCACCCCCTTTAAATACAATTATTCAGAGGAAACTCTGGCTTTGCAACAAGTCTCACTGTGGCACAGAGGCCGTAAGAGGATCCAGCAACAGAAGCAAAGGGCGCACATTATTCCTTGTTATTTAATTTGTAGTGCAAGGATACACGTATTTGTCAGAAGCCTTTTCCCCCGCCCTCTCCTGCCAGAACATCACCAGCCTACAACCACTCGCACTGATGCAGAGCTGACCTGAGCAGGGAAACCATCCGCAAGACCAGCGGTCTCGGAGTCTCATGGCTTGTTCAAAGCCATGCTGGTGGATGGCACATCCCCATGCTTCACCACCACCCCTCTCCTCCCACATCCCCATGAAGTAGGAAAAGAAAATCTCCCACAGTTCACTAGCAGGGCACCCAGCCCAGGAACAGACCTGCTCAGCTGCTCGTGCAGGGACAGGGTGGCCGAGACCCCCGCTTGCCCCCCACGGCTGGGTCGGCTCTGTCTGAGCAAGAAGAGAGAACTCCGGTAAAAATTTAAAAGTATCAGGATATTTAGATTCAGGAGCACTCTCTGCTTTTGGACTTCAGCTTCTTAACTCTGACAGAATAAGAATACTGCAGTGCTCCATAATTATTTTTTTATCTTAATTTTCCAGATTAATATAGAATCAGGGAGATTTGCTTTCAAATGCTAATTATTTTTTTTCTTTTTGGGAAAGTACAATCCTCTGAGCTGGCTGGCTCAGACTGTTTGAAGGCTTTGTTTTAAAATTAAACTTCCCTTCATATAGATTTCAATAGCTACAATATTTCCATGGCTTAGGTGAGCCAAGAGCAAAGATGACCCCAACGACCTGTAGCAAACTAACTAGGCTGGGTTTTGCTTTGTGCACCCAAAACAGCAAGAAATAGCCTGGAACTAAGTGTGGGGAACAGAAGGCAGGACGGTGTGTCTGGCAGTGCTAAAAAATGCAAATGCACCAGGGAGGGCATCTCCTGCACGGCTCATCAGCCTTCGAGCATCAGCACAGTAAGAAGAGCTGCACGTAGCTGGGGCCAGCAGTGAAGTCAGCACACTGCAGCAGCCAAAAGAAAAAAAAAGTTGAGGCAAAAAGAAAGGATTTGAGGAGTCTCGGGCATGCCTGCTTATTTTTCTGTTTTAGCCAATAACAAAGGAATAACTTGGAAGGGTGACCAAGGTCCTTTCTACATGGCAGTACCCTCAGCGTACAGTTCACACATCCAACAATACTGTTAGGTTTAAGTTGTCCTTCAGGCTGCTTAAACCCTTGCAGAGGCACCTTTTGGTACAGTGGTACCATCTGCTCTACCCGAAGAAAGATGGTGAAAGACTAAAACTGCACAAACTGCTATAGACAGAGGGTGGCCCATGTGTGTGAACCGAGTCCTGGCTGTGGGGCAACTGGGTCATTTAATTTTTCTTTGCCCCTGTACACTGTCTGTAAAGTGGAGTTAATTACACTTTCCTACCTCCTACAGATTTTGTGAGCATGAAGACACAAAACCAGTGAGGAAATCACATATTCAAGAATTCAGAAGTGATCTTAGAGTCAGACCCTACTAAATAGCTTAAAAAAAAGCCAAGCTGTGCCAAGTCCTCTCACCAGCAAAAGAATGGGTTCAGCAATGATCAACCCCAACTCCCAGAAAAACATACAGACATGCTGTGCCCTGCAATTAAATACTGATAGCACTGGTCAGTGAGCTACCAAAAAAACCTCAGAGTGTTTAGAGTCATTTTAGTATTGCTTATGCAAAGACACACAAATGGCTTAAAGAACAAGTGCATAAAGCCAATAAGCCAAGACTTTTCCTCTTTTCTTGGTAAGTGATATTCTTTATAAAATTACTTATGCTCAAAAAGCCTCATCTCTGTCACTCCAGATACATTTTATTGCACAGTGAAGTGTAGTAAGTCTTTTTTGTTGTTGTTTTGCTAGGTTTGCAGTCAATGGACAACCAGAAAAAACAAACACCTCTTACTTATAATACTGCCCAGTAATTAGAAGGAACTGGGTGGTATTTGCAGGGAAATCCCACATTACTTCTTTCTTTTACTCTAGGGACCAAACAAGGCTCGGACTGACAACATACAGAGTCTTTTCCTTCCAAGGTCCCTCTGCAAGTGTGACACCAAGCATGCTGCAGCATCAACCTGTCCCATCAGCAGGTTCAATGAACCAGTGGCCTCCGTCTCCGTTTGCGGTGGGAATAGCACCAGAGGGGTGTTTTGGGGTCAGCATGCCATTGTGCACCCCCTCCTGCTACCACACAGAGCAAGGCGAAGACATTTATTACCTCTGCATGTCCCACAGGTAAAAACAAAGGTGGATCCCAGTGCTGCCAACTTGGCAGTGTACACCAACAAGATATTGCCCAGAATGAGAAAAAAGAATTAATTTATGTTTAAAAAGAAATACGCTCTCTGCTGCTGTTGGTTCAGTAGAAGTCCATTGTACAGAACCCTTAATTACGAGTATGGGGCCATCATAAGCCAATTTATTTCCTTTTTTTCTACCTCCCAATGGAGCTTTATTGGGAAGGCACTTTTCTGTAAGGAACCGAGTGCATTTCAGTGACACTTGCCCCATTACGTGAAATAACACACATATGTGTGCACACCCCCTCGATTTATACAGCCCTGCATGGAGCCCAAAGCCAGCGCTACAGTCAATTCAGAGATCAAGGATCACTCCTAATGGAGACAACATAACAGAATTCATTTAATATTCTCCTTGGATTCAAAATAATAATATTGTCAACTAAATAAAAGGCAAGCATTCATTTGTATGTAAAACAGTTGGTTATATCAGGCCTATTTATGTCTGCTCTGCCTTCCAGCTACAAAGATTTATGACTGAACACCCAAGGGACCTTTATATATCTATCCAAATTCATGCATTTTTTTCATTAACCTGTGTACTGGCATCTTGTACAACATGGCATGCAACAATAATATAGATTTTTTTTTTCCTTTACTATTCAGGCAAAGGAAGGAAGAGTTCCTGCCAATAACAGCCATAATAAATAAACTCTGAGCTGGTTTGTCATACATAAATATAGATCTGTATTTATATCTACATATATGTGTATGTAAATGTATGCATGCAGACACATGTTATGGACATATTTGCGTCTATACACACAGACACAGAGGAGGCTTCTTGTCCTCCCTCTGCCTGTTCTTTCCCGTCTCCCATTTCAATTCTCCCCCAGCCTTCTTGCAATGCCAGACTTCTTCCAGTATCTCCCTGGTGACAGGACAGAAACAGCTGCAATAAATTACTCAGTGTGCTTTTTCCATTAAATATATTTTTAAAAGTGGAAGTTTGAAAGACAGAAGTGTATTTGTATAGAGTAAGAACAACCACCTTTATAACCCCGGGAAAATTACTGCTGGATGAAAGAGGTGAAAATCTGGAGGCTGTGGAACAAAACCCAGCTGCTGCTAAGACTAACAGTAACAAAGAGTTTCTTAGCTTGGCCACTTGTTTGTTTTTTATAAATCTTATCAGTTAGGCTGTCTATATTATTTGCCGTGCATATGCTTTAAGCTTATCGAAGCTGTGCCACCAAAAAGATTTCACATCTTTCACATCACAGTCCTAGGCAATTTTGGCTGTGGCCTGAGGGGGGGGAAGAGGCCCCAACCCCATTTCTTATATGGGGACCCCAGGCACTGCTTGGCCAGAGCATCACTAGTGCCTCTTGGGACAGAGGAAGAGAGGGGGGAAACAGAGGAGTCATCCAGCTCAGGGTGTTGGGGACAGCAGCAGGACATGCGCTCAGGGCATGTGGGGGAAACCCCTAGGTGCCTTCCCCAAAAGAAAGCACCAATCAGCATCACAAGTCCGGGATCCCCGCTGTGCACCGTGGCTAAGAGACCCACCAGGACACCCTCAGCTCACCGCAATGTCCCCTCTAGAAAATGCCAATCTAAGGCAAAACACTTATTTGAGGTGCCAGCAGAGCAGCCAGGATCACCGCCGCAGCGAATGGCTCCCCAAGCCCCTTCCTGCTAGCACCCCACACAGACACCCCTGAGACCGAGGCTCTGCGGGGGCATTTCTGCCCCACGTGGGATTATTTCGTGATGGAAAAAGAGCACACTGCCTTCCCGTGCAGGCTGCTGGGGGAACCGAGAACAGGTTTAATGCAGCAAGCAACATACTGAATCTGGGAGACAGCCTTAACTCAGATACTATTGCCTATTGAATTGCTTTAAATTTCAACTGTTCTATTTATAAAAAAAGGAATTCCCTGAGAGACTCTTATTCTTCTTTCTTTTCCACTAGGAACTGCTAATATTTGTTCTTTGAGGTTTGGTGAGGGGGAAGCAGGCAGGAGACTGAGGTCTTTTTGGAACAGCAGAGCATCCAAGTAGCAAGAGCATTCCTATCCCACCCATCCTCAGATCTAGACTTCCATCCGCCGCACAAGCACTAAGAGGGCTATTGCTGAGATAGCATTGCCCAATTACTGCCATCCAAACCAGTCCCTCTTCCTCTCCACTAGCAGCCAGGAGGCATTGCACCTCTCTGAAGCACTGTGCCTTGTCATTTAGGTGACAGGTTTCTTCTCCACCCTCTGCCTCCTGCCTCTTCCATGACATAATTGAGCCCCTTAAGTAAGCGGTAGAACAAACACAGAAGCTGGGTGGAAAAGCTCGAGCATCAATCTTTGGGGTTTTTTTTATACCAGAGTTTATTCCCTTGCATCCTTGTATTTCTATGTTTAATAACACATGCTGAGGCAGAGTAATCAATCTTAAGAAAAAAGACCAGCCTTTTTCCAGTCTGCATAGTACTTGCTCTCGTGCCTGAAAATTTCAGAGTATCCTGAATTTTTTCTAGAAGCGGCTCCTTGGGGTACAATTTTCAGCTAGGGTTCATCCCATGCTCCTGCTACGTGGGTGCAGCTAGCACTACAACATCTATCCACAACCTGGTGCCTGCAGGGGAATAAGGATGAGAACCAGCTCCTGGATTTGAGAGCGCAACAGAGTCAGACTGTTAGGACGGGCTACTTGGTTGTTCAGAAAAAGGTCCTCCCACTCCCATGGAGTCTCCTAGAACCCTGGATCCTACACAGCTATCTGAATTAGGCCCTGACCTGCCATCCATGCCTTTGAGAAGTCTTCCTAGCATCCACAGCTTCCATCAGTTGCTTGCAAGTGCTCAATGTGCTGGATCTTTTAATGGGTCCAAGCAGCTCTCAGTCCCAGGTCAAAGAGCAGCACAGAGGAATCTCACCTTTATGCTGCCATCAACCACCCATCATCTTCCTATGGAGAAGGCTTTGGTCGAGACCTCAGCCAACAAGCTATCTCAGGAATGATCAGCAGGACATGGCACTGCCTTTTGAGAGATGCTTGTGCATCTTGAGTTAATGAGACTATTGCCCAGAAGGTCTGGTAGCCCATATAACTTATAAAAATTAAGTACTACATCTTTCCTTGATAGACTTCCTTGTTCTGCAGGCTGTCATAACTCTATTCCCCACCCATCATGAATTATGATATTTTGTACACTAACTCTTGGAGACTAAATCGGACCTCCAGGGGAAATTTCATCCTGAAATTCAAATATTCATTACACAGCAAACCTGTACCTACACCCATGCTTCCCTGGGCTAGGCTGGTGATGTGGCTGACTCAGAGATTTCCTGCTCTGGAAAAAACTACCTTGTCACTAGGACAGCTGTAAAAAAGTCAAATTTGGAGTCCCTCTGACAGCCACTTACCCCTGCAGGGTGTCAGGGCATACAGCAGTTAAGGACGATAACACACCATCTCTGGAGGGAGCTTTGTTGTCCGTCTCCGGATGGCTCCTGACTTGGGGGATCCATCCCTCTCTACCCAATCTCCCCACCGAGCAGCCTTTGCTTTTATCCCTGCCTCTCCGGTCCCACAGGCAAAAACCCTCACATTATCTGTATTTCCTGCACTTTGTCCAGTCACTTACTCAGACGGCAAGCTGTTCAGCTCAGAGGTGTTTCCTCTCTCTGTTGGCAGCCCGGCACAAGGGACCCATCTTGTTTGCCACCCCACGGCAGGCTTTTGCGGAGCTTTGCTGTGACAGGCAGTCACTCCCTGGTAGGCTGCATTCAACAAAGCATTAAGCATAGGGAGCATTCACTCCCATGAGATTTAATGAGTCGGGAATGCGGTTAGCAGCTAGAGAACCATTTCTCACCAGGCATTCATCGCAAAAAACAATGCCGAGGGTAGCACAATTTCCTACCTGGTAAGATAGCAAGTCCTACCACCTAGAAGACGCTGGTCGCGATGGGAAGGAGCCAGCACACAAGGCTTAGCGTCCACATCCAACAAAACACAAGATTAGCATTTTACAAGGCACATTTGCAGCCTTCTCAGCTGCTCCTCGTGTACAATGTACCTCTGAGACTTGATAATAAATGTGCTGCACTGTTCTCTGGTGCAGCTTTCCAGGTACACTGAAAACAGTGATTTTCATGACTAAATGGATGGAAGAGTTGCAGAACATGATGTCAGCTTGCTAAGTACCTCATCTCAGAGTTACACACACAATTATTCTCTCTACAAAAATCAAAGGCAATCCATCAATTACTGTCTTTTTACCCTACCTGCTTTTCTATTATTTTGTACTTTTAAAATATTGTATGTATTAACTACACAGAATTTACAGCACACACATTGATTTTCCATTAATCTTGCTTTAGCTGAGTTTAAAAAAGAGCCAAGCCACTTTTTCCTCCCACAAGTCAAGCACATGGGATTGTTAGTGGCATAACTGAGCTTCTTGTAGACGGCTTGCTGGCCACTGATGGCTAACAAAAACCTACAAGCAAAAGATGCTTTTGATATTACATGAGTATATCTATAGAAAACACTGGAAAGATACATTAGAGACCAGATTTTCAAACACCGACCCATAAGCCCCATCATCTGTACATGCCCTCTCAAGGGAAAACAACACTTTGGGTGGGTGGGGGGCAAGAGTAAGCATTCAAAGCCAGGGGTTAGCAAGGTAGGGCCGGCTTTCTCTTGGGCTCTGCAAACAGGTGTCTCTGTAATCCAGAGCTGGGTCATTGCACACACACACACACACACACAGAGGAAGGCAGGCTCATCCAGCCAGGTGGAATGGGCCATGGCCATCCCCAACAGCCTTTCCCGTGGTGTGGGAACAGGCACCAGCATCCCCACAGTGACACTCGGCACCTCCCGCGCTGTCACGGCAATGCATCTCCCCCCCTCACCAACCACTTTGAGGTTTCTAGATAAAAGGCTGTTAATGTAGGTTAATGCATAATTAAACATGTGATTTGCACACACAAGCAACTTGGCGTATCTCCCACTAATACATAAATATTTCTAAATGGCCAGAGACAAAGGAGACAGAAGTAATGCAAAAACCTGCTGCTTGTGAAGCATCCCACCAAAGTTAAAGCTGCTGCGTTCCCAGAGCACCATGCAGCTTGGGACACAACTGTGCCACTACGGACAGGAGGTGCCACGACTCAAGGACACAATGCAGCAGCAAGACTGACCTGGGAGCAGAGGCTCAGGCCAGGCTGAACACTCTCAGTGACCATCCAAGCACTGCACGTACCAGCAAAGATAAGACAGTGAGGCTGGAAAAGGATCGCATCAGCCTCCATCAAATACTTTTTTTTTAATTATGATTATTCTCTCTTTTGGTTTCCTGGTGTGCAATATGCTTCCCCAGCTGGAGCATGGCGTACCAGGACATTGAGCACTTTGATGGTTCCTCACTGCTGATGATGCCGCAGTGACATTTGCTGAAGCCTGAGCAAGCCAGGGAGGCTGCCCACGGGTGCCAACCTCCCTGCTCACGCTGGCAAGGTACCATGATTATCCTGCCATGCAGAGAGCTGCGAGCACACCTTCCTAAGGGCACAGGTGGATGCTAAATGCTCTTTCTTGCAGTCCTATTATTCCACACCATGATTAGGACAAACAGGGACTGGGAGAAAAGTGGGGAAGGTTGTGTCTTTTTGCTCCCCTGTGTGCGCTGAAGATTAATTTAGAACATATTAATTACATTTGCATATGCCTGAAAACTAGCAGAGGAGCGAGCAAGTGTCCTGAAGGTAACGGAGTACTACAACAAGAAAGTTATTTTGGCAGATTTTTCTTTGCAGGGTGTGGTAAGGTAGAAGATGGGAAGAGAGCTGTTCAGGGACACAGCTCAGAGCATCCCTCCTGGACACCGCAGCTCCATGAGCGCTCCGAGCTTGTCCCTATGGGATGCAGCCTCTGCAGCAAAGGGACCCATCCAACCCACAGCCATAATCTGCTCTGCCAGGGGCTGACAGGGGAGCACCTTCGATGGTGCTGGTGCGTTCATCCTCAGGTGTCCTCCATCAAAACACTCATGTCCCTCATACAACTGCTCTCCTTATTACATTACTGCTGCTTCCTCTCCTCCTTCAAAGCACCCTGAGATCAAGAAAATCTGGTGAAAAACCTTCTCTCAACCCAGCTAAGGCTATAGCTGGGACTAGGCCAAGTCTATGTCCCATTTCAAACCAGTTCACCTTGCCTACCTCTATTTTACACACACCCCCCACACCTCCCCAACATAAACCCTGCCCTCAGATACTTCCCATGGAACAGAAACATGTGACAGAAGAATAAACTAGATTTTGCATCTGCATCCACCAGGCATGGTGCACCCCAAGGACCCCTTGAGCTGCTCTGCAGAGGGGGAGACCATACCAGCCCCTTACCTCTGCCATGAGGTTCAGCCCTTCTCCCAACAGCCCTCCTGCTAAGCAGGATCCAGGGTGAGACTTGAGTGCCTCTCTGCCCTGGGTATACCCCTCAGCACTTCTCAAACTCTGCTGGGTGTTTCAAACACTCTGCAGCAAGCAGCTGACACCTGCCATATACTCCAAGTAATAATATGTTGAAAAAAGATATCAGGTCTAGTTCTATACTGGAGAGCTTTTTTTTTTTTAAGTGCAGGTTAAATTATAACTTCTGTAGCAGCTATAATAAGGAACATAACATTTCTGCATACTGGGAAGTCGGCTGTTGTTCTTTAACTGTTGAATAGCTGCTCAGACTGAGCAACCCTCCCAGCCTGGCTCTGCACCCAAGAGCCTGACCTTGCAGCTCAGGGGGTCTATTTGTCCAAGAGCAATTTCAGCCACTGATCCCTGCAGCCAGGAACACACAAATCAACCTCTTACTCTTTAGAGGCATCTCTGTCACGATAGATATACAAGCCATAATGTCTCATCACAGGTATCAAACAATTAATTATATGAATAGTTTAGCAGAATTAAGTTGGGCTAGCAGAGATCCATCTAGCAGCATCTCTCACCCCTGTGCCAGAGGACTAAGGGTCCTGCCCGCTCCTGCAGTATCTTGGTGAGCAAGCCTGGCACGTATTTTGCAAGAGCAATTGGTGCCTTTGGTTAAACTGCTGTACTGAAAGGTACACCCCCAGGCTGGAGAGGAGTGAGCAGGAGGTCAGCATTTAAGTTGCCCAGGCTATGGAGCACACCCAGCAGCTACCTTCAGAGAGCTTCAGTGGAAGAAAATGGAAACCAGGATGTGAAAACTGAGGACAGCTCTCATTTGTCATGAGCAAACTGGTCAGAAAAAAAAAAGGTTTGGAAAAATTGAAGCCTCTGCTCTCATGTCCTCCAAAGAACCAGCAACCCCAGAGCTTTAGTCCTGTTACTTTTCAATGAAATGACCCAAACCCCAGGTCTCCCATTAGGCAATTTAGTGAGGTGTCCGGAGCCCAATCCTCATGCTTTGTTATACTAAAATCTGTTCTGCAACAAGAAACCCAGTGCTGTATTAAGGCACAGCTATCAGACCACGCACCGCATCCCAGCCTCAGCTCCCTTTTCAGGATTGCCGCTCTGCTCCATGCATTAGCTTGGTCCATTTTTGGGGGGCTTGGTGGTGGCTGAGCAGGGCTGCTTACCAGGGGCACAGCACAGGTTTGCACCAGCCCTCCTCTCCTCCTCAAAAATAAGCACAGGCAGCTGAGAAAGTGCCCTTTGCACCACTGCACAATCTCCATAAGTGAGGTAGAAACCTGTGGTTTAGGTAAGATTTTGTGTAAGCGTTCCAACAAGGCAGGGAACATTTTAGAAGGAAATAAAAATTAACTTCTCCCTGTCCACCATGCAAGGAGCCTGCTCTTCAGGCAGAAACAAGCTTTGTGCTCAGTAGCTTCTTAGTCCTTTCCTGACCTGCTCCAGTTTTCCACAATTATCTTTAATTTTGTACAAAATAAAAAAATGCAAACTCTCCCCCATTTTTTGACCTACATTAATTTCTCAAATTGCAACTAAAAATAGAGCAAACTATGCAGAAATGCTTTAAACTGTTTTTTGCACTTTCTCTCCTTTACCATTTATTTTAAGGCTGCTCTAGCACTTTTCAAAGCTATGGGTAAAACAGATGAGGGGTACATGGTGGATAGAAGAGAGCATTGCCATCACAGACCCAAACCACGGCCGGTCCTCCAGCTCAGAGCCTGAGTCCCAGCAAGAATTGGATCAACATGACTTCTGCTCATATCCCAGAGACAGGCTTGAGGTGAACACCTGCAGTTTGGAAGTGCTCAGGTTTGGTTTAGATGGTGGGCCTGCTTCTCTCCAGGTTCAGTTTGGGCAGAACCCGTTCTCTACCCCTTGCCTACACCCAGGGCAGGAGAAGTCTGTTGTGCCCTTGGTGCTCACTCATGGCAATCTTGAGCAAGCAGAAATTCTCTCTTGATGTCTCTTTGGGTGGTGTGGGGCTTCCACAGCTAGCAGCGAGCAATGGGAGCAGGAACCTCTCCAGTCACAGGGCAAAGCAGCCCTCAGCCCCAGCAGCTCCATAACATCTCCACCCACACCCTGGACATCTCCTGAGCTCTTCTTTCTACCTTTTCCAGTGTAGAAATGAGTGTAATGCGAGCTTTTCCCCACACTTAGTGAACTCATGGACGAAGCCCTTAGGAGCATTTGTCTGGATTTTAGATGAAGGAGGAAATTTTTATGGTGCCTGCCCAGCTCTTGGAAGCCAACCCACAGCACGTTTGCAACCTGTGAACAGCTCAGCTTGCCAACCCTTTTCTGACAGCAGAAACCTGTATTATTTCCACACAGAAAATTAGCACTCTAGGAAAAGCAGCAACAGGAGGATTGCCACCTGACCTTGCTCAGGGAAGCAAAACCAGCGAGTATTTGGCCACAAAGGCTAGAGAGAAACTATTTTAAAAGTAGGATTAAAAAAAAAAGTACTTTGCAGCAAAAGAATTAGAGAGTTGCACTTTTGAGCAAAGCAGCTGCTGAGCTGAAGCAGAGGAGCTCCGGCTGGTCCATTACTGGTCTCCCAGCCCCTCTCGCCCCTCACTTCTGCAGTTGGTTTTGCAGCTGGTGGCAGAGCACAGGAGAAGGACATCAGCTGCAACAGGGCCTGGAGGAGCAATAAAGTCTGGAACGATCTTACACTTGTCCTGCAGCAAAGCGCTCGGTGCTCCTGTTATTACAGCTGTGCAGCTGAGACTTTTAACCTTTTCCTTCAGTATCAATCACCTGGCTCTTCATCTTCCTCGAGAACTCCGGGCTGCTCCAGAGGAGCAGAGGGAATCTGCCAGCCTGCTGCTTCTGCAGGAAGGGATTTGCCCTGCCGGTAGGCACAGCTGCTTCGGCCGCTCTCAAGGCTGGTTACAAGCACTGGTCCTGATGCAGCCAAAAGGCAGGCTTCACCAAAAAGCAACTCAGCATCCCAGTTAAGAACACCAGCATCTCACCTAAAGGTCTAAACACGTGTTACAGAGCGGTATTAGCCTTCCTGCACGCTCATCCCCCCAGGTTTGACCGCAAACACGCACAGCCCAGTCCTGCTCATCAAACCTTCATTTCCCTCCCCAGACCAGTGAGAGCAGCATCCCAAGCTCTGACAGGTGCCCAGCCAGTGCAGAAAGCAGCCACAGCACCAACAGAAGCCAGATTCAGCAACTAATCATCAAGCCTGCATGGGAGAGAGGGAATTAAAGTGGATTTTGGGGTCAGGTCCAAGCTGACAAAAACAGATATGGGTATCATTCAAGGCAACATGCATCTGAGGCTGGACACTGGAGGGACAACCACAGATCTGACCAGGAGAGGTGCTCACGGAGGTGCAGCAGCCCAAACGCCTGCCCAGGGTCCATGCCCAGCCCCTGCTCTGCACTCACTCAGCCTGGCCAAGATGCGTCCAAGCAGCTGCCTGAACCTCCCTGCTGTTGGCCATAGCTCATCTCCGCAAGAGCAGGCGGGAGCAGTGCTCCCAGCAGCACCAGGGAAGCAGACACATCGTGTGCCCCCCAGCCCAAGCCCCCCGCGCTCGCCTGGGAGTGCAGCTGGTCACAGAAAGCAGCCACAGCATGTGGGAAAAGAGCGGGTTCAATAAAGCACCGTCAGGTGAAACAGGGAGAGCTGGGCAGACTGAGCACTCTGTCAGAGTCTCCCACGTATTATTATAATATTTATTTAAAGAAACCAACCCTCTCAGTTAGCAGCAGGCAGCATCTCATTAAGTGTGCTGGGTTACCGGGTGCACCAGGCAGCTGCCGAAGTGTTAGCTTCTTGTCACCTTATTACAATCCTCCACCAGCTGCTTCCAGTTCTCCCTCCTTCCCTCGGTTCCTCTTTATTTTCACACTCTGAGCTTTCTCAGCTCTTTTCCCTTGGTGCACCCATCCCTCCATGTCCCCATCCGTGGCTGGGCTGCAGAAGGTGTCGCAGGCAGCTGCTCCTGCTTTAAAACTGTGCCAGCAGCTGGAAGCAGAGTGGGATCTCACTCTGAGCCCTTAAAATCAGCTCCTAAAGCCTGCAGCAGCCCAGCACAGCCAATCCCTCAGCCTTCAGAGGAAGAAAATAGGGGGGAAAAGCTGAGGAAAAACATTTCTTTACTCTGGGCAACTCCCACCTCCCACAGAGCTGGGTCTGCACAGCACCAGCAAGCGTTGCTCACCTGGAGCAGTGCTGAGGAACCAGCAGCTGTGAGAGTTGTGGCAGTAACACATGGACCTTGCAACAGCTCCTTCCCCCTCCCCAAGGTCCACACCAACATCTCACTGCTGGGGGGGGGGGGGGGGGGTAGTTGCTCATCTGTTCGAGAAGCAAACAAGACAATTTCAGGAAGAAACTGCACTGCATCTTGATATCAGCTCTTCCATTAACAAAAAACATTAAACAACAGTGAAATAAACCAAAAGCTAGCCTACCTGGGGATAAAGTGTCAAGACACAGCAAGAGGGAGCTGCTCTCCAAGGGAAGATGAGCCAGGAGCCGAGGGGGACAGCAACCTCACCAAAGAGGGGCTCAGAGCAAGGAGAGCCAGTTTGGGGGCAGTGACTGTCACCATACAGGTCCACAGCCATGAAGAAGGTCCAAGGGCAACCCTGAAGCCAGGGCAAGGAGCAAAGCAAGGTGCAGCACCTACACAACCCAGCCAAGGGGAAGAGAGACCAAGACCCTGAGCTTAAATGCAGCCCCTGGCTAAGGGCTGGAGGTTGGTTGGTTGGTGGGTGGGTGGGAACAGGTCCTGGTGAGGCTGGTCAGGGTGATTAGAGCCTGGACATGCATGCAGAGCTTTCCCTCATTGTCCTGGGGGCTTGGCCCTACCCCATTAACACTGATGCTGGGGCTTCAC
Organism: Grus americana; assembly: GCF_028858705.1. Lineage (NCBI taxonomy): Eukaryota > Metazoa > Chordata > Aves > Gruiformes > Gruidae > Grus > Grus americana. Next base: position 4,629,482 of record NC_072868.1, read on the forward strand.
TACTGTCCTCCCAGAGCAGCACGGGGCACCCGCCATGCGGTGTGTCACCTCACCTGTCCCCTCTTTGACCCTCACCATGAAATGTGCTTAGGGGTGATATTGCAGAGGTCCCCCACAGGAGTCACAGGCCAGCACTGCTTTTAAATGCAACACCCCGCGAACAGAGCGGATGGTCCCCGGGCGCCGTTTTGGTCCCTTTGCTGCCCTTGTTGGAGCCATCGCTCTCCCTGCCCGTGCACAGGCAGATGCAAGCCACACTTCTCCCAGGTCCAGGTGTCCTCTCCCAGCCTAGACAGGAGAGAGCGCAGACCCATGGGTGGTGTGAGGGGGATGAGGGCATCAGCAGAGCATCCCCGGGGCTGGCAGCTGCCTCCGCCCCCAGCAGAGGTTTGAGTGGGCCACCAGCACAACTGGCCCAGCATGGGGAGAGCAGAGTGAGGACCCCCGTCCCCCCTTCGCCACAGCCATACAGCCCGCGCTGGACACCTCTCCTCCAGCAGGTTTGTATTCACGCTGATCATTTCCACTTGTGCCAAAGTTTGCTCCTTTATGTTTCTTCTCTCCTTTGCTTTCTGTCCCTGTGAAATTAATCCGTAATAAGCAGCTGTTGTTTTTCAGGCTGCACATTTGAAATAAAAACAGTCCAAACTCTCCCTTCTCCGCTAAGAGAAAAGAAATAAATAGAAGGAAACAAAACCCTCCAAGCACAGAACAAAATAGTTTTAATGGGAACAGCAGGTTTCAGGCAGACCCAGAGAAACTACCCCGGTTTCTCTGGGTCGGGAAAGGGGTTGGGAAAGGGATAGTGCTGGGGTCCCCACACTTGTACCAACCACCGTCAAAACGATCCTGCAGTTCCTAATGAGAGTAGGAGAACAGGAGGCTTTGTGTTTAGAGAATTCTTTCTTTTAAAACCCTTTGGGTGCTTTTAAGGGCTCTAATTCATTAACCTTTCCTTGGCTGAGACCAGCAAATGGATATCCAGAAATACAAAAAGCAATTAGACAAATTCATGGGGAAAAAAAAGCGCCCATCAACATTATTAAACACGGCCCCTCAGGACAGTGCCTGAGCTGCAGACGGGGAGAGCGGCTGTGCGCTGGGGACGTGCAGCTGCTGCTTTCCTTGAATTCAGCCCATTCCCTTGGCTGCTTTCAGAGGTGAGGGTGCTGGGGTAGATCGACCTTTGCTCTCACAGGTAGCCACCATCCCCAAATTAATCTCTTATTGAAGGAAAAGCCCAGGGATGGCTGACCTTTCAGAGGCCTCACTCTACAAAGAAAATGTTAAAATTTTCACATGGCCACAAGACATCTCCCACCGAGAGGGAGACCTGCTGGAGAAGGTCACATTTGGGGGGACTGGTCCAATTCCCACAGCAGCTCTGCAAAGCACAGCCTGCACGTGGGCATCGCTTGCGAGCTGGGTTGCCTTCTGTGCTCATTCAGACATAACTATGACAGACATCTTCAGGCTGGGGCTCTGTCTTCCTCAATACTGGAGAAATTCATATCCGTAAGGAAGCAGCACCACATGAGTAGTACGAGCTTGAAACTCTAGGATGAAGCAGGTAATGGTGACAGCATTAATTCTATCTGAATGAGCTCCAAGGAGACCCTCTAAAAAGCAAACCATTCATGGAAACAAATGATCAACACTGAAGAGGAATATCAGCCCTCAGCCCTGACCCAGGGGATGAGACAGCACCATGTTTGTACAAATTCTCTGTCTTTCTAGGGAAAAAAATCAACCACCTGCAAATGCACAGTTGGCTCTGCCTAAGTAACTCAACTGTGATGGACCTGGGGTGCGCAAAGAGGAGGGGGAGTGAAAATTAGGGGGATTTCTAAGGTCCTTTATGAGCCTTTTCTGAAGCTCTTCTACATGTGATGGTCTCCAGGGAGACAGTTGTTATTAAACCAGAATGTGGCTTCCTTCTTCCAAGATGCCCACACTGGTTTCAGCTGAGTTTGCAATGCTGCATAAACCCAGGCGCTGGACACCATTACACATCTAGCAGGGAAAAAGTTCACGAAGACTGAAAACCCCACTGGCTGTCGGACAGGGACAAACTGGAAGAACAAGTGAAAGGAAACACAAGCTAGACAGAGGAACAGCTAACACAAGTCTTTAACAAATAAAGTAACTCATGGCTGCAGCAGGCTGTGTTTTCCGGATTTAATGTGCCAGGTACCCGGACACTGTGCTGTGAACTGTCTCCTCTGGCAGTCAGCGCAACGTTGGGCATGAACATGGCAATCACAAAAACGGGAGCCATGAAAGCTCCATCTTTAGCCAGTGAGAGATGGAGATCCCAGCTAAGGTTTCTGGGCTGGCACCTACCAAATTTGTCAGCTCTCTTGCGTGGTGGGCACAGAGTCCTGCCAGCCAGGACTACCTGATGCAGCCTCCCTGGGGAGGGACTGGCCGGATCCTTTCTGACACCTCCTTTACTCCACATTTCTATACTCCCTATTTTGTTTGCATTGCTCAGTAGTTTTTGGGTGATGATACCAGACACTTACCTGTTTCATCCAGATCTTTACCCAGATGATGAACAGATTAGCAGGCACTTACAGATGTGAGTGGGGAAACTACCTCACTAGCTGTCCCTGGAGGCTATTTTGGGGCTTCCTAAAAGCTGGTCAAGAGATGTGGATCTCTGCCAAAGGGTTTCTCGGGCAAACACAATGTTTAATAGCCAGCTGGGAAAGAACCCACCTGGTCCTTCAAATGAGTTACATCCCTGTAATGCCTTAGGGAGACCTATGTACTCATACCAGGGAGGCTGATGGCCACCAAGGCTGGAGCTGCAGGAGATGTCTTCTGATTGTAAGTGAAAGGGACTAAAATTGGAGAAGTACGGAAGATCTGTGTGTTTATGGAGGAAAGGCTGTAAGAAGGAGCTGCTCCCGACAGCATACAGATGCACAGTGATGGGCGCTGGGGGAGCGGTGGGAGTGGGGAGAGATGCAACGAGCTGCAGTCGGTCCGTGGGGTACGTGGCAGATGTGTCCCTAGGAGACACAGCTGGACGGAGGCTTTCACCCAGCAGCTCTGCACCCCAGGCGGGTGCTCTGCCCCAGCTGCCCGGCCCTGCTGGAGCACAGGGAGGAGGGACATGTCCACCTTCTCCTCCTGGCTGCTGCCACTGCCTGGGCAGGGGCCACAGGGACCAAAAGGAGGAGGAGGGCTGATTACAGTCCAAAAACCAAGTAATTAGAGAGCACTAGAAGGGCATTTTCTGAAAATGCTTGTGTGATTATTTAGCAGACACAGAAGAAATGAAATCAATCAAACTGAAAGCTCAAATTAAAACATGCTTTGATGTTGAAATGAATTTTTTACAGTTGTATCAAAGAGGCACTCTGGGAAGGGGCACACGGCAGGGACAGCCTCTGCTGCCCCTTTCCCCAGCAGCAGTCCTGCTCTCATGCCTGCCAGGCTCGGGAAGGCAGGGGACAGGGTCACATTGCTGCCTGCCGGCTCCAAAGTGCTCCAGCTTTGCTCAGCCCTCACCATTGTGGCTCAGCTCTGCTGCATCTTCGTTATTGTTTTTTCCTTCTTTCTTCCCCATTCCCCACTTTACATCTCCCCACTTCATATCATTCTTCCCCCCTATTTCTTATTAAAAATGCATGAGTTTAATTTCCCTCAGATGCCCTCTTTGTATCACTTCGAAATTTCTTATTAGGCATTCGGCATCGTGTGTATCTCAGTGCTGCTCCGGAGCCAACCTCCCTTGGTGTTCTCAGCAGCTGCTCTGTCTAGATACCTTTTTCCAAGTCAAGGCACATGCACGTACTGGGTAGGCTGGTGTTCTAGTTGTTGGGGTTTTTTTATCATAGTTTATGAAACATCTGCTGTTTATAAATTATTTCTTTTGAATGTCATAATCTTTTCAGTTCCGTGAGCCAGCAAGCACCTCTGAGCAGCAGAACGGCACTGCTAGCGCTTGGAATTGGCTTCTATTGCAAACGCTGCACTTGGACAAGATGTGTACGTGCACACACGTGTGCATACGCACACACACACACATGCACACTCTTTTTCCATGCCATGGGAAACTCTTCAGAGTCACCTCCAATCCACAAGGAGCCCCAGAGACAACTGTGGCATGGGCACAACCCCCAGCCTACATCAATCCTGACACCCAAATCCAGCACAGAGATGCACAGCGAGCCAGCGCGCGCGCACACACACATGTATTTGAGGAACGCATCAAGACATAGCTAAGACCTTATCAGACAGCCTTGTCCCAGAGGAATGACCCCCAAAGCAGGTCCCCAAAAACCTCCGACCCAAAGCCACGTGTGCTCAGCCTGGCTCACACTCCCCCATGCAGGGCTGGAAATGCTCACGGGCTGTCGAGGAGCCGTGCCGGGTACTGAAATCCCTCCTAGGAAAAGTTAGGAAAGTGAGTACAGGAAAAGTATAAGAACCAAAACAAGTAACTGATACATTTGAACATCAAAGCACTCTCAGCCAGCTCTACCCCATTATTTATGGTTTACTCATGAGTTTAATTTTTCCGCTTTTTTTTTTGTTTATTTGTTGTTGTGATTTCCTTGAGAGAACGAGAGGAACAAGAGAACCCTCTGGGGGATCAGAAGATTTTCTCGTTCTGCTTAGTGAAAACTCTCAAATGATTGTAAAAACAAGGCAAAATCAATAGAGGATTATTATCTGCAGTGATTCAGCCACTCTCTGCCTGAGTGACGGTGGCAGCTTTGCCAGACTGTCATCCCCCCCCCCCCACCGACACTGGCTTCTAGCTCTAGCTCCAGAGAGGAAAGAGCAAGCACTCCTTTTTCACCAAGGCAGGCTTATTTTAACTCATTTTTAACTCTGGACACAACCAGGGGCATTTCAGCCCCAAATCAAAATTTAGACCAGCTCCCTGCACATCACTGCAGGCGAAGATGCAGCAGCTGGAGCTTACGCCCGCTGGTAAGAGCTAGCTGGAGCTAACTGCTTGGAGCTTACACCAGCTGTAAGCCCAGGGCACGAGGGTGCTGCAGAGGACACAGCAATTTGGCCGCTGCTTTAAAAGAGCCTCTAAGTCCCTTTGCAAAGGCAGCTGGAATAGGGGAATGAGAACCCATCCCTGTGCTTCCAAACAAATCCCTTCACAGTCACAAAAGGCTGCTCTGTGGGTGATTTCCATTTCTTGTTTGCTTTTTTTTTTTTTTGGGAGGGGGTGGTGGTGTGACCATTTGTGCCCTGTGAACAAATACCAAGGTGCTGACACAAAACCACTTCTCGGAGGCAGGAGCAGATTCTGCAAATGCAGCTGGATGCTTTAGAGGCAAGGACAAACTCAGTTAAACACCCGCTGAAGGAGAAAATCACATTTATGCCCTAACCCTAAAACTCCTGTCAATGAGTTCTCATAGAGCAGCTTCTCTAGAGACACATCCCTTTTGCAGTGCAATATTGTCTCAGAAGCCATTCAGGCAAGGCGAACACAACAACAAAAACGGATTAGAGGCCTTTCATGTAGGTGGTGGGGGGGGATGAACACCCCATAAGGGCCAAACCTCCCAGTCCTTGCTCCCAGGGAGGATGAGGAGTGGTTGTGCCAGCAAGGACTCTTCAGAAAAGAAATGCATGCAAAAAAAAAAAAAAAAAAAAATCAACAAAATAAGTCTCGAATGTCCTCAAGTAAAAGAGACTAAAGATGTTTTACAAATAAAACAATCAAACAATGAATGAGGAATGGGAAGAGAGGCAATATAACAAATAATTAGACAATTAGGCTAATCCTCAGGAAATTAGCTAATTCCCAGGTAGATAGCAGCTGGGGACTGATTAATTGTTGTGCCCCAGGAGTTACCATGCAGGAGACAAGACCTGCTTCAGATCTTCTGCCATGGGCTGGAAATGAGCTGGGAAAAGTATATCCTGGGGGTTTCTCCTCGCCTCTTCCCTCCTGGGACCTGGGTGGCCCCTGGGGTCCTGCCAGGGTTCAGCCCTCCTGCACGGAGGGACGACAGAGGGGATGATGCTGCAGCAAGGGACGACAGAGGGGATGATGCTGCAGCAAGTCACCGCATGCCTCCGGAGCCAGCGGGAGCAGGGAGTAGGATGCGAGCAGTCAGCTGAAACCAATACTCCATGCAGCTGGGGTGAACTTAGCTTTAGTTGAGCTCAGTGGGAGTTAGAGGACCAGAAAGTGTGTGCCAGGCAGGGATCAGGCAATGCTTCTCATGGACTCACGGCCAGGAAAAACAGCAGGAGCAGCATTTTGCCAACAGGCATTATTTTTATCTCCTCGAGATTAAGATGAAATGTTATTATCGTATTTATCTTGCATCAGTGGAGATATATTATGGACATAATAAAAGTGGAGTCTGGCATTCAGATATTAATTCACCACGTCAGATCTGTGTTGTGTTATTCTTTATCAACTTCTTGTATGACATGATTAAGTAATATTATTTTAGTCTTTTGCCCTGAACACCCTCTCTGGGACGGAGTCTTTGAGCTTTTGTGATTTTTTTACAGTTAATTTCTGCGGGACAACACAGGCACAGAAGGAACAGGCTGCCCAAGTCACTGGGAAATTGGGCAGCTGGGTCTTTTTCTCCATTACTCCAATCATTAACTTACTGATTACGGCCCCAGCTCACCCAGCTAGTCATTTTGGATAAACAAAGAGATGGCCAAGTACCTAGGGCAATTCCTGCTGGAGCTGGCAGGCATTCCTCTGCTCCGGGGTGGAGGTACCAAAGCACATGGGGAAGCAGCAACACACATGATACGAGCACCAGGGTGAGGTTTGCTGTCCCTTCAGGCAGCCAGCAGCTGCCAGTCGATGTGGCTCCTCTTTACTTTGCTCATTAACATGCCAGGTCTGTGCGCTGCTCCGAATCCTGCTCACGCAGGGGCCGTAACAGCCCCCGTTCCTGCTCCAGCACACCCAGACAGCAATTTTTAACCTTTTTTAACTTACCCCTCTCGATTTTTCCCAGCAGATGGAGTCACCTGTAAGCAAATTGAAGCTCCTGACAGTGGTTCTGCTTCGCTGTAGCTCTCAGCACACTCACCTGCCTCCACTGGCTCAAAAACCTGAGCCCCGGAGCCGCGGTGATGGTTTGCTGTGACAGCGATGCTGGATGCCGCCACCGTGCCGGCAGACACAGCCAAAAGCTTCGCCGAGGCTGGCTGTGCAGCTGCAGCAGACAAACCCCCAGTGTGGCAAGATGTGCTCGTTGCAAACCCATCCTCTGCAGGAGCTGGCAACTGTTCAGCTCCTCACTAACGCAGAGAAGAAAGGGCTAATATTTCTTTGCCCCATCATGAGGCTGAGGATTAATTCTAACTCTGAGAGAAGCTAAAAAAAAAAAAAAAAAGTAAATTGGCTGTTTGGAGGCGAGGAAGGGGTAAGGCCAAGGACACATTTGCTCATTGCACCTGCTTGGGTGTGCAATGCCTGGCCATGGGCACAAGCATCCCAGAGTGAGCTCTTGCGTTTGATGTAACGATAATGGTTTGAGAGAGAACAAACACATCTCTTCCAAGACATGGGTTCCTACATATTTGATAGTGATGTTGTAACATTGATTATTTTCCATTTTTTTTCCCCTCTCTCCCATTTGAATAGCTTTCCCTTGCACAGCTGCTGAAAGTCTGTCTTGGAAATCTCCAGACACTGTATGTCGAGAGGCGTCATAGAAATGTGTTTGAGCTTCACCTGACAAAGATACCGATCCCATCTTTATGTCAATGGGGTACATCTTGTATTTACCTTCATTTGCATAAGCTTACCCAGAAAGCCAGCCACGGGGTAGTGGTGGTGTTACCCCACAAACACACAGGCAGCCGTCTGTGGGTGGTACCATCGAACCCAGGTACCACACTGCGGATGGCTGGGAGGTGCACGAGCACTGCTGCACAAACAGCCTGCTCCAGATCAGCAGTGGGAAGCCAAAAAGCCTCCCCGTGCCTCTGCTGCTGGATCAAATGCCCATAAAACCACCTACGGTTGCTGCCGATGGGTGCGGAGCTGAAGCAGGGAGGGGTTTCACAGACTCGGGCAGCTTTGCGAAGGAGCCAGGATGGAAGGATGCTGGGGTGGGAGAAGGATCTGGGATTGTGACAGACCACTGGTGCAAAAAGACCTACTTAGGGGTGTAACTTTCACTGTGGGCAGCTCTTCCGCTTTGCGTTCAAGTGCAGAAATAGTCTTTGCTGAGCTTTTCTGCCTCAAATCAAACTGCATGCAGGCTTGCAACACAAGCAAGGCGCTCCCCAGGCCTTCACCTGGGGCCCAGGACCCCCAAACTCACCTGTGTGCGGGCTCAGCTTGACAAGAGACAATACAGCACTAGGAAAGGAAAGTCAGCGTGTTCCTCAAATATGCAGACACCAACACACTCTTTCCAGCAGCAGTGCCACCAGCTGTACTACTTGGGGCCATTATAGATAACGGTTTGATTAAGAGTTTATACATGTGTTTTACCTTGTTTCTATTGCTGCTGGCTGAAGCAGCCCTTCAGCTGAGAGCTAAAACCTCACAGCAGAGAAAAATTCAGATTTTACTTAAAGGTAAACTCACTTTGGTTGGAAATCCCTCCAGGCTGAAGTTTTTGGATCGTTTATCCGAGGGGAAGCGAGCTCTGCGCGCCATGGCATAGGCTATGGGGAACACCTTGGGCTCCAGTGGTGGTGTGGGGACAGCAAAGCCCCTCACTGAGGGCTTGTCTTGGTGTCCCAGGTGGGCAGTGGAGGTGGGATGTCCCTCTCCAGGGGTCACTGGCGGCCTCAGAGGCCGGAGCCTCCCTGTCTCGCTCCCCACCTCACCTGGGCAGGGGAAAACCTGGCCCTAACCTGTGCTTGGGTGCAGCAAGGATGCAGCTGGAGAATCAAGAAGCCAAACTGGTAGTTTGACACTGTGCTTTGTCTTGCCAAGATGAAAAAAAAAAAAGAACCAAACACAGACACATACAAGAAAATTCAGTAATGTTTTTTTTTCTAATGAATGCCGGTGGGCTTGCTTTTATTTGGTACTTTAGGCATTTACATATAAATTGCTCTATAATGGCTCTGCCCTCCTTCGTTTCAGCGTTTGTTGTTAATGAGCTGCAGGAAAGGTCAGGGGGCTGAGCCGAATGCTGCTGCGGGGCCGTGGTGCGATCCTGTCCATCAAGCTGAGCCGCAGGTCCCTCCTTTCCCTCCCGCGCTCCCCGCTGGCTTGCTGGGCACCCAAAAAAGCAAAGTCACCTCAAAGATGCAAGGTGACTCCTGTCCCAGGAGCGGTGCATTTTGCATCCCATTCCCAGTGAGGTTTGGTCCCATCACGTAGATGACTGCGTTACAGTGGCATAGCTGGGCTCTGCTGGCAGGAGTGGCAAGGGGATTAGTTCAGTTTTTAACAAGCCTCCTCCAGCCCAGCGTGATCTTTGCCGCCAGCCTGACGAACCCCATCCTGACAGCGTTGCAGAGGTCACATCACCCTGAATGAAGACGGTTCGCTCTGAGATAGACAGAAGGGGCAAAGCTGCCAGCTGGGCTCCATCCCTGGAGGATGCAGGAGGCAGCAAGGGGAGGCTGAGGGGTCGAGAACAGGCTGCTCACCCTGCCAGGAGGGCTGGGGTCCCGGGGTGCCTCCAAGCAGAGCCTTGCCCGGGGGCTGCCCGAAGGCGGGAGGAGGGTGGCTGGCAGCCCGGTGCTGGCAGGGGAGGTGGGGGGCAGCCCTGTCCACCAGACACCGAGCACCACGGAGCTGACCTAATTTCTGCCATCTCCCAGGGATGTGCTTGTCTCTGGGACTGGATAAGGTTCCCTTTGATCAAAGGAGACTTGTGCTAAAGTCAGCTTTTGTCCATGAAGAATTAAGGCGGCGGGTGTGGGGAGGGGGGGACACACCGTGATGGGAGAGGCAGGCGGGAACGGGCTGGAGAGAAATGCCATTAAGGGCGACAGGCTTTGAAGTGACAAAGCCGGAAGGCCCATGACACTCCCCAAATGCAGAAATGCCTCCAATGACAAGGGGAAAAAAAGAAAAATATAGCAGAGCAGCTTCATCCTGGAGTCTAAGCTGGAGATTGCCTTTGGCAGGGGCGGAGGGTGGCTGCATCTGCAGGAGCGAGGCCCCCCCACTTCACCAATACCTCCTCATCAGAGATGAGTGCCTACAGCACGTGGAGACCCAATACCCGCCCCTCAATGTCCAAAGGCTCATGGCAAAGCTCCTTCCACGTGTTTAACATTTCCATGTGTTTAACAAGGGGCAATAATTAGCTAGTGGCCTGGAGAGGAGAACGTGGTATGGTTTGATGGCATGGGGCAGGGCAAGGGTGTGTTTAGGAACAGGTTGTGTTGTTACACAGCAGCTCCAGAACCCTGGTACATTGGTGCTTGCCTCACCTTAGGTCTTGCAGGTGACCTATAACTTAAAAAGAGAACAAGAGATAGTAAATGGAAACCCCTAAAGTTTTGGAATTACCCTAAAACTCCAGCTAATTCTATCTCTTTGCCACCCAACCACACCTGCATGCCTAACACGGTCAGCACGACTCCACCACTCATCCGTGAGTCCCTGCCCAGCCCAGGCAGGACCATGAAACACAGACAAACCCTCTGCCAAAGAAGAGAAAACAACCCCTCTGCCATTGGATGAAGAAGTTTCTGGGAAACTCCCGCATGGACCAAGTCAGACGGTTCATATGCTTATTTGTGTCCCGTGAACACAAGGTTCTGCAATGCATTCACAAGACACACGATTGCAGAGTATTGAGAATTTTTGCAGAGGATAAGTATTTTTCTTTTAATTGCAACATTGGTTTAATCTAACGCCTGCATTTGGTCAAAAATACTTACCCTGTTCTTTTAGATGAGTAAGCCTGAACTGAAGACAAAACCCTTAATGGCAAAGCAGCGAAGGAGAGAGAACACCCTATATCCTCCACAGGGAACATTTGGCCAAACATCAAAACTAAAAAAAGGCAGCAAATATCCTTTTCCTTCTGCTCTAAGCCTAACTTAAGCCCTTGGGGGCTTTATGTAGGCGTTTCTGTAAAAACACATGCCAAAATGCTACTGGCCTCTGCTAGGGAGGCTGTCAGCAACACAGCCAACGCTCCTTCTTCACACTGCGAAGGGTTATATCAGATGAGTGTGATGCTCTGTGAATCCCAGGTTTAAGATCAGAACTACAAGAGTGAGCAGGACTGGGGCATATTTATCTATGGAAAAATTTGGTTGTTGCCCTAGTATTTTTCTCTAGGTCACCTGCACCACTCCCTTCTTCCCAAATGGAAAGATTTTTGCCTAGAGAGATGCCCCTGTGGCTCATCAAGAAAAATTACATTCTGAATTCTTCCGTACCAGAATATCCAGCTTCACTTACAGGCAAGAAAAAGGAAAACTCAAAGTAAAAAAAAAAATAATGCTGGCATTATAATATCAAAAAGACAGTCACCCCCAAACTGAACAGACTCAACAAGGACATTTAAAATTTCAGTTATCTTTTAACAAGATGGAACTAAAACTTATTAAAAAAAAAAAGTCTGAGAAGGTGAAAAATAAAAGAATGGCTTCTTTTGTTTTCAGAGGGAAGACATACAACTGGGATAAATTTACAATAATAACCTGAAGCTTCAGCCAAGAGCTGAAAAAAGAAAAAGGCGAGTAGGGAAAAGGCACGGGTCAGTGCTGAAGGCACGCACTACGCCAAGGCTCTGCCTCTCATTCCCAAGAGACAGAAACCTGCTGGGGTGGCAAGGGGGAGAGACCTCATCCCCCGGCACAGCGCTGGCTGCACTCTCACCCGAGGGTGCTGGAGGGTTCCCAATTCCTGGGCTCTCCTTCCTGCACAGATGTGCCATGCATGGGTCTTCTTGCTCTTGAAGCTGCCTACAGCTATCCAAAGGGCGGTTTCAAAGATGATTCTTCACTGTAGTGGCAAACTGTAAATATTGATATATATACAATAATGTTGGCCTAGATAACAGGGAAAAAAGGTCCCCTGGGAGACTGGTGTAGCTCTGGGATAGGTCACCAGCAGTGGTGAAGTCTCCACGCTTGGAGTTTTCCAGGACGTGGCCACACAGAGCCACATCTGACCAGATCTAGTGGTGGTGACAGTCCTTCTTCGAGCAGGAGACTGGGCTAGAGACTTCTAGGTGTCGCTTTATAAAGTCATAGAATAGAGTCATAGCATTGTTTAGGTTGGAAAAGACCTTCAAGATCATCAAGTCCAACCATTAACTTAACACCACCAAGTCCACCACTAAACCATGTCCCCAAGCACCACAGCTTTTAAATACCTCCAGGGATGGTGACTCCACCACTTCCCTGGGCAGCCTGTTCCAATGCTTGACAACCCTGTCGGTGAAGAATTTTTTCCTGATACCCAATTTAAACCTCCCCTGGCACAATTTGAGGCCATTTCCTCTCGTCCTATCACTTGTTACTTGGGAGAAGAGACCAATCCCCACCTGGCTACAACCTCCTTTCAGGTAGTTGCAGAGAGCAATCAGGTCTCCCCTCAGCCTCCTCTTCTGCAGGCTAAACAACCCCAGTTCCCTCAGCCGCTCCTCATCAGAGTTGTGCTCCAGACCCTTCACCACTTTGTTGCCCTTCTCTGGACAAAATTTTAGTTATCTTTTTTTTTATCTTTTTCTTTATCTTTCACCCAACACATCCATGAAGTCAAGCAGGAGGTCAGTTAAAAAGTCTGAAAAAATTCATTGCTGCAGTGTTTAAACCAACTGGTACCAAGAGGTATGACAGAGATGCGACGCTTCACACAGCCCTTACACAGTGCTTTGGTAACTCCACTATGGGCAACTTAGGAACTTAGGAAAATAGGGCAGGCACGTAGGAAAAAGAAGCTAAGTTGTAACAGATACCTGCTCCTTCTTCCTTGCAAATAAACTGGAGATGCCAGAAGCAGAAGCTCCCCCAGACCTGCCGGGGAGCTGAACACACTGGGGAGCAACAAGGAGACAGCGGAGGTCAGGTCCTGGGAACCCAGCCACCTCGGGGTGCAGAGCCATGGCTCTGGGGTTGCTCTGGTCCCTCCAGGACTGCTGCAGAGCTGAGCGTCACCGAAAGCAGTCTTTGGCAGGAGGATCTGTAAATAGCAAATCGCTACTGTATGAAGTGAGAAATATTACATAAATTACCACCAATTTAGTATAATTTAGAGGACAACCTTGTCCAAGGAGACAATTAATCATTCTTCAGAACAAAAAGGGAGGTAAACAGCCTGAACAATAGATTCCCAAATCTGGTGAGAGTGTGAAATCCCTCTTTTTATTAGTAGTATCATAGTATTGCAATTGAAATAGCTGCCTGAAGGAAGGAAAGGGAAGTTTTAACCCAGCCTGTTGGATGATCCCACCACAGCGCCAGCAGGACATGGGGTCTCACTGGAAATCCAGACCCTGAAAAAGGCCCCGAGGGACCCAAACAATGGTGATTTCCATGGTGACCACAGGCAACCTGGCCAAGGCGGTTACAGAAAACCCTAGGACATCAACCTGTGATGGCCATGGACACCGCAGCCCTTCCCAACAGCAGGCAGCCAGGGGCCAACCAGGGACCCGTGAGTATGAACCAGAGCACGAACACCCAAGGCAAAGGGGTGCTGTGGATGACTGAGGCTGTGTTAGTTACGGGCTGGCGAGGGATGCTCACGTCCCACTCATTACCCATCTCCAGAACCCTCCCATCTCTCCGCTGATTAGCAGAAACCTCGTTTGAGAGGATCGGGGCTTCTCCCTCCCTCGCCCTCCCCCTGCATCCTCACAGGAAGCAAACCCTCTTTGCTATAATTGATGGACACAATTCACTGCAATTAGTATTTCAGCAGCAGGTAGTTAACCCTCAGGGCAGAGCGCGGTTGTCTCTATTTGGCTTGCTCTGCCTGGCCGTGAATTTAGAGCAAGCTCTTTAGATTAGTGGTTGCTTGCTGAGCTGTCAGAGCAGGCATCCCTCTCTGCTCCTCCATCCAAAGAAAGCTCGCTGGTCAGGGCAGAAAAAAGCTCCCTCAATCCCCCTTGGCTGCAGAAGCCAGCCCAGCAAAAACCCTGTGCCACGACTGCCCGCCTGCTCCAGAAACGAGGTCCTTTCCCTGCTAAAAGGAACTGATACAGGTCATAAATGCAAGCACTAATGCAAAACGCCTTAATGGCCCCACCACCCAGCCCGATATTTAGACAAAAAGTGATTTGTTTGTCCTTTAAGTTCCCAATAATCTGCATTTATTGTAATTGGCACTCATGGCAAGAGCATTTACAGACAGCAGCTGGGAAGGTATAATTACATTACTATCTTAGGCATACGTACAAGCTAAAGGTTCTCTGCTCACAGACAAAAAAAGAAAGAAAAAAAACCCCCCAAAACCCCAAAAACCAAACAGAAAGAAAGGGGACAGCCATGAAGCCATGGACTTCTTGTGATCTGGACCAGACCCAGGCCAGCATGGAGGGCTTTGCACATTGCAAAGACAGAGCACCCAGAGCTGGCAAGAGATAGACATCTGCTGAGACTCCGCGGGCAGTGCTGCTAACGGGGCAGTGCCATCCACAGACACTGCCAGGGAGGTGAAAACGCGGCGGAGAACCTTGCAGGGATTAGAAAACACAGGGATTTCCCTGGAAATAGTAAATGTCTGGGGGGCCTCTCAGGGAATTTGGAACAGAAACAAGAATTGCGGAGAGCTCGATCACATGTTGCAGAATTACAGCAAGGGAGCAAAGTCCTGCAGGCAAAGGGTTGGGTTTGGGGGACTCTGCACTCCTCTCTGCTGTGCACCCCCGCCTGCATGATGCTCTCCTAAAAGATTTGTCACTGAAACCAGGGACATGGCATCTACCGCACACCAGCTGGCTCTGGGAAACAGCGGTGGTCAAGGGAGAAAATCCTCTAGCCACGCATCCCCAGATGCAGCTAACTCCCCCACCATCGTTTTGAACCCTAGCCCTGTTCTCCAAGACCCCTGCAGCTCTCCCCAGCTTTGTCTCTCCCGCACGCTTAGTCATAAGTCTTTCTGCCCACGCTACCCGCGGGCTACCCGCAATATTTAGGCACGACTCAAAGCCCAGGCCGGTGCTGCTTGCCTGCAACTACAGGAGCTGCACAGGCAGTTCAAAAGTCGGGATGAAAGCACGAGCACAACGTCCAGCCTCATGGCCACCCGCTCCGCGCACAGGGCACAAACCCAGCCCTGTTCCTCTGCCAGAGGTGCAGGAAAATACCGGTATCTCCGATTTCTACCTCTATATCGTGGCTGCTGGCTGGAGATCCTCCTGCTCTCCAGCACAAACCACACAAGCCATGGTGCCCCCCACACACGTAGACGCTGTTCCTGTTGCAAAGAAAAACTGCCCGGAGGGAACGCGACAGCAGCTGACAGACGCTGCCGCATACCAGCGCCCGCACTGCTCGCTGCAGAGGTGGGCTGCGTACCCACCAGGGGTTTTTCCAGTTATTTGACAGGAAAAAAATGTTCAAGCTTTCCAACTCCTATTTTCCAAGACCACCTGCATTGGGTGCATGCCTGACGACATACAAACACGTTATGGCATTCCAGTGCGCTGCTATTCGTCAGCTGAGTGCTCTTCATCCAAATACGAGGTAAAGCATGTTGATTTTAAACTTCAGGGAAGCCAATACCTTGGTTTTTGCAGTTGGGTCAATCTAAAAACATGCACAGAGCCCACATGGCAGCTCAGCACCATGAGCTGCTGTTATCCAAACCACGTTTAATCGTGTTCATACCTTTCATATTTTAATAAGAGCTTGGTTTTCTTCCCTCCCCCCTTCAGAAAATAAGTGGCCTGTCTTTACCAGCTTAATTCTGTCCTAGAAAACTTTTTGCCTGCCAATAATTTATATCCACAGATTGTTTTTAACAGTATCACAACATTCCTCAACAGCTGTCTTAAATCCTTTCTGTCCTGGATATATTAACGATGCAGCTGAAAGCCAGCCTGGCCAGGATATTTAAAGCTCAGTAACAAAACGATCACCCTGGACAAAAGCAATGGACCAAAAATAAACTTGCCCAGATAAATAGGAAGCAAGTGCCAGAATGCAACTGAGGTGGGGGGGATCACGTGCACGAATTGCCTCAGCCCCAGCATAACAGGGCAGAGACAGCCCCGAGGCCTGGGGGCACGGTGCAGCACCGAATACTGGGGCCAGCCTGCTCTAGGGGGTCAGAGGTGATGCCCCCCGCTCCCAGCCTCCCCTCCCAGCCCAGCTCAGGCATCCTCATGCCACCATCGTGCCGTCGGCCGGGCTCTATGGAGCTGACGTTTAAAGTGTTATTTGTTATTCTGTTACGGTCATTTTCTATATTAATTTTATGCGGCATCAAAAGCCCTTTCATACGTTAAACTCTAATTCATATGCTAATACCCAATTTACGGCAAGGTAATTATTTTTTGTCAAATTTATTATTCGGTGTTCACTGAGGAAGGGAGAGGTGGCAGCGGGTGAGTTTTGGCACTCTGCAGTGCGGATGGGCAGGACGGAGCCAGGTAACTCCATCCTGCTTCTCAGGTGTAAACCAGAGCAGGCACAGCACCCCAGCCAAAACCCACTGCTGTCTGATATGGGCATCCCAGTACCATCTATTTACTTCCTTACTGGCAGCATCTCCGCCGGAGAACCGGTCCCTCCCCAGAGCAGCTCCTTGTGCTCGCAGGAGCCAGCGGATGCTCCGGGGCACCGTTTGGGACCTTTCAGCCCTTTGCCCCCCCCAGGCAGCTGTGGGCTCACAGGCACGTGGGCAAAGAGGAACCCGTCGGTGCCGGGGTTTGCACACCAGCTGGCACACACGGGTACCCACGTGCGCCAGCCGGTGCGAGAGCATGGGTGCCCTCGGCTAGGAGCACCTGGATGGGGATGTGCCACAAGGGTGCACTTATCGTCTGCATGGGAAAAAGAGGAAAAGTGCATCTGCCAGCTTGGAAAAGTCTGCTCCAAAGCTTTGAAATGGCACCGCTCAGCCTGTCCTGCCCGGGGCCTGCACTAAGGATGTGTCTGTGCACTCCAAAGCACGTGCCAGGGAAGCAGGGATGGGAGATTTACTGACTCAGAGGATGGGAGTCAGGATGGTGATGGATGGGATTTTCGAATGACGAAGTGAGGACTAACAGAGCAATCCAGGCAGAAATTAGACAGGAATAAACTGGCACCCACCTCTGCTCACAATAGCCACATTTCTGCCCCGTGCTGCTTTGTACAACCACCATGGAATAGTGGCTGGAGTTTCCCCTGAACAGCCAGCTCTCCACTGCCCTTGACAGGCAGGAGGGGACGAGGACACCTGAGGATGCCCCAGTCCCTGCCCTGAGCACGCAGCCCATGTGCAGCACGTTGCTTTACCCTCTCTTCCACCCCAGGAAGAGTTTTGCACATCAGCAAGAGCACCCACACCTCCGCTACAGGCGTGTGATCAGAGCTGCGTTCAACCGGACACGTGGGAGAGAGTTCCCTTTCCAGCGCGTCCCCGTTTCGCACCCTGCCATCGCCGTGTCCTGCCCTGGGTGGCATCGCCCACCCCGGCACTGCTCCGAGGGGCTCGCGAGAGCCGAGGGGGGGGATGCGGGGAAGGGGCAGCGCAGCAGGGATGGGAAGCATATGCTAAACATAAAAAACACGATAGCAGATTAGCCTTCACCAATTTTTTTTTTAACAGTCTATTTTCTGCTTGAGGAAGCAGGTGCATTTCCCATCCTTGCAGCATCAACAGCCGACAGGCTGTCGGAGGTGTGATGGCTCCAGGACAGTTACACTGCCTCAGATTTCACATTCCTGACACATCCGATAATTATGCCAAATGAGCTCACCTCATCTTCAGCCTTCTGAGCTGCACACATTAAATTAAGTGAAAGCTGTTAGCGTCGCAGTCGAGAAAGACAGGAGGGAAGAGGCACTGACCCGCCATGCAGCAGGGACGGGGCTCACGGGGTCCCCACCACCGTGGCAGACACCCCACCTAGAAGAGCGAGGACCGACCCTCTCCTTCCCCCAGGCCAAACCACCAGCTAACACCTACCAACGCTGCCCACGGGAGAGACAGTGCGAGCTGCGAGAGGCACACCGCTGCGGCTCTGCCCCGGGAGCCAGGCACCGGCTTCTCCCCGTCTCTCTTTTCAATTAACCCTTTTTCTCAAATCCTGTGTGTAACACCCCAGCCCATCCTGGGGATTTTGCACATATATATTTTTGGTTCTTCATCTTACATTTTTAGCATAAAAACCCCCTACGATTTATTCCAACGATATGAGCAAACTCTGCTAGGCAAAATGAAGCTGTAACTCCCTCAAGCTAAACTCCAAATTCATTTCATAATCCTTAGATAAAAGCTTAGAAGCCAGAATATTCATTACCAACCCAGGCTGCATGAGCAGCCAGGGCAGTAATGGAATGGAGCAGATTTGACACAGGGGATGTTGCTACAGAAATTAGCCTGTCATAAGATTACAGGGACTAAGTGTTATTGGGTGATAAGGTGTGATGTGTTAATATTAAATTATCTCGCCAGTTAAAAAAAAAAAAAGAAAAAAGAAAAAAAAAGGCACTGATGAAACTCATATTTATTAAAAGCCCTGAATATGATATTAAAAGATCTCAGATAAGCCTGTTTATTTCTGTGCTGGAGACCAAATTGAAAGAATTCTCTAGGAGGGATTTCTTTGAATGGAGCATTACAACAATAAAACAAAAAAAATAAGTCTTTAATAAATGTTGTGGGACTAAAGAAGCCTTAAAAATTCCAGACTAATCTCTCCCGGGAGGGTTCATTAACCCTTCATTCCCTTTCTTGTTGCATCAAAACAGGGATTAAGTAGAGAATGTTTCCATAAAAAATAATGGTCTGTGCATCCCAACTTCTCTCTCTATAGCAAGAGGAGATTAACTCTGCCACCACGTGTGACACAAGGCTGGGATAGGATGGTAACAAAGGTTTCCGGAAAAAAAAATAAATACAAACCACAAGCACAAGGCTTAAGTGATTTGTCCAAGTCACCAGGACCAGCAAGATAACAATAGGGCTGTATAGTATCTAGAGTTTGCTTAAAAATTTGATTTGTTGCCATCAGACAGCAACAAATAACGCTGACACCCAACGCACATTTGTTCTGAAGCCGCGTGGTTACATCCATCAGGCACTGCCTGTACTCGTGCGCTTGCCAGTTTAAGCCAGCACCGTGAAGCCAGAGTGAAAGGATGCGAGCCAAAGCACGGCAGAATTAATGGGGGCATTAGGAACGGGAGGGATTTATGAGGCAGCCACAGAGCAGACGGGCTGCTGCGAGGGGACGGCGGCAGCGAGCCTGGACAGTGCTCCGGGGAGAGCAGCCTCGGCAGCAGGTTTTAACCCTGGTAACCCATACATATACACACACACATATATACACGTGTGTGCGTATACTCACTGCAGCGAGTGCGGACGGGCTCTGCGGGGAGACCCCCTGCCCTGCAGATCACGCAGGGAGCTCCCGTGGGTGTCAGGGGGGACAAGGCTTTCCTCACCGGGAGGGTTCAGCTGGAGTTACATCTAGGTCAGAAATTAGAAGAGGGTCTCTAACCTCCTGGAGCAATACAGCGAGAAATATAATTAACTTTAAAAAGCTGCTAAGTTCATTAAAATAAACCGCGAGTGAGTATGCTCAAGCAGCAGAGGTGGCAAGGTCCCCATGGCAAGGTCCCCCAGCCTCAGGTCCCCAGTCCCCACAGGCGCGTCCCTGTCCCTCCTGCTAAGAGCGAGTTGTCGTGTCCCAGGGCAGCCGAGGGACCTCTGGGAAGGGGCTGTAAAGACTCAAATAACTACTGGCGGGCTCTTCTCAAACCCTGGTTGTGTTTCTTTCCCCTTTAAAATAAAGCAGCGTTGCTTTCACCTGACGCTCGAGGAGGGAGGTGATGGTGCTGAGCACGGGGGAGGTCGTCCCCGTGAGCGGCACGGGGAGCAGCACGCTGCTTGGCGAGGGCAGAGGTGGGCAGACAGACCGCAGCTCCCTCCCTGCCCACCGTTAGCTGTTCCCACCAGTGCAGGGTGCCCAGAGGAAGCCGGTTTTCAGACAGGGCTCCAAATGAGTGTATCTACTTCAATTCCTGAATGTTCAAATATTTTTGTCCTGCTGTCACCACCAACCGGTCTCTCCATCCCATCATGTTGCCCTCTCTTCTTGTTTAATCCCTTGCCATCGTTCAGAGTCACACTCCAGGCACGGACCCCTCTCTTCTGGGAGCCACAACCACCTTGGTGGCACCTCTCCCCCTGCCCACACCCACGGCAAGCACCGGGGACCGCGAGTGCCAGCATCCCTCTGCGCAGCCGAAGGGAAGCCAAGGACCTTCCTGCACTTTGCCCCGGGATGGATCGCAGCCCTCAGGCATTGACACGACTTCAGAGGTACCACAATCGGCACGTTCTGCCCATGACCCAGCCAACTAAATCATTCAAATATTGTAAAATCCGGCTGCATTACATCTCGCTTCTCTTTGCTCTGATGCACTCAGCACAGCTCCAGCTTCACGTGAAGCAGAGGGGCTGCGGAAATGACCCGACGCTAGTCCTGTACCGACTTCTGACCCGCAGACTATGCCATCCTGAGCTGGCTGAGAGCTGTCCTGTAATCAAACCCCTAGGAAAAAGAAGAGAATTTTTCTCCCTGGTTACAGCAAATTTTACAGCGGTGGGATGTTTCTGTTCTTTCTTTACAAAGGATTACCCTTTTCTAAAATATTATTTCTGAGAAATCTTTTGTGACCTATGAGCAGTATAAAAATGCAACTCAGGGACACCGAACAAGGCTATATATCCATTGGGGGATTTGGAAGCGAACGCAGTGTTGGCACTTAACAAATAATAAATAACCATCATTAATTATTGATCACAACCCCAGCTAATCAAGTTTCACCCCTGTGGTTACCACGCTATCAACAGACCCCTTTGATACAGACTGCGAACGGCCTTGCAGCGCGCACTCGCCTGGCGTGCGGCTCTCCTCCCCGCCGCCCCGGGAGCCCGCCGGCTGCTGAGCGGGAAATCAGGGAGTGGGGGGGAGAGCTGCTGCCCCCCCGCCCCCCGCACAGCCCCTCCGCCGCCGGGCTCCCAGAGGATGTCTGCACATCCAGAGCACGCAGAGTTTCCAGGGAAGCGGAGCCGCCTGCGATAGCATCCCAGGGTGCGGCGGGGATGTAACGGGGTGGGAAAGTCTGGAATTACGGCGGATGGCCTGCACTGATGAGCTAAGCCCGGAGCCAGCGCCAGCTTTGGCCACGCTGGGGGTTTTTGGCTGGACAGCCTGGGAACGGGTCCGAGAGCAGCACCATGACCCTGAGGATGCAGAGTCCGGCCCCAGAGAGGCTCTGCTCCACAGCCAGACCCTGCCACGGAGCCACAGCCCCCGCCACACCAGCCAGCACACTGCTTGTGGGGCACAGCAACTCCCCACGACGGGTCAGACGGGGACGGGGGTCCCCCGACACCCACTGCAGCCAGGCAAAGCCGCTGCTTGGCGTCCGCACATCTGCGGCGGTGGGTCCTGCTCCAGCCGGGAAGCGGGAAGGGATGGCATCACGCTCCGCCACCGCCTGCCCTTATTTCACAAACAATTTGTGGAAGTGTAATGCAAGAAAACTCTGTCTTGCGGTTCTGACAACAGATGACTGCCTGCTCCCTTTATGGGGACGTTAAATCCTGTTATTAAATGCAAGTCATTATCAGGATGTCACCGGCATCTCTTGATGAAGCTATATACCTGTGTAGACAGCTAGCCCATGTTTGCTTATTTACTATTCATTATAAATGCTCTGAATTGATTTTCCTCATCTTTATCTCTCTCCGGCTGAAGGATTTGTTTTCTCTGCGTGAGTCCAGGGCACCAGACCTTGCTCCCTCCTCCCCAGTGGATGTGTAGGAATGCAAAGCTCTGCCATTGCCATCCTGCCCCGAAAACTGCCCGATATTTGGGCAGGTTGGCGACCCCCCCTACTTCTGCTGTTCTGCGGAGCCCTTGGTTGTGCAGAATTATGAGCTAACCACAGACCCCTGGTTGCTTCCGACCAATCTTTAAGGGCACTTCTCATACCCTGTCCTGCAAGTAACTGAGCAGCTGCCGTCATGTCAGGGGAGTGGTGGGACCACCCAGAGGACACTCACCGTTTGAGGGGGCAAGGAAAAAAAAAAAACCCGAGGGCTTTTACTCCTGAAACCTCACGTCCATGTGTTTTTCTCCAGGAAGGAGAAAAGCCTTGAAAAAAAATCAGAGCTGGAAGTCGGGAGAGCAAACGAGGTCTTACCAGGACCAGAACAGGGACCTGAGCTCCGTATGCCTGCAACAGGAGATGCTGCAAGCCCACCCCTTTCCTTTGAGCTTCCCGAGCATGCCAACTATTTAGCAAATAAGAATAAAAACCAGAAACATCTGCTGAAGGAAGAGTTAAAGGCATACTGCAAGTCCTAAAAGCAGCATTTCTGGAAGCATTGGTAACTCTGCAAATAGAAGATAGTGCGAATGTTTTACCCACATTCGTAGTTCCCAGTAGATGCGCTTCTCCCCTAGACAATCTATGGGCCCTCATCCAAACCAAACATCCACCTCACTCTCAATGATGTTATGACCCTTCCCAAAAACTCATCTTGAAAACGTCCATTTCTTTCTTGCTGGAAGCAATAAGGCCAAATCTAGGAGTTGAGAATCAGACCTTCCCAAAGTACAAGGGATGGGGTTAAAAAACAAGGACTCTTCCATATAACTTTCACAGGTCTTCCCCTTCGGGACACCCATGGGTTTGGTAGCAACCCATTTCCAAGTGAAGGGAAGCCACATGTAGTTTTTAAGCCTCCTCTACTGATTTTTAAGCACCCACTGCTGCTGCTCACGCTGGGGAGTCCTCCCGACACAACACCAACCGCGAGCACGGCCACAGGTTTAATTTGCTTTTTCCCCGGTGTGTTGGGGAAGCTGCTTTGGGGCACATCCCGGAGAGAGACCCGACACAGTGACACATCCGCCTCCGAGAAATCAGGACGGCGAGGACGGCAGTCCCTGGGAGAAGAGCTGCCTCCTGCATTATACGAGTTTCCCAACCAAACTGTATTCCCTCCTGCTCAGGCAACACGTACTTGCTAATTTGTGCTGGAAAGCAGGGAATTAAGTATTCCCCTCCCTCGCTGCATGGGGAATAGCCCCAATTTCCCAGAAATCTCTCCTGACTTGTCCTTTAAATAAAGCTTAAATAATGCCACACTGTCCTTTAGGCAGCTTATGGCAGAATATTGAGAAATATGAACAAGTATATACTCATATGCAGACAAATATATATAAAATACCCTCCTTCAAGCTGCCCAGCAAGTATAGTAGGCAGTCACACCGGTCTTCAAATACCTGCAAACGAATATTGTGGGACAGGCCATTAACCCTTCCTTACCCCCACGGGATCCCAGATGCTCCATTGCAACGCGCTGGCCCTGAGCAGCCCCATCCCTGCACTCCCTCTCCACACTTTATTATCCACAAGGTCAGGCAAAACACTGTCAAAAATGTTCTGATTATTTCCTAGGAGGCAGCAAAAGCAGCCTTTCAGCCTGGGTGACCTTGGGGGCTTTATCTTCCATCAGATAAGTAATTCCCCCTGCCTGGAGGGAGGCATCGAGGGGCTGAGACCCTCCTGCTCCACGGAGGGGCCCTGGCCAACCCTGCTGGGCTCCAGCTTTGCAGCCACGACCCTCCTTTCTGATAGCCGTCAGCTGTTGAAATTCCTGTGGCACCCCATAGATCTGGGTCTCTTTCTACAATAGTCTTCCCCAGCATCTAACCCCATGGCGGGAAAAGCGCATCCTGCTCCCCGCAGGGAAGGAGGAGGGTGCTGGGGGCATGGATGCTGCAGGGACGGGATGGGACGGGGATGTGCAGGAACCAGGCATCATTTGCAATCCCCCTTCCCACCCAAGCCGGAGCATTTTATCCTTCACAGCAGGCCAAGCAGGAACGGGAATTTTCCCTCTCCTCATGTCTTTGGTCCGTGGTGCATCCCTGAGCTCCACAGATCTCACGTTGCTCCAGGGTTTAAGGCAGATTCTTGCTGCCTGACTCAGGCGATGTGGAAATAAGCAGAAAATGGGATTCAGAGAACAAAGCTGTTACTAGGGATAACCGAGAGCAGAACAGGGGATGCCTCTCAAAGCCAAGGACCCTGCCCGGGTGCACGCTGTGCTACCGCCTTCCCGTGCCAGGGATTTCACATCGGCACAACAAGGACATGGGGAAGGAAGAGGGCGTCCAGGACAGTGTTTCCCCCAGCCCACAGGCCAGCACCCTCCTGTCCTGGTGTCCCCACTCAGCTCACACCCAGGGGACGGGCGCCCACCAAGCCCCGGCTCCCGCAGATGGAGAGCGGGGGAGAGCCTGGCGTGAGCAGGCTCTTTTCTCTCAATGGCATCGATTATTTCTGTAATCAGCACCTTGCTGCCAAAACTGAACATCCATTATTACAGGATTCCAAAACAAAAATAACCCAAGGGAGGGAAAATATATAATTCAGAAGCTGTCCTCCTCCCGAACTGTGCGCGTTGGGTCAGTGCCATCTAGAGGCAGCAAACCAGCCGAAAGCACCCAAACCAGCCGAAAGCACCCAAAGCACCCACTGCCCAGGGTTCACCCCGTGCCCGGAGGCCGTGTGGCCCCAGCGTGTCGGGGAGGGAGACCCGAGAGGGGACGCTGCCCCAGTGATGCAGAGCCACCGGCCCCGCTGGCCGCTGCCCCGTGGGGCACACAGGCAGGGAGCCACGCTGCAGCCCGGCAGCCCTGGGGAGCAGGCAGCACCCGCGGTCATCCCGGCATCATGGCAGCGCGGGCGGCTGTGGCCCTGCACCTCCGAGAGCGGGACCAAGGCGTAGCCGAACACGCTCCCCGCTCGCAGGCAGCCTGGCTATTAATATGCATGCAGCTGTATTAATAGAGCTGGCTAAACACCGCCTCGGGCCAGAGGAATATTTCAGCGTTCCGTTTTCATCCCAAATTAGACTGTAACAGCTAAACAGGAACATTATTTTTTCACTGATGGAAAGTTCATGAAAAATATCAAATGAGAAAAGGAGAGATGAGCAAATATCACATCTTTCCCATCGGTGGGGTCCAGGCTGGGGGTGTATCTGCCCATACCACCCTGCCCCACGGGCACTGTCTGCTCCTGCCTCGTGCCCTCGCACCTTTACGGCTGGTGCCCTTATTTCAGTGTGACAGATCTACTCATGGGACCAAACTGGCTCCCCCAGCCCAGCGATGCCCCCCGAGATGGCTGCAGCCACCCCTGGGGCTTACAGCTGGTCTGTAGGTAGGGTCAGGACAAAGCTCACAGCCAACCCAGCTGCAGCCGGGAAGGGTGACAGCAGCTCCACAGCTGGGACCAAACCCTGTGCCATCATCAAGCCCAAAGGAGCCCCCGGTACGGTCCCACGGTCCCTGTCCCCATCCCACTGGGAGCAGCGAGGTCCTGCGAAACCATCTCCACTGTAGAAACCTTTCCGTTCACTTTTGTTCACTTCTTTTTTCAAAAAACTATGAATTTCTCTTCAACATATTTAAGAGTGAGGAGCCTGCATAATGAAAGAACAGAATTGCCTTCTATCCCTGGAAACCCTGTCCTATTTTGCAATGATTAACTAACTATATTTGCATACCGTCCATTCCTGGTTAAAGACTCAGGGGGACAATTTCCAAACACTTTCTAATCTTACACAGAACTTGTATGCAGCGTTGTCATTTCCTGACAACCCCCAGCGTGGCTGCATCTGGCAAGCTCCACTTTTGCTTCCTTTTGCTAATATTAGTTCATACTTCTGTTGCCCGCTTGCCCACACCAGGGCCCTGCTGTGCTGGGTGCTGGACCAACGAGAAGGATGATGCCTTCCTCACCGTGGAACATTGCTGCATAAATCAAACGGTGTTTGCACGAGCAGCGGGCTGGTAAGACTCGCGCCCACATGAGGGCATCACCTTTTTTGCTGAATTTTTACGCCCGTGCTCTCATTTTGGGTATTAGGGCTGCTGGGGATTGCTGCTGCTTTTCTCCCCCGGGGTTTGCAGGCGAAGGTTTCCCAGGACGGAGTGTGTCTCCTCGCACACACCAATGCCACCGAGCTCTTCCAACAACCCAAACATCCCACGACAAAATTGCATCCACTAGCTTCATCTACTGGTACCTATCGATGAAGCAGCAATGGATCAGCCCATATAACCCCAAATCACGCAATATAAACCCTAGGCCGTCCCTCAAGGGAAACGCAGAAACTCTGGTGATTTTGAGGCTGGGAATGCCATTGGAAATCAAAAGGTTTGGGGACTCAGTAATCACCATAGCAGGGTTTTATTAAGCAAATTATTACTGAGCAAGTAAATAAAGCAGCGGGAATCAAAGCGGCAATCGATAGCACCGTTCGATCCGGGGCAGCCTGAGCGCAGCCTCGGACACGATCCCATGGTGCCACCAAAGCCCGGTGCCACAGCCAGCACCGAGGTGGGGGGACACCCCATCACACGGGTGCTTGAGTGGGAGCTGAGCAGAGCTACAATAAACACCCCAAAAAACAGCTAGATAAGCACAGGCTGGGATAGGAGTGGCTCAGGGATCTTTGCTCTTTTACGTCCCACGCTACACGCCAGCCCCATCACTGCCTTTCCCACGATACAGCCCCCTCGTCGTGGCAGTAACCCGGGGCAGCACGTCCAACCTGCAAGCCCTTTTTCTGCTCATAAAAGCACCAGCAGCACCGATTAGCTGTCCTCTGCTGCAGCCCCCCCTCGGCACAGGGCCGTTCCCTCGCAGCGTAAAGGGAAGGAGCCCCATCGCAATTTGCAGAGCTTGTAACCCCCTGCGAAGGCTCACATGTTGCACTTTCTTCCCCGTGCAGGCGCAGCAGCCAGCACAGAGCATTGAGAAAGCCTCCTGCCCTGGAGGAAAGCACCCTGGCCCTGGAGGAAAGCACCCCATGGGCGCCCACGGGAACAGTTACCCATCTCCGCACTCAGCTCGTCCTGTTTGCCATGGTCAAACTGGACCGCAGCATCTTCACGTGGTCAGACCACGGCATGGGGTCGAGCACGGGGCTTTGCTTTCCTGTGCGAATGGCTGCCCCACAAGCAAAAAGCGTCCCACAGTCACAGCCCCCTCCTGCCCAGTGACCTCAGGGCTGACCCAAAACCCTCTTCCAAGGACAGCACCGATGCAACTCCCCGTGGCATTTATTTATGGGACCGAAGGTGATCAAATCCCCAGTATTTGTTAATAAAGCACAATGGAAGTGAGAGACGCCTCTCTGCCCAGGCAGGGATACATCATCGCTCCCTCTGACGCCTAGAATTTATGTGCTTGATTTGCACAGCCTGCATTACTCATCAGGGGCAACACAAAAGCGCAGCCAAGCCCAGGGGAATAAATCTGCCCGCTCAGGAAGGCTGTGCAGGACTGACCTGCACCCACGGGGAGCAGCCCCGGACGGGGACTTTGTCACGGCAGGGGAACACGAGTGCTGGCTACGGGCACGTTCACCCTTACAGCCACGTACCCACCACCAGCCCCGTGAGCGGGTACCGTCCTTTCCACCTCCTCTTTTCTTTCTCCACCCCCTTTTTTCCCCCACCTCCTTTCGCAAAGGAGACCAGCCGCCGTGATGCCAAAGGGAAAGGGTCACTATTTGTTCCCCTCTGTGCAAACACGGAGGAGAGCCCTCCCGGCCCCCGACACACACAGATGGCCCCACGCTGCTTGATGCTGCTGGAAAGTGTCAGTGTCCAATATATCCTGAATTTCCCGTTGCACCAGCCCAGCTATAATCAGCTTTGGATTACCATAGTCTTCTAAAGTACCAGACTCTGATAACATCCCTTCTGTTACCGACTCTTTAAATCTCCCCAGTCACGCAGATGGTTTCCCCCCAGCAACCCAGCACCAATTACCAGGAAGTGAAAAGAAGCTCAAAATAGAAAAAAAAAAAAAAAGAAAAAAGTTAATAATCAGGTGAAAGCCAGACACTGTTGCAACGAGCAGCCGGTGCCTAGTTTTTTGCAGCAGCACAACTAGAAGAGGAAACAGAGTGAAATCACACAGTGGGGACTTTAAAACTGACCACTTTCCCGTAACGTATCATTAACCTCTGGAAGACGCTGCTGCAAATTGTCCCTGAGGTTTCGGTGGTGCAGGGCTCGAGCTGGTCAGACGTTCAGAGCAATGGTGAGAAGAGCCACAGCCACCTGAAGCACAAGAGAAAAAGTGTGGTATGGGTTACGGAGGTTTATCCTTCAGAACATAGTCCGAGTGTTGTCTGAGCACATGAAGAATCACCCTCTTATCAACCGTCACCATTTTTCCGCCATCCTTCCCTTGAAGCTGCTGGCACACGTGGCAGCAAGAACATCCTTCGTGGCGTCTGGTCCTGCCCCAGTGTTTTGAGCTGCTTGGTGTGTACATCTCATTGCTGATTTTCCAACAAGTCCCCAACAGCTCCTCGCTTGAGCTCCTCTTTCTACATCAGGTTGCCCTTTTTTCTCCAGTTTTTTCTCCAGATGTGCTTCAGTGAGGAGCCAGCACAGCCCACGCACCCACAGGGTCATGGCACGCTGGCCCAGCCCTTCTCCCCATCACATACTGGAAAGTGGAGATCTTGAAAATCAGAGATTGCTGCTTTTCAACAGTTCTCCTCACACCACTTAATTTTGGGTTTCAACAACCTTGCAGAAGGGTTTTCATCAATCCAATTGCCTCGAGTGGTAAAACTCAGGTCATGCAGGAAAGAGATGGGGCCTAAAAATAACTCCAGCAGCAAGAAAACAGAAATAGGTTAATGAACATGATCTTTAAAGTCTCCATTCTCCTGCCGGCGCGGTGCCCGGGGTGCATCCCCCACCACAACCCGGGGCACGGGGCAGCTCTGCACTGCGGCAGCCCGTGGGGCAAACAGCCCTGGCACGGAGCGGCACAGAAGCAAAGCCTGCCGTCTCACACCGACCGGGGACAGGGGCAGTGACCATGTTTTGCAGCACTAAAAGGTATTTAAAAGTCCCCAGGTGCCTGAATCCCATTGCAATGTGCTGGAGACCTCAAGGTGCCGGTACGGCTCAGTGTCTCCTTAGCAGAATGCAGTCACGTGGGGACATTTCGGTACCCAGTGCTGTAGAAAAGCTTCATGTCCCGGGTGACATCAGTGCCCGTGCAGCTCGCAGCAAGCACCGCAGCCTTCGGGGGGGGGACACGTGGCAGGGCCACCGCTAACAAAGCGCGGTGCATCCCAGGAAAGCTCCTCCGGTGACCCTGTGCTGGCCATTTCACGCCCTCGCTGAGCACCGAGGGCAGAGGGCAGCCAGGAACAAAAAGAACTTTACAGCCCAGCCAAGCGCAAAGGAAATAAAGAAGGAAGGAGAGGGGAAAAAAAAAAAAAGCTGACAGTGTGGAGAGAGAAACATTAGAGGTACTTGCTTTCATCCCTTTCCTCTTGCTATACGGTGAATGGGACAGGACGAAGAGAAGATCCCAGTGCCTCTGCGGGGACGCAGCGTGCTAGCTCTCGCCGTGACACGCAGGCATCGGCATTGCCGCTGCACATCCTTTTCCTCGGGGTAAGTCAGCCAGTGGTTTTAAACTCTTTAACATTTTCAAAAGACCGATAAGGTAAATCCTCCAGGCCCCGAGCAAGGCTCCCACTGGACCCCAGAGGAGTTTTGCCTGAATACTGCAGGATTATTATAACCAAAATGTTTCTGTGGATTCAAATCTGAGCCTTTTCATACACAGCCTGTAGCTGCAAGTTTTGTCAGTGAATGGCCCTGATAAAGCCTTCCTGATTTTACCCCCATTTTAATATAATTGGTATTTCTCTCCTTGTAATCCAGACGACTCCTTTTCTATGCCATTTTTTCATTTCACACCAGCACTGAGGATTTACTTTTCTCCCCTCACAAAAGGGAAAAATCAGTTTCTCCACCCTGTACCCTGAATGCTCCTTAAGGAGCTGCTCTTAGGGAGCCAAGATGGACCCAGGAACCCCAAAGCTGAGACGGGGAGAGACCAGCAACCCGATTCTTGCTGCATCGCACCCACCTGCCCTGCTGCCAATGGACTGGGAAACGCAGCTGGAAAATAGGAGGGAGTTTTGTAGACACCACCCATGGGTTAAACTGCTGCCCAGCAGAGTCTGGCCGTGTCGATGCAGGTGTAGGGGCAGCCCTAGATGGGTTGTGAGGCTGGGGTGATCCCAGGAGCTGCGGCGTTGGGTGAAGCACCCCGTCCCACGAGGCTGGGGGCCAGGGGGGTGACAAGCCAGCCCTGCCTGGGAGGACGGCGCTGGGGACAGGGGCTCACACCGTGGGCAGCAGTCGCACTCTACCCCGGATGCTGCGGGTTTGCCAGCCAGCAGAATTAAGGCTATCTATTCAGCTTAGTGCCTTGAGCTGCTCAGCAGCTTCGGCAGCTCCTTCTGCAGGGCAAGGGGTGAGGACCAGGAGGATTACCGTCTGACAAGAGATGCTGAAGCAGCATCTGAAAGAAGGAATTTCTTCTTGGTGGCCTCTTCTAGGACATCAGCATTCATGACACCTCCTCAGTGATGTCCTGAGACATGCCATCATCCAGCAAAGGGGGGAGCTTGGAAGTTTCCTTAAAAAATTGCTGTCCCCTTCAAATCCTTGCTTTCTCTGTGTCTGACCGCAAAGTGATACCATGGAGAGGTTGCAGCGGGTGTTCTCCGTCTCCTGTGGATCGCCACAGTGGAAAATTGAGCCTGGAAGGACAAAAAAATAAATTTCTTTGCTGGGACAGTGCTGTGCTGCACCAGGCTCTGTGAACAAGCTTCACCCTGAAGGTGTGAGCCCGGCGTGGGGGGGCACAGTGTAGCTGTGCCAGCGCTCTCCCGCTCCCCTTCCCCGGACAAGGAGGGAATAGCTCCCGTCAATGCACACCAGCAGAGCCCCAGAGCAAACAGAAAGGAAGAGGCGTGAGACTGCAAACCCCAGGTCAATGTCTAAATCAATAGCACAGCAGCTCAATAGCGTTTCCCTACAAATCCAGTGAGCCACGCTTACAGACGCCTCCAATTTAAAGGCAGATTTCTCATCAGCTCAGCAACTACCACTCCTCAAGGCACTGAATGGCCTGTGCCTGCCTGGGCTGGGAGAGAAACAGCAGCGGTAGCTGCAGAGATGAAGTCTCAGTGGTCCCCAAACCTACCCAAGTACAAAGCCGGAGGCAGCCCTAATGTTCCTGCCGATCTGTATTTTGGTGCCCAACCCTCTCTGGTGCCTCTTAGCCAGGAACTGCGCTGAGCTGCTTCTGCCTGCAGGGACTACCTACATCATCGCTGGGGTCTGAAGCTGCACAAGGTACCGCTCAGCATCGCACCGAGCAGCATGGTGCGTCCCAGGGAGGGGGGATCGACTCCGGGTCTGGCACACAGGCCCCTTGCATGTGCGGCAAGGGGAGTCGGGGCCAGTCCCCGCTCCTTCCTGGAGGCCAGGCTGAAAGCAGAGGCTGGTGCCTCCCGGGGCAGCCGGCATCCCCTCCCTCCCCTCCTGCTAACTGCTCCTCCTCGCCAGCTCTTCTCAGCTTGTAAAAACCAGATTAAACTTCTGGGTTCAATTTATTTTCAGCCCCTCTATGACTAGTGGTAAAAAGTACAACGCTCCCCTTCCACTCATAAACATCAAACTCCAGCTATCATTAGATTTTTATATTCTATCATTAGATTTTTATATTCCTCTGCATTTCAGAAACGATCAAATACAGCGACTGCGTGCTGATCCCCACGGCTGTGGGTGCCATGGGGCTGCAATGGCATCCTTCTGCCCGTGGCTGCTTCCTCCCACTGCGCAGGGAGCCACGGCCGTGGAAAAAGCTCCTGGGACACAGCAAGGCATTCCAGCCTTGCGCTTATTGCCGCTATACGTTTACAGCAAAGGGATGCTACAGAAACAAAGTGCTGTGGGCTCCAGGGCCCTGCCTCTGTGCCCAAGATCCCATCCCCCTGGTCTTCACCCATGTCCCACGGGACATCCCTACAGTCTCCTTTCCGCTACCTACATTCACTGCAGTGAAAAGCCTCCCAAAAAAGATTTGATGTTGAATAGTAGGGAAAAAATAATTTGGAAAATTGGAAATAACCAATACTGGTTTCTTCAAAGGAGTGAAGACCCCAGCGTACTCCAGGGGCTGTGTGCGGCTGATGGACTGCAGCGTCCCTCCTCGGTGGAGAAGTTTCCACCCTAGAGATGAGCTAGGACCACCAAAATAGTTGAGCCCATAACATCTAGAAAGGTTGTTTATTTGCCATAAAAATTACTCCACATTTGTCCAAAGAAGCTATACACAGCTTTGACTTCCCTCAGCAGAGATGGGAAAACTGGGGTTAACTGCACCCTGCAGCAAAAGGTCCTTCAATTGATTTGTCCTAAAATTGCCCACGTGCTCACTCAGTCGAGGGATTGCACATGCGCCCACTGGAAGGGACCAACAAGAACAACTGCGGAGCTCCGCCGAGGAGGAGGAGAGGGCGGGAGAGGAACAGATGCTGATATTTGCTACATCCGCGAATGCACCTCAGGACCACGAGATCAGGGACCCCAGGCACGGAGCACTGAGCAGCACGGTCCTGCCCCAAGGGGCTTGCTGGCATGCCATCAGCAACTGTCTCTGCTGAAGGAAATTCATTTTCTACTTGGTTTTATTAACCTTCACATGTCTAGACACAAGGGCTACGATTTATAGCTCACACAGAGGAAAACATGAAATCTCCACATCTCCCTGCTTAAGATACTCGCCATCATGATGTGCGATCTGCCCCATTATTAGACGCTGGTCCCAAACACACTGATACAGGGAAAGCAATTTCCTAGAAGGTGGGAGAGCCCAGCTAACCCTCCGCCCTTGCATCCACACCATCCTCAGCCTGTTGGCAACACCTCCACCCATCGCCCTGCCCAGCTATCTCACCAGTCTGGGCCACAATCTTAGTCCCGATACAGGAAGCCGTTGCATCTGATTTATTGCATTCAGTAAGGAGAAGGAATTTAAAACAGAAGGTCTATCCGAGACAAGCTTTTGAAATGTTTCTGCATCTCTACCTTTGTCCCTGCCATCCCAAAAGCCTGTGACTTGTTTTATGTGGAAGAGGTAATTTGGGGCAGCATGCAGCTATCCTGGGGGCGCAGCAGAAGACAAGCTGAGCTAAAGTGCACCTTAACAATGCAGCCTTGTGCATCCTTTTCAAACACCTGCATCTTAATTACTTCAGAGAACAAGTTTCTGACACTGGAAATGCAGCTAAACTAGCTAGGGTGTCTTTCATGCCTTCTTAGCTCATTTTGCCACTGGTTCCTTCAAAGCAAACCATAAAGCCAAAAACATTTCCTTTAATGCACTTGATAGGGGTTTGATGTGAGTGGTGGGCTCTTTCATCTGCTGCTTCTTCAAAAGCGGTGTAGATAAAAAGATGAAAGAAAAAGGAAACCTCGTGTACATATAAGTATTGCACCGAGACTTGCTTGCTCTGCACTTGTTCCTTCAGCACAGCTCACGCATCACGATTTCTCCTCGCTGCTCTGAGCAGGGGGAGGCAGCACCCTGCCTGTCCTGGTGGCCTTTGCCCATGGGACAGGGCTCCTCCATCGCAGCCACCTGGAATATCAAAAGCCTGGCCAGGATGGGGACAAGGCCAGCCAGCCTGTCCTGCTGGGACAGGTCCCCAACCATTTCTCTGCTACAACCTGCCTGGTTAATAGAGCAGAGCTACGCGGGGGCTCTTGGGCACCGCGGTCCCACCCTGAGGCCAGCATCCCAGCTCACCCGGACCGTGCCAGCACAGCCCCGCTGCCCTGGAGAGCGGGGACCCCCCAGTCCCTCATCCTCTCCACCATCCCCCGCAGCATCTCAGGGACTCCTTCGCAGTTTTTCCTCGCGTCTTTACTCAAGGTGTAAAGGGTCAGCCCTACTGGCAGGAGGGGGCAGCTGAGGGTCGAAAGGAGGCTCTTTCACCCCCCTCTCTCTAAGAAGCCAAGCAAGCAAGACCAAACGGCATGAGGAGACAGGTCGGGCCAGAGCAGGGCACCATCCCTGCCCCAAGGTCTCAGCTCACGCTGCTCGTGGCCGTGGGGGCCCGAAGCATCTTCTCGTGCCTCCCTGCGTGCCCGGGGGCAGCTTCCCCACCCCGCCACCACGCACGCCGTGTGCACCGGCCAGGATTTCAAGCGTGCACGCAGCAAATTCACCCTCGCCGTGGCTCTCGAGCAACACCCTGGGCTGCGTATGCGCTATCTGAGCCCAGCAAGGGTTGCAGGGAAAGGGGCTGCTTGTGCTCTCTGGCCTGTCTGAGCATCACCCAGCATCGGAGAGCTGCCACACGTCCCACTAACCGCGGGGGTACCCACCTGCTGCAACGAGAGCATCAGCCAGGGCCAGGCACGCGCGTCTCCTTCCTAGGAACAGGACGGGGGAGGGAGAGGAGCAAATAGGAGAGGAAAGATCAGGATGAGAAGATATGAGAGCTGACAGCACTCTCATCTATCACTGCAGGTCTTAGCCTCAGCGCTCATTAAAGCCCTGGGTCTTCGAGTCA
Organism: Grus americana; assembly: GCF_028858705.1. Taxonomy (NCBI): domain Eukaryota; kingdom Metazoa; phylum Chordata; class Aves; order Gruiformes; family Gruidae; genus Grus; species Grus americana. The sequence continues at coordinate 4,664,052 of NC_072868.1, forward strand.
TGAGAATGAGAAGTGGTAAAATAAAAAACACAAATACCAACTCAAAAAAAACCCCAAACCACCACACAAAACAACCTCTAATGGAATGGTTTCTTGTAGAACAAAGAAACTGCACTTCTATTGAAAAGTGAAAAAAAATCTGTTTTGACTTGAAAATCTTTTGCTATTGTGAGAGGTAAATACATTTCATTTAGGTTTTATCACTACAACTCATTCTGACATTTACATAGTATTAAAGTTTTAATATTAATACTGTGCTGCTATATAATATTTAATACAAAAATTAAATATATATATATTTAAGTTAATATTTCATATGCTAAAATCCAAATGGCAAAATCCCTTTACTCCAAAGATAAAAGTACCCAGCACTAATTAAAAGTTATCTGGTGCTACTGAGGCTCAGGACCAAACGCAGCACTAAATAAATCCCCTGCAAACAAATCGCAGTGACGCCAGTAACATTTGCAAGAGCATCTCAAGGGCTCTTCACTGACCTGTACCGATGTGGGGACCGGCTAGAAAATGACCCTTCTTGCTCTTCACACCTTTGTGGACCACCCACCGCGAAAGCGGAGCAGGAGCAGCACCGTGATGAACATGGGGAGAAGGCACAAAGTGGGAGGAGGAGGGATGGTCGATGATATTTGGCAGGAAAAACGTTAGCCACGTAAGCAAGTCGCCTCCAGCCAAGGCTCAAGAGCTCTGGGCTATCCTTTGCAGAGGGCTGGGGCCCCAGAGAAGGGAGCTGGGACCAGACACCACCGCTGTCCCCATCATGTCCCTCAGGCCCCCACCGAGATGCATTTCTTAACCATGCGCATTAATAACGCGAGCAGCCGTGAAGCCCACGCAAGAAATCAGGAGGAACCGTGCAATCCTGCAGCAAAACTGCTGCTGGGTCCCCAGCCAGCTGGTGTGGAGCAGGCGTGGGGCTGCCCCACGCACCATCGTGGCCAGCAGGAAAGGGAGGATCGTGCTGACAGCGCGGTCTCAAACACCCCACCCACAGACCCCAGGCAACGCCACGCATGGCTCTTCGGGTCTCGGAAGGCAGGGGAGTGCCCACGTTTCCTTGTAATCCACAGCGTGTTGCACACCCAGACACCTTGGGGCTATCCAGGATGCTCCTCCCCTTCTGCACAACCACCCCACCTATGGCACGGCCGCAGGTCCTACCCAGGTCCGAAGAGTTCAGATGTCACAGCCCACTGGCACATCTCTGAAAGTCAGAGAAGACTCAGGGGGACACAGGGTGCCCATTTATTTCCCCAATTTCTCAAGCCTCTGATCCAGTCAGCAATATTCCACCAGTCCCCAGTTGTTCCAGTGAGCGTCACCTCCAAACCCCTCCTGAAGCCTCCGGTCTCCACCAGCCTGGAGACGACCCTACCTCCCTTCATGCTGAAGAACCAATTTGGGGTAATTCGCCGTGTGCAGGCAGGACCACGAGCATCCTGCCCACGGCTGGCCAGAGGCTCATTGCCACCAGGGAGGAACTGCCGACACGTAGAGCTGCTCCACAGGTCCCCTCCTCCCCACGAGCTCCAGTTCTCCAACCGCCTCTGCTTAATTAGAGGCCAGCTTTGAACTGCCTGTGTTTAACAGGGCCTAAACATCAAACTGAATATATTTAATAGGGCCTGATCTTCATAATGGCTGTGTCTGGGGCCCTGAATTTCAAAGCAGCTCCACTTAACAGGACTTTGTCTGGAAGCTGCAACCATATAACAGGGCCTGGTTTTAAACCAGGAGTGTTTAATAGGATCTGATGTTTAAAGTGCACGTATCTAATTGGACCTAATCTTTATAATCCCCCTTTCCTCCCCCTTTTCTGGCGTTTCTTCTCCTCCTTTGCTGCCCTCCCTGCCTCCAGCACAGACCCACATCCCCGCCGCGGCAGATCCCTGGCTCTGCCGGGAGCCCCACGAGCTGCTCTCGCAGGGACTGTCCCGAAGCGTTTGCAAACCCTCTGGGGTCTCCCAGAGCAGCTCCTAATCCCCACTGCGCTCCCTCTGCTCCCACCATCTCCTCAGGAGCTCACCCAGACCCTGCCACTCCTGGGGATAAGGGTACGAGCCCATCATTAAAAGCTTGGAATATGAATGGTAGAAAAAAAAACAACCAACCAACCCCAAACACCTGATTTGGTGAATGGAAAATTTATGGATTTTTTTTCCATCCTGCTCTGCAAGAATCACCTGCCTCAGACTATTTTATTTCCATATTGCCTTCCCCGGTGCTATGAGAGAAGCTGCACATTTTGGAAGGAAAGTCCTCTCCCAGGAGTAGCCAGGATGTTCAGTTTCACAGCGTTGTAACTAAAAGACTGAAGCAACAATTTCTTTTGCCTCCTCATTTGTCAAATGGGAAAATATTATTTTAATTTCTTTTAAAATCGATTCTATGTCACAAAGTTCAGGCACGAGGAATCAGCATCTCTTCCAAGCACAGAAGCCACAAATACACACACAGTGTTTGCACAGCAGCTCTGAACAGTCCCCTGCCCACCTACATCCAAGTCCTAGACGTGCCCACCTCTGAGAAGAGCAGAGCCCCTCGGCTCACGCTGCAGAAACACTGCGCCTGCCAGGATCTCAGGGCACGCACGTCGCCCCATACCTGTCCACGTAATTTCTGTCATACGCAAATATTTCAAGACACTTTTTTCCCTATGTGCTTTGAGTCCAAGCCTTCAAACCAACACAAACCATGGGGCCATACTGCGATTTCTTCAGGTTGACGGGTGCGACAGGCTGTGCTCTTGGCTGGTACAACCCAAAGGGTCACGGGCACTGTGCTAGCAGCCGCCGTGCTCTACCCTCACATCGCCTGTCTGCTGCTGGCACCCGTTTCCAAAATACCTCTGAGGTTACAAAAGCTTCAATAGTCAATTTTAATACCCGCGTTGACTGTGCTTTAAATTGTACTGTCCGCAGGTCAAGTGGTTTTTTTAGCACATCTCACATTTAAGGCAGGACACCGTCACCAAGCCATAAAGTTTACTGTCCCCAGAGCTCTCAGCCGGCTGTGGATCACAGAGCACGAGGAACAGAGTCTGATGGGTTTCGTTCCCTGCCCAGCCTGATCTCTGCCACGAACACAACCGCTCTCAAAGACTTACTTAATTCCTGAAGTGCCGCTGCAGGTCCCCCCGCGCAGCAGATGTGCTCTTGAGCTCACCCCGAGGCTGCCCAGGGTCACAGCAGCCCACCCTGCGCCTCGGCCGTTATCTGGCAGCTCATTATCAATCATGGAGTTAAACGAGCCTGTGTCCAGCACGGTGCCAGATCTCCTTATCAGATGGTCCCTGGAACTTGCACTTTTGCCCAGAGATGACAAACTGTCCACATGAAGCACTGCCTGTGAGCAGAGGCAGGGATGCGACCGTGCACGAGCCCTGCGGGAGGTAGGACCCTAGGGCAGAGACCTGTGCCTCAGTTTCCCCTCCGCACCCTCCCTGCTGCCCTGGAGGGGACAAGCCACAGGAGGAACTTGCTATAGGACCTTTGAGCAACGCTCCTCAGAGCCATCTACCTGCAATGCCGATGAAATAAAGACAAAAATACTCTTGATCCCCGCTGACCAAGAGAAATTAAAGCAGACAGAAACCAGTGAGTGATTCAAAGGACGAGGAAGCATGGAGTGTACTGTAGAGTCACCATGGGGCAGCTCTCCTCCAGCATCTGCACCACCTGAGCGTGAGGACATCTCACATCTCCAGTCCCTCAGATGATCAATGAACCCTTCCCTAGAAATACGCATCTCTCCTACCTCCGCTGCCGACCCCAGCACCTCCCCGGACAGGGCAGCCCAGCTCAAGGCACACCATGGGGTTAGGCACCCACGTCCGCCCCATGCTCGCACCTCCGCCGTCATTCACTGCCCCCTGGGTACTCCTGCAGAATTAATTCTCCATGTTTTATTTGCAGTTGAATTGAGCTCTGGCACTGCCCTAAGATTTATGCTCCACGCAAGCCTTATTGACAGACAGCGGGGTTGGGAGGTTAGAGAAGCAATATTTCCAGAATTTGCATAAAACAAGGGCATTTCATAATTTAGCTGATGCAGATTTGGATAAGATGAAATTGTTGACCATTTTATAATTAGATGGCTAATCATAAAATAACCTTTGCAAGTTATCAAAAACCATTATTATACAAATGAATTCCTGCTCGGTACTAAACTTACTTTACCCTCGTCCTTGAGGATCAGAGACAGTAAAAGAAGACCTTTACGGTGGAATTCATTCTGCAGCCAGCCCCACGTTGTTACTATGTTTTATGGATCACAAATGCTTAATCAATAATGCAGCGCTTTCAGGAATGATGTTCTTTCTCGTGTCTTTCTGTGGCTGGAATTGTTTGGCTGGCTGCTCACAAATCTTTTGACGTGGATTCATTGTTTTGGAAATACCCTTCTCTGCATCTCGGCAGATTCATCAGCTGAGCTAGAAGGAGGGGTAAAGTTTACCTGGGTAAAAAGAGACATCCTGGCAAGCAACTAGAATCATTGCTCTGGGTTCGCTTGTCGGCTGGTCAGGTTAACGAATAGCCCTAGGAAGCCATTAGGTATGCACCAGCTGGAAGATCCCTCCTTCAGCAAATAAAACCAAAGTGCTTCTTCCCACATCCCAGTGCTGCTTTTCTCAAAAAGCCAGCCTAGGAAAGATGATCCCTGCAAAGGGACCCCCTCTGAGCCCAGGGCCCCCGTGCATCCCTTGCTCCCTGCCCAGCCCACTGGCGATGCTGCTTCCCTCGCAGCAGACATCCCTGCCCGCTGCAGGACAGAGCCTGCATCAGCACCTGGATGCGGAGATGGAATTTTCCAGAAATTCGAGCTTTCCTCCACAGAGTTTTCCTCACGTTTGATTTTCTGTCCCATTACAGAGGGGCAGAAGTGTTGCTCCATGGTTAGAGCTGAAGAGCGGTGGTCCAGGCTCCCCAGCACAGACCCCACACACCTCGTCTCCCCCATAGCATTCCTTTGCCTCGTAGGGTTGTTGTGCGAACAACTCCGTTAAGCAGCTCACAAAAATACCCTGCACACCCACACTGGGGATTTAGCTCAGCTCCAGGCCAGCCCTGACCCAAAACTCACACCAAGCTTCAGCAGCATCCAGACCTCGTGCTCCTGCTGCCACGCTCATCCTTGCATCAACATCTTCTACGACTCAGGCTTTGCTGCAGGATCAAAGCTTGGGGGAAAGGAGGCACTTTGACCAAGCACAAGTGGTTGGAGGGGAAAAAAAAAAAGGCAGAAAATGCTCAGACATTTATATATCTGGAGACAAAGCAACAGCCATGGTGTGCAGGGCAGCCTCTGCCCAGCAAAGGTGGTAAGGAACTTCCATGGGAATAGCCTCTGGAAAATAGAGAGCCACCTAATTCCTGCCCTCTCTGTTTAATTTTCCACGCCCATTACAAGAGGAAATATCTATTGTAGTTCACCCTTAATTTGTGTGCCAGTCTGTTTAACGGGCGTCCTGACTGTGTTTGACTTTGCCACTTGAGTAAATGTTGAATCTGCTCAGACCTCATGGACGGGCAAGAACAAGGGAAGAGCAAATTGGGGTCTGGCTCATTACACCACCATCTAAGACTACATTTTTCCTTCAATGATCTCAAAGCACTTTGGCAAACAGCGATTAAACCGAAGCCCCCCCACACCTCCTGCATGCAGGTGGGGGCGAGCAGATAGCCAGCGTGCCGCAAGTGAGGAGTCACCGAGGAGCACGAGGCACTGCAGGTCCCTGGCCACCTCCTTGCCACCGCTGGCTGACACCCCGGTCACTGTTCCCCAGAGCGGCTGGGTCACCCCCCTCACTCCCTCCCTAAACATCACAACCAACACTTTGATGCACAATTTCAGTATAAACTGAACCAAGACCTTATCCCCAGCTCTGCTGCATGGGCTGCAGCCACTGGGATGAGCCCGGGTAGAAGCAGGACCTCCTTCACGGCTGCACGAGGAGCACCAGGTCGGGGACACAGGGCAGCAGGGCAGGCCCGCTGGTTTCCATATGTGCGGCGCAGAGTTACTGTAGAGCATTACCTGGCTCTCATCAACTATGCAAACGGTGCATTTCAAGGTCCATTGCACAAGCACCTTCTCACTGCAGCATACTTATATTTTAATTAGCAGCTTACACGTTGATTACCCTATTGGTATCCCGCACGCCATGCAACGTGGCCGGCTTCTCCCAGCAGGCAGGCAGGCTGCCTGCACTCACTGCCTGGCAATCGTTGCGGGGTACTGACTGCACCCCTCGCCACGCATCGCTCCTTGCTCTGGGGTCTCCTTCCATGAGGGTGAAGGAAAGCTCCAACATGAGACCGGAGGATTATCTCTGCTGAGAGGCAGGAGGGAGCTTTCTCAGAGGGGCTGAGCTGGCCGAGCTCCTGTCTGAGGGATTATCCTTATGCTGCTGAGGTTAACGGTATTCGGAGGAAAAGAGGCAAGCAGCTGGAAAGGACAGGAGAAAGGAAAAGGTGATGAAGATGACCAGGAGATGAAGGGGGAAGGAAAGGTCACCATGGCAAAGGCTTCATGATACAGCTACACAGAGAAGGAGGCAGGGTCTCACCATCCCTACGTTATGCCTAGCAGCTTGGAGTGCAGCAACACGAGGGGACTCCTTACCCTCCACCCACAGCCCGCCAAGGGAGCAGCGCCTTGCATTAGCCACGTCAGCCCGGGTGGCAGGATGAGAGCAATCATCCGCGTCCAGGATAGGTTGGCAAATCTTTGCAGTGTTTGGCAATGATCAGGTAAGTCAGGCTGGAGGCGTGTCATCCAACCTCCTGCTCAACACAGCATTAGCACTGGCTTCAGACCAGGCCAGGCTGATACGAGCATCAAACATGTCAGGAAGGCGCTGTGCCAGCCACAAGGTGCTCTACCCGTACACAAACACCATCTGCAAAGCCCAGCACCCACAGCAAGCATCTTGCTGTGTGCTACAAGACAGGAGGAGGACATACACCCTGGTTCAGCAATTAGATGCAGAGTCCTGGCCAACTCATCCAGACGATTCATCCCCACATCAAGCCACTTTCAGAAAGACCACCACATTTAAAGCCAATCCTGCTCCATCACTTTTCTGCAAGGAGTCCGCCTGAGACCAAGAAGCTCTCCAGGCACAACCCTGCAGGCAGAGCCAGCCCTTCTCTCAGCCTTTGACATGGCAGATATTCCAGTCGTCTGTTCTGCAGTTGCTACAGGACTGGGACCCCAGGTTGAAAAACAAACTGAGGGGTGCCATCTCCAGCAAGTTCTCCATTATGTGGAGCTCTACGGTCTTACCATAAGTTCATAGAGAATGAAAGACTTTGAGAACCTTCCTTTCCTTTGACCCACCAGGTGAAGTCACTACAAAATAGCGTTTAGGTACAACCATGACAGGAGCCAGTGCTCCAGATGGGCCAGTACCCACACAAGTATCACAGCTGCCCCTGCAAACCAGCATGTCAGCACCCCCCAACGCTCTGCTCACTTTGCCTTCTGAGAGGAGCAGACCTAAAAACACAGATAGGCACCTCTAGAAAGGAGGGAGTTCAGTGCGGACTGTGTTTGTTTGGGGTTTTTTTTTCCTAAAACCCCCAATAAGTCACATCTGTAAAAATGAAAGCCTTGAGAAAGCATCTAACACCAAACAGTGGAGTTTTGAAGCTGAAGTGTGACGACTGGCACCACAGCAGAGCCCACAGCTTGTCCAACCCAGGATCTGCCCCACGATGAAGCCACCAGGACTTCACAGGTTTCCTGAACTACAGCTCACAGATGGAGCTCCACTGATCTCAGCAACCATCTGTTGGGACATGAGATGCCACCAACACCTCAGCTGCCAATTTGCCCCTGCAACACATCAAGGAGGCGAGTCTTCAAATAATGTGAAGTTTAGAGGACTGGGTCATCTCACCCAAAAAATATCATTTACTTGATAAAAGTCTTTGTTTTGTCCTAAATAAGAGGGATTGGATATGTTGGGGCAGGTGGGAAAGAAGAGGATTAAGTCTGTAACCTTCATATCTAAGAAATAAACTTTTTTTTTTTTAAATCTTCAAAATGTGGGTCATACCTCATTCACTGCAACTTATCTGCCTACATCTGCACAGTGCAGCTCAGACATGCACGTGATCCTCTTCTAAACCTGGTGTTAATCCTAAAAGCCTAAAAACTCATGACTCATCATTATTAATTAGCTTGCCAAAATACACAAGAAAGATGATCACGTTATTAATTTCTGTGCAACCTGCTGTAACGCCGTCTTGGGCAGGGGGAGCTTGACAGAAAGACTGCTGAAGGATTTCCCTCCCACGCCCCAGCAGCACCCCGGGAATCAGCTGCTCGCCCAGAGCAGAATTCCAGCTTGGCTGCGGTCTCATCCGCAGCGCAGGATAGCGTGTCACCATAGCAAGTGTGTAATAAACATAATTATAGAAGAAACTTATGATTATTCAGAAGGATGTGTGGGCAGAAGCAAGCACTAAGCGATGTAAAAGCATTTCAGTAAGTGCAGCAGCGCTTTCAAAATCTCCTAATTCCATATTTTATCAGAAGAACAGGGGGAGACATCAGCGGAGGATCTAACAGACCTTCCTCTTTAACCTCAACACTGCCACCAAAAGCTCAGGCTAAGCAGGGTTTACTCACACCTCCTCCTGCAGAAGGCTGTCCGAGTGGCACAGAGTCGATGGCACTCAGCTGTTTACTCACAGATTTGCTTCCAGAAATTCTTACTCATAGGTAGCCTCAGACCACAGGTCAAAAAGTGGTCCAGGGTGCCGGCCGGATGGGCACCCTGGACCACTTTTTGACCTGTGGTCTGAGGCTACCTATGAGTTCCAACAGGCTGATGTTGTATTTGATTCATATTATTTACGGCTTGGGTGATACAAAGCGTTACCAAACATGTACTCTGCGACACCAAGAGCTGATGTGCAATGCCTGGGGCATGTTTCCTAACGGAGCTATTACGGATTTAAATGATAGCATTTGCCAAGCACTTGTGCCAAGATGCTTTCAAAAGCCCCGTGTGCTAAGCCTTAGCTGAATAGCTGAATGATCTCTTGCAGAGATGGGGACACAGAGAGGAGGAATTCAGTTGATTCCTTATCAGTAACACCAAAAAATAGCTTTTTTCTTCTTTTCTTTTTCAAGAGGACCACCAAGACTCCACTTATCCTCAGAAACAGCTGCCTTACCTTCCTCGCCTTTGCTGGCTGATACAGTTTGACCTCTTTGTCTTTACTGAGTGTCTTGACTGCTATGTTCTCACCAGCTTCCCACCTTGACCTGGCTCCTGGTCATCTCCACCTCCCAAAGTCATTCTGATGTCCCGGCATAGCCCTTGTCCCAGAGGCAGGAGGGGAAAGCAGCCAGCCCAGAGCCAGATGGGCACCAGTAAACCTCCCAACTAGAATCTTAAACAAGATAAGGGAGTGAGATGGGGAAAGGTTTGTATTTCATCGTGGCTTGTTCCTGATAACAGAGGAAACAAAAAAAAAAAAAAGCAGGTCTCCAGCCAGCCACAGAATACTCCAAAACACACACAGCAGACACAGCATAGCTTTTTATCAAGCAGAAAAAGGGTTCATTTTCCTTCACTTTATCTTAAAAGACGCCTCTCGAGGTCACTTACCCAGAAAAAGCAACAGAAGGAATAACACAAACTTTTTATGCTTAAGAGTGCCTTTTCTAACGCAAACACCACGCGTGACTCCCCTGCCTCTGACACAAATTGCTCGGGGACAATCAGCAGAGAGCACCCGGAGCACATCTCCTGGGCCACGCACATCTGCAGCCCAACGTCTCAAGGCAAACCAGACCCAGCACACGGGCAGCCAGGTAGCCAGCTGCCCTGGCACAAGCCATCGTCCTGGGGCCACCGCCTCCGCTCGGGCAGACCGAGAGCCAGCGCGGCACCGGATCAGGCCTTTCTCCTCGGGATCTCACAGTCCTCCCTCCTATCGCCTGTGGGTGGGGAGGAGGAGGACAGGGAAGAAATAGGATCTCGCTGCCTTCTCCTGTGCATCACACAAAATAAATCCAAGATGGATTGGTGACCTACTTCGTCTGAAAGGCAGTAAATAACAGGTAGCGCAACCGATTGCCTTTCAGACCCACCAGCCACGTGTAGCAGATAAATCTACTTGGGCGAAGGAAGGTTTCCCACACACCATTGCCAGAGCATAGCCCTGACCTCAGAATGCCCCGAGGAACGGACTGATGAGAGGTACGTGCCAGAGACACACAAAGCTGGAGATGCTCAGCAGGTCTGGGGCTGACAAACAGGAGCCGGGAGCAGGTGGGCTGGATGGAAGTTCTGCCATGCAGGCACAGACCCAGCTCACGGGGGAGCTCAGCTGAGCTGAGGTGCTGGTGTCCGGACTGCCGTGCTTGTGCATCATTGCCTGATTTGGGTGTTGACTGGACCTTATTTAAAAGGGCTTTTGCTAGAGGATGTGGGGCATCAGCACGTAACATAGCCCACACTGTCTGGGTAAGGCACAGGAGGGCACCGACACAAAGCTGCTCCTGGGTCGCTGGGCCAGCAGAAAGGCTCTGGGTGATGCACTCACAAGGGTTCAGGAAAGACAAAGGTAGTCCTCAGAGAGATTTCCTTAGCGACTCCTTTCCTGACATGGCAGCAGCGTTCCCAAATCACTGCACGGCCAACAGCCAGGTGTGACCCAGCTGGGTAGCCAAGACACAGAGGGGCTCGAGAGTCATCCACGAGTACGAAGCCTCTCCAGGGAACTCACCCTGCTGCCACCAGCCAAAGTGGGGCCCTGCAAAGCCCAGCAGGTCCCAGCACAGCGCAGCACCCTCAGCCACAGCACCATCCCTGGTCTTCCCCTCCCACAGTGATGGAGTCGACACCCTGGCTTGTGCCAGCCCACCCTGCTGCCCACCGCAGCATGCAGCTCCATCGTGGGGGCTGCCCCGAGCCCCACGCCCTGGCACACCAGCCAGAGGTCTGCTGAAGCCAACCAAAGCCTTTTTGGGTCAAATCAGTCCCTTGCCATCTGCACGATGCTGCTCCACGCCTGGAGCCACAGGAACCAGCCATGTCTCCCACCCACAGGCAGGAGCCGCACCTTGAATATCTGCACTGGGGTTATCCCAGCTCCCAAACCTGTGCTTAGGCGATGCTCTGATCTCTGCCTGCCTCGGCCGCCTATCTAGGGCGAGCAGATAGGAGCTGCTGCCGTACTCCCACTCAGCGCATCCCATCTGCGCTGAACTGCGGGGCCTGCTGTTTTTTGCAGGGATGCGTGGATACACGTGCATGGCAGGGGGAGATTCGGTTTCCAGAACAGGACAAACACGATTCAGCCGCTGGCTTACAGTCTGGGAAAGGCAGAGCAGGCAGGGAGAGCCCCAGGCTCTCGCAGACTGGCCGGGGCTGCCGCTGAGCCATGCCAGAGGGGCTTTGGATGCAGACGGGTGGGAGGGCAGGGATGTGCCTGGGTTTGACCTGGAAAATGCTGCTAATACCAGTCTGGAGGGAAGTGCTTTACAAAGATGACGTTGGTGCGATGGGATGAAACGAGCGCCAAAAGTGCCAGCCCAGACACAGGACGAGTGTTGGAAGTGATCAGACCCAGGTCTCTGGCCCAGCGGGTTCCCAGTGGCGTGAAGGGGGAGGCAAGCGGACCCCCGGCAGGTCTGCTCACCAACTCACGACTGTGAAAAAGCCTCTGGGTGCTCAGACCCAAAAACAAGGCAGATGCAACCAGCCAACCCATAAATATCAGCAGCCCGGGGCAAAACCCAACACAGAAACCCAACCACTGCTGGGGTCTCTCATTCACGCGGGGCAGCGGCGATCCTCATCATAGCCCTTCATTCTACCCCTGCGCTGAAAGCACGAGAAGGTTGTGCGTGGAGGCAGCACGGGATTACGGCGCTCTCTCCCTCCTCCTCCTCGCCTCACCTTCCCCAGGAGCTGGAGGTTTCCACTGGTGCCACCGCTCACACACACCAGCTTTGAAATAACCCGAGGCAGAGCTCACCTGTCCAGTCGACACGGGGGCAACAGCAGAAGCGTGTTTCACAAAGAGCTGGCAGATTTTCTAACCTGCTGTACTTTCCTGCCCTTGGGCTGTGCTCCTATTTACCCGCTTGTGAGATGGATGTGGCAGCTCCTTCCCGCACAGACCTCCCGGCGCAGTGGGAAAAGCTCTTGGTTTCACGGACAAGTATTTATAAGATGTTCGTGCTGGAGCCTGTGCTTCACCTACCTGTTTTATTTTTAATCGTTATTTCATAGAGCTCAGACAATTCTTTCAAGGTTCCTGTGAATGATCTTTATCCCTTTTGCAGCTCATTCCAATTCTGTGAATAAAATCCCTGGGTGGCCCTGGAAGAAGAAGAGGAAAACGATGACATTTGAAATGAAGTAAGAAACTGAAAACAGAACATATTTTTAAAGAAAACTCACAACTCGAACTCCAGCAAGCCATAAACAAGCATATTTGGCATCTGTAGATCCCAAAATCCTTTGTAGGGAGAGGTAAAAAAAATTAGATGAGTTATCTGCATTTCGTAGGCAAAGGGACTGGGGTGGAATTGCATCTACAGATGTAGCGTATCTCACAGGGAAGGGGAATAACCTTGAGGTCAACTTGAGCACGTAAATTATGATGTAAGCATCAGACCATACAAAAGTGCCCAAAAGCAGAGATCCTGAACTGCCCTACCCTAACAAGTGACTAAGCCCCACTTTCTCCTCTCTCTCCAGGTGGGGAGGGACCACTTCCACAGCAGGCTTTGGAGCATTTCTTCTCCTCTTGATCTACTCATTCCTGCAGCAGGAAAGCCTGTTTCACCAGACTGCCAAGTGTTCATCTGCCCGCCCGCATCCTCATCACGCTCTCCCAGCTTTTCATCAGCATCTGTCCTCCTTGGGCCTCAAAGGGCTTTGTGGGTCAACCAGCCTCTCTTGGTCCACGTCGTCAAACCCATCTGGTTGCGAGGGAAGGATGATACTTGTCCTTATTGTCCAAGAGGGGTCTGAAATTTGGGCAACTCCCCTCTTCGATATCAAACAAGAGGGTATTTGCTCTCCCTTGGGTGATGCTGTGGCAAGTCCTTCGCTTCTGCCTTTCCCACCGCTGCTGTGAGGAGGAACGAGGACCCGGCTGCTTCGGCCTCGCTCTGCGGCGTGGCAACACTCCCCCTTAGTGGCAGGAGCCAAGAATAAGTCTTCAGACCAGAAATAGCTCTAATGAGGGACAGAATGATCTCCTGGCTCAACATGGGTCCGGCGTGTAAATCTGGGTATTAATCCGACTGCATTTCCACAGCGTGGGACTTATCGCCGCCTTCTAAAAAAAGATGCCTGACATCAAGAGAGGGGGGGAAAAAAAGATTTTCTTCCTTGCAAGGGAAGGATGCTGTGCGCACCCCTGAAGGCGGAATAGGGATGGTTTTGCAGGAGAGGTCTAAGCAGCATCCCCGGTCCAGGGGGTAAGACAGGCTTCTCACAGCTTCCCGCTGCACGGCAGCCCGGGACGGCATGCTGGGAGGGAGCTGTGGGACAGGACACGGTCCCATGGCACGGAGGGCTCCGGAGAACTGCGGCTGCGGGGATTATTAGGCAGAAATTAATCTGTAAAGAAAACTTAGCAACAGTTAAAGAAAATATTGATTTTGTGTTTGTCTGCTTCTGCAGGGCCTGAGAAATGGCAGATTTAGACATTAACGGGGGCTGTTTTGGCTTAATTCAAACCTCAATTTACACTAACCTGGGGAATAGACAAGTATATCAGTGGAATTGAATCAAAAATTATTACTTTTTTTCCCCCCCTTATCTAGCCCTTTTGCACAGATCTGACACCAATTTCGGCACCTGTTACCTGCTGCACAATTACCGATAGGCTTTATTTTTTACAGGGCTGCAGATTTTAATTTGATAGTGCAGTTTTCAGAGCAGCAGTCTCCCCGGATGGAGGCACTCGGCAGCACCAGCCCCAGCCGCTCACGCCAGCACCGCTGCTGCAATAGCTTTGCAAACGCAGGATGGTAAAAACAGCTTTACGTATCAGACTTTGCATTCGAGTTCCAGCTGCCGTAGCGAGGAGGGGAGCAGTATCAGGGAAGTGGCTTTGCTCGCCCACGGGGTGATGGTGAACGTCACAACATGCTGGAGCATCTCCCCATCCTAAGCAAGATGCTGGGTCTCTGCCCGAAGCACAGCCGGGCGCTGGATGGATCCGGGTGCTTTCAGCAGCTTGCTGCTCTTGGCCAAACTCAGGACAGGACACAGTGCGTTTGCACCAAGAAGCAGCTGGTGGGGGGAATATAAATAAAAATCACACCTTAAGAGTCATCCCTTCCCCTGGGCTGGCTGCCTCACTCGAAGCCAAAGCGTTGGGTGACATTTCCAAAACCAAACAAAAAAATCCCTAGGGGAATTAGGAATGCAGTTTCTATTTATTTTCCTACAAGATCTGTCTAATATTTTGAAGAAAAAAAAAATAGAACCAATGCACTTACAAATAAAACCCCTATAAAAGCATTAAATTTGCCTTTCACTAGCTATTAGGTCACTAGGTCGCGTAGGAGCCAGGCGATGGTTACAAGCCGGAGGCTGCCTGTGGCGAGGGGAGGTGAGCCTGCGCTTCTGCCCCAGGCAGTTCTGCTGAGCCTTTTCACAGCAGGGGCTTTAACTCCCTGAAATTTTTCTTTTCTAATGCTTTCCAAATGGAAACATTAATTTCCTCACTCCGAACCCTCCGGTTTCCCCAGCAAAATATTTTCCCTGACTTCATACCATATTTTAATCTTTTATTATTCTATACTGGCGGAGATTAAGAATTGCAGTTTCCTTGCTCCAGAAGTGGGGCAGGAGGGGGAAGGAATTTTGAGTTTCCAAAGTGCAATTAGTTTCCTGTCCAGCTGCAGCCAGCTCTCAACACGAGTGGTCTCCATCTCTCGCAAAATCCAGGAGCTGCTCAGCTAATCCTCAGCGTCTATCTACCAAGCTAAAATTGTCCTTTTAATTTCCTAAACCTTTAAACCTGTGGGTTAGAGTATCAAAAAAAAAAAAAAGCACATGGGAAGTTTTACAAGGTTATTGCTTAGCAACTGCTCAATAAATACCATAAGCAGAGGCAGGAGAGGAGGCACTTTGCCGCTTTGAATAATCCCCAATGTCAAAGCATTTTTTGGCAAAGCAGAAGCCCCAGCCATCCACTCTGACCTCAACATCTCGTTGCTCCCATCACAGGGTCCAAGGCAGCCTCCCTTCCCGCACTGAGCTGCGACAGAACTTGTAAAACATTGTCGAGGTGTAACCAACTCAAATTTAGCCACCAACGTGAAATTCATCTTTAACGCACCGCTGCTCCGGGAAGACAAACCCACCGGACGCCCTCCGTGCACGCTGCAGCCTCGCCGTGCCTTCGTGGAAGCATCAGGCAGCAACAGGTTATGCTCAAACTCAAACCCCCCTATCAGCGCCGAGCAATTATTCATCATTTCATGCTCTGCAATTTACTTTGCATTAGTTACTAAGTACTGCGCGGTAGAAAGGTGAACGGGGCAAGTTTGGGTTGCACCGGTAATTGCACCCAGGTTAGCAGCTTCTCCTGCCGCAGCTGCGGTGCTCGGCGGTGCCACCCCAGCTGCGCCGGCAGAAAATCCCTGCGTGGGAGCAGGCAAAACACTTGCTTTACCAGGGCTGGTTTGGTGGGCGAGCTGGGGCACTGGGTGCATCGCTTCAGTTGCCTTTTTCTTGTATTTCCTTTAGTTACAGGAAACACCCAAGATAGGAAAAAATACTTCATTCTCCACTTGCATCCCTCCGTGGCTGCCTGCAGGGAGGGCTCTCCCCCCCACCGGTGCCTTGCCAAAAAAGCCAAAAGTGAGCAACTTGCTGCTTGCAAAGCGCTTTAGTGGAATTACCTGTGAAAACAAGATTAAAACGCTGTGAAATCCCTCCAACCAGCAGGAACAAGCCCAGCAGCAGAGTGCTCTTTGAGGGACACGTAGCAGCTCTGAGGCTGCCGAGCTGTGCAGGCTCAGCACCATCCTGCCCAGCCACTGGCCACCCGGGCACCACCCAGGTACCCAAAGGAAGTCTGCCAATGAAAAAACCTGGATGTCTTCTTTTTTTTTTTTTCCCCCCCTTACCCCAATATTTTTGCACTCCCCAGCTTTTCCAGGACGCGTCCCAGCTGGAAGCGACATCTTGCTTAGTCTGGGCACTGCCACAACCCAGGAGCTCTGCTATTCCCCCCTCGTCCTTGCTAAAAATCAATTCTTTTTCTGCGTCTGGACCCAAACAAGGGGTCATCTGCTCTGTCAAGGAATACAAAATATCAAAAGCAAATACAAAGTTTAAAATAAAGCAGCAACCCAAGGCTTCTGCAGCTTTCCAGCAAGCCAGGCTGCAGGAGAGGTGTAGGCACCACAGCTCCTGGGACTCTTTTGTCCTGCAGGGTCTTTCATTTCCAGGTTTCTTTTCGTGATGAGGGCTGTGCAAAACGAGAGGACTGTGTCGCTGCAGAGGCTTTGAAGGGACAACAGGGCACAGCCGGGGACACTGCAGGGACAGGGAGCCCTGGACTGAGAGGAGCCTCCAGCAAAACCCCTTCCTGGGGTCTCCACCTCCAGCCCAGGGACTCCACTGCCACCGGGAAGTTCAACCTCTACGAGGTTTTGACTGGAAATAAAGCTTAGCATCCAAATTAACAGAAAAATTAAGCACGCAGGGCCTTTCCCCCCCCCACACTCGCGCAGCAGTGCCTGTTCCCAGGTGCCAGGACAGCCAAGCCAGGCTGGTAACGTCCACACCAGAAGGAGCTCCATTTTCCAATTAAAAGCTAATTGTCTTTGTACTCATTAACCATGTCAGGCCTTATTCATTTTCCTCAGTATTTTTCTGCCCCTCAATCTTTCTTAATAAGCATTCCGCAATGCGGGACACCCAGCGCTATCTGGATTTACAGCATCAGAGCAGCAGTTAATACTTCTCAGCCTCATAATCCTTTAATTTAGGGGCAGCTCCCAAACATATGTGCTGGATTCACACACCGATTTATTCTCCAGCAGAAGCCGCCTGCTCAGGACACCCAGCTCACGTCAGCTCCGGGAAGGAAAAGCAAGTCTAGGCTTGGTTTTGTAAAGTCACCCAGCACAAGAATGGCCAAGCCTGCTAAAGCTCAAGCGGAGAGGGATGGTTTTATGTCTCTTAAAATAACACAGAACTGAAGCAGCTAAAGCCAGGCTTTCAGACAAGTGGTCCCAGCCATCCTTCCAAAGCAAACATTGCAGCACTGCGAAACAGAAATAAAAATGACTTCATGGATTTGCTTTGGCCCTGAGCTTGTAGAAATGAAAAATGAGCTGGGTTTCGAAAACTCCCTCATTTCCCAGGATCCAATGTTTTATTAACAAAAGTTTGTCAGTAAGGATTTTTTTTTACTGTATTTCCATTGTAAGCCACAACCCGAAAAACAATTTATACAGCCATTTTTCCACCCTGCAAAGGGACTGTGAACAACGACCCCGTTAAGAGGCACAGGGGAGAACAGGCCCCCCCCCCCCCCCTGCACCTTTGCTGCGCTGGCACCCAGCCAGAGGCAGATCTGCCACGATGGCTTTGGTGGCTCACGGAGAACAGCACAGCCCCAAACAAAGCTTATCCGAAGAGCTGTTCATGTGCTGGTCTAACCAGAGACCTGCTCTTCAGTTTTTCCAGCACCTTTCCAATTGCAAAGTTAATATATTGCCACAGTCACCACATTTCACCCTTGGCTATGTCAAAACAGGACACTGTACTACTGTTATCACACTGGAACAGCTACATGGATGGAACTTTGGCCTCTGAAGGAAGAAGGACAGAAGAGGTTCTGCTACATCACACGCTCCTGGTGCTCTTCTCCAACCCACTGCTCTCTGCAGCCTCCCTCCACTCCTGCAGCTTTGCAGAGATCCCAGCCACACTATGCTCAAAGGCACTCCACCACCTACCCATAAAGTGGCCAAAATAGTTTCTAAACAACTGATGAAACTACTAAGGGTGGGGAGGAAACCATTCCTTCTCCCCGTGCCAGGAAGCTAGAAGGAATTCAGCAATTCGCCAGGAAAGAAAAGATCCCCCATGAAAAGCAGCGCTCTGCTGCACCTTGCCACCCCAGCACAGCACTGCTGCCCTCCGAGCATCACGCGGCCCCAGGGAAAGTCACAGTTCGAGTCTGAGCAACAGAGTGACATTAGCACCATCGTTTATTTGAAGAGGGAGCACGGCCCTGCAGAGAGGCGCCCGCCACTCCCCTTCTGCAGCACAGCAGTACAGAACAGCCCCGCAGGGAGCAAGGGGCCAGCTCCGAACACGGTCACCCCCAAGCACATCTCCCACGAGCGTGCAACATCCTCCTCCCTCCTAGAGTGAGGAGTGACCACTCCATCCTCCAGAGAAAGCTGGAAGGAGAGATGCAAGACATGCAGGAACCTTTACAAAAGCCGTTCCTGAGGTACCAGAGCAGCCAGCACGAAATGCAGGCAGGCTGCAAGGCCGGTCTCCACCTCCCGCTGCACACGCTGCTCCAAGGTGGAACATGGCTGCGTGCTTCTACTTTTGCAGAAGCCAGGTCATGCAGAGAGAGGTCTTGCTGTTAGCTTGCCAGCCCTCCCTCATTTGCCTTTCTGTACTGATCCCAAAACTTGCATGCCACACATCAGCCAGCAGTTAGCCCAATTTATTACAATATAAATCTACCTGGGAACAGAAAGAAAAAAATCCACCCCCACATACTATGGCCTGGCAGAGGGTAATTTTTCCTGTGGTTCCCTCCCCTCCACTTATAAAAAAATTTTAAAAAAATAAAATAAAAAATGCAGAACAATCCTTCATGATAAGATTAAGGTCCTTGATGTGTGGCTCTGTTTCAACATGCCCAAAAACTGCCGAGCTTTCTCCTGCATGAAGAGTTGGTCTCTGGTTCCACCACAGGCCACCGCTTTCCAAGCCCTGGTCATCTACAGAGGGAAAAGAAAGCACGTGTACAACAGAGTTAAGGGGGAGAACAAACACAATGTTGTCATCCTGTTTTAAAACACTGTAAAAATAAATAAAACTAACTACCACTTGCTATAAATAAAAGGGAAATAAAGCTTCCCACTTAGGAGCACCTATCTGGCAGCCAGGTGGAACCTGCACACTGCCAGTTACTCATCACAGCCAAGCAGTTGTTTCTAGCAAAGGGAGGTTACGTCCAGCAGTTTCCAAGGGGAGCGCTCCATTTCAGGACTATCCACACACCCTTTCAGGGCTTTCCCTTACGTGACTCGAGACAAAAACCCCAAAGCACAAACCCACTAAGGCTCCTCATGCTGAAGAAAGTCCAGAAGGATGGAAGGAATTCAAGAACGGCTTTGGGGGTTATCCCCTAACAACTCAATTCCCATATGAGCTGCCTATCCCCAGGTCTAGATTGGTCAAAGACCATCCTTAACAGCAATTTTGTGGCCGTAGTTTCAGCAGGGCCCTGCAGCACACAGGAAGAGCTGAAAGTCAGGTGTGCTTCAGTCACTGCGTGCAGAAAGGGCACCCACGAGGTGGTTTTACACTCCAGGAAAACCCCTGAAAATCCTCTGGTAAGTGCAGCCAAGAGCTACACAGTGCCCTGGGGTGGAAATACCCATTTACACGCACTGCAAAGAACCAGCACTCGAGCATCAGCGTTTGCTCACAGTAACAACGCTGCAGGCAGCCACAGTACGGCTTTGGGGCTGAGCTTCAGCCCAGAGCTAGGTGAGCTTCCTTAATAAATAACTGCCACTGCTAGCAACACCAGTCCGGCAGAATAAATCCCGAGAGCCCAGCGACACTGCAGACAGCTCTGCTGTCCTCGGGCAATGGGATTTCAGTGCACACCTGTACTCTGTCACCATGCAAGCTGCCTCGCTGTCACCTTCAAGTCACTCCCAAAGCTTTATTTATACAGATCTATTAGCTCTCAGAGCAATACGACCCTGCCTAGAACAGGAGGAGAAATGGAAGTGTTTAAGTAGGGTTTATTTTGAGAAGGGAAAGGAATTACTCTGGCTGAGGAGTACTTATTTGTCAGAAGAGCGAGCTTTCCCAACAGACAGCTCTAATCCAGGGACAGATGAAACCCCCCCTCGCTGCAGTGTTTCATGAAGACTGAGCCAGGGCTGCTCCATGAAGACAACACTGCACCTGGGCTCTCCCTGGGATGTGAAAACACACCCACACTAGCCCCCAGTTACAGTTTCACACCCCCCCCCCCACCAAGGGGAACATGTATTTCCACGCTCATTTAAGCTACCAGAGAGCTCCTATGACTTGGCTCAAGCAAACACCTGCAAAATTATGGTCCAAATCTCCTTCTGTAAGCCACGCTGCCTAACAAAGCAAGGATACCCCTCTACTAATGTACTCTGTCTGCAAATATGCCAAGTGGTAAAGATTTTAAAGAGAGCACAAGAAAGTATTTATGTCCCAGAGGGCATTTGTCTGCTGCTGTGACTCCAGCACAACCCAGATACAACTGTGCAGAGCTGAGGAACAGAGTATCTCTAACAGCACCAACCTCAACACAAGCTACAAGGTGGGAAATACATTTTTGTTTAGCATTTATACAGCACTTCATAGACTTGCTATGCCCAGAGAAACAAAAAAGGTGAGCCTACTGCGGTCCACCCAAGGAGGGCTCACTGGAAAAAGGAAGGTTTACTTCACTGCTAGATCAATCAGCTAAATTCCCTGATGGACTAGGACAGGATGCAGATTCCCACAAGGAAACCCAGGGCCAAACAGGGTAAGCAGGCCACAGCTCCGGTCAACCACGGGGCTTTGAGCCCCAACAGAAGGGCAGGTTTGCAAAGAGACAGGAGGAAGCTGTAGCATGACACCGCTAGCTCAGCATCTCCAAACTTTGGTGCAAAGACAGCGCTACCAGAATATGCATGCCCATGCAGAAGTGCACAGAGCTTCATCCCCTTGCTCCTCCTCCCAAGGAGGGACAAGGGCTGCACTACCAGCTAACCTCCTGACTGGAAGAGCAGTGGCTGCAGGGCTTACCGGTGCTGGTGGTCTGAAATGGCTCGGCATTTTCCTGTAGGACATTTTCTCTGGCTGCACTTGCACAAAGGCTCTGTTGAGTAAACCACTGTCATTCTTCCTGCTCGAGGAGGAAAGGTTCAGGGACCTCGACAGGAAATTCACAGGCTGCAAAGGGGCAAAAAAGAAAAGTATAAGGAAACAACTTAATTTGCCCTAATAGTGCTGATACTTGGCCTGGCCAAAAGGCCAGCTAACAAATCCAGCCCTTCATCCACATGTACTGTCCAAAGGCAGGTGCAGGTGGCAAAGCTCCCACTGCTGCTTTGCACAAGGTTTCTCTGGAGCAGAAGCCAGCTCTCCCTCTGCTCTGAGCACAGTACTCCTCACCTGGGCTCTTTTGAAACAGATGGTCTTGGGGAGGGCAGGCATATTTTGCGTCATATCTTCATCCACAATATCCAGGGCCAGAGACTTCCGGACCTTCTTGATGGGACTCCTGCGCAGCTGGGGGACATTGAAAAACAAGTGTCAGCATGAATCAAGCTGGTAAACTCCCATCCTAAGGGCCCGGGGTGCACACCAAGCCCATGTCACCCCAGGCCTGCATTGCACCAGCACCTCAGGAAGAAGGCATGCAGCAGCCTCCCCCACCACAGGGCTCAGCAGCTTCCAGTGCTCTCCCAGCACCAAGAGACACCAATTTAGAAGAGGAAGCTCCTTTCAATGGGAAAAGAAAGGCACCAGGGTAACTGAGCCAAGAGACTTTGCGTGCCAGCCCACAGCCTTCTGGGAGCCCAACTTGCCACAGATGCTCCAAGTGTGCCGCGGTCTCTGCTGTAGGTTAGAGACACAGCACCTCCTAGCAAGCCCCGAGTTCAGCATAAACCAGGACACAGCTGGTTGCATTTTAAGCAGGCCTTAACTTCTTGCTGGTTAAACGACAGCAGCCACAGGCCAAAAACTTTTTGGCATCAATAGTAGGATGAACCAGGCAAAACACCCCTTTACAGCACAGGGCAGCTCAGCAGCAGATAGCAGATGCAAAGTCAGCTCACCCCTTGTTTCCTCTTCTGTTTCTCAGGCTTCACATCATCCTCTATGATAAGTTCGATGCCAGCTTCACTTCGGAGCACCTCTTTCAAGTCTTCTTCCAGGTGAGGAGTCTGGGGCTGGTGTGAAAAGGAGAGAGAACACAAGAAATTTGAACAATTGAAATTTGTATGCTGGGCAGACCCACGAGTATTTCCCTCAAGGGATAATGAGTTGGAGAGCCCATAGTGGGAGGACAAACAAAGATGACTTATTTACTTCCCAGCTGAAAAAAAAAATCATAAGATTTCTGCTAGCCTGACAGATTTACAGGATCTCAAGGCATGACACACTTATCAGCTGAACCCCAAATGCACCATTGCAGTGCAGACCAGTATGCACAGGCGGCCTGGGATATTGGAAACTGCCATCCCCACAACACCTGCATTAAGAGATCCAGTTCTTCAGGGACATCTAGGTAGATCGTTTCCTTGCTTTTCCTTAAGGTCATCAGTAGCCAAGCACTGCAGCCTGATTCAAGGGCAGTTTGAGGCATTTTTAGCTGCTTTACAGAGGAGCTAAAAGTCCTGTGGCTACTTGCCATGACAAGGTTCCCTTCATCCCTCCCATCTCAGCCTGGCAGTACCAAACTCTACCTTGTTACAGCACAGATAATGCCTGGCTCACAGCTCCACCACAATCTACCCCACATCCCATTTGTATTCGTTACGTTTCTGCCACCAGCAAGCAGTAGACCTGCCCAATACTTACCAGAGGTCTAATTGGTCCATATTTCTCCAGGGCATTTTTGAAAGGTGTGGGGGTGTGAGGAGTGTTGTCCACCACATACTTCTGATCTGGTGTGACAAACCTGGCAGCAGAGAGTGGGAGAGATGAAGAATCAGACATGCTGTAACCCACACAAAGTAACCCCCATCCTTCTGAACCCTCTCATTACACGAGCCACCTGCAGAGTCTCACGTGGTGGCAGCAGAAGCCACCTGCCTGGCCAGACTGCTCCTGGGGTGCAAGCAGGGCAAACAGGCACAGAGGAGCCTTTAGCAGGGAAAACATCTTTCAAAGCGCCAGCTATGCTGCTCCACCTTGCTGGCTGCCAAGCACCCTTGTCAAAGCAGTACAGCACCTCCAACACAGGCGATAAGCAGCTCTGCAGGCCAGCCCCACTCTGCAATGCTTCTACTGGCAGATCTGCTCAGGCCCGGCCTGGGCTTTGCGACAGTCACAGCTGGACCAGCAGAAGTCCTGGGTGCAAATGCACTTAGAGCAGCCAAGCCAGCTCGCACTGCCTGGATGGGGGAGCTGCTCTGGACCACGCCAACAACAGAGTGGTTTTGCTATCACAGGCAGCACCCCCAACACTGTGCTGCTTCAGCGCAGCGACAAGTCTGCCAACAAAACACCCCCTGTGCAGACCACCCTTCTCCCCTGCCTGGTACAGCGCCTTGGTTAACTGTCACCCTGGAGTGCCCCTTAGGCCAGGCAAAGCAGAGGGTGCAGAGCTGAACGGATGGATCCGAACAGCTCTCGTTGAGGAAATTAAATCCCTTCCCTGCTGGCACAGGGCTCACAGCATCCCAACGTTTCCCAAAGATGTGCACGGAAGGCAACAGCCCACCCAGCAGCTGAGCGCAACAGTGGTTGCTTGGTTGCAGCCCAGATCAGATGGGACACTTGCTCCTCACAGCTCAGAGGAGGGGTCTTGGGGGGAAACACCAAAGTAAGGAAATCCCCAGCGTGCCCTGCCCCTCTCTCAGTAGTGCCAGTACAAGTACTGCAGGAGGTATGCTTGAACTGGACCAGACTCCTGTGTGGAAAATCATGCGGCTCAGGTGGGGATGGAGAAGAAAAGAACTTACGCTGAGTTCTTCTGGAGCAGAGGGGTCTTGTCCCTGTGCAGAGGGGTGGTGACAATCACCTTCTGACTGCACACAGGCGTGGAGGTCAGAGATGGGTTCTCCAGTTCTAGTGTATCCTGTTTGGTCCAAAAGTTTAAGAACTGCACAGCACCAGAAAGAAAGAGAAGCAGCTCAGTCTCAAGCATTCCAGCAGAGTATCACAAATCATTACTTTTTCCTAAGTATGGGGGAAAGCCTGAAGCAGGAACAATCCTCCCATACTGAGTGGCACAAGAGGGATCTGTCCCAGCGCAAACCAGGATGACTCTTACAGACTCATACAGTCCCGTACATGGACACACACGTGGAAGTTGCCAGAAGGTGCCTCACACCCATAAAGATTATTCACTTCCCACACGGGATGAGCTGATATGACTACAATCAGCTACAGGGAGGGAGCGAAGTCTCTCCTTGCACCGGTCCAGATAAAGCCAAGCAAAATGGTGAAGGAGGGGTAATGCCAGCCCAGAAAAAATCTATTCCAACCTCAGGTTGGCAAATGCCAGGGAAGACCACGTAACACAACAGTGTACAAGTTAGCAGATTTTGCACTGAGCTGGCTTCAGCCTAAACTGTGAGAAAATGACAAACTCTCATCTTTGCTGGGATTTTACTTCACAACAGCTAATAAGCGACAACTTTTACTCCCACAGGAAACAAGATTTGTACCCAAGAAATTATCAGGAGAGAAGAGCTGTGTGTGTGACATTCACTGATGGCTGAAACTCAGCCCAAGAGGCAGGACATGATATTTGCCTTCTCAGATTTACTCCAGGCCTTCCAGCCTTTTACACCCTGCAGAGCTGCATATGTCAGGTCCCACTCAGATTTCCCAGTTCTTGCTGGCCTTCCATTCAAGATCCTCCTGAACCTGGGTGCCAGACTGTCCTGTGCCACCCAGGGCTGCAGAAACAGCAGAAATAAAGGCCTGAAAGGCACAGGTACACAGGGTCTGAAGAACAGAGCAGCTGTGGAACTGTGCTGGAGAAGGCAGCAACGCGGCAGCCTTTATTCTGTTTTATAGACAGAACTCCACCACATCAATATACAAGACACTAGTGGGTTTGAACACCACAGAGCTCCAAGACGATCTATGTTGGAGACCATGCATGCACACTGCAGGAGTCATGACAGAGGCTGAAAGACCCCAACTCCCTTTTGCAACACAGACAAGCCCAGGAGCATTCTCCTAAGCTCAGCAACTCAGAGATCTGCACAAGGCATGTGCTGCTGAGCCTGCCTGCCCGACTCCACTAGAAGTTAACAGGGAAAGCCACTTTTCACCGTTGGCACTCTGTTCCCCACAGCTGGGGCAGCAATGCCCTGGGGACAGAAGCACGACCCTCTCCAGATCCTGTAGCAGGCAGTTGCTCCTTCCTAATAGCAAGTACTCGCCTTGCCCATCACAGAAGGTAGCTGGGCTTCGCCGACACTGCAAGCGCTCCCAGAGGCAGACACAGGCTGCTGCTCCCACAGAAAGGGCAGTGCTGAAAACAAGTAGTGCCAGTACCCAGCTCTGCACCTTGTTTTATCAAGGAGACTCACCTTGTGCACCGATACAACCTCACTGAAGGGAGGAGAAACACAAAGCTGGCAGAGCTGATGGGAATAGATGGCATTAAGGCAAGTAGACAGGGCACTAACATGCTGACTAGCTCACCACCAAGCCCAAGCAGAGAAGCACAGACTGGGCTCTGCCATTGCTCCGTACCTGAGATGGAGAGAAGGGCAGTGTCTTGACAGGGGTGCTCTTGGGCGTCATGCTGTTGCAGGAGTCAAGGAAGGAAAGGCTAGTGCTGGTGGCATTCTCTGTGACCGGGGAGAGGGAGATCTTCCTCTTCTTCTGCCTCTTCAGCACAGAGGGCGGCGTGCCAAAGCTCACCTCTGCATGTGGAGAGATGGGGATGAGCTCCCCTTTGCTGCTCTTGCTCAGGTCGGAGATGGTGTGGCCGTCCAGGCGGTACTCGGTCACATTGGGCAGGGACGGTGCTGGCTTGCTGGGCGTTTGTCTCACCGGGCTGTTGCTGCTACTGCTGCTGCCAGCGGAGGGTTCCTCGGGCAGGTCAAACTGGGTCAGATCACACCACCCATCTGGGTCCTGCACACAAGGGAAGCAATCAGAAGCAGCCCAGGAAGGAAAGCCAAGCAGCTGGCTGGTGCAGATGTGGAGATGAAGTGGGAGGTGAAGTAAGTGGGTGTGTGAGGTCGCACTGGCTTTCACAAGGAGCCTGGCTAGAGGAGTGCTCAAGGTGTCCTCTCCTCTGCTACCAGCTGGGCCGAGAACCAGAGCAGGGAACTAACCCAGCTGAAAGCTGCTGCTTCTGCACAGGGCAGATTTTTGTATTTACGCAAGGTTGGTTTCCTAGTTCAGTTCACAGCACAGCTGCACAAACAGCTGCACCCCCACACAGAGGGGACAAGAAAAAGCAGCTGGGGACAGAGGCTGAATGAAGCGACTGTCACCCAACACCAAACCACAGTCTTGGGCACACCAGTACAGCTGGACACAGGGCTCTGCTGTAATGTGCACTGCTGGAAGCAGATTAAAAATAACCAGACCAGTTCAGAGATCAGCTGCTTCACAGCTCAGCCCCACCAGTACCCAAGGTACCACAGAAGCAGGCCCCTAAGGACCCAGAGATGGGCCGTTAAGCCTTGGGCACAGACCC
Source organism: Grus americana (assembly GCF_028858705.1). Taxonomy (NCBI): domain Eukaryota; kingdom Metazoa; phylum Chordata; class Aves; order Gruiformes; family Gruidae; genus Grus; species Grus americana. Next base: position 4,690,709 of record NC_072868.1, read on the forward strand.
TCTGTCCTCCTATACACATGCAAAGTGGATCCTTCACGGATAATCAGCTCAAACTCTTCAGGCAGGCTGGGGGCTGCAGAGACATTTCCTCTGAAGGCAGCGAACAACTCTGTTGATTCTAGCCAGCCTCCTGCCCTGGGGTGCCTCCATCAGCCTGGGGACCTCAGGGCTGCTTGACTGGCCCAAAATTGATAGTTTCAGTGAAGCTACCTCACTGAAAGCAAACAGTGGCGTCATCCCACTGTGAGGGGGTCTGTCCCACATACTACATGTGGGCCTGGCCTATTCCCAGTCTGTCCTGTCCTATCCCATCCCATAACAGGAAGGAAAGGAAAGCCCATGAGCATGGGCCTGAACTGTTATGAAAGGGAGAGCTGGGGACACCGATAAAGGGGGGCTTGAGATCAGGTTTCCAGCATCTACAGCCTCCCACACCAGCAGAGCCCACGCACAAGGACAACCACCATGGGGAATCTGCAAGCCCAGAGCAATACTGGCAGAGCTGGAAAGGCCTAATCCAGCCCTGGAAAAGAGACGGTGGGAAGCCATAAGCCAATGACAGATCCAGCCCTCCTCAGGATGCCTGTGGTGATGAGCAAGGGGACCCAGTAAGTTCACTCAGGGGAAAAGAATGGGGATCGGTCTCCCTACATCAGCTGGAAAAGCAAGGATCTGTTACTTACAGATTCAATCATGTCCAGAGCTTCGTTGAAGGCTGGCACAGATGTCGGGTACAAATAGTTGGCAGCTTCGACGACCCATTTGTACGGTGATGTGACAAATGAAGAGGCATCCTCAGGCACCACATCATCTGGGGTCCCCTCGGCATTACGCTCTGCCAGTTCGGCAGCTGGCAGCTCTGAGGGTAACTCCTGCACGCCCGTCACTTCCTCATCGCTGACATCCTCTTCCTTTATTTCCGAGACATTGACCGGCCAGTTCGGCAGGACGGTCTTTGCGCATACAACAAAGAAAGTCCAGCCATTAGTAGAAACCAAGGGAACAATGTCAAATCCTGGGGACAAAAAGCAAGGGTCCCTGGACACATTTAGCTCCGCCTGCTCTCCTATCTGCCATTCAGTTTGTTTCACATCCCCGTTCTCCCTTACTGCGCTGTCCCGCACACCATCTGAGCATGAGTCCATGCAACACTGAGCACAGGACTGTTTATTTGAAGATTTCACTTAATAGTATCCCAGGAGAAAGATGAATGAAGGCTGAGCAGGTAGCACTAATTCTGCATTTCCTGCTTCCCAAGAGTTTGCCTTTAAAAACTACATGCTTTCTTCATGAAAAAATAATTGGGTATACTTCCCCTGCTTCCTTTTTTAGCGGAAAGGAACACAATACCTCTTCACCATGCCCCCCACATCGTCTGGAGTACACAAGAGCCAAAAAGAAACATCTTCAGTCTCTAAGACAGACCTGATGCTGGGATTGGCAAGATAACAGCACCAGCAGACTGCTGAACTCCACCTGGATAACACACCTGGGCTCACATTACACCTCTAGCTCCTGGAGGGAAAGATCTCCCAAGAGTCAGTGTCTTGGAGAAGGCTGGGGGAAGGCACAGACTGTCTATGTAGCCACCAGGCTCTGGCAAAGGCAGCGTGAGAGGCAGCAGAAGGGTGGATGAACAGCTCTGATACGCATTAGCAGAGCAGGGGACTGACCCAGCTGCCAGCTGCAAACGTGCTGGTGCAGTACCTGGCTCCCAGCTTTCGTTCGACTTTGGCTCTCCTTGTCATCCACCTCCACGAGCAAGTACAGTGACTTGGACTCCTTAGTTTCATTGAGGAAGCCTCCTGTGTCCACCTTCCGCTTGATGGTGGAATTCCAGTGATTCTTCACAGCATTGTCGGTCCTGCAGAGAAAGCAGGAGGAAATATAAATCTCCATTTACTGCAGCTTTAAAGCACAGCTATCAGGTCCTACATGTTCTCCAGCCCCATCTAGTAAGCCCAACACATGAATCTCCACAGGCCACCCAGCTGTGAAGGCACCAGTGAACAAAGAGGTCCTACCTCCCAGGCAGCAGCTTGGCAATCTCTGCCCAACGATTCCCCAGGACCTTGTGGGCTTCAAAAATTATGCGATCCTCCTCCTCTGTCCACGAGGACTTCTTCACCTCAGGGTTCAGGTGGTTATGCCAGCGTTCCCGGCACTGCTTCCCTAACCGCCCTTTCAGGTGCTTGGCTATCAGGGTCCATTGTTTGGTGCCATATTTTTTAACCAGTTCAATTACCTTTGAAGAGAGCAGGAGGGAAATAAGGAAATGGAATAAAGTGGGGGAAGGTCAACACAGTCATCTTCAGGCTTTGCTTGTCACCTCTCTTAGGACCAGGTAAGGGCAGGCAAAGGCCCCTTAGAAGAAAAGGCTGGAGGGATCCAGCACTGACAATCGGTTGTGCCAACACTTGTGAGAGCAATTCAGCCCAATTTCTGAAAGAGGCTGTTTCCATGCTGATATTTTGCCACATGGCACCCATGAACACAGACAACCACTCACAGAAGATGGGGTGGAGACTGGCAGGTGCACCAGGGGCAGAGGTGCCCAGATTTAGAAACACATGCCCATTTCTGAGCAAGGGCCACGTCCCACGTGCTCCAAGGCTCCTCTGCTCTCCCTCCTACCCTACCCAGGACCTGGCCGCATGACAACAGTCCCCATCAGCTCTGCACTGCTCTGCCTGCTGGGACAGAGGCACAGCCTTGCTTTAACAGTGTGCTACACCAAGGACATGCCAGGCCCTGCAGCTCCATGCCCCGCTAGCACCAGGATGCACAGCGGGAGCTCCAAAGCATAAAGAGCCATATTCATTCAAGAACTATCCACTTTGCCACTTCCCCTTCACCCAGGGCTTTGTCACTTCTGCCTGAGGCTCAGTGGAAATGCTTCTGGGCAGGGAATCTGTTTTGAGCCCCAGCGATACGTCCATGGCACAGTCAGGATGAAACAATTTGCTGCCTGCAATGATCAGCCCACCAAAATCTAAAGACAGGAGGCTGAAGGGTTCTCAAAAAGCCTTTTCACCCTGGCCAGCTGCACTCAGCTGAAACGTGCCAATGCTCACAGTGCTCTTGAGCCACAACAAATGTCCCTACTGCAAACTCTTGACTATCAAGCACAGACAAATGGACCAAAGACACCAAACTGAGGCACAGGCCCAGGAGCTGGAGTGCTGGCAGGGCAAAGCAACATGCATTGTCAGGAGTAGACAGCTGGAACCTGGCCTGGCCAGGACGGCAGTGAGCATCATGATGGGGTAGGCTGGCAGAGTCAGGACACGCAAAGGGAAGGGGAAAGCAGGCAGCTATTGCTCTGCTGTAGGAAGGTGGAAGGACATGATGATAAGCTTCCTTACGACATGCTTGACATAACACACAGATGGGAGGCAAAAGGGACTGTAACAGCCTGTAATGGGACCAAAAGGGAAAGAAATGGGGGAGGAAAAGTCTTACAGGGAATCTGAAAAACTAGGAAATTCTGCAACAGAAAACACTGCTAAAAGTTGGAATGAATTCCAACTTTTCTTAAGCACATCAAGATGAGTCTGTCTGAGCTGGCTCCTCTCAACTTACTCTGGAATCAGCAGAGAAACAGGCTCGTAGAAGTCACAATTCACCTAGCTGACCTCAGATATCCACTTTAGGCTGTTTACTGTGGCACAGGAAATGCGTTTTATTTTCTTTTAGGTCCAGCATGGCCAGGTCAGGTGGAGATCTGCCAGCAGGCAGATGAATTAACTCCCTTTTCTGCTCTCTCCCTTAGCAGCCTCCAGTAGCAATACTGTGTGAAAGGGAGAAAGTGTTTAGCGAAGAGGTCTAGACCTGCTTCTGCTCATCATGACCACAGCTGCCTTAAGTCTGCTCAGAACATATCAGAGTGCTGCTCTCACGGGTATCCATTATTGGAAAGAACTACCCACAGTTTACAAGAAAAGACCTGAGGGTCTGACACCTCCATCCTCTCCGCAGACAGTCACAGTCCAACACTCAGATCCTCTCAGCCCTGACTTACCTTTTGGTCCTCCTCTTTGGTCCAAGGGCCCTTAACCAAGTCTGGATTCAACACCCTCAGCCACCGGTACTGACACTGCTGATCGCTGCGGTTCTGGGAAAAGGAATGACAGTAGCCATGCGTTAGACCAGAGGGTCCAAAAGCCCCTACAGCAACAGCAGTCCCACGCACACATACACAGGCTGTCTCACAGAAAACCTGCAGAAGCACATGGAGAATACATACTATGACTAGGGCACTGGGCACAGAGACAGGAACCTCAGTTTCTCACCCCAGCTCCGATAGACTCACCCTCGAAAGTCCTCTATGCAAGAAGGATGTCTCCCTGCCCTGAAGGGGCACAGTTTCACAGCCCAGAGCTGCAGTCACAGAACAGAGTCCCACTGTGCCGCACAGACACAGAGAACCAGCACATGGAGCACAAGCAGCAACGTGCAAACACTACAATTCCCAACTGGGCAAGGGGTCACTTACAGGAAAGTGACTGGCCAGGAACTTCCAGTCATTCTGCCCGTAATGTCTCACTAACATCTTCAGCTGCTCATCCTGCAAAGAACAAAGGTATCCGCTTTCACATACACTGAGGCAACACACGCCACAGGCACCCCTGGGCATCAAGAGACCAAACTAGGTATTTTGAACTGTCAAGAAGGGCTTTTTTGGCATTCTGCATTGAGGGGAGGAAGGTAGCTCACACAGTGCACAGAACAAACATTTTAGTTCTGGGGTCTGTACTGGGGAGAGTTCATATAGTGAGTACAAAAGAGGTCAGCTCCGTTCCGGTACAGTCTGGTTCAAACCCTGCGACCGAGGCTATCTGCTTATCCATCCCAGTACACCCCTGACCAGACAGTCCATCTCCCAGCTCAGCCACTGCTTTTGTCCAGCCAAGAAAGCTGACTGGTGTATCACCACTAGCTCACTGCTCTACTGTCTTTCAGTGCTACTGGGCTCTATGGTATTTCTTTCATGAACCCTGCTATAGTCCACGTTTGCCGACTCTCACGGCTCACAAAGAGCCTGCTATAGGTGCCCTTGCTGGTGTGCTCTCGCTGGGCAAACAGAAGCATGAAATAATTCCTTGCCCAACACAAGCCCGAGGCTTTGATCTCTGCACAAAGACCATCTTATTTGGTGTTCAGAGCCCAGGGGAGACAGGACATCTTGTAGTGTTCAAACAGAACACAGACGATGGAAGAACTGGGAGGAGGGAAGAGACTATCCCAACTAATTTCAGGCTCTCAGCCAGGATGACTAAGCCATGATCCCAATGCTCCCTGCTTTTGCTACAGAAAAGGGAGGACATTTCCATACCATGATTCAGCTTGATGGAGGCCTCCTCCATCCTATGGAACCCCTCTTTGCTTCCAAAAGTGCTGCAGGCACCTTGCTCAGGGCTCAGATGCTTAAGCTAAAGTGGTTGGAGCTCTTACTCTCGAGGCTACGTTTCAAACTCACCTCAACTCTCTATCCCCATTAAGACCTTGGCCCGCATCACCAGAACAGACACATGGCCTTCTCCAGCAGCAAGACAGCAGGAGGTGGTGTCACGGCCAGTGGGTGAGAACTGGGGTGGGGGCACCCAAGCCCCGGGTGCCATGCCAGATGCCTACCCCAAACCACTTGCTCTCAGCAAGTGCCAGGCTCTCACTCACCTCTTCTTGCGTCCACTTGACTTTGCACCTGCTGTCCCGCTGCTCCGGCACATCTGAGTCAGTATCCTGGTAATGCAGCTCATCCTGGTCCTCACTAAAAAGACGGAAAAACAAAGATTATAATTTCTACCTCTGATAAAAAACACAGCAGAGGGAGCAACCTCCACCACAGAGAGCAGAGCTCCAGAGAGCAACCTGCACTGTGTAGCACAGAACCCCAGATCTACTCTCCACCAGCGCTGAACCCTGACACCTCACAGACATTCACTCAGACGCCCCAGGTTTAAAGGGGTCCCTCAGCTTTCGGTTCCCAATTTTCACACTGCTGAGAGCAGGGCAAGGGCCATTTGTCTTGACTTCTGCTCGCTCCCATCCCTCTGGCAGGACTTTGTGTCTCGCACCCCTTCCCCTCTTTACAGCTCACCAGTCTCCCCGATGGCTGGAGTGATTCAAAGGGATGCAAGCAGCAGCCCGAAGCCAGCCAGCTAGTGCCGGGACAGCAGCCCCGCAGGGCTCCGGACATCACCCACCCGGCCCCCCCGGACCTGCCCTGCCACCCCCCTGCTCCCGAGCGGGCAAAGCCAGGCCCGCGCCCAGCTCCCGGGCGGAGCCTAGAGGAGCTTTTAGAACGGGGCCCACGGAGCCCGGGGGCGCGGGGCCGCGGCCCTGCCTTGCAGCCCGCCGCCCCGCTGCCCGGCCGGAGAGCGGGAACGGGCCGTCCGAGGGAGGAGGGGCGGGGGAACCGCGCGGCGGAGAGGAGCCTCCAGGGGGTTGCAGAGGGTCCCCGGGGCTATCCCGCACCCCCCGTTCCCCCGCACCGCCCCGGCGGGAAGGCGCGGGGCCGGCACGCGAAGCCCCCGTCGCAGCGGGGCCCGCACTCACCCGCGGCTGCGGCGCGCCATGGCGGGGCCGGGCGGCGGCGGCGGCCGCACTTTCCTATCTCGCGCCAACGGCGCTCCCCCCGCGCGCGGGGCGGGGCCGGGCCGCGCATGCGCTCTGCCGCCTCCCGCCCGCACAAAGAGGCGCGCGCGGGAGGGCGCCCGCCCGCCCCTGATGGGCGGCCGCGGAACCCCCCAATTCCCCCCCCCCCGGCGACACCCCCTGCACCGAGCACCCTTCTCCGACCCGAGCTCCCCCCAGCAACCGCAGCAGGCAGCCCTGGGCGCGGGGCAGGAGGATCCCCCCCCCCCCGAGTCATCACCTCTAGCCGTGCAGGGCAGCCCCCCCGCCCCGGGGGCGCGGCTCCGGGGGGATTTGGGGTGTACCGAGAGCCCCGCAGGACACGGCTTCGCTCGGCTCTAGGAAGGGGTTTGCTTCTGCCACAGCACGGCTGCGGTCACCTCACGCCACAGCCACCCACGGGACAGGGGACCCCCGGCACCGCCTCCCATCGAAATGGGAAAAAAAAAAAAAGGAAAAAAAAAAAAGCCAAATTAAAATCAACCACTTTCCCCGCGCGGCTTGTCCCGCCCCAGGGGTGCGCTGCGGGGTGCCCGGAGCACAGCACGGGTCAGTCCCCCCCCGGCAGAGAGGAGGCGGCCAGCACGGCGAAGCCCGGCTCTCCCCGCGCCCCGCTGCCGGGCGGCGGCACTGCCGCTCCGCGCAAGAACCGGGAGGGAAACGGCAGCGGGAGCAGCCGGTCCGGGACGCGCCGGGACTTTGCACACCCGCATTCGGGAGTCCTGCTCCTTTCACGCTGCGCACTGCCTGTGCACACACACGGCACACGCACCGGCCAGTCCCCTGCTGTAACTGTAACGCCCACGTCCAGCCTGGGCGTGGGGATACTCCCGGCCAGCGCTGCAGAGCAAACGGGACCGAACTTTAGAGAGATGTCACCTTGCTGGGCACCCTTCCTGGGCGTTGGGTCCGAGCAGGACGGCTCTGTGCGTCCTCCCTTTGCTCTCCAGGGCTACAAACACAACCAGGACTCACTTTACCTTCAGCAATTAACCACGGCCCGCAATAACTGCCCCTGTACTTAAAAAGAAGCAAATAAAACCCCCTCCCTCTCCCAAACTAGCTTAATTAGGAAATTAGCCTGTTAATTAATTACCAGAACTATAAAACCACTATAAGCAACAGTAGAGCAAGATCTTGAGGGGGTCTCTATAGAAGCTGAAGGTAAGTAGGGCTTAAGTCTATTTTCTTAGCATGTATTCTTTATTTTTCACATACTAATTTATTTATGTTATCTTTCAGGAAAAAAAAATCTTTTAAGAAAACTTTCCTTTTAGACTGACTATACAGTTGCTTCCCCCCTCCTGTAAATTCAGGAGCTTTTTTTCTCTGTTTTTAATGCATTTAATGTAAGAAATAGTTTCAGACCACAGTAGCTGCCTTCCCTGATCTGCCCTGCTCCTTCTGAGGGGGGCTCAAAGGCAGCTGCTGGCTCAGCCTGTGGTGAGAACTTCCCTCCCAGGCAGAGGGACAGCAAGAAAGAAGTTCCTGCCCATGGAGCAGAAGGTAGGGGTGTATGGCATGTCCCCAGGGACCTCCCTTGGTGCCCTGTGTGGGCTGTGGGACCCCACAGGTCTCAAGGGGGGCAGTTACCACATGTGGGATTAAAGTTGAGAGCTGTTCCTCAACCTCTCCCATCTTAACTAGAGCCTGGCTTTAGTGCCCCCTTCTCAAAGGGATTCAACTCTAATGGCCCTCTGACTCAGGGAACAAGGATAAAGTGTCTTATCCCTGGGGAAAACCAGCTCCATCTTAGTACCACTAGCAGACAGAGAGGTTTACTGAGATTCTCTACAGCCAGTACAAAGCTAAGACTAGTGGTACACAGGCTGAGGCCAAATAAATACAACTCTAGGGAGGCTCCATGATGACCTCCAAGTGAAAAACAGGCCGTGGTGCAACTCTGGCTCTAGAAGACAATGACAGGCTGGATGCCCACCTACCTGTCATGGATCCTGCTCAGGTCCTTGCTCTCCTAAGCAAGACCGAGACAAGGTTTTGCAGAGAGTGGTCCTGCAGCTTGCTAGTGAACAGTAACACATTTATTCTGACAGGGACATCCTGGTCTCCATAAGCCTGACAGTGGTGAGATTCTGCACCATGCTGTCTACCAGGAAGCACGGTACCAGTACCCTGACCATAAAGGAAATCCTGGAAAATGGGTTTGTGGCCGGTGCCCCCAGCCATGCCCATTCTTCTCCTGGCCACAGTTATTACATGGACAATAGCAGTGCCTCCAAACCAGACACCTGGGAACTTCTCATGGACTCGGACAACACAACAAAAGGCAGTTCTCTGTGTGTTGTCAAGCAGTCGGAGTCTCTGAGCAGCTCTGTGAAGACTGACCTGCAAAGCGTGACCCATGGTGTCTCTGACCTCAGTCTTGTCTGCTTCTGCAAGACCCACCATGGTCAGGCCACCTTTGACCTGTCCGGTTTGCCTTGTGAGCACCTCAGCAGAGCCGGCTGCCTGATGGACATGGCATCGCAGAACACCTCAACGCCGTGCAAGAAAGAAAAGCACCCCAAACTGCTGGAGAACCTGCTCTCCAAGAGCACTGAGCTCATCAGCGACCTCTCAACCCTTGGGAAGACACCAGCACCCAGATGGGAAATCTCAGCCATAAAAGCCTCCCTGGACACCAGCCTGTCCCTTGATGTCAGCACTGAGGAGCTACAGCTACTGGGATGCTCCAAACTGGACATGCCATCCCTGGAGACCTCTGTAGTAATTCCTCTGGCTTGGCCTGGTGCTTTCAAGAGGCACCCTATGCTGATCCACAGGTCTGCTACCCCTGAGACCCAGCTGAGCGATCATGAGCCCATCCCTGTGTTTCTGCATCAGGCTCAGTGATGCTGCTGCCCCGGCTCCACGCCGCTGGGCTCCGGGGTGCCTGCCCGGGGATTGCTGCAGAGGAGCACGGAGCTGCCATCCACGCTGCCGCACGGAAGATGAAGCCCCCTGCCCTGAGCCAGGGCCTGCTGAGGCACCACCTGCCCGAAGGCCGAGTCTTCCAGCCCGGCGTGACTGAAACGGCAGAGTGCTCGGGGCAGTGCTGGGTGGAGGGTGCTGAGGCCATGGATGGCAGCCCCTGACAGCCAACACCAGCTAAGCAGCAGCCCCACTGGCTCCCCCTCCTCCCCCATCGCTGTCTTTTGTATTAATGTAATAAAGATATAGATTTTGCTCCGTGGGTGGTCTCTGATGCTCTCGGAGTGCGTGCCTGGCCCGCGGCTGAGCTCCGCTGGACACGGATGCAGGCCCGCGGGTGGGCCCGGCTGCCCCCGGACTGAGGCCCGGCCGCCGGTAAAACCCCACCGAGAGCAGCCGCTCCGCGCCCCAGGGCCGCCACGGAGCTCCGGTGGAAGGGGCCCGGCTGAGGAGAGGAGAGACGCCGCGGCAAGATGGCCGGGCCCTGCCGAGCTCCGGGCGGGGAGCGCCGCGGCAGCCAGCGGCCCGGCCCCGCTCCCAGGTGCGCGGCCCGAGGTCGCCCCGCCCGCCCGCCCCCGTTACCTGGCAGAGGGGTTCGGGGAGGTCTCGGTGAAGGAGAGGCGCCGGAGCGCGGTTCAGGCCCCCGCCGACGGGCCATGGCGGCGGCGCCGCCTGGGCGGCCGGGGCCCGCCGCTGCCCACGGGGAGCGCGGGCAGGGAGGCGGCGGCCGGGCGGGAGGTGCCGCCGGGGCTGGGGATCCCTCTTCTGGCACACTGGGAGAAAAACAGCCTGCGAGCGGGGGGCGGGGGGGGGGACCGGGCCGGGCAGCGGGGAAGAAAGTGGCTTCCCGGGAGCGCCCGCAGGCCTCCCGCGATGAGCTTCAGGCGGGATGTGAATCCTCACCCCAGCCGGAGGAATTCCTCACCGGGAGCGCTCCCCGATACCCGGAGCTGCAGGGATGGTTTGCTCTGCCCGCGCCCTGCTCCGAGGGAAATAAACGAGCCCCGCATCGCACCCCACCCGCTACAGATTTTCTTGCTCTCCCCATTGAGCTTCCCAACTCACACTGCCTCTTGCTCTCCTTCCTTTTTTCCCCTCTCCACTCGCTGCTTACAGCAGACACAAAAGCATGGAGAATTATTTGTTAAAACCAGCTTTCTAGGGCATTTATAGTTTGAAGAACCAATACCCCTTCCCCTCTCTTCTTTTAGGGATAGATTAAGGGATGAGAAGTCACATTGCAGGACAGAACAGAGAAAGGGGAAAGCAGCAAGAACTGCTTGTAACCAACTTCTGCAAATTGCAGCAGTGATTTCATTAATACATAAACGTGGCTAGCTGCCTAACCTTCCAGTGGCCTGGCCTCACTTCTTGAAAGCCCTCACCACTTGTACTTCAAAATTCTGTCCATCGGCCATACACTTTATGCCCACCATATTGCCATAACCAAAGTAAGCACTTGTTCACAAAATAACACTTTAAATACCTCCCAGGGGCCAAAGGGACAGCTTTGAACAAGAGATGCAAGTTACTGCCTCCACATACATTTCACACCAAAGCTTCTGGCCAAAAGAAAACTTCCATTCAGTGAAAAATTGGCTCTTTACTTCAGCTGTCAGTGGCACTACAGACAAACAGTAAACACGGAGCTGCTTGTATTCTCTGGCTGCTCAGAAGACTTTTTTCTAAACCATATTACAATATCAGGAAGAGGTGACAAAAACAACTCAGAAAAAGGGCCCAGAAAGAGAATGTATTTACAGTTTGAAGTATAAACATCACAGAACAGTACAAACCGGCGCTATAATTAGCAAGAGGATTGCACAGTTGTTTGGTTCAACTGCAGTCTGTGCCGGTTGACTGATTGGTATTGATACTGCAGAGGAAAGATTAAGCTTATTGTGTAAATCTGTAGCTGGACTGTAGGAAGTGTTCTGTGTGACAAACACAACCACATCATGAAAGAAAAATAAATAAAAGAGGAAGAAATGAAAAATTTCAAATATGCTGCTATGAAAAAGGCATGTCTGCAGAGGAGGCAGAGATACAGCTGCTTCTGCTAACGTTGTACTGGCACGTCTCGACTGGTCAGTAACTTGGCAGGTGCTTTGGGGCACCTTCGTTAGAAAAAAAAAACATCCAAAGTGTGAAGCAATGTAAGAAATTACTTTTTGTGGGATAAAAGATGAACAGATCTTTTGTAAAAGGCAATTTGATGTTAAAAAACACAGTGGAGCAAGATAAAGCACAGGTGTCACAATGGCTGCAAAGAAGGCTTGAGTGAGGGAAAAATTTAGTTTTCAGAGTTTGGGTGTCAGACTAAATACAAAATTTTTTGGATGTCAAAGTGCAATCTCAATGTTCATATAAAAAAAGTCCTTGCAACAATGACATAATGATGTTGACAAATGTCCTCACCACTCATATCCTTGGCTCTATTTTTGCTGTGCATTGAGCTTCAACATTTCATGCTCAATGAATTTCACTTGAATTTCCATTCTCGTGCATTACCTATCTCACTATCTCTGGGAACAGGCTAGATATCAAATAACTGTAAGTAAAAATATTCCTGAGTTTCTACACATTACCACATTTTCTTAATAATGATCTATTAAATCTTAAAGTCGTCTTCATCCAAATGCTGTCCCTTCTTTTAAAATTATATGTTTCCAGTCTTACATGAGGCAGCGATCTGCAACATGTCATTATTGCTTAATTTCAATTCTTCCCCTCCCCTGGAAGAAATGTTTCCCTTTCTACAGTAACCCACCTCTCCTTGGTTCACTTTGGCAGAGAGACAAAAGATGACTGCCTCAGGGCAACAGTCTAGCATATTTTCAGCAGCTGCTGTTATTTATGGCTGTATTTTCTCTTCCACAGTTCACAAACCAAAATAATTGCACTGTGGGAAAGACTGTTAAGACTACCTGTACACCAGGAGAACCCACAATAAGCCTTTCTACAAGAAAATAAATACTGGAGCCAGAAAGAAGGACCCAAACCACATTTTCTTAGTATAAGATTTTTTTTTCATATATTACAAAATTACAGTTTCAAAAAAGAAGTAGAAAAATAGGAAATTATTTGGAAAGTGATTGCAAAATGCAAGCACTTCCTCCAAAGGCATTAATTATCCAAACTACTACACGTAAGTGATCCAAACATTCAGTGAATTACTGAGACAGGCCCAATCAATACACTGAGCGTAGATGTTATAAAAAATGGAGAAGTATGTTTTTACTAAAAGGTCTATCTCAAACTGGGGAAAGCCAGGTCTCAGTTACCATTCTGGAATCCAGCTTCACTTGTGTCAGTATCATGTTCCTTAGGTAAGGGAAGAGAAGAAAAAAAGAAAAAAGAAAAAAAAAGAATTTGAACAACAGGGTAGAAATGTCAAATTTTTGTCTTAACTAGATTATTTGAGAAACAGGGAATACTTGTTAGTAAAAAGACCTGATCTGCCAATATGCTCCAAACAGACTCTGAAGCATCAAATTTACTATGAAGAATTATTTCAACACAGTATTGCTTGTGAGTAACAATGCTGGTTTCACATCTACGCTGTAGCATTAGCAAGCCCTGTGAATGTTCATAAGGGCACACTACTGTTACACAATGCAACGCTAATGAACTGTATTTAGCTGAAATTACTGAAACTACACTTGCATGTATTAATCCCACAATTAAAATAAATGAGAGACTTAATAAATTGAGCGCCACACATTCTATTAAGATTAATGGTCATAAGTATTCTGGATCACTGGTCTAATTTATTGTACAACAAATGTCTTAACACATCACTCTTACCTCTTGCCTGGGACAAGTGTAGCTGCTACAAAGATGCATCAGCCTCAGTGCTGATACTACCAACTATTCACTTGTAATTCTGCTATTAAAAATACCTGATTCAGTTTCTTAAACTCAACCACTTGGAAGAAGATGTGCTCGAGGATATGTTTGGCATGTTGCTTCTCCTTTGGGAGTTTACTTGTTACTCCTAGGATATCGCCACATTTTCGTACATAAAACTCCAGGTCATCATCAGTACCTAAACAAGGATCCCAGGGAAGAAGGCAGTTGAATATCACACATATCTGTATCAGCAAAAATGTACTATGAATCTCCATTTATTGTTGGCATTCTGTGAGGTTAAGTCCTATAACTAAGTTCAGTGGACTAGCCGTGATGTGTTTTTGCAGCTAGTAATTTCTCATTTTTTTAGATATAAGCTGTATTTAGAATAACCTTAACATTTTAACTTCAAAGCGCATTAAAAGATGTGAAATAAATCAGCAAGACTGCACAAAAGAAATTTATGCATGATATAGGAAAATGCAGGCAGAAGGATAATAAAAAGGCATGTAACAAACAAAATAAAATGTCATGGCACATAAAGTCACATTACCAATTTCTTAGCCCAGGAAGACAGCAGTGGATTTTCATAAATGAGGACCATGTTCTAAGATTAAATGTAACAACAATTTTCCTCCAAAAACTTGGACTTTCTATGTAAATGTGTAAACAATCAGTCTGTCCAGCTTACATTTGTTTGTAATCTCTGCAAGACGAGCTTTCTCAGAGGAAAAAGTTTCATCCAAGTCAAACAGCTCCAGAGGGGGAGGAGGCAATTCTCTGAAAGCAGGTGGAAACACCTTGGAGAGAAGAATTAGCATGGTTTATTGCCCAGTATTTTTCTTACACTTTACAGATCTCTAAGACAACAGTTTTTGACTTATATTGGACTAGAAGAAACCTTTTATAAAGTCAAAAGCAACTCCAAAGGCCACCGTACAAAGGTACACCTTTTTAAAAATTCTATTTATATTTTGTAAAAATAACTGAATATTCCAAAAGAGTTTAGTCACAAGTATGCCGGAGTTATCACCTAGCATCACAACTAGACATACCGCATCTGCAGGTTGGTTTTAGTTGTGCTCCATGAGATCCAGGTGATAGCTGAGGTACTAAGCTCACCATAGCAGCTCACCTTGGAAACATATTCATATTAAGTCTGGTAAGAGTATTTTCTTTTTCATGCAGTCACCACTTGTTGATACGAGTTGAACTTAGTCTTTCTGAAGAGCAGCACATGAGACACAACTTTCAGTTGCACCCCTGCAGCTGTAAGGATCCCAGTAATGTTTCCTCAGTGGCCAAGATAAAGAAGGATGGAGCCATAATGGCAAAACTCAAAGACACTCAAAGATACCTGCTTTTCAAAATAAGTTTGACACCACCATAGCTCATGTTGTTGCTGCCAGCCCAAATCTCTGCTGGTAAAAGTCTGGGCAGCCCTTGCTGTAAAAGATCAATGTTCCACTTCCTACTTCCCCAAAGGATATGGGAGATGGAAGAACAGTAGGACAGACTGGCCCCTCCCCTGGCAGCAGTCAGTGTAAGTGCAATAATTTACACCACCACTGCTTTCTGAAATACCACAGTCTGTTTGCACAGTGAAGGCTGAACCCCAGCAGCTCACAGGGTTGGGAGCAGCTACCTGGCTGAAGGCTTATATACGCAAGGTGTTCTGCTATGGTACCACATGCTACATTTTCAAGCTCTGAAAAATTAGTAGCATAAATAAGTATTCTTTCCCAAAAGATAGTCCCTGCAATGTATTCAACTTCCAACTGATTAGTTATTGCAACAGCATTTCTTTTTTTTTCTTAAAGAACTACAGAAATGACACACAGAGGTGTTACATGAAACAGAAGGATTCTCCATGTGCTGTATCAGCAAGGAGATTTACTCACAGCTGGCTGGAGGACAGGTAGTGGAGTCTCAAATTGAGGCTGAATGAGTTGGAGGGGTTCATGCTTCACATTCAGCTGTTCATAAGCTCTGCAACCCAGAAAAAAGACAAAATATGAGAGAAGAAATGCCACAACAGCCATTTCCACTTGCATGCAGAAAGACTGTAGAGATGATTTTTTTTATGAAGACACCAGGGTCAACATTATGCACAGTCATAGCATTAAAAAAATGGGATGTCTAACTTTAGAAAGACCCCAGAGAACTACATATCAGTGATAACTGACTTCTACAGCAAGCAAGTTAAAATTATGACAGAGAAGAAGATATGGATAGGTGATAAATATAAGATCATAAAAAAAAAGGAAATCACATCTCAATTCTTCAAGCAACTTTTAAAGGGATGAACGTGGATGAGGAAAAAGTGACCCAGTTCAAAAAGAGCAGACTTGGGATTTCAAAAGGTTTTTCAGGACGTCCATAAGCAAAAGCTGTTTTAAAAAGTTATTTGTTATGGGATGAGAAGGGAGATCCCACTATGAATTCCCATCTAGCAAAAATACAAGACATACAGAGTAAGAAGAAAGAGTGTCCACAACAGAGTGGAGTTTCATGGAATCTGTGTTAAGCCTGCTACTATTCAATGTGTTCATACAGAATCTGGGTAAAAGATGAGTTATGATGGACAAAGCTGCTAGCGATACAAAACTGGTAAAACTGAGCAGCAGATAAATCTCAAGACACAATTATTGGGAAATGCAGAGATGAACAAAATGCAGCTTCAATAAATGACAAGTAATTCAGAAGTGGAAAAACAACCAGCTCTCAGTTACCACTCCAGAAAGTGCCCAGCATCACTGTAGATAGTTCTACTGAAAATATCAGTTCACTGAATCAGCGGTAGTCAGAAAAAAGGAAAAAACAAAGGTCAGAAACTACAGCTAAGAGAAGAAGCAAGAGAAAACATCACTGTCACACTGTACAAATCAATCTTCTGGTATATCCATACTCCGAATGCTGCCTACAGCTCAGTCCCTTCTGCTAGTAAGCAGAAACAGAAAATGCAGAATACACAATGGAAAAATAAGTAAATAAAAAAAAAAAATCACAGCTGCTGACTTGATAACTGAAGGGAGGGCAGTTGTGTCCAGCTGATAAAGGGATGTATCAAACAGCTTTGTGAAGTCTCTTGGGTTCTCATCTCCTTCTTGCAGACAGACTCGCAATTGCTCAGACAGTGCAGCTGTGTCTGGGAGCATGGTATAATCTGAAATCTGAACACACACACACACACACACAGATACACACACCTATGATTTAAAGAGACCAACCCATTTACATAGTCTCTAGTTTACATCTCGCCTAAAATCTCATCTAGAAATAATTCATGCACTCTCTACCAGGTACGACTGCTTGCAGTGCAGCTTACTAGATTAATAACTGTGCAAACTCTATTCTCTTAGCTGTAAAGCTACTTGCCGCAAGGACGTTGTATCTGGACTTCTGTTAATTCTTTAAAATTAAGAGACCGCTTACTAGTCAACCGTGCAAGCCTGTTTTTATGCACAGAGAATATACAATTTTATCACATATGATATTTCCAAATAAAAATAGGGTTTGCATACATCAGTTAAAAAACCAACTTAAACTGATACACAGGTTGAACCCTACTCACATACAGAAAATCTACCTTCGCTTCATGCACGTTCCTCTTGTCTGAAGACTCAGAGCAAAGTGCAGACTTATTAAGCTGGAGCAGCAAATGATCTCATAAACATAGGCAAATTGGGAAGAGACTTTCACAACTGAAGTCTGATAATGAATAGCAATCTGACAGAAATACAATGCCATCATTTTTTATACCTACTCCATCTGTCTACTCAATCTCGGACCCCGAATAAAGGGTCTGCAACAACAACAGCATCCATCTAGCTGTTAACCATTTTGTGCTAAATACATGGTTTGCCAAAACTGGCACTGTTGGATGACAGTATTATTTAATTCCTCATGATGAGCCTCTCTTACCTCAGGATCCTCCATATCCATCTGGTTTAAATGGATATCTGATGTTGTGAGCCACTGGAAAAGCACATCCTGGAGAAGAGCAACACTTAATTAATTTCTGGAGACTCCAAGTAATTATTATTATTATAATGCTTAAGCATTCATATTCTATTAAATAACATACAGTGAAAAGGAAGAAAAAAGGTAATAAATCAAAGAATATCTATGGAGAAAATACAAGCTTTATTTGTATTTACATATGGAAACAATGAGTGATGGCAATGAGTGTACTTTGTACAAGGTGCACACTTTCAGGAACACCTCAGCAGGAAATTCTCCTTCTTACACATAACAACATTACATCCCCCACTTTGGAAAGTGCATTACAATCTCCAGGTATCAGGAGCTATATATGCAAATGTTTATTATTAATCATGTAGCCATAATCAAGCGCTAAGGAAGCTATGAAAAAGTAGTAAACAAAAAACCTACTGAATGTTTAAATATTAATAACAATAAAATAGTGAACTGAAATAGGAAAAGCTTTTTAGAGTCCTATAACCTAAAAAATAAACTAGATCTTTAAAAACTCCTTCCTGTTACTTGTGCTCCAACAAATTCCTCAGGATGTTAGTATTGGGTTAGAATCTCCACACTGAATCCATTTCATAGCTGTCTTGTGCTAAAATGAAACTAGTGAGCTTGGACTGCTTTGTAAGTGCTGCGGATATCCACTAAGAAAACTTTAAAACAAACAAACAACTTACCATGATCTTACCATTTTCTTCTTTATCTAAATATTGATCACTGAACATGTGGGAAGATCCCAGCGCTGCCATCTTCCCACCTTGACTCTATGAACAAAGAATACTAAATAGCAAAAAATCCTTCCAAATCACAGTTTTGCAGGCAATTGTTAATACTGCCTAATTACAAAGTGATTTAAAGAAATAGGAAATTTTGTAATAAGTAGTGGCAAAAGCAGTTTGAAACTTGGCAAGCTCACAAGAGCGCAGCAGCATTTTAAGTGTGTGCGCTCTTCAGGCTCATCAATTTATCAATTGCATGATCTGCATTTCGTAAGAGTACACAGACAATTGGCTGGCAATCAAAAACCAAACCAGAGAATATCATCAACAATAGCTGCACTTTGGCTATTTTTGCAGAAAAAGAACACTCTTTTTTTAGTCAAGTAAAAAAGAATTAAATTAATGCATTATTAACTTCCTGCAACCCATTCTTCAGTGTTCAGAATGTAAACCCAGAGGCCAGTGACTGACATGCATGCATGTCGATGTAGCACATATTCATGTCACCTGAGAGAAGAGTTTGGTAATTTTATTATTTGTAAGATAAAATGCAAATATGTAGGTCATTATATTTTAATTTAGCTAAATTAAACATGCATGAAAATGCATTCATGAAGTATCTTTGGAATACTTCTCTAAGATTACCCCTTAATCCTTCCACAAGGATATACATAAGAAATAGTAAGTTTTCAACAGAACAAGAAACCCTGTTAATGCTCCCTGCACCAACTGTGAAATTCACAGCATAATATAACAACAAATACTGCCGTAACGAATGTGATGATACATCAAAGCAAACTCCAGTTTGTTTAACAAATTTCTGATGTTTCATACTCCATGTTTTGCGAGATTTTAACCTGAATTCTACATGCTTTACCCACAATAACATAACTGGGTAGCATCCCCTGCTCTTGCTTTCCATTCCTTCACTTTCTGACGCTATTCTTTACCATATCTCTTTTTCACTCCAGGAGATCTTGTTTTCCTTCAAGTTTCTCTGCTCTGCATGAAAGACAACCTCTGTCTCTGCCTTCAGCTTCTGCCCTTGTGTGTCTATAACTTCCTTGAGCTATAGGAAAAACGATGCCATCTATTTGACATTCACGTGACGTCAAGGGAAGAACTATCCATATGATGTGTAATGGTATCCACTGCACAAACCTATTGCACTTCAGTGATCAACTCATGCAAAACACTTCATGGAGGTTCAAGCAAGTTATATGGATTTCACTTACAGCATCATTTAGTTGTTGTAATTCTCAGAAGAAAACACTCCTCTCCATACCAATTAGGAGAATGAAATCCCACATAAACAGGCACAGTCTTGAAACAAGAACACCAACCGGCAAGGCTATAATCCCAGTAGAGTTAAGGCTTTACATAACTTACATGACTTATGTCACAAAAAGATGACTCTATCATCAATGCAAATAATTTCAGTATTATTATAGGTGCAAAATTAGGCATGAGTCTATGGGTCCACTGGATCTGTGTGCAAATATTGTGTGGGTGGAGGGATTTTGTTATACCTTACTCTGACAGCTGCAGATAAAACGCAAGCTGTAAGTGTACTTGTAAGTTCACTTGATGGTGCTGTATTGTCTATGATTTATGGGGTTCATTTCAGCCACAACATGGGGGGATGAAGTTGGGCATCCTCAGGGAAAAAAACCAAACACCTTCCTAACAACGATATCAAAAAACCACAGTAGTAGTGTTAGAAACTCATCTACATAGTAAAAAATGTGCTAACATGTTTACGTTCACTAACTATTAATCCTTTGTTTGTACCCATCAACTACTACTAGATTTCTGATTATTTTTTTTTATAAATTGACAGGGCCAGATAGGTAAGATAACATATAAAAATCTACTGGTTCCAAGGTGACAGCCCTCTTCCTTAACTCAATATGGCGTATTTATGAAGCTAACAATAATCTTACTTACTAAATGATCACTGAAACAGTGGAAAAACCCCAAACTTTAAAGAAGAACTAAAACTATCCTTCTGTCAATCAAAGAAATATATAACCCTTGCTGACCATCAAATTAATCCTCCTCTGAACCTCATACACAGAAGTTTTCCATAAAAGGAGGCAGGAGTCACTAAGCTCACCTGGAGTTTGCAGATGCATCAAAAAAAGAAGTAGGTTTGTAAGTACTCCCAGAAAGTACACTCACAATTTTTGTGTGGGGTAGGGGGAGAACGCATGGTTTGTTACATGCAGAGTCATACCTCATGCTGATAGAAAGCAAGAATAGGCCTGTTGAGCGGGAAGCAGACAGATCCTGTTGACAGAATAGCCACTGCTGGTTTCATCACATTCAGCGTGGCACCAAATGGATACACAAAAGTGAGAGCTCTGCAGGAAATACAGGAACTCCGTAAGTACCTGTATCTATCAGGTAGGTCGAACATATTTATAAAACTCGGTTTGTCTGCCTTAACTGCAAACCGTAATTGTGCACTGGTAGCAGAATGCCAAGAGGCATGGTTTCAAACATTCAGATCATTATAACGACATTTCGGTCTCTTTCTACAGGTTCTTCCAGGTTGATAGTTTGTCTTAGGTAAGGAACAAAAAACACTCTTGATTTCTGTTTGCACGCTTCTGTGTCTGAGAGAAGGGCAGGGGTATTTAACTCACAGATGAGTATATATTCTGGAACAAAACTACATAAAATGTTTTTACACTTACATTTTTCCTTGTAATCAATCACATGGTCGTTTATTAGTCAAAAAACTACACACAAGGAAGAATACAAACATTTATAGTTATTTACAGAAATGCTGTATTCTTCTCAATGCCTTTTCACTCCTCTGCAGCAATAAATGCCTATCTTACTCTGGATTAAGACTCTTTAAAAAGATGTAGGGTTGCTCATGCCTGCAGCCGGACCACCCACTATCTAGAGTTTATTCATATTTACATGGTTTAATCAAATTCAAATCCACAGACTAGGGGCAAAAAAATTCTCGTCAGGAAAGTAATAATTCCCTTCAAAATTTATCACTCCTGCTCCTTCATTGGTTATCAAGCACTACTAAACAGATTCTCCTTTCCAGATATAACCTTGAGGAACAAGAAGCTGATATAAGAAATACATTAGAAAACCTCAATACAAG
This sequence comes from Grus americana, assembly GCF_028858705.1. Classification (NCBI taxonomy): domain Eukaryota; kingdom Metazoa; phylum Chordata; class Aves; order Gruiformes; family Gruidae; genus Grus; species Grus americana. The sequence continues at coordinate 4,711,967 of NC_072868.1, forward strand.
CACAACATACTCCTGCTAGATTACAAATCTGCTAGTTCAGAATTGGTCTAAATCTTATCACATCAGCTTCCTCAAGGGAAAACACTTACTGTGAGTCATGTCCACTTCCATCTTCATCTGTTGTCTCAAGCACTGTTTTTCTTGCAGCTTCACTGATTCCCCTACAAGATGTTGAAAAGCAAAACTTACTGAAAACACTACAGATAAGAGTTTACTGCAAAGATTTATATACCCCAAATATTTACCTGTTCAAAACTCCATCAGAGATCAGTGCTTCTTTTGGGTGGTGGTACTTGTAATATACATTTCGTACTACAGCATCTTGAAGAAAGAAAAAAATAAAGACATTTTCATCTTAGCTGATCAGTGTGCTAGATATAGCAATGAAAAATGAGTTTAGCTCTTGGATTCCCTGAGTGTTTGCTTCTAACACCACAAAGCTAGCGTGTGGCTCCCAAAAGAATTCAGATCAGCCTTCTCTACCATTTCCTTTTGGACATATGGATTTAGAACAGGAATATATTTGCAAGTTCAAATAATAAAAAGCACACCTTCATTCTTCTGCAAAGCAGAAGAGGCAAAAGGACAATCCAGTTAAAACAATATGTGTAAAGTTTTACAAGTTCAAATTCTTTTTTTATACATCTTCCAAAAGCATAATGAAACTAAAACTGTTGATGTAAAAAAACAGACACAATTTAGAAATGCCACCAAAGACCCTAAAAATATTTTATGTACACTAAGACACAGTTAGTTTGGGGTTTTGATGGTTTTTTTTTTCACATTGGCAGTACAAAACCTAATGAATGGCATTTTATTGGTTTGCTAAAGAAAAGTGCCACTGTTTATTCAGGGTGAGTATGAAGTGATTCGATCCATTCAAACATGTGGATATAATGTTTGAAATGAAAGGCTTTTTAACCAAGAAACGTCACTGGAATTATTTTTTTGTTACTAAATACCATTAAAATTGACAATTACAGCAAAGGAATAGAGATGGCTGATTTGTTATCAAGGTACTGTCTCCACAGAAAGCCCTTGGTGTGCTTCAGTTTTACACTGCCATGTACATGTAGATTTCAAGAAAAAACATCTCTTAGACCAAAAGGTACTTTGTGAGAGGGATCTGTTGGGCTTTTATCTACACGGGCTGAACCTGCACTTTAGATTTTGCTGAAAACAGAAGTATAAAAGGTATCGGCCCCATTACCATTATTGAAAACGATCCCATATTCTTCTAACAGAAAGTTAATATTTGTGCCATGTCGGGACTCTCCGCCTTCTCTTAGCATCACCAGGATGGCTCCACCATCCTCCAGGAATTTCTTCAGGACCGAAAACTAGAAGACAGCAAAGATCCAGAAAAAAAATACATGTGAAAGAAACTACACACAAGACTGCAGGAAGTTATACTGAGATTAAGGAAGGTAAATGATTCTGTCTACTTGCGATGAACTTGATCCTATCAGAAAAGGATCCAAAAGGATCTGCTTCATATAAAGCAGTAGTACTGCAAATTCTTCTGTATTGTTCTTTTCTATTTCACGTTAAACAAATCTTGAAACATAACCAATTTGCAAACAATTGTTGACTTCTTACCTCAGCAGCACTGAACTTTTCCCTTGGCCCTGCTGTAATCCACAATTTCACCCCAAACAGTTTCTCAGATGTGATCTCATCTTTTAAGCTATGGATAGATTAATACAGACAGATGTTATTCTTGGATATAGTCTTGAATCACAACTTTTTTTTTTTTTTTAAGAACTAGCAAATAAACACAAAGAAAATCACTTCAGTCATCTCACATCCTTTTATCTGAGTTTAAAGTTGACAATTCAAGTGAAAATAATTCTTACACATTTCAACCCATTAAATAGTAGAGCCCCTCTAACAAGGTACTGTGGCAGATCCAGAACTGGTCTAAACCGACATAGCTGCTATTGAAGTTTGCACCTGATGAGTTTCCTCCTATTCTTTAGGGCTGTTTTCTTTGTAACCCAAACTCTAAATCAAGATAGACTCAAAATACTGTACCAGGAGTTTCACCCTTATAACTTACGCTCCATCTCTTCCACAGATAAGATAGCTGGAAGCTCTGAAGAAATTACAGTGAAATTACAGCTAATGCCACAGAGTGCAATCAATGCAAAGAGAGATTTTAGCTTATGCTATACGTGCACAGAGACTGTTCGGGTATTCCACGGAGACCACGGACGAATTTGAGGATCTCTGTACGAACTGGAGGTGCCCCAAGCTGTACCCTGCAGAGCGGGGAGGGTGAGGCACCCCAGCTTCTTCGCTCAGGAGAGGAGGTGGATGAGGTGGATCCGCAGGGCCTGGCCAGGCCGGGGGAAGCCTCCCCTCCACCAGCTGCAAGAAACCTAACCGTGCCTTCGGGCCTGGCTGTGAAGGACCCGCAGGCCACAGAAACGCAGCTTCTCTCCCCCGCCGGCGCTCCAGAAAAGCTGCCAAGAGTTACTCAGAAAGCTGCCCCTCACCTCTGCACCTTCCAGTTACCGCGAAGCCTTTTGCGCAAGGATTTGTAGCTGCTGGCGAGAGTAAAAGTCTCCCCTTTAGAGGCATTAAAGACTACGGCATTCCGCAGGCCCCTCTCCATAGGGTTACCCGGGGCTACCGCAGGGGACGCCGAAGGACGCCAGCTCTTGGGACGCGAAGCAGACCTCCAACGCTCCTGCTCCCCGGCGGGACCCCCACGGCAGGCCCGGAGGGGGGGGGGGGGGTGTGCTCCCCGCAGCGGCGGGGCAGAGCGGGCCCGGCGGCCGTTACCAGGGCGCGCTCCGCCTAGCAACGCGCCGGCCGCCCAGGCGCATGCGCGGAGGTCGACGACCCGAGGGCGGTGGTGGCGTGTTCCATTCCCCGGGCGGGGGGGCGGGACGGTACCAGGGCAGCAGGCGGGGGGAGCGGGGCTCCGCACACCACAGCCAGGCCCCGCGGGGAAGGGGGGGGTGGAACTTGTTCTGCATTTAAAAAAAAAAAGAAGATGCAGTGACTTTCTGGGTGCAGCAGCTCTCAGGCACAACACAAAGCCAACACCCCCTCCCTGCTCTCCTCCCGTACACAGGACAGAGATAGAAGCAGATCAGTGGATGCACTTTAATATAAATATGTCACATTTCTGATGACTTCAGCATGTCCAAGATATGGCTGATAAAAAAAACCCAAACATTGTTCCAGCACAAGCTTCCCAACAGCGTGAGCATCACACAACTTGCCCCTGCGTTGCAATTAGCTCTTAGCCCCCTTTTCCTTCCCAAGAACAGCAACCAAAAAAAGCTTTTTTTTTTTTTAAAGGGGAAGTGACATTCGATGAGTATACCAGCATTTAAATTAAGGCAGAATAAATAACTGTTCTACACCAGCAACAGGCATTTTCAGAGGGTCGCTGGCTGCCCTTGCTGCGTGCTGTCCCGTGGTGCTCGGGATCATGCCGATGGCAGCAGCGGTGGCGTGTGCCTCAGGCTGTGAGACCATCCCCAGCCCAAGCAAGGTCTGGCCATAAGGTTATTTTTATTTTTCCAAGCAACTCAGCCTCTCCCCCACCCATTTTATCTGGGGTTCTCCTCCCACACATTGGTTTCTCCATCACAGGCTCCTTGTTGCTTCAGCAGCATCCCAATCCTGGACCAGAGATGATCCACTCACCTTGGGGAGGGATGGGCTGGCATGAAAGGCCCCAGCACAGCTCAGGATTTACAGCCCTGCAGCTGCCTTTGGAGCAATAACTGATCAACAGTTTGAGCCCAGCTCAGGATGAGTGGCTTCTGTTGCACAGTTCATTTCGGAAGCCACCGCTCTTGGTGGTGTGAAGAGTTTCCCTCGGGGGGGGGGGGGGGGGGGGGGGGGGGGGGGGGGGGGGGGGGGGGGGGGTGGAGGGCAAAGCAGTTGGACAGAGCTGGGCAGCTAGCTCCTCTCCCCCCCAAAAAAAAGCCAAGTAGAGGGACATGGCTGTTGATGTGAGTGATGGTACATACCTCAACCATAAATACAACCACAGAGTGAAGACAATTCTGCCAAGTAGCACAAGACACTCAGGGGAAAAAAATCATAATAATCAGTGTCCCCCTTTCCCTGCCAGGGGAACAGTCATTTAGAGGGAAACCCACCAAACAGCAAAAGCTAAGAGCTCTGCTCCATACCAGCCAGTTAGTGTATTAGTCCCAGTTTCCTTAAACCATGAGCAAAGGACAGTACCAAATCCTTTCAAAAAACCCAAAAAAACAAAACAAGAAAATAATAAAACCCATGCAGTTAAAATCTGGCTTCTCAAAGCCTTTATAAAACCTAGATGTCCTCTTCAGTTGGTGCATAAGAAAATCCTAAAAATGCATCTGAGGCACTGGAGCTGCTGGCTGCTAGGTCAGGCGTGTGGGTGATGGAGGTGGAGATTGCTTCTTGGGTGAACTCTGGATCAAAGTGTCGCAGATCAGCTGGACCAGCCTAAGCCAAGGAGCAGAGACACATGGTCATTGAGTGAGCAGACCCCAACCAACCACTTGTGTTTGGCAGTCTAAGACAGCTGCTCTTCCAAAAGTGGTCACCACCACATTTGCAGCTCCTAACCTGCACTTCAGCACCTCTCAGTGTCAGCATGACACATCTGGAGAGGATTCCTTTTGCACCACTGTGTAACAGATACCAACAGAGATACCAGCTTACCACATTGGGGTTGAATGGAGGAGTAATCCTCTTGTGGTACAAGTCGTCCCAGTTTATGGGGCTGAAGAATACATGGTTCTTTATCTCAAGCTGCACAGAAAATAGAGGGGAAGAGTCAGTCTTCTGCCAACCCTCCTCTTCTAGCACCTGCCAGATGGTTTCATAGCATTAAGTGGTTGAAGCAAGACTTGGAGCTACCACATAGCCATGCAGGGGCCATGTGGCACGTCCTTAATACATGAGGGTCACGGTCCAGTAATCCCCTGAAGGGAGATGACACCATTGCACACTGATGCCCTAGCTTGCCGCCACACCTTTCCCTTTGGAAATCCAAGTCAACCCCATACACCCCTTTTAAGAGGCTGGAGAGACATTAAACTGCATGGAAAGCTTTTTCCAAGGGAGGGCTGTTATCACAAAATAAAGGCTCAGAATAGAAAGGTTTCCTATCCATACTCCCTCCTGATTGTAATGGAGGCCACCTACAAAGTCTGTCTTGGCACCCAGCCTCCTCTTCTGATCCTTGTGGAGAAGTCCCTGGAGGATGTCACAAGCTGCCACTGTCTTGCTTCCTTGGATCTGGAGTGGCTTGTGCAGAATGTTGTCATACATTTGAGACACATCCCGGCTGTAAAAAGGAGGCTAATTTGAAAGAAAGGAGAAGCAGCCAGGTAAAACATGAGCTAACCATAAGGAACCACACATTGCAGGTCAAAAAGAGTCCTGCAGCAAGTAGATAAGGGAGACCTGCCGTATCTCTGCTCAAATCGGCAACGGTGTGACTGAACCAGGGCATCTAATTCAGGATTCAGTTGTCTGTGTCAGGTACCATGTGAACACCAGACCAGCCTCACACCACAACTCTGGAAAATCAACTCCCCACCATGCAGAGTAAAACAGACCGCTTCCAAACTTACCAGTCCAAACAGCATCTCATAGAGGACAGCCCCTAGGCACCACCAGTCTACTGTCCTGTCATACGGCTGCTTCTTTAGCACCTCAGGAGCCAAGTACTGGGAAGAGTCAGAAGCAAATATTTGAGTCAAATTATAAAGGAAGGTCTTTGCTCTACGTACGCAAGCCCAGCTGTAGTTCAAGCTGAGCGAATTCTTTCAGGAGCACCCAGATGCATTTCCCACTATGCTTTAATAGACTCTCCACTTGCTTCAGAGCAATGGGTTTGAAAGACACCTACCAAAACCCCCAAAGTGTTTTTCTGGGCTACAGAAGGTTCTCCTCCTATAGAGGACTCGTACAAGGATTTGCCACCCACCACAACTCAGCCAGCAAACCTGTCCTGCACTGACACATTACACCTTTAAGAGGCTCCTGTGGTTTTGAGAAAGTGGCATTTTTCAGTCCCAGTAAGTCCAAAGCAGCAAAACTACCAATAACCACCACAAAGGAGTAACAGGCAAGAATTCAAGCAGAGCAAGCAGCACGTTGAGCCTGGTCTCACACAACACTATCTCTGTGTAATATCAGGCTCCCTACCTAAGGCAGAAATAAAAAGAACCCACAACACACCAAAAAAACCCACAAAACAAAGCTCAAACATTCCTGCTTGGTTCATGCTGTACTATTGTGCAAGTGGGTCCCCACTGAAAGCCAAGGTTTACCACCAGGAAATTCCTGCCCACTTCTGAGCTTGAATACCAAAAATATCTTGTTCACAGACCCTTCTTCAAGCTACCTGAGGAAGGGCAGCTGGACAGGTGTATTACCTGGGCCAAAGTGCTACCAAAATCCCCAGCTCAGTAAGCAACAGGAAAAAAGCCTCCTAGAAGCTAAACTGGAGATTAGTTTTGGCAAAACCTATTTGAGGTGCATTGGAGAAAAGGCATTTCCTCCCCTCTGAGCAGTGTTCACACTCCCAAGGAGAGCCTGGTCTTCTCTGCACAGCGTGTTTCGCAGCTCCGGCATACCAAGGACATGTGGAAGGGCACAGCGAGGTCCTGCATGTCAGTACCAACAAGCTCCCTGTTCTGTAGCTCCAGGGTATCAGAGCAGGTAAACAGCCTGCTCACAGGCTCCCAGGGTCAAGGTTGTCTCCACAGCCACCTGCAGCAGCCCCAGCTTCACAAGACTGGCCATCGCCGTGTGCAGGGATCCCCGCCCCAACAGCACAGCAAATTTAGAGTAGTAATCAGCTGTTATAGGGAAAACTGTCTGAGTGGGAAAGACCTTATCTGAATTCCAACTTCAGGCTTACAACCCAAAAGAGCTCAAGATAGTCTAATTCAGAGACCATATTTTGAGATGCTGAGCACCCACACAAGTCAGACCCAGGGCAGCAAGTCTCTGAAGGCTTTCAGCACCCCAGCACATGCTGTACCTCAGGAGTGCCACAAAAAGTAGAAGTTGTCTCCTCTTGCTCCATTCCTTCTTTGCAGAGTCCAAAGTCTGTTAGTACTATATGTCCCTAAGGAAGAGAGGGAAATTTCAGCTTGGCCAACTCCTTCTAGAGAGGAGACAGGGTTTCCAAGCATTAACCTTCACATTGCATCTCACATAGGTTTTAGTTCCCCACTGTTCATCTGCTTCCCCTCCCTCACCTTTGGGACATCCTGTAGTACAAATACAGGAGCCTATAGAGAAAGTAGAGTTCAGATTTTTTTGTCTACAACTGCATAGCTATGAAGATATCCAGCACTGCTGTGCTTTGCCACTGCTTTATCCCAGAGCCAGCTTATAGGGCGGTCACCACCAGAGCAGCAGTGACTTGCTCATAGCATCCCTGATCCCTGCCCACAAGTCAGGTCCCGGCTTTTGGGAACAAGGTGAGAGGGCCCCAAGCGTGCAGTTCTGCAGACAGCAGGCTCACTCCCTCTCGCAGGATCTGCACAGAAATGTGGTGGGGCGTAGATACAAAAGTCCATGCAATGAAGCGAGCTATAGCCCAGCTTGCAGAACCAAAGCCCTCTCTCTATGGTCCTGATGCTTTTAAAGCCAGAAGGTAGGCAGCACGAGCTGTGGATATACCTGGCAATCCAGGAGGATGTTCTCAGGTTTTAAGTCCCTGCAAGAAAAAAAAAAAAAGGTGCTGTTTGAGCAGATTTGGCCAGATATTTAGAAAGGCTGGATCTGAAACAGCATCAGCTAAGAACAGGAGGTAACAAAGCTTCCCAAGCCAGGTCACCAAGACTTCCCCAAAGTGCAGATTCCCATCAGTGTTGGGTATCAACATACAACATACGCAAACACAGAAAGACGGCTGTCATACAGGATGAGGTGTTAGCCTACATTTTCCTGCATATCTAAGCATAAAATGCTACTGAGAGCTTCCTAAACTGAGCCAGGTTTATTTTAGATCTTTACACTTAACCCTTCTCTCTCCTTCCCACCGTCAGGCTGGGAGTATTTATTGCCCATCAGGTCCCGTGCAGACAGTGCTCCTCTTGCAAGATAAGATGCCAGCAGCGCACTGTCTTGTCTGGGGTAGGAGATTCTTCAGCTACCCCAGTCCTGCATTTTGCATGGCCCCAGTGAAGCCCTTTTCTTCCCCAGCACTGCGCACAGCCTGTCTGGGCAAAGTTGGTGCCCCCACTCTCCCCGGCAGGAGATGGGCCTTACCTGTAAATGATGTTTAAGGAATGCAGGTACCCAATCGCACTAGCGACTTCTGCGGCATAGAATCGGGCCCGGGGTTCACGGAAGCAGCGCTCCCTTTGCAAGTGGAAGAAGAGCTACAAACAGATCATAAGGTTGATCATTATTTCTTTAAAAAACTGAAGGATATCTGGAGCAAGCCTGAAAGACAGCTACTTGAGTGAAAACCAATTTGCAGCAGGTAGCACATGAACATCACCAAATAAAACCAAACCAAATGACTTTAAGCAACCTAAACAACTTTCTAGAAATTGCTTCATTTCACTATCTGACTTAATTCATTGCCCCAAAACTGGTGATCTACTGATCTAGTTAAGCTTTCTGGCTTGCTACAACCCACCAGCTGTAGTATGGCCACGCACAGAGCTGAACCCACTAATACCCCCAATGTGAATTGGACTCAGACAAGATACCCATGTTAACATCACCCAGCCAGTTTCAGATAGCACAGAGAAAAGACAGCTGAAGAAAGCTTCTACAGGACAGAAAAAGAAGTCTGACATACTGCAATGGAATCACCCAAGCACTAGACTGGAATCCAGAGCTGGCCCATAAGTGGGGAAATGCTGATGTTGGTGAGCTTTAGGCAAAACCATGTTCTCCATAGGATTTTAAAATGCCCATAGCATTTTTCTGTGTCCTTGCCCTGGGAATGATCTGACACAGGTCATATCCAGAAAGATCTTCACTCAACTTATAGGTGACATAACATTGCCAGCCACCCCTAGCTGGTCCTTGCCAGCAGTCAAGGCAACGTTACACTTCAACGTCATTATCTTCTGACAAGAAGCAGCTTTAGGCAATAACACAGCATGTTTGGGAAGGACCACATAGAGGACTAAAATGTAAATAAAAGCCTGTATGTGCACTCACCTCTCCCCCGTTTACATAGTCAAGCACAAAGTAAAGTTTCTCCGAAGTCTGGAAGGAGTAGTGGAGTCCCACGAGGAAGGGGTGCTTGACATTTTTCAGGAGCACGTTGCGCTCTGCCATGATGTGGTTTTGCTATCAAAAAGTAGGCAAGGCATTAGAGTTTCAGGCAAGGGTCCAGTGCAGTCCACCACAGGGGCTCACTGCTGCTTTGAAAACGGTAGAAGCTGGGAGTTTTAGGGCATCATCTCCAGCCCCAGAAAGGGAACCTCTCTCTAACCTGATTCATCTCAGTTCTTCTCCATTTTTCCATGGCACCAAGAAATCCTGTTTACTATGGGGTTTGTCTATGTGAAGGCTCACTCAGCCACAAGATACTTTAATTGCATTATCAGGATTGCTCATACACTGACCACTACTTGCAGAAGTAGCCAAGGAGAGCTGACATACCTCTTTTTTCTTTAGGATGGTTTTCTTATGCAAGACTTTCACTGCATAAAAAGTCCCATCACACTTGCGTTTGGCCAGGAGAACCTGCAACAGAAGGTTCTGGTCACAGGTTTCAGTCTCACCTTCTGCCACTTAGTGTTTCCTCATTAGCTCAACACTTGTGAGTGATCATACACAGAGTACAGCTTCAGAGGGTCAGGTACAGAGTTTTAAAGACCAAGCTCCAGCCCACCGACTTCCCAGCGCTGGCTCATTGCCAGAGAAGGGCACATAACATCTCCACATACTTCTTACACACCCAATAAAAAGTGCGTTTGGACCATTTGGGGACAGCCCCAATTATAGTGGATCCTTGCTATCACAAGGCACGGATTTGCCTGGAGATCTTTTGCTAGCTGAACAAATCTGAGGTTTATTGTAAATTGAGTACTGCTCCTCGCCATCTCTACCCTGAGCATAAACCACCTCACACTTCTGTCTTTAGAGAGGTTGCAGGATAGCTCCAAGTAAGAATAGACTACGAAGGTCTCATCTGGTCTCAGCCCCACTCAGGCCGAACTAACACCTCAGGAGAGGTGCAAGCAAAGGACACAGCTAGAAGCTATTTCAGCAAGGAAGTCTCTTTGCAAGCTGTCTCTGAAGAGCTACAGCCCACCTGTACAAATCCACTTACTTTTCCAAAGCTTCCTTTGCCAATAACCTTCAGGAAGTCAAAGTCTGTTGGCTTGGCACTGTTGGGCAAGAATGAAGCAAGTTAATGTTTCTGGGAGAGAAACATGCAACGGCAACACTACCATCAAAGAAAAGTTCCTTCTTGGAAACACGAGTGTTTGTGGAAGGGATTAAAGGGCACTGGACGGGTGACCCTTGCTCCCAGCCAGCTGTCAGCAAGCAGAGGATTCACACTGGAACGTCGGTGCACCCAGCAGAGGATGAGCAATGTCTCAGGAACCCACCCGCTGAGCACAGCAGCAGGTGAAAGCACCTGTCAGGGCAAGTGGCACCTTTACAGGGGACACAGTTTATCCCCATTTCTAGAGAGAGATAGTCAGGGAGCTGGCAGCGATAAGGAAGATCTTCCCTTACTACCTCACAAGAGGGATGGGACAAGGGGCTGCAGACATGGACAGGAGAGGATGATTATAACAGGGACCAGCTATCGCTGAATGTCTTGAAAGCTGGTGTATTGGTGATACACATGGAGTTAAAGGCCAAGTAATGTGATTGTCAGGGCTTTTGCAGACACCACCCATGCAAGACACAGGAACCAGCTGCATTCCCCTGCCAGATCTCTTTGCTGCACACTCCACGCCATACCTGGCTTTTGCAGGGAGCTTACTTTGGGTTAGCAGAAGGTCCGAGGTTGATGTTGTCAGTTGGTGTTGGAGGCTAGAGAGGATAACAATAAGATTAGTCACCAGGACCACGCTGCAGGTTGTGCTTTCTCTTCCTCTATACAGCATCCCTTGCACAGAGCCTTCGAGAAACACTCATCAGCAAAAGACAGAGTGGATGCCTTGGTAAATTAAGCGATGGAGAAAGGGAGAACAGGGCTATGCACTAAAGCAGTAGTACAGCTGGAGCTTGTACTAAGCTACAGTCTCATCCCATACTTGCACAAACAAAAAGAGAGTACTAAGACTGCTTGGCTCCTGACTTGGAGGCTTCCAAGACCTGCTATGCCACCTCAGAAGAAAGGCACTGCAGGCTCAGGTGCTCACCACAGCACCGAGACAAGAAGTCTGGGGCCTTGGAAGTGGCATTATGCACAGCTAGCACCACAGAGGTGCTCAGCCCTCTTCCCAGTGAGAAGGGGGTACATAAATACACATGGTCTTCCTTCTGTTCCTTCTCCCCAGGAATCTTCCCCTCTCCAGACTCTGGGAACATTATGCCTTGCCCAAAAGGCTATATAGGGCCTGTCCATTCTCCTCTTTCTCTACCCAGCATCACCCACAGGGACAAGGCAGCAGTAAGCCTCTCAGCAGGCTAACACAGCCTGTCCTCCCTGCCTTTCTGCTCATGTTCTCTGCCCCTCTCTTCATCCCAATGGTGAGGACCTGCTGTCTGAGCCATGATCTCACCTGGGTGCTTTTGTCCGGGCTCCGAGAACGATCCATTAAAAAAGCAACTCGTTCAGCACTTGGGAAAAGAAGAACCCAGTATTGAAAACAAAATCCAAGAAAGAGTGAGCTTCACACCATTAACTTGCCAGGGACCATCACAGACCCCAGTGCATCCTCATGGGAGGCCTCAGCTGAGTTCCCCAGCTGCCCCCTTGGTAGCACTGCTACTCCGAAGGGGTCAGGGTGCTCAGGCACTGGGGGAGGCGGGGGACAGTGGGTGCACACCAGCAGGAGATGAGGAAAAAGGTTCCTGGGTGCAGGAGTTATTTGAACAAGCACAAGCTCGTTAAGTGCCACAGTGAGTCCTTGATTTGCAATAGCAGAAACCGGTCAGGGCACCAACACACGAAGACCAGCACAGCAACACAGCATCAGGGCCAGATGAGGCTGCAGCCCTCCTGGCCACGGCCAGACCCCTCTGGAGGCAGGTACAGCCCCCACCCCACCGGGATGCTGCAGCACCCAACCCTGCAACCCAACAAGTGTCCCCACAGGGCAGCCAGGAGAGGCCAGCTGGGTCCGACCACCGCGTGCCATCCAGGCTGGCAGCAGTCAGAGGCTGCTCCCCCGGCCCGTGCAGCCCAGGGCAGAGGGGCCGGCTGCAGCAGGCTCCGTGGGCAGAGCCATTAAAGCACAGGCTCTCGTCTACCCAGTGCAGCTGCTGCTGGGACTGGAGAAACTGGACTTGAACAACACTTGTTGGTTCAGATCCACCCTGCTCAAGCAATCACTGGGGAGGGACAGATCCTGCCATCCCAGGGATTCCTCCCCTTGGTTTTAACAGTTCCCCCACACTCCTTGCAAAAGCCAGGGAAAAAAAAAAAGTAAAATAAAATAGCTCTGTACCCTTTTCCCCTGCCCCAGAGAGCTTTGTCCAGCCCCACCAAGCTCTCGTACACCACAGGGAGACTCTGAAGACTCCTGTCCCCCCAGCCACCCTCTGCCCTGACCCTTCCAAAAAGGGTGCCCGAAGATCCCACCAGCCTCCCCCAGACCTCACCTGTGGGTGCTCCCCCTCTCCACCCCCACGCCCCGCCAGGCGCAGACCCACGGCCATCCCAGAGCCCCCCTCCTCCGCGGCAGGGCTGGCCATGGCAGGAGATGCCGAGCAGCAGCGGGTGCTGGCGGCTGTCCCCAGGGACTGCCCGCATCTGGCCGGTGCCAGCCAGCTCCATTCACCGCAGAGCCAGCCCGGGGGTTATCGGGCTGAGCTTTTAAAGGGCTCTCATCCCACTGGGAGCCTTTCGTACTCACTACGAGCAGAGCCTGGAGCCGGAGGCCTTGATGGTTTGTCCTATCCTCTCGCGGCCGTGCTTGATGAGTTCTGCAAGGAAAGTTGGAGCACCGAAGCCGATTAGCTGGCGGCGCGATCACAAGCGCACAGAGGCACGTTTGTTCTTCACTGACCTTGCTCTTCTCTCCACAGCTGCCCTCCTCCCCCTTCCACCCACATACCAAAATAACCAGGAAATTATAGGAACCAGGACAGCTCCCCTCCCACCCCAGCCAGGAGCCCTCAATAGCTCACAGGACGGGGATAAGCACCACAAAACAAACACCCTGTCCCATTGCAGAGGGGACTCAAGCTAAAGCACCACCATCAAGCCTCCCTGAGCCACCCCTGGGTCCCCAGGAGGGACAAGGAGAGCGCTCACAAGGACGATGTTGTACTGGGATACGTCACACACTTGGCACATCCACTGCCCCTTTCATTCAGGACTCTGCAAGTAATTAGGGACATGAATGAAAGCTTTCAGGGCTCTGCAGGAGGTAAGCCAGCACACACGTTGCAGCAAGTAAGTGACTTGCCCAAGGACACGCAGCCGGTGCCAGAAGCTGGGATTCCCACCACGGAGCATCCCTGCTGCTCAGCTGTGCAGGCGGTTGCCACCACCCATCATCATCATCACTTCTCCCTTCACAGAGAGGCAAAGTCCTGAGCCCGCTCCTCTCAGCACAGGCTGAGCAAGAGAAAAGCCTGAGAAGCGCAACCTGTATGGAGGAGTTCCTTGTTTTGCTTAGCAGTAGATAACAAAAATATTCCAATACTCATTTTTACTCCCTGGCTCAGCCTTAGCTTTGCTATTGGAGGGAAAGAGAGAACCAAAACATTCACAGAAACATACACTTCTTCCCCCCCCCCCCAAAAAAAAAGTGCCTTTGTAGACATAAGTATGTTGTCATCCTGGAATAGCTCCTCTATGGTCCAAGGACTTGGCAGCACCGACTGCCAGAGCCCATCTCCCTGGGCAAGGAGTTTGTAGGACAACAACAAGCTTTGGAGTTAACACAAGCCCATTTGCAGAACCCTTCCCACATGGGTCTTAGGACCTGCTCACTCCAGAGAGCCACTGAGCCAGGTGCCAGCAGTTCTGGGACCTGGCTGCAGATCCGATGAGGAGCCAATACCCAGGCTTGGGTTTAGAGTTTCTGAATGGACAGGGAGAAAGCAGGAATTTAAAGAAACACAAACCATTCAGTGAGAGAGCTTACAACATCAGGCTGGTCCAAGACCCTGACCTTGTCCAATCCTTTGCCCTGCAGCAGGCACAGCACCCAGACAGATCAATCCCCATCTCCTCCCACTGGGCATAGTCCTTATTTCCCTGACAGTCTGGCTCGCCAAGGTCTACTGAAGGTCATGCAACGCCTGCCTCAGGGCTGCATCTGTCCCGCAAGCTGCTGGACAGGCTGGCCAGTTATGGTCACAGCAGAGGGACGCCAGCCCTGCCCTCCAAATCTGAACCCCCACAAGCCTAGTTTTGACCCCAGGGTCAGCTTGCTGTCACAGACACTGTTCTGATCCCAGACTTGGGGGAAATAGAAGGCTCCCTTCAGGTGGACGTGTCACAGCTTCGGCATCTTTGGGGAGCACACAGGCAAGCCTTGGAAACATATCCATCTGGCTTGGAGGTATTTGCTGGCAGCCAGGATACAGGACAAGTTCCCAACTTGCTCTGAGGGGCTTGGACAGGCTGCTTCAGCCAGGTCTCCACAACCTGCACCTAGGCAGGAGCATCGCTACCGAGCGAAGGCTGTGCAGCTCTCCCAGGGCCACAGCCTGGCAGCCCCTTCACGCTGCCCTCCACCAGTGCCATTCTGCTCCACTGCTGGAAGAGAAGCTACTCAACAAGTCCCTGCTGACCAAGGGCAGCGTTTTCCAGCAAAGCTATTTCATTAAGTGTACTTGCTCTGAGACAAGAGTCTTTCTGCACTGAAGTACCACACACAATTTTAGGATATTTATATCCCCATCCTGTATTACTTTCTATTCAGGCTCAGAGCCACCTTCCCCAGCCTGTGTCCACCTTCAAAGCCAGGTTAGTTTCTGGTTTAAGTCTCCTGAGCAGTCAAACAGGCTTTTCCTTATCACTAACAAACCCTACTCCCCCTAAAGCACAAAGATCTCCTTAGCGCACACACACTGAACAAGAGAATCAGAAATAGGTCACGAAAACACGCTGGAATCCTTGGTTATAGATGCCCAGCTGCATCCCTCCCTGTGCCTGCTGGGGCAGCAGGGATGCTCCAGGCACAGCCAGGGCCACGGAGAGCATCAGCAAGCCAGCCTAGGAGTTTCCTGATACAATGTGACTATTACACACCAGGAATAAACCACTGCACCCCATTCCCCCCCTCCTCAAAGACCATTTCACCCCAATGCCCAGGCCAGAGGCATCCCCCAGGCAGCAGGCACCCACTCACACAACATAAAGCTGCTACTTAACAAGTTGGAACAGTTACTGCAGCTAAATCGCGCCCCCCCCCAAAAAAAAACATCCCTCGGTAACATACGTTTTCTTCCCAGCACAAGCAGCTCCCTCTTCCTTCAACAGTTCTGCCAGCGGTGACCCACATTCCCATGCTAGCCCAGCGTTATTTGCTACAAACACATTACTAATGCAACGCGTACCTTGCACGAAGAGGCAACCTCATAGACTCGTCATCTGCAAGCTGCCTCCCACCCTCTCCCCTGATGTCACCGCTCTCAGCATCATTTCCTATCTAACCTAGATTGCAAACCCCTCCGAGCAAGTGCCTCATCCTCGGCTGCTCTGGGAAGGGCTAGTTGCCAGCATGGAGGGGCAAGGAGGCCTGGCAGGCTGTCACCGGGACAGCAGGCGATGCTTTGGAAGAAGCACATGGCTTGGAGGGGCAGGGTTGAGAGAGGGGCACCTAAGGCAGCCCACAGCTCTCATCCAGCACAGGGGCTGCACGCAGCACAAGGGGGAATGCCCCAGTTTCTGCTCAGAGAAGGAGCACGGGGGGAGGTTGGAAGCAGGACTCCTGCAAACACATGCCTTTACTGGCAGAAAAAAAAAAATCAGACCAAGCTTTCCCCTGCAACAGATCTAAGAGAGATCTGCAGGCCAGCAGTGAGCTCCACTTTCACTCCCATTGAGATACCACAGCACACAGCAAGCCCAGGAAGAGGTCACAAAAGACTTTAAAGGACTTCTTTGCTTGGGGAAGCATTCTTAAGCTGCCCTCTGCAGAACTCCCGGCTTGTCCAATTTTCTCCTGGGGATCCTTTCCCCTACACCCCAGGGACACTGCAAACCAGAGCAGGAACCCCAGCCAAACAGCCCTGGCTCTGAGCAAGCTGGAACCCACAGACAAACCACCCTCCAGATTTTAGAGAGAAGCTACATGCAAAGCTGGCAGAAAACCCATCAGGTAGCTAAAGCTTACAGCATTTTGGAAAAAAAAAAACAAACACCAAACCAAAAACAAAAAAACCACCAACCCATGAAAACAGAGAACAAAACCACACCTGGGAGCACATCTACTAGCAGAGGCTGTGTCCTGAAGCAGGGGAAGCAGTCCACAGCCAGCGAGCACAGAGACCCCTCATTCCCCACAGTTCCCATCCTTGCACCAGCCCACCCTGCCACCGACTGCCCTGGCAGACCAGAAGCCCAAGGCTCTTTCCTAAAACTCAGAGGGGAATAGCTTTGTTTCCTACAGCAGCTCATCTAGCCCATGAACACAAACACCCCTCCACCCCCTCAGAGTGACCACACCACTGCTGCTGGCTCGCTGCAGCCCTTTAAAGAGAGCAGGAAAAGCTGATCAGCTGCAAAAAAATGACAACACACCTGCTAGACATACTCAAGGAGTGAGAATTTAGGTGGAGGTGGTAGTTCTGGATGAGGAAGAAGGGGTGCAGGTGATGGTAGGAGCCAATTACATCCCAGCCAGTATCTCAGGTGTTCAGAATGATTTTCTGCACCTTAGTAAGCTGGAAATTTGTCTGCTGTCCTCTGATTTGGAGGAAGGCCAAAACTGTTGTTTGGTTCAGGTCAAACTCAGAAGCAGCTGCTCCTTCCAGCGTCCTCAACCAACCCTGGAAGACTGCGGCCCGGGGTGGCTGGACTGGTGCTTTGCAGCGGTATTACATGCAAACATAAACTCGTGTGGAGGGGAAAACCTCCATGTGTCGGAGGCACGCAGTGATTCAAGAGAACAGAGACAAAGCTCTGAGCAAAAGGAGGCAGGAGAGAAGGGCTGGTGTCTTTTCTCTCTCTTCATTAAAAATAAAACGGTTGCTTTTTGCTTCCCTTGTTGTTTCCTATAAAATCTCCCGTGTGCAGCTGCAGCGGCAGAATGTCCAGCTTCCCTGGGGGAGCAGAGGGGCTGGCTGCCGTGGGACAGGTCCCTAACCCCAAACTACAGCTACCAGGAGGAAAACATCTGAAACGTCCCATGTGCTCATTGCCACGTGTAACGAGAGAGGGGAAGCAGTGTGTTGCTTGAAATATTGTTCTCTCTCAGGTCAAAGCCTGATTTTTTCTCAGTCAACATCCTCAAGCTATTAGCATTGTCAGCTTTTGCAAATATCTCCTATTATGTTTTTATTTTCTCTGGTTTTGCCTCTACCTGGATTGAAATGGTCAAGTTTCAGAATACTTTCAGCAGCTAACTTACATTTTCAAATTAATATCTTCTGCTTTTCTTCTTTCAATAAAAACCTCAGCATTACCAACAAAATCTACTTGATTTTATTTTCCACAGAAAAGCATCTTTAATTAAAAACCCATTTTCAATCCAAAGAAGAGAAAGCAGAAGAAAAATTTTTACCAGCTAGAATACATAAAATATCTACTCTGGACCGTGGCCAGTAATGATAATAATTACCGATGGACAAAGCAATGGTTCGGAAGGTGCAGTGGGGCCAGCTCTGCCGCAACCCAGCGCCGGTGGGAGACCTCTGGGGAGAAGCCTCCTCCGCGCCCTCACCATCCCCGGGGGTCAGTGACACCAAACCAGCCAGGAGCATTACCCTTCGTCTTCCCCAGGGCAGTGGAGGAGGGCTCCATCCAGGCCACGTACATAAAGCCAGCCGAAATAGTCCCCTCTCCTTAGGGCCGGGGCAGGAGCTCAGCGACCGGCACCGGGCATCCTCGGGAAGCAGAGCACGCAGACGTTTCTCCGGCTGCAAAGGCGAAGGGCACAGGAGTAAGAGGAGGAACAAGCCCTCGGGTGCTGTGTTGGCTGCCGGCCAGCCGGGCACAGCTCTGGGACGCGGGGCCAGGTCCCTGACCCTCGGCTGGCCAGCACCCACTGGCACTCGGTCTGGTGGGGATCAGGGTGCTCAGGTCACTCTGGGCTCTGCCGCCGCTCTGGTGGGAGGGTCTGGAGAAGGTGTTCACCCCTGCCTCAGTGTCCCTCTTTGCACTCCTCTGGAAAGTGCTTTGGGACTGGCAGAAGGAGGGCACTGGAAGAGAGCTGGGTGGTACTGGTTGGCCGTGTGAAATCTACCCTACAATTGTTAAATGTACAGAAGTCTGCTCTTGGGAAAGGATTTTGTTGTTTGAT
This sequence comes from Grus americana, assembly GCF_028858705.1. NCBI lineage: Eukaryota > Metazoa > Chordata > Aves > Gruiformes > Gruidae > Grus > Grus americana. Next base: position 4,730,518 of record NC_072868.1, read on the forward strand.
GCTCTTGAGGCACTAAGACCCAATTTGTCCTCCCTGTGCCTGGGGTGACTGCCCTGGGACTGGTGGCTCCCTGGCACAGGAGAAGACATTCCCTGGAAGGACAGGGACACGCAGACAGCCAGTACATCCCCAGCACAGGGCAGGTCCTCACCTGGGGATTGAACATCAGATGCCACCAGATGCCACCAGATGCCTGGGGCAGCTGCAGAGGGCTTTGCCCAGAAGAGCCCCATGACTTTCCATGGAGAGGTGTCCTGGGCGAGCAGTTGTCCCCGTCATGAGGGACATGAGTGGGACAGGTAGATGTGAGCAGGGCTAGCCTCCAGCACGCTGCCCACCCGGGCAGCCCTCCCCACGTGCGAGACGTGAGACTTTTCCCCTTGCCCTGCCCCTCCATGCCCACGGCCACGTCCGGCAGCAACCTGCAGCGGCTCTCACCCTTTGACCAGTATTGTCCCTTGCCCACAGTGGGACACATCAATGCCATGCTGAAGGGGCTGCTGGACGTGGGAGCACTTGCAGTGCACGTACGTTATATAGGCACGCAGGCACACATCCTTACTGGTGCTGCTGGCGTGGCCATGCACCCCTTACACCGGGACAGGCCTTGGCCCATTCCCCTGCCCAGCACCCGCAGGCTCCTAAACAAAATCAAACAATTCTAGTCAAGCCAGAGACCTGCTGGTGTCAGTGCTGGGTTTTGCCAGCGTTGCTGGTCTTCTGTGCGGGGGTGGTGTTTCCCTGCCCCCCAGAGAGCACATCTGTGCCAGAAAAACCTCTGGCTGGACCTGGGTCCAGAGGTGATGAGCAGCTCTCGGGTGATTTAACCCCGTCTGTGCACATCTCCTGCCTGGGCTGGACTTGGTCAGACCATGGTGGCAAAATCAGGCAAAGTGGGAACAAGCCCTGCACGCAGAAAGGGGATTTTTTTCAGCTGCACTGGTGCAGCTCAGAGCCTCCGGACGTTGCCTGTGCTTGGAAACGTTCTCCTTTTCCCCCGAGGGAGGAAAGCTGCCTTCACTTCCCTGAGCCCTATAACGGGTCGAGGGCTGCGTGGCCCCTCGAGCTGCGGCAGCTGATCCTGGTCCTTCCCTGGCCGGTGCCGCTCGCCCTGGGGAAGCCACGTTTGCAGCTTCTCCGGGGAAAGACATGTCCAGTGGACAACAGGTCCAGCCTGTTGCCTCTACACACAGCGAGGTGCGTAATATTGTATATGCTAAGCATTTAGGCTATTTTATAGGGAAAGGCATACTATCTTAATCTCCCTATCTAGCAATATCCATAACCATAATCATAAAAGTATCACTGAAGTGGAACCACACAGTCCTGAGCAATCGGAATTGCAGGGAAGGGTCCAGATAAGGTTAAAACAAACATTTCTCTAGAGAGCACAAAGCAAGTTTCCATCGACCTGCAGTGAAAGGTGACCTGAAATGTTTGGCTACTCAGTTATCTCTGTTGGGTAAGGAATAGGAATAGGGATAGGGACAGGGATAGGGATAGGGATAGGAACAGGGATAGGGATAGGGATAGGAATAGGGTATTCTTTAAAAGGTCAGAGTTTATTTCTTCATCTTAAGAGGATTCAGAGAATACTAAATAGACTATTGGTGACCAGTAGGATTCTTTAATTTTTTTTTATATATATATTTTTTTTTCTTTTAGCTTCAAAAAGCTCAGGCTCTGCCTCAGGCATGGACCTTGCTTTTGCCAAGGAGTCCCACAGGCGTGCTGGGAAGTTTCCCGTGTTTTGGTGAAAGAAGCCAAGAGGAGGCCACTCCGGATCAAATTTTTATTCCGAAGCACAGCTCAAGTGGGTTTAAGCAACTCTCACAACTTTCTGTGCCTCCGTTCCTACAAATAATGAATGTGGCAGAATATTACTGATCTCTTTTAAAGCCTTTACATCTTCAGAGGAATAAATGCCTGATCTTATTATTGCCATTAAATTAGTTGGCTGGGACTTTCTTGCTCTCGAGTGTTTTTTAAGTGGAGGCACAGTCTCAGTGAATAAAGAACACAAAGTCGGAAGCAGCCTGATGATAAGCAACACAGCCAAGCCCAGTCCTCAGGGAAGGTGCCATTCTCCTGCTTGCTGTCTTCTCCTCTCCTCTCCTCTCCTCTCCTCTCCTCTCCTCTCCTCTCCTCTCCTCCCCAGCAGGACTTCAGGACACATTACAGCCTATGTTTTAGAGCCTTCCTTAAAAAAAAAAAACCAAGTGTTTTTTGGGGATGAGTGCCTCTTTCTCCTGCAGCACAGTCTGACGCAGGGTGCGCACTCGGGGCCACCACCCACAGCTCAAGCCCCGTGTGTGACCAGCCTGGTGGGGACAAGGGCAGAGAAGCAGTTTCCCGGCCGGATTGAGCAGGGCTTAGCAGCTCGGAGACGGCTCGGAGAGCTGCGCTGCCCAAAACCAGGCCCCTCACTGCTGGCACGGCGCTGGGTTCGTTAGGAAAGCTTGTGGGTGAAGCACCCCTGGGAATGCCTCCCCTCTGCCCTGCTCCCTCCCCATCCCATCCCGGTCCCCGAGAGCTGCCGACTCCAGCTCCACTGCACGGGGTGCGTGTTTTCACCCCTTTTTATCCACATGCAAAACCCAGGAAGCAACTGGTGCTGGCACAGCCGGAGATTGTCTCCAGCACACCTATATGTACTGGATCCAGTGGGCAGCCCAGTCCAAACTGGGCCAAGCATGGCTCAACGCATTGTCAGGACCCGTGAGCCCTTGTGCAAGAGCAGCAGATCTGCGCTGAAATCTGCTGAGCCCGTCTCTGTTCCTTGGTCTGGCACCGAGCAGGAACAGCCCTCCCTGTCCGGCCCGCGAGGAGGTCGGGGATGCCCGGTTAGAGGGATGCCGGGCACAGCACCCAGCTGGAGACGCCTCCGGGGAGACCACAGCCAAAACGACCTGAAATTTCTGGTGCAAACCTCACCCTTCTGGTGCTGGCTGCACAACCCCGGGGCAGCCCAAGCCTCCTTTCCCTGTGCAGGTGGCTCAGGGACACGGGGGGACACACGGTCGGTCACCAGCTAACTCTGCTGATCTGCCAGCTCCTGAAATTACCCAGGGTCAGAAACACTTGTGGCTGCTCCCCGCGGGAGCTCACCCAAGGAGATGAGCTGATATGGGGCTGCAGACACAAGCAGGGTGATGGAAGCTCCTTGTGATGGAAGTTTCTTGGGGAAGCACAGTTAATGCAAAAAAACTTTCCACCTAGTACAATATTTCCAGGGGAGCGAGGAAGGCTGCTCATCTCCTCTCTGGATTCCTCCACCGCTGGGAAACAAACCCATTGCTGGACCTCCAACCCCTCCACTTCCAGCTGCTGACCCTGAGCCAGACCCCCGCAGAGCAGCTCTCCCGCAGGTCAGCCGGGGATGACTCCTTCACAAAAACCTCTGCTTCTCCCAAAGGGGTTCAAGACCTCATTAAAAGCAGGGAAAATCATGATCATCCCAGAGAAAGTAAATCAGTGTTACCTGCAGAGAGCGAGGTGCAAGGAGCTGGGCGCCAGCTGCAGAAAGCAGCAGGTACCGCTTTCCCTCCCGTTGTTTTTATTTTGGCGATTCAGTCTGAAGGTCGAAGGAAAAGTCCGAAGGAGTGGCCTGTGGCAGGAAGTAAATGATTACCCTGCTACCGCTCTCCGAGGGGACCGAGGCACAGGGAGCTGGGGTGGGAGAGGAAAATCCCTCCTTGGGGGGGATTAGAGGGCAGCTCGCCAGCAGGGAAGTGCAAAGGGTCAGAACAAAGTGCTCTGCTCGCCAGAGGCTGCCGGGTCACGTGCCGGGTCCTAGCAGAGGTAATGAGGCATGGGTCACCTCCCAAACCAGCAAGACCTCCTGGATATGGACGTGACTCATTGCCGATTCGCCAGCAATCCACAGAGCTTGTCAGCAAGGAAGGAGCTGGGGAAGGTGGAGCCAGGGCAGGAGATCCAGGGACTTTTACATGCTTGAACTTCGCAGTGTGACAGTCCTACGGCCCCACTTCTGCCTCCTGCGTGACCCTCCTGTGGCTCCATGCTCCCCATCCTGGGCCACACGTATGCAGGAACAAGTACCAGAGCAGCCGGTGAGGACTGAGCCCTGTGGACACATCAGAGCTGAGCCCAGAGAAGCCCTCTTGGAGCCAAAATCTACTGCCCTCCATTCATGCTTTCCCCCACTTGCTCCCTGTTCCTCTCCCTTCCCCTCTGCAGGTGCCCAGCAGCAGTGGTCACCACATCCCTGCATGAGCGGGTCCTTAAATAACGGTTTGATGGTTGAGCGTGCTGGTGGAGTCACTGCTGGTCACTGGTGGAGCCTCCAGCTCCTCACCCAAAATACAAACTTCACAGGGCATTTTCTGATTACCCAGGAAGGTTTCTTTCTCCCTCAAAAGCCCTTTTGTGCCTGCCCCTCCTGTGGGACTGGACCATGATGTAGTTGGTCGGTAGGTCCCACAGCTCTGAGAAACCATGAATGGCAGCACAGTTCCTCAAGCGTTTGTCAAGCTGCTGACTTCTCGCCATCAGCACGTGCCCATCCCAGCTGGGCTTCTGAATCCCAAAGCAGAGGGGAGGAAGAAAAAGAAAAAGGGTTACTGGACAGGGAAGCCATTACGAAAGCAACAGGCTGAGCTGAGGTGGGATTTGAATACACAGACGGGTACAAAAATGTATAAAATCAGATGATGGAGAACATTGGTGCCGCCATCAAAATAAGCATTTTCTGAAACAGTCTGGAGTATGTGATTTGGAGCATCCAAGGTTCATGAGGCCAAGACAGCCAACCGCCACCACAGCCAGGGTCTCCAGCTCCAGTGCGTGGGGAGAAGGCAGAGCCATTCCTGCCCCTCTGTGAGCCCCAGCACCACCAGCAGCGTGCGGAGAGGAGTGGGCTCAGCCCTCGCCTCGCTCCAGCTCCCACCGACAGTCCTGTTGGGTGGCACGGTCATGCGGGTGCATGAGGTCCCCTCACGTCTCGGGGAACGAACCCAAATAGAGATCCCTCTTGTACTTGAGGAACCGTAAAGACACAGAGAGAGAAATAAATCCGTTCCCTGCTAGTGCAGAGAGGGCCTTTGTTCATCTTGTTTTCAGAATGAGAACATTTAGAGGATTGCTGCAGCACATGACCAGAAGCTACGAAGCTGCAGACAAAAGCCATTTGGAACAGAGATCAGACGTTGCCATCATGCTGGCTTTTCAGAAGGTTTCTGCTTTGTCCAAGTTAAACCTGCTGCTATTTTGGGTTTTATTTTGATCACTCCACTGCAACCCCTGCGTTAAAGGCTGCACATTTCCCACAACACTGGGTTCATGTATGCTTTCACTACCACCAGCACAGCATCAGAATGTCTGCTGCGGCAGGCTGGAGGGGGCTGCCTTGTATTTCAAGCCCAAGTCACAAGGGTTGCACCAACAGCCATGCTCGTTCCAGCCACGGACAAGTTTAGAGGACAAAGCCTCAGCTTATTGCTCTGGCTTGCTGAGCAGGCTTGTTTCGCAAGCTCATTGCACGTCAGCCGCGAGCGTGTGTCGGCACCCGGCAAAAACACGGAGGAAAGCGCTCGAGCAGAACTGACAGTGAGACAAAGCCCGTTGGGGCTCTCTGGATAATCGCTGGCTTTACCACAGCTGAAAACTACAGCGAGCCAGATGCCGAGATGCCCCGTCATCCCCGGAACCCACACAGCCTGCTGCCAGGCATCACGGGGGGGGCAGAAATGTCTCACGGAGTCCCTCCAGCCAGGAGGTATCTCTCCTCCCCAGGAAGCAGGGGTTTGGGGGGGCTGTGCCTAGGCAGGGCGTGGGGATTTGAGGTGCCCTTGCAGGGGCTGAGGGCACGCTCTACTCCTGCTCCCCTGCTCTGCATCCGGAGGGATGGGGCAGGGGCAGCGCAAGGAGCCCTCGGCTGCCCTGATTTTACCTGCACTGTCACAAAAAAGGGTCAAATCATCTTAGAGCCCCAAATACACTCAAAGCAGGAGCCATTTCTGTTCACAAGGGGGAAAAATAATGCTGAAGTAGGTTTAAAACCTCTGCAAAGTTAAATCTTCATAAAATGGTTTTGATCATCGCATGCCCTGAACCAGAGAACCTTTGGCCCCTGAAAAACACAAAGACAGGGGACAGGTTAGTCTGTGAGCATCCTGCATCCACGCACAGGCAGCTGCCCGCAAAGAGAGGCGAGCAAGCTGCGCTACCACTGCGGCATGGCAGCTGTCCTGGCTGCATCCGTTTGCTTCCTGCAATCCAAATGGGGAACACGGAGAGCAAAGGACCCTAAAACCACCACGAGCAAAGCAGATGCAAACAACATATGTGCAGAGGAGTGTGTTAACCTTGCAGGGCTCCTCAGCTCTCCACTTACTCCCAGGATCCGAGGGGTTATCTCAGCCCTACACAGGGCAAGGGAGAAGACGGGCTGGATCTCCTCCCATACTGGTCCCTTCTCAGCATCCTAGGGAGAAAACAGAGCTGGAACAGAGAGAGCTCACGGCAGAAGCAGCAGCAGCAGGCACCCACGAAGGAGGAGCTCCTCGCCCAGCTCCACCGGCCGGGCGGTCTCCCCGCATCCCGGGCGGGTCGATGGATGCCTCCCGGGCCGTGCCGCGCCGTCGGGCGAGGGCGCTGCGCTGCTACCGAGACCCCGGGCTGGGAGCAGGCGGGCACCCCCGGGTCAGTGCCGGGGGGGGGCGGGCAAGGGGTGTGAGCAGCTTTGGCTGCCGGTGCCTTCCGGAGGGTGGGGGGGTAACCACGGGGCGCCTGCACCAGGATAGGGATGGGGCACAGCTGCACACCCCCCCCCAGAAAAGTGGGCCAGCAAGGAGGGAAACGCGGCTAATCCGGGGGGGGGGTGGGGCAGGCGCCCCCCTCAATGCCTCCCACACCCACCCACAGCACCACACGTCCCTGTCCCCACGCGAAATAAACCTCGCAGTTCCTCTGCGCTTTCCTTTCGGAGGCTGTCAGGGAAACCGCCCGAAAATGCTGTTTTCTCCGGGAAGGAGCATCACCCCCTCCTGCCCGCAGCCCCTTTCCCCGGCTTGTGCCCCCCCCCCCCCCGCCCCGGTACCGCATTGCGGAGCTGCCCGCTGCCGTCGGGGGGCAACTCCTCCAGCTCGGGCCGGGCAGGGGGGGGACACTCCAACCCATACCGGGGCTCAACATGATTTAGGGGGGCGATAAGAGGACCCCCACAGGGACCTCTGCTGTGTCCGGGTTGCGGGAGCGCTGCCGGTGGGTGTCGTCGTCCCCCCCCCCTTCCCCTCTGTGCATCGGCGACGGACAGACAACGAAGTAGTCGTTGTGGCTTTTAAATCGGTGTAAATCGAGGTGTTTTCGGTCACGGGTGAGGAGCGTGGGGCCGATCCCCGCCGCGGGGGCAGCCGCCCCCGCGGCGGGGATCGGCCCCACGCTTCTCACCCGTGGGCAAGGCAGAGTGAGTTTGGTTCAAGCCATGGAGTACACCCCAGCCCATTATTTCGTTTATTCCCCCCTGCATTTATTTGTAAGGGTTTGTTTGGGTTTTTTTCCCCACTCCTTCACAAGAACAAAAATTTCGGGGTACATCTGCAAACTCCATCCTTCCCTGGTGTCTGAGCACTATGGGGTAAAGCAAAGCTGGCAGGTGGGGTAAAAGCAGCCCCCTTCCCTTCCCCCCCCAAACTGTAGGATGACCTCTTCCCAAAATATAAGTGTCCTTCTGCTTGCAAACACCTTAATCCCACTGTCGGTGACAAGCCAGCGCTGCCCCTCCGTTACCGCCAAGGATGTGCGGTACCCCCCAACTCAAGCGGGTGCGGGGAGGATGAACCCCCCCCCCGCCTCCTCCGAACCCCCCACGAACCAGGCTAGCCTCATCGACTATGTTTTCTCTTTATTGTTTGATATATTTATGTACCACATTATATGTTAGAGATTTTTTTTTTCTGATATACATTTTTTCATCTTATTTACCACAATGACACCACATGTACATTGGAAACAGCTCCACGGATCTGGTAGATTGCACAGAATGAATTGTGTCGTAGTTTTGTTCCTGTATCCTGAACGACGTCAAATCCAACAATATATTATATTTTGTTTTTAACTTTTCATAATTTAGAAATAACAATTGTGAAAACAAAACAAAAGTCACCAAGAAGTGGACTCCACGTCTGCGATTTCAACCAGAGGCAAAACATTGTAATTGATGGGAAGCGCCATTCCTTGGTGTGAATTCGAATGGAAGAATTAAGCAGTCCTGACATCTATGTGACTACGGTGTAAACATTGCAGGTAACTGGCATTGCTGGTCATCAGCCGCTGCTTGGACTTGTTGGGCTGGTCGTACAATCTAGGTCTCATCTACATCCATCTCGCGCGGTGTAAAATGAAGGTCCCTGCTCCCAGCACCCACGGCCGGTTTGCCTCCGTCTGTGAGTGCAGTAACCCAACCCCATCGGATCGGCACCTTGTGTTTCAGCTCCTGAAACACTGAATTGCATATCTGTAAGGAGCATTGAAAACTGCGACTGTTTCCCAACAGGTCATTCGCGGGGGGCCAAGCTTCAGGCAACGAGTGAGGAGATAGGGGTGGGGCACCAGATAATTTCCTTCAAAAAATTCTAAGTAACAAAAAAATATATTTAAATCTTAGCTTATTTAAAAAGACAGCAGGGCGACCACTTTCATCTCTTCTTGTTTCCTTTAATTTGCACATTCTATGACATAGAATTTGTTGGATGCATGTAACGAAAATAATGACTCTTTCCATTAAAGGGATGCAGAATTATTTGGCTATGCGGATGTTCGATGCGATTCTCTCACTGCAACCAACTCTGGCCCCTCCTTAGTCTTCAGCGTTGGTTCTGAAAGCCTCTATGAGGCCTTCTAAAGAGTGGATGAACCCAGAAACGCTGCAGATACCACCTATAACGAAAATGGCGACATCAAAGAAGACATGGTGCCACAAGAGCTTCCTCCACAAGAGTTTGAGGTGGAAAAGACTGGGGAGCAGGAAACAGAGCCCTGCGCCTGTGAGGCTCCCAGTAAGACCCATCAAGAGGGCAAAATGTGGGACATAGATAGCCATGAGCAGGGTGAAAACTACCAGGGCACATCTGAGGGTGAGTCCCCAAGATTTGAGCCGCCCGTCACCCCCGTAGCAGTTGGGGAAGAACGCCCTGTTTCCATCTTGGAAAAGGGACCGCTCCAGGACTTCCACAGCTGCAAAGAATGGCAAGGGGTACGAAAGCAAAGCTTTGGCCACCAAGAAAATGTTGACTACTGCCCTAATAGTGGATGGCAAGTTGTCTGTAATGACTTCCTTGGTCTCATCAGCCCAGGTCAGATAGGCGACCAAGGCAAAGAGTCCCTTAAGGATGCAAGCTGCTATGTGAGTCCAGTTCATCATGCAATGAAACTCCTTGGGGTTCTGCATGTTCCCCTCTAAGGAAGGCAGAAAGATCTGAGAGGTGTAACTGAAGACAATGATGCCAATGGAGATGGGAAACTTCTTTACATCAATGTAAAACTTGACTTTGTCCCAGGCCCAGTCGCGTGCCCTGGAGAGGCAGTAGGCGATCACCAAGATGTTGATCACAAAGTGGGCTAACGTGCAGAGTAAGCTGAACTTGGAGACTGCCTTGAGGTTCTTCAAGAACGCACAAGGCAGGAGCACTGCCGTGGCAATGATGGACCAAGACTTCTGGGAGACAGGCAGGTTGGGGAAGCTGTTGTACATCAGGTTCCCACTGACCACCACATAGAGGATGCAGGTCATGACCAGTTCAATGATCTGAGCCACGTTCACAATTCTGCCTCCAAGGGTGGGGAAGCGGGGCGCACAGCACGCATTCGCTATGTCCACGTAGGAGTCTCTCACCCTGACTATCTCCCCATCCTCATTCTCTTCATAAAGACAGGCAATAAGGATTTTCCCGGTGTAGCAGCAAACCACTGCAGCAAAAATTATTAAAAAGAGTCCTAGGTATCCACCATGAAGGATGGCATAGGGCAGGCCCAGGACAAACATCCCCTAGAAAGAGACAAAATGGAAACCGTGTTGCTCGTCTCACAGAGGGGACCAGGCAGGTGCCCGTACCCGGGCACACGCAGGCGCACAGTCACAGTCACATGCACGCTCGCTGTCTCGCTTGCACACCATCACACCCACGCAATCGGTCACGCAGTCACGCCACGCAATCACGGCCACACACAGTTATACACCCCCCCTTTCTCACTGACGTACCACCCCCCACAATCACACCCGCGCAATCACACCCGCACACCCACATAATCTCACCCCAGAGCACGCGGAACAAGCGAGCACGGTTTCGGCGCCCGGGCTTTGCCCCACTCTCTGCCCTCTCTGTCGCCAGCCCCTCTCTGCACCAAGACCCCCAGAGCTGAGGACGCCCGCAGTTGCCGGCCCGGGCCCACCCCGGCGCAGCCTCACCACCGGCCCGGGCACCCCCCGGGGTCCCCCCTCGCCCCCCCGGCCCATGGGCTGCGGCAGCCCGACGGGGACACCCGCCAGCCCCTCCGTGGGGACACGCAGCGGGACGGGGCTTGGGGCCCGGCGCCCCTCCCCGGCTCTGAGCCGCATTCCGGGGGCGGGGGGCAAAGCGCAGATCCGGGTTAGGGCGGTTTTCCTTCCCCTTTTTTACTTTTTTCCTTTTTTTTTTTAATTTTCCCTATTTTTCCGCTATCTTTCCCCTATTTATATTTCTTTCTTTTTTCCTTTTTTTCCCTTTTCTCCGAAGTGGCTTTGCGATCACCCCTGGGCTACCGGCGAGCCGGGCTCGGGGCCGGGAGCGGAGCGGGGAGCGGGGCCGGGAGGGGGGGCTCTCCCCGGTGCCGGGCGGTGGCGGCGCGGCCGCGGTCGTACCTGGATGGCGTTGGTGACGTTCCAGCCCGCCTCCCAGGCCGTGATCTTGGGCTTGCCCTGCCCGGAGAGCTCGGAGCAGACGCCCGCCTCCTTGGAGGCGGAGGGCGGCAGGGGGCCGGTGCCGTCCCGCTGGTAGTGGATGTCCCCTTCCAGGGGCGGCTCGCCGCCCTCCTCGCCGCCCTCGGACTTGAGGATGTCCATCTGCAGCCCTTGCCGGTGCTCCATGTCCAGGTCGTCGCAGTGGGCGAACCCCACCGCCTCCTCGTCGGTGGCCGCCTGGAAGCCCATCCTCGCGAACATGCCGCTCATCTTCGCCTGGGACTTGTTGGACACCGAGGTGGCCACGCTGGAAAGCTTGCTGCGGAGAAGGGTGGCCATGGCGGCTGGTCGGATAACTCCGCTGCTCGGGGACCCTCGGGGATGGAGAGACCCGACGGGGCGGGGGAGCGGCGGGGCGGCGGACGGGACCTCAGCGCCCGCCGAGGGGCGATGGCCGCTGCGGGGAGGGGGGGCTGCTCCGAGCCGCTACCTCCGCGTCCCAGCGCAGTGCGAGCGGCTCCCCGCCGGGCTGCCCAGGGGCATGACACCGCTGCGGGGAGGTGCGGGCCCGCACGCCCCGCCGCCCGCTCCGCGCTGGCTCCGCGCCGCTCCGCGCTGGCTCCGCCGACCCCCCGCGATCAGTCGGCCGGGGATGAGGGGGCTGTCAGCAGCCGGCGGCTGTCACCAGACGGGCAGCGCGAGCCCCTGGCAGAGCGAGCCGCGTCTCCATCGCAGTGCGCCCACCTCGCGGAGAGAAGAGGGAGAGGGGAGAGGATTGCTGCATTTCTGGGGGAGGTACCAGCCTCCCCGGCCAAGCCCAGCCTTCCCCCCCCCCCGTCCCCTCCCCACCCACGCCCGCCGGGCCCCGCCAGCAGCGCCGCAGCGCGGATCTCCCCCCCCCCCCGCCCCGGTCCCGTCCCCCCCCGGCCCCGCAGCCTCCGCACTGCCCGCACTGCCCCACACCCACGCCGCGGGCCCCCGGCCGCCAGCCCCTTCCCCACGGCGAAACGGGCAAGAGCCTTATTGAAGGGGCGGACAAACGGCTCTCCACCGGTGCTTAACGGAATTTTCCTCCCCGCGCCTCCTCCTTTTTCTTTTTTCTCCCCCCAAAAAACGTGCGGCCCCTTTGGAGGCCGGGGGCAGCCGGGGCATCGTATCCTGCCACAGCTGCGGAGCACAGCCGTGCGTGGAAATCCGCGCACAGGGAACAAGGGCTTAGTGTCTGTAACGACTCGCACGACCTGTGTGCTCCGAAACCGGAGGGAAACGGGTTCCCGCTCCCGCCCGGGGCTCGCAGCCGGACGGCAGCGCCTCTGCCCCGCGGAACGGCACCGGCAGCGCCCTGCAGCTGCGGGATACCGGCACCCCGCGGGGATGCTCGGCTGCGGAGCTCTCCTCTTGGTCCCCGCGACCTAATGTGGACATTCGCCTTTCTTAAAAAAAAAGCACACCACACCACACCCCCCCCCAAAAAAAACCCCAAAACCAACCCAAACCCGATATTTTCGTTTTGCTTCCAAACGCTTATACTGATTTGCAATTAAAAAGCCTTACGATTTTTTCTTTATTGAAAATATTTCCGAGGTGAGCAGCCAGCAAAACAAACAACGGCAACGAGAAATCCCTATCCTGTGCCGTGGCAAAGACAAGCACAGGGTGGCAGGGGGAGCGGTGGCATTCTGGGGGGGTGTGTGTGAGAGCACGTCCCCCCTCTGCTGCGGGGAGATCGTTTCAATCGTTGTTTTATTAAAAAAAAAAAAATGTTCCTTGAAAGGGTTGGGGGGGGGGAATTCTGTGTTTCGTTTGCTGCTTTTGGAAGGTAAAAAAAGAACATTATTTTACTACAGATGGGCGGAAAAGCCAGCGCTAAATTATTTCCTAATCTCGTTGTCGAGGGAGCGCTCAGGCTGCGTTGCAGGTGGGTTGCGGCACCGAGCAGAGGTGGGGAAATGAACACACACACACACACACACACACACCGATCCTAAGAAAAAATCCTTAAACACACCTTTTTTTCTTTTTCTTCTTTTTTTGGTTTTTGTTTGTTTGTTTGTTTTTTTATTTCTGAGCCAGAATGCAAAAGGAAATTGGGTGCAAAGCGTCTGAAATGCCTTTAAAAAAAATTAAATAATATCCCCGGTGAGGGCCTTACCCCTAAGGGGATCTCTCGGTCGCTGCTCCCGGCTCCCGGTGCGGCGGGTGCTGCTGGAGCGGACGCCCCCCCCCCAAAAAAATGGGCTTTTTTTATAGCAACCGCTCCTCTGCGAGGGGAGGAAGGCGGCAAAGCGAGGCGCATCCTTGACTTTGCAGAGGAATTATTACATGTCAGTGCACAAATAGGTCGAGAAAGCCAAGCGGGGCACGCTTTCGCCCCGGGTTTAGCAGCGGCCCGCGGCGGGGCCCTGACGGGCTGGGATTTATCCGAGGAAAATTAAAATCAACCTGAGGAGGACACGGGGGGGGGGCTCGGGCCACCACCGCTGCCCTCGGCTGCCGCAGCCGCCGTTTCTCCTCTTTACAGTCTTGGTAAAAGACTGCTACGATAAACACTTCGGGGAGTTAATTCAACGATTTTTTGTTCCCGCCTTTTTTTTTTTTTTTTAATTTAGTCCAGGATAAGTTCATTGTGAAAAGAGACCTGAAGACGACCTGTTCCTGGAGGCTGCAGGGGGCATCAGGGAGGAAGAAACGAAAATTCACCCAAACCGCTCTCTGGTGCGTGAATATTTCCTAAAATCGCCCTGACACATCCCTTCCCCTGCCTCGGCACCCCCAGACCTTGGTCCTGCCCTGGCCGGGAGCCGGCGGGGCACAGCCGCAGCCCCCGGGCAGCCCCAATGTGCCTCCCCCCCCCCCCGCACCCCTGGAAGGGGGTGCCAGCCACTGGCATCATGGCAAGGGTGGACGAGAGGGGGTTTCGGCTGCTCGTTCAGCAACCAGTGTGTTAGGGATGTGCTGGGTTCGGGAGACACCGCTTAGGAAAAAAACCAATAAACCCAAAAAATAATCCCAAACCAAATTAAAAATCCCCACCAACCCAAATCCACAAAAAAACCCCCCACCAACAAAGAAACCCTGAATTACAACGAGATTGAAAATAAGTTCAGCTTCTCCGGGCCGGTGTGGAGAGATGTGTCCCGAGGCAGGGGCTTCCTGCGTGGGCCGTGGGACCCTCCGTGCCCGCCCGCGGACTCGTACCGTTTCTCCGGCCGGGGATGCCCTGCGAGCGGGGGATCTTTTTGTCGGCTGCTGGATGCGGCAGTGCCCCCTCCTTTCCCGAGGGACCCCCTCACCCTAACACCCCCGGCAAAGCACCGGCTGCCTTGGCGGACAGGAAACTGGGGGGTGCAGGAGACGCAGGGATTGCGCGGGGATGGCGAGGGGGATGCAGGGGATGCTGAGGCGTTCAAGGGCTGCAGGGGGTCCGAGGGATGCAGGAGCTGGGCAGTGGGGGGTGCCAGGGGTGTCTCTATGCCCACTCGGTAATCCCACGCCCGGTTCTAACGCTGGGAAGCTGAGCCTGCACCCGCCGCCTCCCCCCGCCGCTGGTGGGGTGCACCTCGGAGCCTCCCCCGGCAGCACCCTGCCCGGCTAGAAACACCTCCCCGGGGATCCCTCTGCCCCCGGGACGGCGGCTCGCTCCTGCCCCGTTTCCAGAGGAGGGAGAAAAAGACTTTCTGCAGCAGTGGCTGGAAATAAAAAGACAGCCCCCCCCCCCCCCCAAACTTCTGCCGGCGGCTAAAACGGGGGATAACGCACTTGGGGGGGGGGGGGGGCGCGGGGGCGGATAGAGGAAAGAGGCAGAGGAAGAGAGGAGAGAGAAGCCCAGAGAGATGGAGAGGAGGGTCGGGGAATTTACCTCTGCTTCTCTCCCCGTCGCCGCCCGCAGCGCGCCGCTCCGCCGGGGAGCAGGAGTGGAGCGAGTAGGGGCAGGCTGGAGGGGCGGATGGATGCATGGATGGATGCATGGATGGAGTCGCGTCATCCTGGGCTCCCCCCTAACTCCTAATTAACCCAGGCAGGATAACGGCGCCAAACCTCATCCAAAGGTTAGCGGCTCTCAGGGGGACGTTTGAGCTGCAAATCATTTCAGATGAAGCTAAAAGGAGAGAGAGCGCCTGCAAACGAGCCATAGCCCTCCCCTCTGCCCGGGGCTGACGCTGGAGGTTTCTGGGGCGGGTTGAGGGTCTTGCCCTCCTACCTCCTCCCCGGGCAGCCCTGGCAGGGCTGGGGGTGTGCAGCCCTGCTCCTGCGGGGAACAGCTCACCCAGACACCGGCAGATCCAGCCGGAGGAGCGACTCCACCTTATCTCTGCAGAGCAGAACTGGACGGGTTATGACTGGGTCTTCTGATTAATAAACTGTGGAGAAAAAAGGTATTCATGCTCAAAAATCATTTAAAGAAAGCAGGAAAGGCCAACACCGGGTAGGCTGCCTTTCTACAGCCCTCACGAGGCTGCTGAGCAGCACAGGGCAGCGGCAACTGCATGAAGGTGTGATTATTCAGGAGCAGGATGAGCATCACTCCTAGTTCGCTGCTCAGGCTCCCAAATCTCAAAGGATTTGATTCTCATGGGCTTCAGTGGGCTGTGGACTGCCCTAAACACATTGTGCTGCAAATCATGTCTGTGGGAAAAAGGGGACTTGCAATTCGTGCGTGCTCAGCTTCATCTTCCTCTGTAAGACTCACGAGAAGAGTGGGTATCCAAATGCAGGTGTGTAACCCTTTGATTCCTGCTCAGCATCCCTGCTTATGCCACAATATTTCCCCACTCCCCTAAGACTGGCCGCTGGGCATCATCAGCAGAGCTGCCAGCTGCAGAGACAAGAAGGCCAGGGGGGCACCTTCTGCCTAACCAGGCAAGAAGCTGCCCTGGCCACATCTGCCCAAGGACCAGCCTGCCCAGAGCAGACCTAATGCAGGTCAGCCCAGGCACTCACTCTTGGACAAGCAGCCACCCCTCCCGGACACGTACATGTGCACCCAGAGATGTGATTGCAGGAGTCAGAAGTGGTCCACCTTGTTCCCAGCCGTTGCTAAAAGCAGCTCCTGGGTTTATTGCCCAGGCTGTTACCATCCCTGCAGCATTAGAGATGCACAAGCTCATCCTCCGCTCTCGACCACGAGTGGCTGCGCAGCAGCGAGCTTCATCCCAGCTCTGCCTGCCCGTCTCCATCTCCCCTCCGGCACCGTGCAGGGGAACTCTGACAGGATAATAAAGAGTTGCACAATATACTATAAAAAGGCAATTAGATAAACTGCTGGATTGGGACCAGCTCCCGTGACCTAGTTAATAGCTCTGGGAATTTCGGGAGGGTAGGGAAGGAAACAGCATCAGTGTCAGTACACGGTGCAGGGCGAGGGGGTTTTGGAGGGGAGGAAGGGCTGCGGCACCCTGGAAATGCCCCGAGAAAGCAGCCCCGTCATAGCACAACAAACATCCCTGCCTTGGGTTACACCTTTTCCTTTCTTGCTCATGTTTAGAGCTTGCTGTCAGCATTTAGGGTGGGAAGTGAAAACGCTGGATATAGAACCAGTTCTTGCACAAGCTGCTGTTCAGTTTGCGCTCTGGATCTTGAGACTGAATTCATGCACAATGTTGTGTGCAAGACAAAGACAGTTGTAGCCAGAATGACAGATACTTTGCAGTAAGATAACCATTGCAGAGTAAAATCCAAAAGCAAAGTCTCCTGGAGAAAGCCCACAATAGATGTCCCCTCTTTATTGAATTTTTTTCCTGAACACAAAATGGCTGCCTAAATTATAGAGACATAAAACAAAGACAGAGCATATAAAGGGCAAGGAATATCACAATTTTAGATGAACATGGGTTGCAATAACAAAATTCTCCTGAAGAATACATGAAAACTAAATAAAAGCTTCTTGATTTAACCTCACTATTCCTAAAATAGACGACTTCTGATCTGTAATTTGGGGGAGAGTTTGTACATGAACTTCTATGATTTTCATTTCCCAGAAGGGAAGAGTCCTTATCATTATCATCTATAAACTAAAAATTCATTTGCAATTTGACCATGACATGTTCTCCAAGATACTTCCAATAAATTGGAATTAAATTTAACTCATAGTTTGTCTTTACTACTGACATAAAAATTAAGTGATAGCCATCGGTTACTTGCAATGCCAAATTCCCAGCTCACTACACAAGTAGTATTGTTCCCATGAGCTTAACAACGTTTTCATTGAATTTTATATATAAAGCTTCATCACTGTCAAATTAAATATTCATATATGTACATGCTCTTGTATTTCATAGAAAACGATTATGGACTAGGAAAGTGCATACTTCATCCATGCCAAGCTTTTTAAGGTCAACTTGCAAATAAAAAGTCCTCCTCTCCTGCTACAATTTTAAAGTCTAAGTCTAATTTAAAGTCTAAGTCTAATTTTTTCAAAATCGGATTGTCATGCTACCGTGCTCTCCAGTTGTAGACTGGCTAGTTGTAGATTTTCCTCCAGCCTAAAGTGTTTTGGTTTTTTTTCCTTCCTTTTTTCTTTGTGATTTTAAACAAAATCAAGGTCTACTTGCAATGAAAGTGCAGGTTGCAGAGGACTGAGCGTTACCTATAGCTATAGGCTAACCGGCAGTGACCGCGCAGGCAGCACCCCTGCCTGCCTCCCCCAGCCCAGCCCGGCGTATTCCCAGGCAGAGCAGGAACGAGGATTGTGCCCAGGAGGGCACGTGCGTGGCCACTCGGCTCGGTTAAGGGCCAAACGCTTCCGCTGTCCCTTGCTGACCCCAGCCCTGCTCCCCACGGAGCGCTCAGCTCCTCACACAGCAGCCTCTGCACCCAGCAACCGCTGCCTGGGTCCGACCCACCTCCTCCTGGTCCCATACCTGGTCGTATCCTGGCTGGTAAATGATGCTTCAAAGCACGGAATAAAAGCTGCTGTGATGAACCGTGACTGGTCTGTACAGAAGTTTCTCCCTAAGTAGCCTGCAGTCAGACGATGCCCCACTACTGGAGAGTTTTTAGATAATCTGGTTGGGGTTTTTTCTGAAGTTTTTTCTCTCTCTTTTTCTTTTTTAAATTATTTTTTCTTATTTTTTTTAACGGGAGCAGGCTGCGAGGAAGGGCCTCTCAGAGCAGAGGGACGGTGCCGGCAGCCAGCTCGCCTTTGGGGTGTTTCTTGTCAGAAGGGCTCAATCTCAGCCAGCTCCATCCCCCATCTGTGCATTTTCCTTCTCCATTTTGTGGCCATTTCTGATAAAGGCAAGTCGACGACACAGACGGTTGCTCACATCGCTCGCAAACATCTCTCAGCCCCATCCAAAAGCCAAGACCAGCCCATTGGGAAAACCTACCCCCCACCTTGTGATATTCCTGGCAATTCAGCCAGCCGAGGCTCGCAAGGGGAGCAGCAGGCACAGCCTCGTGCATCTGCCTTTAACGGGACCTCGCTCGGTGCTTTGGAGTGACACAAACAAGGAACGCCTAAGCCAGGGACTGGTGCTACTGGCAAAATTGCAGTTGGGTCTCTGAACCCAGCCCCTGCATCCCTCTACGGAGCTTCCACACAGAGGCTGCTATTTCCAGAGGCAGGATTTGGATGTGCAGCCTCTGCGTGCTGATATCACCAATTGGTTTGGGGTTTTTTTTTGTTTGTTTGGGGTTTTTTTGTTTTGTTTTGTTTTTTTAACCAGAGGCCAAAAATAAAAGCCGCATAAAGGATACAGTCAAAATCTGAACCGAGAAAAACACTGCGTGAGGCTATTACCACGTTGTAAGGAAAACCAAAGGGCAAAGCGAGGTATGTCATTGCTCGATCCAAAGGAAAGACTGCTCACAGCCCGCAGCAACACTTCCAGTGCCGCTGCGTCTGCTGCTGGGGAGGATGAGACTGAAAACCTCACGTTGTGCTGCTGTTTGAGAGTCCTCTGCACGCCCGCTGCCAGCTACCGAGGTACCTGTGCTCGTGGGCGAGGACTGGACGCTGCGCTCAAGTCGGCTTCCTGTGCGCTGCAGTGCAGGCAGAGTCCTGCTCTTAAAAAAAAATAAAGAAAAAAAGAAAGAGCGAGCATCTTTTTGCAGAAAAGCTCCAAGCACGTAGTTCTCTTTCATCCCACGCATACCGGTGTGAGCACTGCAACGCACAGTGCTGGGAAAACACGCTACAGCCCAAGGAGGGCGAGAGTGCCAGGCTTTCTGCAGCCTAAAGGGCAGAACCAGCTTTCCTGGGACTAACGGTGTAACTGAGGGTAAATGCAAGGAAATGCAGTTTACCTGGGTCTAATACAAGCAATAGAGAACACATTTATTTCTTACATGGCTCAGAGATTAGCTAATCACGGTGTCTTAATTCGCTGTTGCGTGCTGCTTCTGCCAAGCGCCTGATCCTCGATACCACGGAGCAGCAGATCATCTCACGCCGCAGACGTCTCCTCCGTGCTGCCTCCGGATCCGGTCACAGGGACAGCACATAGTCATTACGGCCTAAATGTAGCATTTCTGTAGGGTTTATCAAATACCCTGACCTGGAAAGCTTTTCTGTCAGCACTTCAGATTAGGAAAACTGGGACGGGGTAATATTTGTTGTCCTTCGGAGCAGACAAGCCGTGCTGCAGGAGCAGCTCCCTGTCCAGAGGCACCAAAGGAGTCCAGCCAGCCCCGGGGGGGGTCTCAGCACTGACCCCATACGCAGAAGACCATCGCAGAGAGGCTTTTCTTCTTTCATTTAGTGTAATGTACAGAAAGAAAACAAATACTGGGACATGACCAAAATTATCCCTTGCCAGGAGACGATAAGAAGGGAACAGACCATGAGCTAGAAATCACAGCTGCAGCAGAGGATGTATTTTTTGTGACACAGCAGCATACACTTCAGCTGTGCAGCTCACATTGACCCACAGCAAATATTTCAGCAAAATAGAAGTTTCACCTGGTACCTCTGCAGCAAACCTCCCATGGGGCTTTATTCAGGCTTCCCGGCGGGCTGGGAGAGGCCGAAATGGGCCCAGGAGGGTGCAAGGTGCAGCCAGCCCGGTGCGGGCAGGGTGGTCCTTGCCCAGGGGTCTGCTCGGCTGCTGCACATTACAGGGACAACTTTTGTGCCCTTCCATGAATATAGTTTAAGCCTTTGAGTTAAGCGGGGAAAAGGCAAATGGGATTAAAAAAATACTTACAAATAATAGTGCTTGGCACCGTCCCGCCCCATTCAAAAATATCATATATGCAATATATATAAAAATATGCATCCACCTGCATATAGGTTCTCATCATGATGTGTACCTCCTTGCACCTGCAAAACTGGGCAGAACTGCTCCTGTTACCATCGAGAAAGCTGAGAAACCAAGAACTCGCACCTGGACGGTGATGAATCCCAGCTCCCTGGCCCCCGTCCCGTGCTTGCTCTGCCCAGAGCCGTTCTTACGGCCGCCACCCCGGCGGTGCCCGGGCTTTTCACAGGGATGGCTGCATCGTGCTCCCGGCGCTGCCGCGTGGGTGGGAAGCACTGTTATTCTGCCTTTCAGACACGATAAATGGAGGCATGAGGAGACAGGTACAACGCGTACGTACGCATCAGACTCCCACATTATCCCCTGCAGAAAACTGCAGTTAAGCACTTCATTCCATATGTATGTTTTGCCCTAAATTACTAGTACAAACAGAATTTTTTTTTTCCTGATGCCAGATATCACGCTAATAACGTCTGAACCCCAAGTCTGTGCCTTTGTCACAGGAACATCTACTTTGTGCTTTAGCCATTGGCTCCAATTCCTTTTTCAACACCCTGCTCGTCCCACCTGAAAAACCTTTTTTAAAAAAATATTTTGGGGGCTTTTTTTTTTTGCATTTTCTTTTTATTGCATTGATCCTGTTTTAGCCTTATAAAACTCATCACGGCAAGCAGCCTACCAAGCCAGTGACCACACAGTACCCTGGAGTACTTTCCCTGCACTAAAGCAGCATTTCTGCTCCCTCTCTCCATCCTCACTAGCGAGCAGAGGGCAGCAGCACGGAGGAGCTGCCCGAGGCTCAGAGATGCTCGTGGTGCCAGCGAGGCCACTGCCACCCCTCCGCTGAGCACACCAGGAGCCCAGCCCAGCACGGTGCATCTGCTCGGGACACACCATAGGTTTTGGAGGGAGCTTCGCCATCCCGTGCTGCCGCTCTTCCATCTTACCCCGCACTGCAGGCTCGAACTCCAGGAAATTTTGCTGCTGCTTTCTCCTAATAGAAAAAGGGGGGCATGCTGCTTTGTGAAACACGTCATTGTGTCCCATGGAAGAGCCCACCAGCCGGGCTCACTGCATTCGTGGCTCAGGAACTTTCCAGCACCAGTCAGGACCACGACCTTGTACACGTCCACGTGGCTGGCAAACAGATTCGGGACTGGCTGTGGCTGCCTGGCTTCTTAACGTTGATAACTGCTCTGAGCAGCAGGCTCTTGGCCTCTCAGTGACCATGGAGGTGAAGGCTAAACAGGGCCCAGATTCACTCTCAGAGCATATTTTAGAGAACCATAAGGTCCATCACCCTGAATTTATTTGAATGCTGCTGATGCTCGGGTGACCAGTCTGGCTTGTGTGGTTTCCTTGGCACGGTCCCCAGAGGAAAAAACAATTTCCCAGTGCCTTCGAGTCTCCAATTCTGCTGGAAATCCCAAAGGGAAGGAGGGGTAGGAATGTGTTGACTGCTCCATGTCTCCAGCATGTTAAATGATGTCTCCGTCATAAACCAGAATGAAGGGCAGAGATCCCAAAGTACTAAAGACCCAAAGCCGTAAGTCCAAAACCCAGAGTTTTGACTTACCAGTGTGTGCCGCGGTGGTCTGACCATGCCAACCCACCCAAGAACCCGGCCTCACTGCCTGGGGTGTTGTGCTGGGCCAACGCTGGAACCCTGCCGTGTGAGCACCTCAGTTCACGCTGCATTTGATTTGATCCAAACTGTCATCGTCCTGGCAGCGGATGTCCACCAAGACTCCAGGTACCACTCCTGCTCTGCACTGGAATTCAAGGGTTTTCAGCAAATAGAGTAACCAATCTATTAGCCACCTTTACAGCTTTTCGTCCTTTTGTACCTCAATTTAGACCTCTGTAAATGTGTACCAGAATGTTCTTTTCACAGGGGAGTCTTAAGCATGGTCAAAGCCTTTAAACTTTGAAGAGAAGATAGCAGCCCATAGACTCAAAGTACTACTATTAAACAGTTCTCATAGTAAACCTTTTAGTATCATAACACTAAATTCTTTTAATAGAAAAGTACTTCTTAAGCAATTTAGTTAATTTGATTTATGAAAAAAGAAATTTGGAGAGTGTAAAACCTCAGGAAAAGAACAGCAGGGAAGGGAGCTCTGTGATTACCTCCCCCTGCACACATGTAAACTGTTGCTGAGATAAATTAATAATGAGACTTAAAGGTAATACTTCTCCATGGAGCATGTCAGACAACAGAGTGAAAGATGGCTGTAAGCCTGGGAAAGAAGAGGGCTGTGCGGTCTGAGGGCAGGACTGTGCTTCAGGAACTCTCTTCCAATACTCAACCACTTAATCTTAGGATTACCTTATTAATTAAACATGTTTTGATAATTGCATGGGGTAGAAGATCCTCAGGACTTGTTCCTCAAGACTTGCAGGTGTCATTAGACTTAGAGCTGAGCACGGCATCTGCTCAACCTCTCAGCTGAGCTGACATCCTTCTTGCCGTGTCAGAGGTCTGTGGCTGATAAAACTGCAGGCTTTTTGTTGTGCCAAAAACTCCTTCACATGGTACGAACCCCCAATGGGGAAGGGGCCATCTGGGATCCCAGGCTCTACCAGCTTGTGCAGGAAAGCAGAGATGAAACTTTCTTGTTCCCATTTCAGTCCCTGAAGCTTTGTCACTCTGGATAAATCAGTTGAGCCCGGTTCAGCTGGTAACAGGACAAAAGTGCCTGGAGGTAAAGTTAAACAAGAGGGTCTCACTTTCCATGATTTGGCTAAGTTTAACTCTTTCTACAAACCAGAATGCCTTTCTGGGCACCCGATGCCCAGTTTCCCTCTGATATTCCCTCTTACACCTCTCTGGCTGCCGTCCCAACGGAGCCCTCCGCAGGGATCCCCTCCTCACCCAAAAGCTCTTATCGCCTGGCTCAACCACCAGCTGTGCTGGAGGCTTGTGCACATCCCAATTCATCCCGCCTCTTCCACTGTCACTTCTTTTCTGCCCCAGGAGGTGTCATTCACGATGTCCCCACTCCTAAGCCATGCGAGGTGGCTGGACAGACACTGCTAAACTAGAGGGGCCAAAGGTAACATTGACTTGCTCTCATTAACAGGTAATTACTGAGGGGTTTGAAGCTGTCAGATCTGATAAATGGTCATGAAAATATTCCTTATCTTCTCTCATTTTTCCAGTTTCACTCAGAACAGGGCTCTGCTAACCAACTTCCAGTCTGGGAGGGCTCAGGATGACCTTATAAGTTCCCATATCATAGATGAGATACTAGAAGTAGCACCTCCTCTTGCTCTGAGTTGAACCTAATATCTGTTCAGACCATCATAGATGGTTTCTCAGTTGTGTTTGTACCCATCAGTCAAATCTTTCTGAGGAAATTCAATCTTTAAAATGATTTTCCCATTAACTGTCACCATATAAAGCCACCTGAAAGAGCCAGAAAAAAGTCACCTTTGAAACCAGCTCTGAGAGCAACCAACCAGCTGCTACGTGGCATCTCTCTGGGGCAATGTGAGAAAAGTTATGGCAGCCCAAAAGTGAAACCATTAGTGAAAGAAACTTCTTGAAAGTGCAGTTCCAAAGCAGGGAGGAGTTCAGAGCAGGTAACCCCATGGCCCCAGGAGCTCAGATGGTGCCCCACAAGAAGACAAGGATGTCCGCAGAACCATCGCTAGGGCTGAAAGCAGGAAAATAAGTCAATAATTGCGTAATCAGTGGCATCTTACTTTTTTTTTTAATGAACCTGTAGGACGAGGATTCCCCCCACCTCCTCTTTTCCCAGAGCTCATCTTTCACTTTGTCATGCAATTCCCAGCTGGCCAGCTGCAGCCTGCCTTGCTCCCTTTTCCATTACACACTCGGCTGCGCTGAGGACGAAAGGGCCCCTGGATTCCAGCGAGAAGGTAATTAATTGACTTTCTGCTCTCGTTGCTATGCGGCAAAGGTGGAAGCCGCAGCAGCTACAGTTCATTTTTAATCCTGGAAGATTAGTCACAAATGGCATCATTATGGAGATGATCAGCTGCCCACAATAAAGACACTGGCTCAACTAAGGGGTGCTCTCAGGACAAGCAGGGCTGTGATGAAGAGACCAGGAGCCGTAACACACACCCCACTAACCCATCAGCCAGGTATCACTATTGGTAGCTCCTCTCCCGGGTAGCCTTTCTCCTTTTCATCTTAAACCTGTCCTAACCTCCAGGTTGGGCAGAAGTCACCACTGCTTTGGTGGCTGGTGTCACCTCCCCATGCACTCCAGGTAGGAGAAAAGAAAAAACCACCACAAAAAAACCCACCAAAAACCACCCCACTTTTCAGAGCTGTAGGTAAAATAAGTGGCTGATTCTGCACCTTACGCAGCTCAGGTGAGCACCTTTCCATGGTGTGACAGCAGAGCTGTGCTCTTGGAGGCACAGACATCGCCAAGATCAGCTTCTTAGTGTGATGGTATGGCAAATTCTACCAAAATTTGTTAAAAGATCATTTTTCAGCTCAAAATACTAAAAATTATTCTGTAGCTGAGACAGCAGGACCACTCACATGCAGAAAATTACACATATATTGAAAATATGTTTGAATTTCAACTCTAGACTCACACCGGAAATTAATTCCTCGCTCTTCAGCAGCAATGACTAACTGCAAAAATAAACTCATTTTACTGGCAGAAAAACTACTAACCCAGGGGGATGCTTCCATTCTAAGCTTTACAAAGTTTATAGTAAATCCGAGTAAGAGCAACTGTTTTGTTGATTGTGCAGAGCTTCTTATTCTTCAAGAGTTGTGCATTTGCCCAATGATTTTCAACTAAGCTGCTCTTCCCTATCTGCTAAGTTGCCATTTAAGCCCTTCCTCAGTAATTGTGTTCCAGATTTTAAACAAAACTGCTCCTGATGGTGCCCTGAGCCCGCGCTGGTGGCTGGTACCTCCCCTCCCGCAGCCAGCACCAGGCAGAAAAGGGTGGGCTGCTTTGAACAGACCTTCCCCTCAAAATCCAAGGGGGTTATCTGGGCACATTCATCCAGAGAAGGGCTTCTCGCTGCGCTGGAATTTGGGGAATTCATCACGGGTCCCCATAGTAATCAGCTGCTTCTCTACAGCCCTCGCTCACTTTTGGTGATTTCTCACTTCCCCGCGGGGCTTGCCGCGCTATTTGCCTGAGAAGGTCAGGAGCAGAACAAATATTTGCCCTTCCTGTGTCTCATTCAGGGCTTTATAAGAATTAAAGTTTTATTTTATGATCAAAATCTGTATCTCTCTCTCTCTCTCTTTTCTGGTTCCTTGTTACTCTGGGACCGTTTCCTTTGACTTTCAGTTAGTACCACTGCCATTTTGCCAGCACACACATGCACGTAATACCTTGCTGGGCTCTAAATCTGATCTTAGCGATAGCACAGAAAAGCATTGTTTTAACCCCATATTTCTGGCTGTCAGCGTCAGCCCGAGATTAGAGCCCTACACACAGCTTTTATGGCCTGAAATAGAAGCAAACCTGCTTAAGCAGCAGCATTTACGTAGATGCCCCGAGGTGCACGAGTACAAGCCAAGACAACGGCAACATTACAACCAAGGAATGACGGGGGTTCAGACTGAAGAAGTCGTCACACTATGGACAGACGACCACAGTAAGAGGGTTACTACAGCAGAGTGAGTTACCACACATCACCCAAATCTCGGCACTCAGCTGGCTAGATATCCTTAGCCTCTTCCTGGTGTGCAACAAAACTTTTGGCTTAAAACATCACTGCTGGAGATCTGATGGTTCAAAAGCACCTGCTGGTGCCTTCAAGCCATTCCGTGGCTTGTCCTCAACGGTGGGCTCAGCCTCTTCCACTCACCGGTGTCCTGAGACAGACTTGTCTGCAGATGAGGGCTAATTTCTGGTCAACCTCCACAGCACTGCATGAGGAGCACGCTGTGAAACACGCTGAGAAAGGATGGAGGGAGGGCTCGCTGGCCACGGGCTGAAATCTGTCACTGGAAAGAAGGCAGAGATCCTCTTCCTGCTTCTGGTCAGGGCCATCACCAGACTTACAATGCCTGTAAAAGCGCAAGGCTCACTCCCCCGCCAGCGTGCCCAGGAGAGCCGTCTCATTTCACCGAGGTGGAAACTGCTCTCCCACGCGGACCTGAGCGCAGACGTCACATGCAGGGAGCTGTGGAGGGGTCTCAGCTGCAACAACACCAGGACTAAAGCACATCGTTAAAGGTGTCAGTTTACAGCACGCAGCTGGGCCAAGGTACAGATTCATTTTCACCTTTCTGAAATCATTGCAAAGCTTAAAAGTCATCTCTCTCACTATTCCTTGAGCAGTGAGCTGCAACCTTCATCCCTCCGTGGTGTTTACCCTGGAACCTAATGCAGGTGACCTGTATGACCATGTTGCTTGCAAACAGCTGGTTTCCTGTGATCCGCACAAACCCCGTGGCTGTATAATCAGTGGTGCAGCAGCACGAAAGTGTGTGGAGAGTAGCAGCATCCTAGGAAGCTACCTTCAGATGTTCCCAACCCCCTTTCCATCACCGTGTCCAAGGGATTTATGCTTGCATCATCAATAGCATTAATATATTTACCCACATAATTGCTGTGTGTCCCCCCTCTCCTCCCCAGCAATCTGCTATCAGAAACTGGAACAGAGGTCTGAGGTGCTCTCTAGAGCAATAAAGAAGAAAATCCAAAGCTAAAATGTGTTTTACTCTTTAAACCTTTAACACGTCACACGGATTTCATCAGCTTTGGATTTACAACCCACTGTACGTTTCCTGTACCTGACCAGGCATGCCGTGAGTTGTGGCTTGCATCCAGCTGTGCAACCGGAGCACTTCCCGATGCCCGCGATGAGACCGGGGAGCTGCTGTGCTATGCCTCTGGTGCTTCTGAATGGGCGCACGCCCTTTGGCAGAGTACTGCGTTAGGAAAGAGGCAAGTTTATTGCCTGAGCTATAACAAAATTAATTGTCTTTTAAAATGCGGAGGTGGCAAAATGTGCAGGTATGCCCTGTATGTAGACGTAACTGCTATATAAATAAACACAGCGGCTATAGTAGGTCATCTTTTTTCCCACAGAGTTACAGTACGGTGTGATTTGGTTCGTTGGTCTTATGCCCTTAGATTCTCTCTAGGGCACTTTTCCACAGGTTACTGGGCAGATACTGGAGATACAGCCCCTCATCAACATCCATCCACGCTTACTCCAGTTGCCCCTTTGCTCTTTGGGGGCCAATAACAGAGGAGCAGCCAGCTCCGCTCACGCCTTTCACAAGGGTTGAGCCGAGCGCAGTCAGAGCGATGAACCCTGAACATTTTGTTGTGCTGCTGATACGCTGCGCGGGTATTGTTGTGACGGATGGCCAAATGCTCAGCGTACACAGACCAAGGGGCTGCGATGATGTAGATAGGAGGCCCGAAGCAGCAGGAGGCAATGGGGAATTAGTCCTTGCCTTATCTCCTTCGTTCAGCGTACGTCATCATCTCTGCCGTTGCCCGATCTGGCAGGTCCCAGAAGGATGCATCTGCCAGTGCTGCTCTCCTGATAAGGGAAGCTCCATCACGTACATTTGTAGTTTCTTAAATGCTTTGCATAGCCACAACTGTTATTCTGTGTTTCTTAGGTCTAATGAGATTTGGAAAAAAGCACGCGCAACTAATTCTAATTAAAATGTATATATTGGCTGCTGGTGCCATGGTGTTCACAGTGGAGACCAAACCTGGAGGCCTGATATTTGCACGTCACAGTGTCGCATGCAAATTTATGCTGAATACTATGATATTTGGTGGGAAGCAATATGATAGTTACCCCAGGAAAAAAGTTGTCTGCACAAAAGAGTGTGGTGCACATTTCCCTCCCTGTCTCCTCCTTCCCATTCTTTAACAGCCGAGGTGAGATTTAGCGTAGGCATTTTGTGATGCTCCATACAGAGCAGCCCATCCCCAAGGGCACCATCTTCCCAGCCATACCTGCAACACATCCCCAGTCCGAACTGGAGCTTCTGCTTTCCTCCTGCAGTCGTATTATGCTGTAAATAAAAAGCAGAGCATTTTAAGGCACCGTAACCTCTTCCCCTGCACATTCCTATGGCCAAAGCGATCTCCATCACCACCGACTCAGATATCAAAACCGAAAAAGCAAGCTACAAAACAGGAGGTCAAATATTTATAGTTATGGACATATAGAAACCTTATCTTATGCACATATGTGCCTGGGAATATTTACCTACTTACCCAGGGATATTTACGTGCCTAAGGCCATCAAAATACCTGCTGCTGCAGGGGCTCTGCTGTGCCCCGCGGGGGGACGCTCCCAGCTAGAGCAAAGTGTGACTGTACCCAGCGGAGATGTCCGTCTTGCACCACTCAGGATCTGTACTTCTAAGAGTCACAGTTTTGCATTTGGCTATGCAATATCCAGGGGAAAAAAAAAGAGGGGGGGAGGGGGGGAAAGAAGAAAAAAGGTCAGGTGTGATATCTCCTCAGCTGGAAGGGGGACTAGCAAAGAAGTTTCCACCAGCACCTTTAATGGCCAACGTCTGATTCACAAGTGTGGCTTTTCTTGGGCTGAAGCTCCTAGTTAACAAACATTGTAGTATCAAATTCAACATCTGTAGTGTCAGGCGATAGCCCTCAGCTTTTGTGTTTCCTTTATAAAAGGACCCCAGGGTGAGAACACAGCAATATTATGGGAAGTTAGAGGTCCATGTCTCATTTGAATAAGAGCTGATGGCGGGGGAAGTGTACACCATGTAACAGCGGGATATGTTCTGCCTTTTAAAATTCTCTTCCTTGTTGGAAATAGACTAAAAGCAACTTCTAGACATCAAATTAGGAAAAGAAAAGCTCTGGACAAATAAGATGTGCCGATATACTCCGTTCATAGATGAGAAAAGGTCCATATTGATTCACTTTAAAAACCCATGGCAAAACACCCTACATCTTTTTCTATGTCTCAGCATGCCTATTCAAGAAGTGGCAAGGCTAAACCTTATTTTATTTACAGGTTTTGGGGAAGTTATATATTTTAATCTCTACCTTTAAATCACTGTGCCCTCAGTATTCCTGTCCATGCACCCTACTCTGATCCCACGGCAAAAGGTGGGAGAATTTCTATTGCTTTCGTGGGGAGATGGATCAGGCCCATCGGGAATTTCAGACCTTGTCTCTTTTCTGCATTTCAGGCTTGTGTGTTTAAGAATTGGCTTATTTTCTAGCCTGCTAATGTTTTCAATTACGTGAAGCCCAATTCAATATCTCTACCTGACGGGGAGGCAGCAGGAGTTGGCTTTTTGTGTTCTCTGACCTAGAGCTGACTCCATTTGCTGCCTATCTGACTAACTAGTGAAGCAGAAAATGCACACAATACAGCACAATTAATGACAGACTCTGAAAAACACACCAGATCCCAGCGGAGAGGAAGAAATTAGGCTCTTGCACAGTGAAGGAGTTTGTTGATGATGTTTTTCTATTTATAACATTTTTAAAGGGCAGGGGGGATGAGCTAGGCTTAGTGGAAAATCCTGACTATTTAATTTTTTTTTCTAAAATTAGCTTAATTTTTTTTTTAATTGAGGATGATAATATTAAAATTCACACCAGCTGTGTGGCTCCACAGAGTGCCAAGAGAGGGAGAGGGTTTCTCTGGCCTTTAACAATCTGTGTCTTGGCAAATATGGCAAAACAGTTAAATCTACATAAAGACAAATATACTCTTTAAAAATAACTGTCAAGTGATATAACTTGCTCCTCTACCATGCTGATATACTACCATTAAATAGGATTTTATGGCAAAGATATATATGAAATACATCACAGTTTGACCCTTTGCATTTTTTTTTTTCCCATCCAAACTAAACCAGAATTACAAAGTCACATTTACTTCCGTCCTAAGCACTGCATGTGTTGTGCCACATTGGAGTCAGCCAAGTGTTTATCACTATATATCCTAGAAAAACAGCAAACCTGGTCCTGCGTCTGCTCTGCTGAGTTACGCACGTGCAGCCAAGCCTTGGCCAGACACAAGAAGAGACGTAGGGAACAGCTACCTCCCATCACCACCGCTTCTGCTCCGACTGTAAACACCTCAGTTTGTAGAAAACACTAACGCTGTTTTAGCAATCACTAATTTCAATAAGTTCGTTGATGGGATGGGTCTTGTTAACTGCCTGGTCGTTAGCTGGAAATTGCTCTTGTATACAAGGTGCCTTTGGACACCCAGTATGAGCAGCATAAGGTCGTTAATGGGATGATAATACAGTGAACAGGACCCAAGGTACCAACATGAAGTCTAACAAGGGGAAAGACATCCCCATTTACACCTCCCTTCCCTTTCAGGCTACTTTATATCTTTTGAGGAGCAAATCCTATTTCTGCAGCTGTCAGCGGGACACGGGTAGTCCATACTAATATTTTTTTTAAATACTAGCTGCCCCATTTAAATGTTCAATCTAGACTTTTACTTAATTTTATCTCCCCGCCCTGGAAAGCTGCCACATGCCCTGTCCTCTCCCTTGGCAAGGGTTTCCTTAGCAGGGCTGCTCCCACGCTCCATTGTCCTCACCCACCACCTACGACAGCACGTGACATTTGGCGGTGACACAGCTGGCGCAGGATGCTGTGGGTTGCACTAACATCTAATCTCTACTCGCACTAGCTCCAGTGTAGCACCGAGATCAAGGTGAGGAAGCTGAGAACCTCTCTGGCAGCACCTCCATCAGTTATCCCAAGGGGCAATGATGCATTCACGTTAATTTTTTAAATAGAAATGCTTTTATATAAACTGCACTACATCTAAGTTACATAGAGCCAAGATCTTGCAGAGCATTAGGACTATTAAGCAGCAGCTGTGCTGCCTCCTGAATAAACACACCAGCACACCACCCGTTGGCTTCCACAGGGGATGGCAAACCAAGTCCAGTACAATTTTCTCTCTAAAGGCAGGGAAGTACACACAGACCACATCCACAGAAGTTGGTGACCATTGCAGAATGGAGCATGCAGGAGATCGAAAGCATCAGAGTTGAACTTATTCCTACAATCTTATCATTAAGCAGATCCAAAATTCAGCCTTCCAACCAACATACTTCTTTACGGCTCCCGCTTCACCCCACACGTGGTAACACTCCACGAGAGAATAAATAGCAACATTTTCATTAATTTTCAGTATGTGGTCACAAGCTTCATTCATTGTGTCGAGGTAGACGCTATTCTGAATGCACGAGTATTTGTTTCCGCACAGGCCGTATTTCATGGCCAATAGAGCAACCAGATTTTTCAAGCACTAGTAGATACATCTGCACAACAATTCAGTAGGACATGGCAGCGTTGTTCCCATCTTACCTATGAAATACAGAGCTTAATTGTATAGTCAGCTTGAAACACACAGGACCTAATTTTTTTGCAATGGAATTTAATATTCTTCGGCAACTGCTATGTTCAAAATCCAAACTCTATTGACTTTAACTGCAGACTGGAAGAGCTGTCCTACTGAAAAATCAGGTCGCAGGGTTGTGAAATAGCTGTGAAATACAGTTGTGTAGCTCTGCGAGTGCTCTTTAATAAATAGGTTTGGAAAAATAAACATTCTTCAGCTTGACAACATTGATTTTCATACAAATACCTTTTGTTCATCCTCTCCTGGGAACAGACAGTGCAGGCACTCAGCACTGTGCCCAGCCAGGGCTGTGACGAGCAGGAACGTGCCATTTGTCCCCTCCAAACTTTGCAGCATTTGCATATTTTGGCACTGAATTTTTAATTCTCTCCTCTTTACAAGAGTCATGAAAGTTTGGAGATTTGGGGGGTTTTTGTTTGGGTTTTCTTTAATGCTAATTTAGTAATTGATTATTTATTTTAGTATAAAAAATTGAAAATATTTTAAAAATTCCAGTTCCTCTACAGATCACTCCTGCTTTTCTGCATTTCCAACTGTTTATTAGGGAGACTTCTCACTGGATCCAAGTGGCAATACAGGGCCTCAAGAGAGCTTGCAAATGGATTCTAAATTGATGTTTAAAAGCCTTTTTTTTTTTTTTCTAAATGGGAGAGGCTAATGAGTTTTAATTCCTTGGAAGGTCAGCTACTTCAATAAAAAGGGATTTTTCTATTACTAGCAAGTCATCTGTTTTAGAGACCGGTTTGCTTATTTATGTATGTCCTGACCAAAAAGCATTTCATTAAGGCTGTGTTTTGTTGTTCAAGAAATTATACAGAGCACTGTTGGGGCAGGTTTTACTTTGTAAACATTCAAAAGGAAGGATAGGTGGAATGCAATAAATGTATTAGCTGAAGGCCAAAATTTGAGCATTCCTACCAGCACCCTGGTATATAAGCCATTTTCAGATGCTCAGAGTGCTAAAAACCCCCACAGAGTGGCTTAAAAACTGTAAGAAGAACAGCAGCTAGGTCTTGCTCCCGCACTAAAGCCAAGAATAAAATTTCAGATTTCAATAGATAACTTGGGCTATTTACCTGAGCGTTACCATGTCAGCCCATGGTCTGGGTTTGCAAAGCCCACATTAATGTTCAGCTCAGTCAAGATTGGAACAATTTGCAGCACAATGAACATCACTAGGTAAGGGACCACCAGAGGAGAAGGCAATCTCAGGTGGACAGGGCACACAGCCCTTTTCTCATGCTCCCCAAACATGTAGAAGTTGGACAGTCCCATTTCTTACTGCTTAAAAACGTGAAGCCAGAAAGATTTCATGTCCCCACTAATGTTTAGGTAGGCAAAGGGATTCCTGATGCAGACGGAGAGGAGAAGCTGCTTTCTCCATGGAGATCTTGCAGCCATTGCAAATCACTTGTTGTTCCGCCCCAGAGTAAAAAGGTGACACACACTATTTCTTGGAGGAGTTAAGCAGCTCTGTTCAGCCATAGTCCAGCCAGGGAAGAACAAGTTATTTCTCTGGTTTTGTCCCCAAAGTCTGGAGAGAATCATTCTCCCTCATCATCCTCAGTCCTGTCCTTTATAGGAAAGGATTCTGAAGGCAAAAGAAATTTTCCCAGTTTCAAGAACAAAAAAGGTGACACTTCTGCTTCTTGCCACCTTCCTTGGGAGGGAACCCAGAATATCAAGTAAATGGGGAGGAGAAGAGAGGAAAAACCTGCCGCCCCCCCTTAAGGAACAGCGTACACTGGAATAGAGCTTGGTGGTCTGGACAGCTTTCAGCTGCTGCTGGAGCACAGGGGAGCAACAAAGAGCACTGTGAGGGGGACTGAAGCCCTTGATAACATATCAGCAGAAGTAGAAAAAAAGGATAGGCTGGAGGGAAGGATGATAACCTGTGCTGGAGCCCATGAACCCCAGGGCTGTCCCCCACTAGAACTCCCTCTTGACAAATGTGGTCCATGCAAAGCACCAAAGCTTTGGCACTCCCTCCCAGGCACACTGCAGCTCACTGCCAGCAAGAACAGGATGAGACAAGCAGTTTGGCCCTCTGGTCCTTGTGTCCCCAAAGGGCAATGCTCCTGCAGTAGCTGAGCGCAGGTAGAAGCGATGGAAAAGCTGGAAGAGACTTGACCATGGAGGGACGATGTGACACACCTCTCCCACTGGTGCTCACCGCATGGCGGCTGCGCTCAGCATCTCACGGCCGTGGCGCTGCCTGGTGAGACCCTCTGCGCAGGGACAAGGGGCTCTGCTGGGTGCCATCCCCTTCCTTGCATAACTGAGGAGCTGCAGGGGAGAAAACCAAAAATAGAAGCCTCGGGAGTGAGATTTATTGCTTGGTTAATAACATCCTTCCTTTCCCAATGACCCCAGTGAAGAAAGGAAGGGCTGAGTGGCTTTATCTTTATTCAGTGCTGTGGTCCTTCTGGGACACTTGAACGTGATTGCATCATTTTCGGTGTCAGACTTGATAAGACGCTGATTGTGTTTCCGTGTTTTTCAGTGGCAGAGGACTCCCCCGGCAGCCTGGGTGGTTAATGGGAACTGACTGGCTCTCCACACTCGCCAGCGCGGTTCCCTTTGGCTTCCTGCTGCAGCACATTAACACAACAAATTAACATTGTAATTGCCTTTTAACTATTTATCACTGTGGAAAAGGGGGGGAAAAAATAAAAAATAAAAAGGGAAGATCACAGGCGACGACCCAAGAGATAGCTAAGGCAGGCAGGTCTCTGTCTGCTCCTCCCTTTATTTCTATTTATACCCAGCCATTAAGTTATGCTAATAAACAGCTGACCGCAGGGTATGGCAAATCCCTTGCTCAGGCACAGAAAAAGCACTGAGTTAAATATATTCAGCTTACCCAACTCACAGGACCGGTGTGACTGCTACCAAAACCATGGGGATCTAACAGCAGCTTCAGCAGCTTTCATTTAGATCTATTCGCACAGCAGAGCCATTGCAAGGGTATATACGTTTGGTGTATAGATATGTAAATCAAGCACAGGATAAACAAACCAAGGAAATTCAAACAAAATACTCAATATCAATGACTCAGACTTAATCAATTATTTCGGTAAAGGACAATTCACTGCAGTTCATAAATGGATTCATCTGGGAGAAAAGAGCCTTTTATATCCAAATAGCGGCATAATGCATCTGCCACCAATTTCTCCAGAGCAATTGCATCAAGAATAGCATTTATTTAACTCTCCCTCTCATACAATTGATTGTTATGCCATTTTCACGCATATGCAGCACTTTCTAAAGGGGATTGCATCAGGTCCTCGCATAACCTATATATTTAATCAGATTATCCAATTAAATAATACAGCCTTAAATGAAAAGTCTGCTATTCCCTCGAGCATTTCTGGGAAAGCTTTCATTGCTTGTTCTTGTACTTAAAATGTCCTAGCAGCACCGTCTTCCGCAGCTATTTTTAGGTATCCAGATATTTGTAAAACACCCATCACTAATTTCTAGATGCTGATACCTTGCTTTCCTCATCAAATTACAGCAGTCAGAAATGTCACGTTAATCTATAAAGTCACAGAGCACACAAAAGTAATTTTACCTTTTCTGACTGTGAGCAAACACAGGACGAAAAAGTGATTGTTGATCACAGGGGTTTTGTAGAGAAAGGAGGAGAATCCCACCAGGGTGTTGCGATTGCTGCCCCCCGTGTGCTGTGAAACGTGACAGCACGTACCTGGTGGAGCAGCAGCCGTGGAGGCTGGGTATCCTCTGGGATTCCCTACGACTTCCCCAGCAGCCGTCAGGATGAGATATTGCGTGATGGATTCAGTTCTTGGGGCGACTCATCGCAACTCATCCCTGGCCGCAGGACCGCAGCAGCTCTGTCGTGTGAGCCAACGGGGCCGGAGCCAGAGCCAGCTCCAGGTGGGCGATCCTTCCCGGGGGCACATGCTCCAGGTTTGAGTCTTTCTGCAGCCTTTGGAGCAAGGATATACAGGGGGAAAGGCCTTTTATCAACCCTGAGCAGAAAGTGCTGGAGATTGCAAATCTCCAGGAGGATTTCACACGTGGAAGGTCATCGCAGAGCTCTGCGGCAGAGGTAACTTCTTCCAGCAGGGAACCCTACGAGGATGGTAACACCTCTGGTTATTTTGCCTCCCAGTCCCCATCTTGGTAAAGACATGTTGCCTTACTATCGATTTGCGGTTTAATTCAATGTCTCCAAATCATTTATTTTAGCAACAATGAAATAGGTCATCGGGAGAAAGGCTGGGAGGTGTTGGGGCACAGCGGTCTCCGGTGTGGTGGAGGAAGCACCACAGTGGCTCAGCACTGCGGTTAAGTAAACGCACACACCGAGTGTTATAACACAGTGTTTTCCCAAGGGCAAAATCCGGGAAAAGTGACAAATTCAATCTAGACCGAGCACACCGAGCAGACTGGGTGACCAGACTCTGCTGGCTACTGCAGCAGCAAACTCCCTCCAAAAACCAGTCGCAAGATCCAGGGATGCTGGTGCGGCGGCTCCGCTTGCACGCCCCAACGGGACTCCACCACGATGGTCTGATGGTGAGCGCTCGGTGCTTTCTGCCAGTCTGGCTCTCGCACAGTGCCCAGGCTTGGGCAGATTCGGCAGCGCTGCTCAGAGCCCCAAACCACGTTCAGTGTTCAGGCACCAGTTGCACCACAACCACGTGAACAGACTTGGTTGCCTGTGTGTGCCACTGCCGAGTAAAACAAATGATTCCCTGGCCACTTTTCTCCATCCTTGACACTAAAAG
Source organism: Grus americana (assembly GCF_028858705.1). NCBI lineage: Eukaryota > Metazoa > Chordata > Aves > Gruiformes > Gruidae > Grus > Grus americana. The sequence continues at coordinate 4,766,736 of NC_072868.1, forward strand.
GCAATTAAAAAAAAATAATTTGGTTAATTAATATATCTGTTCTATTTCTTGTCTCCTCCCTACCACCACGCACCCCAGGAAAGCAGGTGAGAGGCATTCACCCCTGTGTCAGCTCTTGGACATTCCCCAACTCCCCAACCCTCCCCTTCCCTCCAGGGGGCAATTGGGTAGGAAGAGGGATATTTTGCAGTCATTAAAATTTCATTCTATTTTTAACCAGATGCGCTGCCATTTCGAAAGCTCCCCCGGTGAGAAGGGGATTGGCAGTCTGGGGAAGAGAGAGCAGAGGCAGCGGGGGCCGGTTGGGATGCGGGAGGCGTTTAACGGAGCAATTGTAGGAGCAGCCGGAGATGCTGCTGGCACTGGGAGGGGTTGGCTGCTCGCCAGCCTGCTCCGCGCACTGAAAAATAGCAAAGCTAATAACCTCAATTACAGCCCAGCCTCTCTGGGGGTAGCTGACGATGCCTTTGTTTATCTGAATCCCGATGTGAAAGCAAAGATTGTTTTCTGTCTGCGGGGGCATATGTTGTACAGACACCAGAGAAATAAGTGGACCACGTAAGGTTAACTATACTGTCTTCCAAAATTCACCTTAGATGCTGACAGCTTTAATATACCTTAAATTCTGGCTCCTTGGGGCTCAAAGTATTTTAACTTGGCAACCAGAAGGCAGTAAGTCACCTGGAAGGTGGCTACTGATGTTTCAGCCTTGCTAGGCTTTCACCCGCACCCGCTGTGGCTGTACCATAGCCTGCACTTCCACTGCAAAACTCATCATAAAAATGGGTCTTATAGCTTTTTAAAGAAGCTTGGAGCTAGTCCGTAACAGTACGTGGGGACTGATTACCAAAATATTTCTTTTATGAATGTGTTAGATAGGGGTGCCTAGAAGGAATAGGCACAAAGAAAACAGCTGTCTGTTGATACACATCTCTGTTGAGCCATACCTCAAAGGATATTGGAGATTTAAGCAACATTGTTGGACTTCTTGCAATTTTCCTCCTTCGTTACAAATCTAGTCTACATTCAGGAAATCTGGAAGGATCAGGTAAAGGGTCCACTACCTTCATCATCAGACACAGGACCAGAAAATGGAGTACGCAGCATCTATGCAGGGACGAGAAAAACACAACATGTTGTAGAGAGGAGGTCTGCCTATATCACCATGAAGAAAAATTAACTACAATAGATTTCATAGAAGATGACTGTCACTATAAAAACCTTTGTCATATTTAAGCACCATTCCTGATGATAAAATGAGCAACGCTTTTGTTTATGCATGGTTTCCCTCTGCGTGTCACTGGACACAGAGCCCTGCAGGCTCAGCAATTCAGTTGGGTCTGCCAGATGGTCCGTACGGATGGTCCGCCATTGCAATTTTAATGCTGTTTACCGTGCTGCAAATCCATTTTCTTTTTCTACAAAAAGCCGTAAAAAGGCTTGCCAGGACCATTCGGTTACAGGTTCCCGCTCAGTCCGTCAGCACACCCGAGCAGACCTGCCACCTGAGGTGCTTGCAGCAATATTCCTCCAGGTTCCATTCGTATAAATTTCAATGCGGGTGAACTTACGTAACGGAAGTTAAATTTTCTCAATTCCCTTACGAAGCAGAGGCAATCAGCCAGCACTGTGTCCTGTATACACACATGAGAAACACAAGCCGCGTTCATCTACAGCGGTGTAAATTGAGAAAACATTTAATAATTCCCAGTTCCCACTCACCAGACACTAGATGGAGGGACAAACCGCTTCTTCCTGGTATAAGTCAGGAAAAGCGCACAATGCCACCCACTTTTTGGCAACCTGAAGTTGGATGGGTTGTGGATAACTCATTACCAGGATGCATTAGATCAGGTTTACACAGATTGACAAAAATCCATCACTCCTCGCAGCAAACAAAGGATAGCGAGGTTATGCTGTCAATATGTTTTGCCTATGAAAAACCAGAATCTAACAAGCAATATAACAGCTCAGGTTAGATACCCCTGCCTCAGGCTAGGAGTCAAGTCTTTCCTTGGCTAAGAGAGCCTTGCAATTTAACCTTTGCCTGATCTCACACACGACTGGCTCTTAAAAAATTACAGCAGAAGAATTGTGAAAAAAGGAGGGGGCAGTTATTGGACCTCTGACCTCGTTCGCTAACGTTAAATAACAAGACACAGACGGGTGGAGGCTGGGGGCTAGCACTAAACCGCACCGTGGGCATGTGCTGGTTTTCACTAGCCACGAAGGCACGTTGGAAAATTCATAGGAACCCATCATACAAGACCTGTAAAACAAAGCAGATGCCATTGCCTCGTCCTCGCTACGGAGCTGAGCATCACCCGACCACAGGTCTCCGACCACGCTGCACCAGCGCTGCATCGCTCACCAGAGCCTGCAGCATTCACAGCCCAACACCGCTGGCTGTACCTTCTGACTTCAAACCTTTTTTCCTCCTCTAAAGACAGTAAAAATTGCACGGAACTTAGAGCTGGAGGTTTACCCTGTGCATATTACCTGATTTTTCAGTCAAATCACAGGAACACCAAACACATGCTTAGGTTCATCAGCCAAGTTCTCCCTAAACACCTCCAGTCCCCAGGACCCCAAATCCTCTTCTGCCCCCACACTGCTGCAGAAACACTTGCTATTGCTGCCACGTTTTGGCACAGCGATGACAACTGTGATATTAATGTCCCCAGCAAAGGCAGCCAGGGCAGCAGAGGAAATAGGGGTGGCGACAGGAATACTGAAAGAAAAACTGGGTTTTGTTTGTGTGTTTAACGAAATAATTCAAGGAACATCAAGGTCAATAGAGGCTTAAGGGTGCACTTAGCACAGGTTAGACACTCCAGTTCAAAATACCTGCCTGGGTGATGGAATTTGGCCTGTCCTCCTGCAGAAGATTTAGTTCTCCCCACAGCATCTTCACTCTCGCCCTTTGCTGAGGAATTACAGTTTGTCACACTTTGCCTTGGCACCTGCAGAGGTGCTGACAGAGCTCTGCGGGGCACCCACACCCCAGAACCAGGTCACCAAATAAGTACTCGGCACTAACGAGGAGGGTGAGCCAGAGGTGACACCAAGCAGCCAAGAACCAGCCTGGAGCTCCAAAGGAACAGGATTTACAGCACCGTCCCCTGAAGCGGTGACAAAGCCAGGGTGGAAGCACCCCCCAGTGCCATGGTACAAATGCTGGTGTTACTGGTGCCAGACGGAGATCTGACCTTAACGTTTGAAGACAAAGTGGGTAACTGTGTGCCCCCTAACTCCAAGTTTAAGTAGCTCTGTGCTTAAATACAAGGTTCAGCTAAATGACAACGTAGCAAGTGAATGAGCACAATAAATTGAGCTTCAATGTTTAAGCTTAGGGCAATCGCAGACAGTAGAGGATGGTTCCCACCCCCCAATAAGAAGAGAAGGAAAGAAAGAAGAGGGGACAGTGCAGATACTGTTGATGTTTCTGGGAGATCTGTGGGCTCCAGGCTGATTAGCAGTTGACGGTGTTCTTTCTGTGTCAGGAGAAGATAAGCCTGGAGCAGAGCACTGCAGGCAGCTGATAGCAGCAATTCCCAGATCAAGGCTCGTGGGGGCTGAGGATGCGGAGCAGGGAAGATTTCCCAGAGAAAACGACTTGTGATGCTGAATGGTTCTGAAATTTGCGAAAAGTGCCTTGAGCCTACTAAATAAAAACACGTCACTGAAATCTTCTTTTCATCCCTATGGAAAACAGTTTTATTTTAAACAGAAAGCAGTATCTCCCAAATTCAAGCCCAGATACATTTCAAATGTAGTTCAGTTTGCCAAATAACAACTCCTCAGCCATCGCTTACAACCCTAACTACTTAAAAACACGCAAGTTTATTCTTGAAAACATCATAAATCTTGCACCGCCTCCCTATACATTACCCTTATCAAGAAAGGGACACAGACTTCATTAAAACTACAAAAAAAAAAAAACAGTTTTAAAACAAAGCAGGCAGTCACGAGCTGTCTGGAAGTTTACATGGGAGCATAGGTGGCTGTAAGGACCTACGCATATTTGATTTTTTTTAGTCTCTTAAAAAAAAAAAGCTTTGGTATGAAGTTTTAAGGTAAAATTAAGCAGTTTATTTGGATACCCACACCACTGTACAGGGATGCAGAGTATGTGCTGGTGGTTTCCAGATGGCTGTGAAAGGCCTCTATCACTTTTTGGGTTTCTTTCCAAGGGTGTTGTACACATCATTTTATTTTATTACAGGCCAGAAGGTTTAACCAAATCTGGTGTCCCTTTAGATACAAACATACTCCTGCAAGAGATCTTACAATATGCACAGACCAAAATACACCAAAGAAATACTGCAATCCTATTCTACACGTGGTATCAGAGATGCCGAGAGGGCCAGCGATGTGTTCGGGGTTGCAATGACGTTAATAATAAAACCAAACCAAACCTCATCAACCTCATCCCATTCACTCACCACATGGCTCTGCTCACCAGTCCTGCTGGGGGAGGATCTCGCGGGTCTGAGCTATATCAGATTTAGTTTCTTCCCCTTCCTTTAACTTGGGATTTCTGAGCTTTTCAAGGAAAGCAACAGTTCAGACAATTCAAGTCCTAGCCCTGCAGATGCTTTGGAGCGGAGGCGCCAGCTCAGCACCACAGACCAGGGAGATGCAGGTGACTCGGGAAGGGGTTCGATCAGCACCAGGGACGTAACTGCTCTCCTGCAAACAACCTCAGCTGTTTACCACCACCAAAAGGACAAAGCGGGAGCTCCACCAGCTCCTCGGTCATGCAAAGTACTACAAACCCCAAGTTGTCATGGAAAATAAAGACACAGAGAGTTTCCAAGCCTCGAGCAGGACCAGCCTCCCCCAGGCAGCTGGGCAGCGGAGGGGCCCTGCATTTCAGACAGAGCATCAAGCTCATTTCTGTGTAATAGCCCTATAATTTAGATATCAAGCCCAGGCCAATGAGGGCTCAGCAGCCACAATCACCGCAATTTTAGCCATCCAACCTAGCACAGAAACCCTTCTGAAATCCCCTTTTCCTAGCACATTATCTTTAATCATCGGCATAATAGAGATTCACTTTGAGTCCTCAGCTGCATTTTCTTCTTTATTATTCACAGTGCTGTATTTTCCTCAGTAATAAACAATTTTTCCCCATTCCATTTTGCATTGATCCACCTCAAAGTTCAAAGAGAGTCTTTTAAGGTTTTTGTAGCTCTGCGTGGAAGCTCCTGGCCAGTAATGAAGACAGAAACTCAGGGCTTTTACCCAGAAAATTGAATTGCACAAAGCCACTGCCAGGAGAGCACCCACTCTTTGTTCTCCTTCAGGTAGCATCCCTGGAAATTTGACAATTATTTGCAGCCATTTTCCAACACCATTTTTCTCCAAGAACCCAAATCCCACCATCAAGGATTGCTCCAGCGCGTGCCCTGGCTCTTCAGTCCGATGCTCAGTCTGTCCCACTCCCAGAGGAGTTTCCACATAAATATTTTGTTACCAGAGGTCTGGGCTTCACCTCTCTCCTCTGGTACCTTCTCCAGTACTTTTGGAACAAGCAGCCTCTTTAAGCAATATCAATAGTCTCAACTGTTTAAAAAGAAAGGTGCCAAAACATGAAATTAATCCAGGCTGTGTAAATACACAGTTTCCCCTTAATTGACTCTTTAAATGCGCCTGTATCAATGCAGACACCACAGCAATGTATCAGCTTGCAAGACTGAAAGGTCTATTCCCCCCTAGAGGCATCTGGGCTAACATTTCATAAATTACAATCATGTTTTCCTTTTCTGTTAATATTTTCATTCCAAAGGTCATTTACCACACACACGCACACTCACAAAACGGGGGAAGGTGAAGGAAGCTGCTTGATTCCCAGACTTGGGAATCACAGTCACTCCATTAATGATCCAAATCTACACTCTTACTACAAAGACATATCTATCTACAGCCAGCGCACTCACCTAGAAAAGGCTCTGTTCTTTAGATCTACACACGGATGAACACCCAGGCTATGGGAGCAGGTGCGAGCCACTTCTCTACACGTGTGTTTGCCTACTGAAGATATCAGATTATCTTTTCTCAGGCTGGGTGCTTGAGTTGGGCACCTTCACCCTACGCTAAGGCAACCAACCTTCAGCCCCCAGCCATGGACAAGGAGCAGCAGCCAGTCTTGCTCAGGAGGGTCACACAGAACATCTCTCCTCTTCCCTGGGGAGCAGAAAAGACCAAGCCACACAGCAGCCATGGATCAGTACCAAAAGAGGGACCCCAAAGGCGACCGGGGTACTGAGCGAGCTCTAGTTATTGCCCCAGTGTGAACTGGGGTCTCTGACAAGGGATGCTCGATCCCAGGAACCCAGGCATTGCCTGAGCAGCATCTGGGTGAAGACAACGTTGTTTACACGTGCGGAGCTGAAAGCCTTACGTGAACGGTTAATTCCCTTTCCGAAACGTCTAAGGAACATAACATTTTCTCTTACTATTATCATATTAGCCTGAGAAGGTTTGTGCTCCCCATCCTAGAGGGTGTCAGAAGCTTAATATTAATTAAATAGCAGATTTAAGGTTATTGCTCATAATCACAGCTGTGATCTGAATTATTGCTCGATGATATTCCACTTTTGCCCGCTTGCCGCTTTTGATTGATTATTTGCATTTGCTGGTTTATAATGTGCATGTATTGCTTCAAACAGAGGCATCTTTTTTGATTCTAACTGCATTACATTCTCTGGTCAGATGATGGATTGGACTTTCGAGCATACCATAAACACCAGCCCGTTCTTCCCAGCGTGATATGTATCTATATTCCATATTCACTCTTCAGTGTATCCTGTATTCAATCATCCTTATATTCATTTCTCCTGATATTATTATTATTAGCCTTGGGGAACTTGTTTTATAGGCTATTTAGTTTGAATTAAGCATGTATGTCAGTCGTTTCTTGTTTCTAAAAGAAAACAGATGATAAATTATAGGATTTACCCCTAGACTCAGTTTTGCTGTAGTTTCCATCTTTACCTATATCTAAATATTATTACTACTAGTAAAACAACTGTTAGATTCTTTGTCAAAGCCTTCCATGCACACATTTACACAAGCTTTTTACTAGATTCATTAGGCACAATTGGAAATCACTTTTTCTTTCTACCAACTTTCTTGTTTAATCTGATATAGTCTCAAGAGAGAAAGGTCTTTTGCCATTTTTCCCCCTGTAGGGCTCACTGCCACTTCCCAAAAATAAATTCATGGCTTGATCACAACATTGATTATTAGTTCAACCACATTTCATCTTCATTTTAAGCTGTCTATACATTGAGACTTATTGAAATTTCAATTACTTTTAAACAAACATACTTGGTCATCTAGGAACAAGTGAACGTGCAGACGCTTACTCCGGATAAGAGTCTCACAGTTCTTTTCATTCATTTTTAACGAGATCCGTTACGGTGCTGTTAGTGCAAATTGATATGCACACAGAGTCAAATGACCACGTGGGCAAGTTATAATGAAATGTTCAGACATACGATCAGATGATCCCCTACACTCCTCTTGATGCAGCGTCATTAGATTTTAATGCTTTATCTCCTTCCCACAAGTTTTGTAGCAAAGCACACCTCAGATGACACGATACTCAAATTGCTCCCCATCATCCCTGTACTTTCGCCTCCCACAGATGACTCAGAAATGTCTCTGGGGATTTCTTGAGTAGCTGGCATCCTTTGTGAAGGAGGGGAGCACGCTATTGCCTGCTGTTCTGCACCCCTTTGGAGCAGAAATGAGTCACTGGTTCCTATTTTTGCCTTGAAGCCCACAGATCCCTCTAAAACTGCTGAGAAGGGTCACGTTGCAGACAGATAGCATGGGGAACATCGCTCCTCCGCTCTTTCCCTGGTTACTACACAAACTCGGTGACTTCTCTTTACCCCCGATTCATACAAAAGTTTTTCAGGGTACTATTCATTGGGTGTTTTTGGGTCTTTTTGCTTCAAGTTTCCAACTCATCCTAAAATCAGAATGATGCATTTACAACACACTGCCTTCTGGAGGCATTTGCTGCAACATGACAGCCCTTCGACTTAAGCAGTGCAAGCCGGCGCGGTTGTGTCACATACCATCGGACAAAGCCACACATTAGTCAGCCACAGATCTCCAGGAATAGAAGTGAGCAGCCTAATGCACAGAAGCGGATTATGAAACTATTCTGTCACATCTGCACTAGAAGATTAAAAGCTGTCAAATGATTATCATCATGGAAATGGGTTCTCTAGCAAGGTGAAGATTGGTAGCAGCTGGGACACCACCACCAGAGCCAAGTACTGACAAAACCAGCAGATTATCTGCTTTCTCTATCATTTTTACATACACTTCCAGCTACCTGAGCAGAGATTAAGGCAGGGAAGCCTTAAATCAGGTACAATTTTTCAGATAGAAGTTTTCCTCAGCCTGCAGTATGCAGTAGACACGATATTTGGGAAGGAAAGGCAAAAGAAGTCTTATCCTTCCAAATCTGGTTACAAAGCAAAGCAGGTGTGAGCCAAAATACGAACAGAAAAATGTCAGCACCCACAACTGGAGGCTATGCATGAAAATATTACAAACAATTTAGATGACAATCCTTGCTCTCTGCAACTCTGTAAGTAGCATATCTAAGCAAAATGATTCTCTGCACACTGGCAGAATGCCTTTAAATCAAAGGAATAAGAAAAGAAGGCAAGAAGCAGTCAGCAATGCACGCTCCTGGTCCCCTGATGTAGCAGCGGGCATCCCTTCGCAGCATACTGCCACGCAGCCCTTGGGCTAGGCTGGGGACTTAGTCAACGCCCCTGCAGCCAAACTCATCAAGCGGTGACTCAGAAATGGCTTTGAGAGCAGAGACATCCTTGCGGATAGGACTGCGGGAGGACGAGGCACAACGTGTTCTCTCCATTTAATCCTTGCCGGTGTAAGTAGACTATAGGACTCAATTTGTTGTGGTAGCTTTAAAAAAATAAAATCCTTTAACCACCAGAGAAGCAATATTTGTCCCTGTGTATTGCATCCTGCTGCAGGTATTCACACGTGCATATGCCCGTACCCAGGACAGCGTGGGCAGAACAGGAGGAACTGTGTGCACTGAGCGGTGGAGAGGATGTGAGTTCAAGATGAATTATGTTTCTGTCTCATTAGCCTGCCAGCTGCAGCTCTCTGATGGTAGAGGTACTCGCCAAGAGTCCCGATTCGTTGGGTCATAGGGATCATGGGCTTTAGGACACAGGGGAGGAAGAAGGCAGGGGTGAAGATATTTTTATGCCCGACCTTTCTCAGAAGGTCAGGAGTTAGGGGGTTGTTTCTTTAAAGATCCGGGTCTTGATCTCAGAAACAGCCTTACTGAAATGCTACAGCACAGCAATAGCATTTTTAGGTACTTTTGTAGGGTAATGACCCACCAAGTATCACAGGCAGATCACCGTCCAGTATAAAAACCATTACTCGTAATAACACAGATTAAAGTCATGAACAGGCAGTGACGGACCTAACTAGAAATTCTAATTAGCTCTTCGGGACATATTTTGGATTCATTCGTACCATTATCCACACAACCACTGGAGAGAGAGCCACCCATAGCTCCGGTGTCACCCTGACCACCACTGAAGCCCCTGTTTCAAATAAGAAACTCCACAAGTAAGTTCATCAGCAGGTAAAAGACCTCAAGATTTTGGTGTAGTTCTTTCTGCCAAGCTGGAGAAGGGGAAGTACAGCATGGGAAACCTGTTCAGAAACAGTACCTGTACCCGGGACCTGCAGCCTGCACTTGTGAGCTTCATTAAAAGTACACAGATACACAAAACATCTTGTGAATTCCTGGGGATTCACAGTGTGAGCTTCTCCTAAGTGAGCACTCAGGAACATTATGAAAAAGTTAGGACTCTTAAATAAACATTCATGCTGGGCACCTGATTTATAAATTTACTGTTCAACCAAAATAAAAGCAGAGCCAGCTCACCCCCCGCAGCCAGCCACAGCACAGCCTCCCAGCCGGGTTCATAACAAATGGCAGGAACAACCTACCTGCTCAATTATTCGCAGAAGTTATCCAACAGATACATCTTAAATAGTAGTGAGATGGACAACATTTTAATCAAGCTTAGTATTTTGATTAATAAGCAACAATCCACAGCACTTCACACTCCACAGAGAAGGGGGTATCCTTCTAACAAGGAGTAATCTGAAAGGAAACTTCACCAACAGAAGTTTGGGTTTCCCAGTCCCTGTATAGTAATGACAATCTGGCTACTCCAACTTTTTGAAGGTTATTTACATTTTTAACCCGCTACCTCGAACATGGTAGGTGCAGAAGAAAAGACCTTCCTGAGCTGGAGAGCCCAAAGTTTCTGTAAGTAGAGCAGGACACAAAGCAAATCAATTCAGCTTGGTTCTTCAGCAGGTTCCATGCTTCAAAGGGAGATAATAAAACTCAAACACACCAACATCCCTGCTTGAATATCCATAGAGGGAAGCAGGAGATAGGTGAATGTTGTTACACATTCCAGTTGACCTGCTTAGTGTCCCACATGGTTTGTAAAAGGTGTTTTCAACAAATAGTATTAACTCACTTTGTTTCCTACAAGATACTGATTTCCAATATTTTTAACAAGTCCTTTGAAACACACTGTGATGTGTGTATTTATTGCTTGAATAGGTCTGAGGTCTCAGGTGCAAAAGACTGCCTGGGGCTACACGCCTCTCTCCACCACGAACTCGATTAAAGGAAAAAAGCAGACTGATACACAGAAGAACAATTTTACAGTTACAAGAAACAAACCTGTTTGGATGAGAGAGGAGCAGAATTTTCTCCCCTTTGCCATATACATCTCCAAATGTTCATTTGCTGCCAATAGTTCGGCAGGAAAATATTGATTATAAGAAGATTTGGTTTCTCAAATGAGCCTTTAATTTGGTGGACCTAAAGGCCACATTATTATCTGCACTCCCGACTGAACTTGCCCACGTCCTTTTCTTTGAGATGAGCTCTCTTCCATGCAAAATCTGCCACACTGCCTTATTTATTATTGACCCGTCACAGTTTGGAAACATAGCTTAAAATAAATGAGCCTGAATGCCATGGCTGTAGAGTTATTAAACTGCCTGGCATTGAGGAAATTGCTTTTCATAAACACCCTGAGCTCCTATGTTTTTTTCCTTAAAGTGTTTAATACAGTGAGAGTCCAAGTTAATCTGAATCAGTCTGCAGACTGAATTGCTAATGAGAGGGGAAGATGTATTATCCTTCAATATCGGACGACTGAAGTTAGAGGACAGAGCAAAGAAAGGAGTTTCACAATATACGAATAATATTCTTTCTACTTGCTGTCATTTGATGCACTAGGCTAATCAGTGAAAGAAGATGCCTCCATTTTCTTGGTAGGTGAGACCACACAGCAGATGTTAATTTCAGGTCTCCTCCACCATGGATCCAAATCCAGCTGCCAATACCAGCACCGTTCTGCTGTTATCTGCACACCCTGGCAATACAGATGTTAACAGCTGAACGAAAAATAAGACAATGATTTCCACATTACTGTGCAGAGCCACAGAAGCACAATAAGTATTCTGTAGTAAATTCCCCATTTAATATTTTCCCTTGGTAGCACCCAGGCAAGCCCTTTCTGCGCTAGCAGAGGCACCCAGAGAGGGGTGTACACAGGTAGGTGTTCCAGTCCATGCAAGTTTGATTGGAAAGCCAGATACATTGTCCAGATGAATGGTACGTGGATAGCGTGCTTCTCTGTACCGAGTCAGACGGAGGACACCAGATCTAGACCAATTCATTAGGGATGCCCACATGATGTCTTAAGCAGTCCAGTTGCTCTTTCAGGATGGAGCTGCCTCCACCTCACCACAGTTATTACACAATATATACCAAAGCTGAAGTTTGAAAAAGCTCTTTGTGCTCCTCCTGTATGAAACAGCTAGAGCTGCAGGACAGGGAGATGGCAGGATACCCTGTCCTACCTGTACATTTGGCAATCCCACTCCTCAGTGCCGGGACTCATTTCTTATTTGTGCCATTGTAATCATGCTATGCTTCAAAACAACCCTGGACAGTCTCCATTTACCTAAATCTTACCATCTAGGATTCCAGACAAGAAGTGGGCTGGTGAATATTTCCTATCCATACATCCACCTTGCATCCGTTGCTCCTTAACAGCCCCACAAGTACTGCAGATTTGAAGGGGGTCTGAAGCCTGACCACTTCTCCAGCCTGACATGGAGATGCAGTAGCAGAACCACCCCCCTTCTGCACTTTACTCCCCAAACAGGGCTCGGAGGGAGGAGGGAACACAGTCGCCCTTCTCACCTGTAATAATCAACGTGATATCAAGGAGGGCTCCCTGGAGATGCCTTTACATCAGGTCTGAAACGAACAATGACATTTCCAGTCCTCATCCCATTTTGTGCCCCAGCAGGACAAAGGGATGAAAAACAGCAGCTGAAAACACAAAACCTAAATTGTCCCGGGTTCATTTAACTTGTGAGTTTGCATCTACACGATGCTAAAATGAGGCCAACACTGCCTGCCATCTCTTTACGAGATGTAAAACCGAAGTGAATCCTTTGTCAATAATGAATTCCTGTTTGCAATGCCTCTAAATTGAAGAAAATGAGTATTTCTTTTTCCTCTCGGAAAAGCCACGCGGTACCCCAATCGGGGTTGCTACGCAACCACCTCCTGCACATGGCTGATAACACTCACGGCATTATTTCCCCGCCTGACTGCGCCGTCAGAACAAAGCCCAGCTAATGAAGCTTTCAAATGCTCTTGGCTCTGCCTTTGACGGTTCAACACGGGTTTTCCTTGCATGTATGTGACAGTTACAGCAGCGACTCAGTGTCCCCTCCAGCCAGGGATGTATCCAGAGCTGGACAGAAGACATGCCCGACGGACAGGATTGGAGAAGAGCAGTAAAACGCCCAAAAGATGCAACCAGCCTCCAAAATGGAGGGCAGCCTCACACACCACAAAACAAGGTGGTGACGATGAGGACCTCTGAAACATTGAGCCATCAGCATTACAGACCAAGCCATACATCCTCCAGTTCCCATTTATCCATCAGACGTAACGCCCTTATCACACCGCAGCTGCTGCCTGCCTGCGGGTATGGGTTCAGCAGGGATAAACCTCCCCACCGGCATCTGCAAAAAGGGATGGGGCAAAGATGACTCTCCAGGTTAAGCAGCTGTTCCAGTCCCTCGAGGCACTTACAGATTTATTTTTTTTTTAACAATCTGTTGAAATAAATTTGACCGCGATTTTCTTACACGGCATGTGTAAGCAAACCCCTCTTCCACTAGACAAGTAGGCGTAGCGAGAACCACCATCATTGGCACGAGTGCCAGCTTCCCCCACAGACATCTCCTCCTGCTGTAAGAGCACGCAGCTGAAGCAGTCCCATTCTGTAACTGGGACAGTCTCTCCCTCCATCACCGCCAGATCTGCCCCGCATGGAGTCAGTCACAGGGACAGCCCCATTTCTCAGAGAAGACGCTTGGTTACCCTCCCCATTTTCGTACTGACAGCCAGAGCTGGTTTCTTCTTCTGCAGCAGATCTACCCCTTACCAGTTCATTTCACAGGAGAGCAGAGTACAGTGAAAGGGAGAGCATCTCCTTGGCCCTCCAATACCTTGTCTACTTAATGGGATCACTTTAAATACACGTGCGGATGCCATGCAATCCCGGAGCGACGAGGCAGTGAGGACGGGCTGACAACACACACAGTGCGAGATTGCTAGAGTGCACAGACGTACCTGAAAAGCTTAAACGGGGACAAATCCTGGTAGCTGAATGCTTTCTAAGCAGCACATGGCTCCAAGCATTGTTTTAATTAGGAGACTACCATGAACTAAGGGCATGAATTCAAAGTCCAGTGACTATTCCGCACTCTGTGCTATTTCAACACACCCGGGACGTGCAAAGTGCAGCCTGAGAGATGCCAACGTAAGGTGGGTGCCTGTCCAGAAACGCAGGGAAAAACTGCAGCTGCAGAACAGTTATTTAAATTATTTCCTATGTGAGCAAGTGCTAGAAGGCACCGATTACCTGGAAGAAGAGCTGGGGACAAGTTCTTCCCACACCAGAGAGCCGGGTTGATTGGCCAGGGCCAGAAGCACGTACACCCTTGGACAGCAAAGCAGCATGAAGAGCAGCAGCTGGGGGAGATGGAACCGGTAACATCTGCCAACCATAAGACAACCTGAGGGATTAATCTTGCTCTTAAAGACATAAGTTCTGCAAACAACCAGGTAAGATCACAAGAGAACGCAGCACCCAGGGGATCCAACCCACCCCTGCTTGAGGTTTAGGTTATAGTAAAACAACCCACCTGGCTACTCACCCGCCGTGACTCTGCCTTGCTGGGCTGAGCTGAACAAAGCGCAGCGTGAGTGCTTTTTGTTGGAGACAAAATTATCTAACAAGAGACAATTACATGACATTACCATTAAAAGCAGCGTGTGGAGAGAAAAAAAGCAGTGTGTGGAGAGGGGGAAAAAAAAAAAGCTTTAAGCCTGTGTATCCTGAGGTCTGCAAATCCCTTTTTCTACCTTTGTACAAAATAGGTCTCATTTAGCCCATTTGTTCTGTCCCAGCCAGCCAAAGTGAAAGTAGGATTGATCGATTTGTTAATTACAGTAATTTTATCTTAAATACAGACAGCTGAGTGTTCATCAAGTCACAAATTCGCCTGTTACTGAGATACCTCCCCCCTGCTAAATAATTAGGGATAATAAGTGGCTCATAATAAATGCAACCCACAACAACACGCTCCAAGAGCGCAGTGCAGAATCAGGAGGGCTATTAGGGAACCCCCAGGTCTATTTCTCCTTTTGAAGAAAACAATGCAATATCTTTAATTGTCTCTCTTGAAACCCTGAGCCAGCTCTGCTGGTTTGTTATAAGTGAAAGGCAATTATTCCACTTTCCGACTGCCTCTTGTGTCCAGAAACGGCTTACTACAGAGTCGTCAGCACAGATAAGAGCAACTTTCCCCGCCTGCGCTGACTAGGCACATACAAAGAGCTGAGACAGGAGGCAACACAGGTGGGTTACGGATAACCACGCTCCTCAGGACATCTAAAACTCTGGGTAAGGCTCAAAAGATTCAGTTTCAACACAAGTCCCAAGCTGCCCATGCACAGCTTGGAGCACCCATCCACCACACACGTGGACCAACATGAAGTCCATTCAGTACCGAAGGCTCAGGTCATCGTCTCGGCACAGAAAGGGCAGGCTAGAGATAGCTGATGGCAAGGGAAAACAGCCTTTGGCTTTCAGCCAGTAAAGGATGGAGAATCACTGGAGCAGGTTTCTACTGCAACCTGCCAAGAACAAGGTTTGGGATGAGCAAGGAGAGGACGGCAGAGCTTGTGCCCATCTGCATCTCTTCCAAACCCTGCAAAACAAACAAAAAACCCCCAAACAACTCCCATAGTACACCTACACCCTCCATTTCTGTTGATTTTCTTCCTCTTTTCCTCCTTTATCTCCTAGTTAGTTACTCCAAGTTCACCATCCAGGCAAGCAGGGACAGCTAAGAGGGTCAGATAGGTGAAAACATCACTACAAGTTCCCTTCTAAGGACCAAAGGGATTTCCTCCCCACTCCCATTCCTTAGACCAGCCCTCGGATAGAGCTAGATAACAGAACATAGCATGGGGAAAAAAGTTTCAACCCTTTGAGCTCAGTAGATCCTGTGAGGTCCAAGTGATGGGTGAGGTCACCTGCCCTCCCCTGGACAACAAGGACTTGGGAAGGGACAGTCAACATAAAGCTGCTTCAAAAAAAGACAGTGTTTGTCACGACACACACAAAAAAACCCAAAACATAGAAGCTTGAGTTTGTAGGGAGTAGAGATGGCTGGGGAAAACCATAGGAACTGATCCTGCCATGGCCATTTCCTAGCCGCTGCACATTTTCTTTTCTAATAACTTAAAATATTGAACTACGGCCTCTTATTTCCCCTCTCCCCCAAGGTGACGGCATCTGAAACCCTCATGTGCAACCAAGACCAGACAGGATTTGGAGAGAACTTTAAAGTTTCATTCTCTAGCATGCAAAACCACAGATGTCATTTGTCTTGTTTTCAACACTAGGAAGTGCACTAGGGGAAAGAAATAGATTTAATCAAATGCAACTGTATTTTGTTTACAACAGTATTTGCCATCATTTACTTACTTTGCTCCAGGAAATGTATTTAGTTGTTTTCCTACAGCATTTCCCTCCAAGGGTTGAAGCTTCATTTGTTCCTGTGAAGACCCTGTATTTCTGCAAAGATTTTTTTTTCCCTAATACGTGCTATTTCAGTTCCACTTTATCCACAAATATATTTAGTCAACCTTTGCGAGATTCTTTTATGCTATGTTCTGTTATCTCAGCACACCCGACTAAGTTGCATACAGAATAAATACTGGGCTTTTGTTCTGAGCAGGGGTGATAGCTGTGTAATGATCAATCAAAAAATGCCCTTGGGGATGGGAGAGATTAGCACTTTGATACTGCTGAAGATGAATGGGTGAAATGAGTTTGATAAGCTGGTGTTTTCCTCAGATAATTGCTCTGACAGCTTTCTAAAGCCGCTTGGATCCTCCTCCCTTCGCCTTTGTTTCTGGATAGGATGGCAAGTCCTGCTTTTCTACCAGTTATACTGGACAGGCTGCTGCTTTAAACAAATAGCAGTGGATTTAGGCCACATTTCATCACTGACTATTGAACACTGAAATATTAGTCATAACATAACCAGAGATTCAGGCTGGATTCCTATTATTCTTGGCCAACTTGGCTAGTCCTGCCAGGACGTACGCCACTGAGCACAGCTCAACTGAGAAGAGACTGAGGGGGTGGGAAGGGGACTTCTCAGGGGACATGGACATCCTTCCTCAAGCTTAAATCTTTAACAACAGCTCTTCCTTCAGCAGTCACTAATCCCTGGTGCTCACAAACAGACCTTCAGCCCCCTGTCAACCTTTTTCTGGGCTTTCTATACCCAACACTGACCTCCTCTTCCTGGATCCTTCTTTTGCAGGAACCCCACAGGATCGTCTGAAGAGGAAGAAACTCTTGTCAAGCTCACTTAGACCGCAGGCACATCGCTCTTCAGGCATGAAGCAAATCCTGCTGGCATTCACAGATGTGGTGCTATTTACTGTGATAACTTATTCTCAGCCGCTAATGAAACTGGAGCCATGAGATTTCACTTTTTTTTATTGTTTCATTGAATAAATGAATTTTAAATACAGAATTAAAAATTTGTAAAAAAAGTTATTAAAAGCCAGCATTCAGAAGTAGGTTGCACATCAGTGACTGAAAAATTCATACTTATTTTTTGGTACAAAGATAGGAAAGAAAAATATAAAAGCATATCCATCATCTGGAAAGAGATGTTTGCTGTTTTGTTTTGGCTTTTTTCTTTACATTTCCTTTCAGATTTGAGAACTGATATTTGTCTCACGAAAATCTCCCACCAACCTTGTTTTTCACAGCACTGATTCACATTATTTGGTGTTCAAAAAAACCCACTCATTTGTTGTCTACAGAAGCAGTGATGTAGCATTTCCCCCCCCCATATGCATGGAAACCAGTATGTTGAATAAAACATCCAGTATATGAGGGGTGGAAAAAAAATGCAGTGTTATGCAATTTGCAGGGATGCGACTTAGGTTACAAAGCATCTCTGAGCAGGAACAGGTTTTTCTGTCTCTCCCACTGATACCTTGGTGAGTTAGGTATGTCTTACAGAATCACATCTCTGGCATTTGCTCTTTGCTGAGTTCCATCACTGCAATAAAGATTTCCAGAGGTGATGAGTGAATAGGTACCTTCAATTTTTAATGCCCGATTTTAAAGCAGCTTGATCTTTCAAGAGACACAGAGCACCCATCCTCAAGGATAAGAATCAGGCTCTTTTAGGCACAGTTTAAGCTCTATAAAACAGAGGTACCTCAAGAAGTCATGGCATTGGGGTTCTGGGTTAGGGTTGAGAGGTGGGGTTTTTTGCAAGTTTCTATTATGGGTTCTTAAAAGGACAGCTATGAAGATGATCCCACCCGTCAGTGCATCTGCATCATCTCAACCAAAAAAAGTAGACAGACGCTCTAATATATGTGTCATTTCAAGACATCAGCACCACTCACGCGGTATTCACAACAGGTTAGAACGAATATGGACTATGGCTCACTTGTTCCTCAAGGATCTAAACCACCAAGAGAATTTAACCACACAGACAGGCAAACCAAATGAAGTGCCCTTACAACAGAAACTGGGACTTTGAGATAATGAATAGGGATAGCTACACATCAGCCTGGGAAACAAAAAGAACAGAGGAGGAAAAGTTCAGACTACAATGGAAACAAATTCAGTTAAACAAAAGAAATAATACTGGAGATAGCTGCACTATAGTGACAAAAACTTGGCAAATGAAATACTTTGAGTATACGCTTGCAGGGCAGCCCTGCTTCTGCCACATGAATAAATATCCAACAGTCTTTAAAAATAGTATATAAAAAAAAGACATCAGGATTTTCAGAAACGGTGCATGTTCCATCCTCTGTAACTGCATAGTAGGTTCCCTCACCTGAGGTATTTCAGCATCACCACAAAGGAAAACAATACTTCTGCACTCCTCTTCTACAAGCGCAGTCGAATTTGAG
This sequence comes from Grus americana, assembly GCF_028858705.1. Classification (NCBI taxonomy): domain Eukaryota; kingdom Metazoa; phylum Chordata; class Aves; order Gruiformes; family Gruidae; genus Grus; species Grus americana. Next base: position 4,785,400 of record NC_072868.1, read on the forward strand.
CTGAGGTGGTATGACGATCATGCAGCCATGCGAGGTGCAAGCATTCTGCTCTACCCTCGTCTCTCCAGACCACAGGGATCACACTGTGCTGTGTGGGATGAGAACGTGCAGTCAGAGCGGTAAAGGCTCAGTTCAGTACCCACTGTGTGACCAGATACAGACACGGACCTCTTATTTCAGCTGCTGCACATCTTGGGGGTGTCTTTTGTTTGGGGTTTTTTTGTTTGTTGGTTTCATTTTTAAACAGACATGTTCACACAGAGTCTTCCAAAAAGAAGTTTAGTTCATGTGGCCAGGTCAGATTACTAACCTCAAATTAACTCCAGAATATTTCCTTGGTTATCCACTGATATATTGGTTGTCCAGCAAAATAAATGCATGTTTTACCATCATCAATAGCAACCTGTACATTTGTTTTTGCATTACCAGCAGAGCTGTATGGGACAGGCATCTCTCCTATCAAACTGTACATTTGAAAGGCTACTGTCCATCCCATACTTTTTTCCAAGGACAGTTATTTTCTTGTGTGGCATAAATGTATTTAACTGTAGTCATTAGATACAGGATGTTGGCTTCACATCCCATCTGGACTTTCTGGAAGCATCCTTCTTCATTCTTCAAAGAAAATAACAGCATTTTATTAGAGAAACCCAGCATCACAACTTCTTCTGGTGATGTGCAACAGTCAATAGTGGATGTTACCAAAGGGATGTCATTAGTACCGCTGCAGCATTTGGCTGTCTCTCCTCCAAAATGTGGATGTGATCAAAAGAAAGAGCAAATACAGAAGAAGCAGATGTCTTCTACCATCTTCAAGACAACGTTTCTCCTCTTACGTTCCATCTTTGCTGCACAATTGCTGTAGCTTTGATTGCAGGGTTTGTTTTTTTGGGGGGAGGGGCTATTTTGTTTAAGAAGAATCATATCCCTTGCAAATTCTGCTACATAATAATTGCTGCTTGTTATCAACACCCCTGTTAGCATTCAGACTCGCGTATTCTCACAGCCAGCTGTCATGGAAGTAGTAAATAAAGCTGGGTTTCCTTCAAAGATACAAGCATTGTCCGGTCTGTGACTATACCAGGAACATCTCTATAGCTTTTCCATGCCTTCCAAAAACTTCCACCAAATGCTTTGCTTTGCTCATGCTTTCCTTAGAACATCCGAGGATATGATGGGTTTTGCTTAATTATCCACTCAGCATGGGGATTGACGTGGTACAAGTCTAAGAGGTAAGTGTCTGGGTCCAGGCAATGTTCACCTACCAAACCAAGAGATTCAGAGAAAAAAGCATTTCTCGTATCATTAGTCCTATAGTTTCTAGTCACACCCTGCCCCCCCCCCCAAAAAAAAAAAAAACCAAACAACAAACCCACCCCACAACTGGTATTTGTTTACATTAATTTCAATATGACAACCATTCAGAAGTGTTTCCACAAATCTGGAAGAGTTCTAGTTATTTATGTTAAAATTAATGTATGTTTCTTTAAACTATACTAAGCCCAAGCTTTGACCTTTGTGGAAAGGTACTCTAACTTTAATACACAATAACGTTAGCACTTGAAAACTGTCGTGAAACACGTTAGCGATCAAATCCAGATACTGAATTGTTTCCAATGACAGAGCTTTTCCTCTACAGACGCTACTCAGAGAAATACCAGAGGCAGCCAAAGCACTCCAGTAACTGACGGTCTCCAGAAGCAGCTGTAACAGGGCATAAAAATCCCTTTCCATTTTCAGACACCCCTATTCTGCTGCTGGTAACCTATTATTTACATCTCCATCTGATGACATTACCCTATTGATGAGTGGAAATCAGTGACTAACGAACATCAGCCATTTGTTTAACTATATAATTTGAGAAACTTCCACCCAAGTTAGTATGGGTTCTTTTGTCAGAAAGTTGATGAAGGCAGACAGAATTCATACCTGGAGCTGGCCACCATTAGTACCGATGCCATGTGCCAACATACCACACTTAATTAAAGCCCAGATAAGAAGCACACAATTAAAAGCCTATACTGGCATAGAATGAAGTTGTTCTTTACTTAGGTGAACATAGTTTATGGTTTGAAGTTCTACACTTAATTCCAAACATGAAGCTTTATCGTCGAGGGAAGAGGGAGTTTAACATGGTACGTTTAAAGAATGGGAGGTTGGTTTGTTTTTAAGATGGACGAAACTGCACACCTCTGACCTCAAGACTGTTGGACTCTTGAGTTTCCACCTTTCTTGACAGGCAGCTTCTGAATAAGATCCATTCATGTTAAGTATTTTTGGAAGCCCAGGCTTCAACCTTCCCACGTACTTGCACTATAAAGGCTTTGCAGTGATGGCTGGAAGACACATGAGCTTTGACAGGTGCTCTTTGCTGTGGGTGAGGTTAACCCACACTTGTTCATTTGACTTTTAACTTCTGAAGACCCCTCCCAATCTCATCCTTTATTTAACTCCCTCATAAGATAAGTCAAGCATAAAAAACTGGATATCAGAGTCCTCATTTTAGTTACCACTTACCAATATTGCCTCCCACTTCATACAGGAGCAAGTTTGTGCACTCCGTCGAGTTGTTACTGGAGAAAGAAAACCACATTGAAGTTAAAGCTCTGCGAAAGGCAAGTTATGCAGTTTAGTAATGTTTCTTCCCCAAAATTGTTTATGGTTCAGAGGCCAGCAATGGTCAAGAAAGCTACAGGCCATGGTACCGAGACCTTGCTGATCCTCCTGAACAGTGCAGCTGTCGAAAAGGACACCCAAAACTGGAAAAAAAAAGAAAACAAGGCAGATATTCCTCACTGGTAGCAAGAACACTACATGCAAACACTAACTTTTCAATAGGAAGACAGCATAAATACCAAAGTTCATTGGCAGCATTCCTGTTCAAGAGAAGCTCATCTGCAGGAAGACTTCAGCAGCTGTAGTAGCTTGTTAGTCAGATTCTAGTTCCCAGCTGTCCCATATTCAGCCAGCTTCCCCATCCACCCTCCTTGGCTAGACATCTCCTGCCCAGAATCACAGTCAGGAGACGCGCTAGCAGTTTACCTACTAAATATGGTCTGCAGGCTTGGTGACAAAGGAGCACAGGAATTCTTTTGCTCGTTTGGGTTTTTTTGTTATTTCAGCAATTCACCACTGGACCACAGGAGGGAATTGCAGCCCTTATTTTAGGAAGCCCCTACATTAACCTACACATGTTGGAAATACTACTCCAGGCAAGTAATTTTCACAGGTGATGTTTTTCTCCAGAGGAGCTAGAGAGGGTTTGTTTTGCAGGGCCAATGTCATTCCACTTTCCCTTCCCTGCAGCAAGGCTGCTAAAATTCACATACCATCCAGCAAACCAGAGGGGACTCCCTGACCTCCTGAGCACAGGAATGGAATCACTCAGTTGAACTAACATTTGCTTGCCCCATCCAACACATTATTTCCAAAACTTAGAACAGAGAGGCAGAAAACAGCCTCCTAACAACTCACTGTGCCACCACATCAGCTCTGCCAGAAGACAGAAAACAGCAACTAGACCACTTTTTCTTTTTTTTTTTTTTTTTTTTTTTTTTAAGCAGAGAAAAAGCCATTTACCACTTGAGGAGATTGACAGTGTTAACAATATTCCAGCCATTCTGGCACAGGTTCTTTTGAAACTGCCTCAAGACATCAGCAACTCTGGTTGCATTGTTCAAATGCACCTCGAGCGAATCCTTCAGGAGAAGCGAAGCATGGACTTTCACAATCTTGGAAGGCTGAACAAGGCAGGCAAAAAGAAGAAAGTGCTTAGAGACAGACTTTGTTACCAGCTAAAACATCAAGTTTCAAAAGAGATCAAAGAGTGTGAAGAAATAAACTTATCCAGGCAGCTGTTCAGAGAATTTAGGTTTGTTTCATATCTCACATATAGTACAGACTGGAAGCTTAGAGAAGCATCAAGGTGAGCATTATAAATAAATCATCTGCGTTTCAGTGCTGTGGCTGGGGAGAAAAGCATCGCTCTCCATCAGCGTGCGCTGGTGCTCTCTGCTGTTCAAATACAGCACTGGCACTAGAAGCAACACAAGCTCAGATGAAAATCGGATTTGTCAGAATAAATTGTGACAAATTGTTTTGCCCAAGTCTGATAGACTTGCCTGGAATTCATTTAAACTACTGGAAAAGGAGTTTAGACAGTTGAATTGCAGACAGACTACCGAATTTCAGAAAAGTAGTTTCAAAAAAAAAAAAAAAAGCAGCACTGAAACACCACAGAGCAGAGTTCAAGTGCTATTTTCTCAAGCTTGTTTTGTTTTCATCAACTCCTTCACAAAGTAACTTCTCAGAAATTTTGTGGAGAACATTGAACTATTCTAATGGGGTCTCATCTGCAGCAAGTTCATTTTGCAAACCCAAATCTTTTGCAAAAACAAGGCTGAACACCGAGACCATTAGTAAGTACTATTAGCACTGCTGTAAGCATGGGGTCATCTGCTTGACTGCCTAAACAGCGGTTGCCCTCTCTGAAATGAGAGCACCTTCAACAGTGACATGCGGTCTTAAGCCAAATTTTAGGTAGATGTCATCTCAGTATCCCAACTCATATAGAAAGGCACGGGATGTACTGGCTTGTGAGAACACAAACTCTTCTTCAGTTCTGCAGATTTAAGTTTTCAAAGTATTCGTTCTACCTGCAGAGTCCATCCAGCTCGTGTCCTTAGAGCATCCCAGTTGCACCACCACTGCTATGCAATACTTAAAATCCAGCACTGCATGATGTAATTTAGCTGCCACAGACCTACACTTACTTAACTAACAGTGGCAACCAAAACAAGGCAGAATGACTCCAAAGATCTTTTCCCAACTTTAATACACAAATAGATGTGATAGTAATGTCTGTCTAAAAAAATCTCAGTCTCCACCAACACAAGGAGGAGTGGAGCCATTTCGTTTATGAGGGAACTTAGTTCTCTCCTTTTAAGTGGCAAGAACCTCATCCTCAAACCTGCCCGTACAGATCAGCAGCATTATGGAGCAATAAGAAAACGAGAATCAAAAATGTACTTTTACACTACTGTAATAGCCTAAATTTTTGCTTTAAGTTCATGAAAACAAGCCTGCCTTTGTCATGGCAGACATATCTGTCTAAAGACATGGAGCATCTAGAGCCACGTGAATTCTGCTCTTTGTGTGAGGTAGAGACCAGCATTTCTGCTTCTCGTCTCTTCCCTCTTCTCCCGCCACAACGCGGGATCTTAACCAAGCGTTTTGTAGCCTGAAATGTATTTAGTACTCTGGCTGTTGGGATCAGTGTTCACCACAACCTGGCCAAAAGGGTCTGGGAAGCTGTTTCTTGTGGTTCTGCAGATTTTTCTCCCTCTGGCTCTGTAAAGAGCATCACTCCTCACAGTTTTCCAAGTTCTCAAGAAAGCACTTGCAATGATAAAGTATTTGACACTTATGAAAGGGCCCAGTTTTTCCAAGCCCTAACTCACCTCTCCCTGGTTCTTTTCCACTTTGTCTTTATCTGCATGAATCTTCCGCAACAAATTTTTAATTCGCTTGTCACAAAACTGGTACCTTTTGCTATTGCTCTCATTCAGTTTTCTCACTTGAGCTACCAGAAAAGAGGAGACCTGAGAAGGGAAGAAGGAAGAAGATAAGGATTAGATCGAGCAGACATTAGGATGCCATTTAAGAACCTAAATATCACTTTATGAAGTTCCTTGAATAGACAAAAATATCCATATACATTGAAAACAGGTAGTCTTGGAACTCAGCCAGAGGTTTTGCCTACAGACATTTAACTCCTCTGAAATTTCCAAGACTATCCCTTCCCCTATTCCAATTCTAGGCAGACCTAGACACTGCTACACCATACCGCAAAACACCTGCCAACTTACTGTCCAGAGCAAATCCTGGTAATGGATCATCATCCGCACAACGTCAGCCGCCCCCTCTGCCAGCTGCTTCTCCTTCCCTTCGGGGATCTTGTTTGGCAGCCCCTTGTGCATGAAGAGGTTTGGGGCCATGACCGTGGAAACGTTCCAGAGGTTCATTTTGTTGTTGTTCTCCCTGGCAACTACTTTGCTGAGAAATTCAAGTAGAGCCTAAAAGAGGGGGAAGATAAAGACATCCATTACTTATAGTCCTCAAGAAACTACTGTGGCAATTGTTGGAGAGATCATTTAATTAGCATTTTTTCTTCATATGCATGAGCAAATCCTATTTCTCCAGTCAGGAAGTTCAGTGAGCAATTTCTAATACTAGGATAGCAACAAATAACCATACCAAGCACTGATACAGTTTGTCCAGTATTCAAGAATCTGTGTGGGAAGTCGAGCTCTTACTCCTTGGCAGGTGGCAATTCACAAAGTCCAGTCGTAAAAGTTACAGAATCCAAAGATGACCCCCCCTTCCCCCAGTATCCCCTCAAAGCTATTCCCAGACGTGGAAAAATAAACCCTTTTGGATGATCTGCCTCACACCTCCACCAAAGCCATGACTCATGATAGATGATCTTTGGCTGGATTATGTATTTCTGCACTCTAAATAATGTTTGCAGGGTGCTAAGGCAGCCTTGTCTTTATTACGTGGAAGCCGAACTACTCAGGAGTAAAAAAAGAAAAAAAGCAGCAGTAGCAATCACTACAGTTCTTATAAAGCACAGAAAGGCAGAGGTTGTGCACTGCCTGCAAAGCCGATCCCATCAGCATAGTAGGTGGAAGGATTTGAGATGACTTTTGATCAGACAAGGGTAGGAAGTTATAAGCTTAGTAGCTTTTTTTTTTTTTTTCAAATTGAAACTATCTTTCATAGATGATGAATCAAGAGACTGAATTTCTTTCCCTATATCTTAGCATGCCCACAGACCATGGAAGACCTATGCATCTTTCACTCCGCAGTGAAGTGCTTTAACCCACTGAAGGGTAAGAGCATGTTTCTGAACAGGATGCTCCAAGACCGCATGGATTCCTACTGCTCTTAAGTTTGCACCAAAAGGCAGACTGTGCTTACAGCTTATATTCACTGCTCAGCCTTGAGGTTTGCCCACTCCCTCCATCATGGGTTTCCATTCTCAAGTCAGTGAGATGAAACCAAATAGTGTGATGTATGTTATTTACAAAAGCTGATAGAGTGCCTTCAAAAAAATCCTGAAATGAGATCATGTTTTTCCAGTTAAATCCAGAACAGGTAGTTACCTTTAGAGTGTTTCTGTTGGGTTCTGGCAGAATCAGAATCAGGAGGTTTAGAGCTTGCAATCTTTGCTTCAGGTCTGGAATATCTAGAGAGGGAGAGTGACAACAGGACAAAGGATTCATGTTCCTGACGCTCTTCTTTTTGAGCATGGCAATCCCCCAAGGAATAAGGCAAGTACTTATTGTAGTGTTTGTCATCTAGGATTAGAGACCTTGTTTTACAGAAGTAAATCAAGCTCATACAACCCTTATGAGGTGAACTACCTATGTTTTTGAAAGAAATCAGTCTTCTGAGTACACAGTGTACCAGCAAGTCTGATGCCCTTGAAGGACATCAGGAGACTCCATTATTCCCCATTTCTTCTACAAAAAAAGTTATGCGCTTAAACAGTCAGCTTAACACATTCAAGCCATCTATTGAGGCACTAACCTCAAAATAAGGTTCTTGCAGAACATTGCATGACCTGCAGGCAAGCCAAGACTGGCGCCGTGGCCAGTTGCCACAGCATTGGCATTATTTATCAAGTAGCAACCTTGCAGCCTCAAATGACACAACATAATTTAAGACTCCAGGAAAGTGTTCCTACACGAAGACGTATGCAACCAAGCAGCAGTGACTATGACTCTCTGGCTGACACATAATAGCACATAGAGCACCCAGCACACTGAGTTTGGCTATAGTTCATGTGGTGCTCTGCATTCCCATGGAATCCACAGGCTCCCAACACACCCGACAGGAGAGCCCACGACCAGCAGAGCTTTGCAAGAAACGCACAAACCAGCAAACCGGTGCTAAAGAGCCAAAGCAGGGACTCACTTTGTACAGCAGCAAAAGCAGGGAGGTACTCTGCTGTCAGCAGTGGGGCCGGCAGCTCCCTTATGAATCTCTTCAGTAGCCCTGATACGTCATTCTGGTGGACTTCATCCCAGTGGAAAAGGCCAGTATAGAAATCCCTTTCTAGCTTCTGTTCCAGACTCTATAAAAAAAAAAAAAAGAATTTATTACATGCTTTAATAAGCAAATACAAGGGAAATTCTGTAGCTGAGCACTAGGAGGGCAACCCATCAAGTGAAAAGAGCGCAGAGACCCTCACAGCGGACACTCCCAGATTTCCCAGCTATTATGGATGCTTCAGTTGTACTGGGAAGGGAGATGAGGCAATTCCAGTTATTTAGATACTTGCTTCAGCAACATTCTCCCTGATCACCTCCAGTACTTTTGAACACTACTAAAGATCTCATACCTTGATTCTGGTCTGCGACCCAGAAACTCTCAAAATGCCCTCTGTTTCAAGTCCTCTCTTTTCCAAGCAGGACAACAGCTATTAAAAGGGGAAAAAAATAAAGCTCTTAGGCAGAGAGGATGAGAAATCAGGCCTTCCTCATCACAGGCCTCCTGACTGAGGATCAGAGGTGCAAATGAAACCAGAAGATAACTTACTGCCTGGAGTAACAGAGGGACCTTGGTGTTGGGGAGCAGTTTTTGGTCATTTTCCAACAGGGTGTTGAGTGGCACTCCAAAGAGTCTTTTCTCTACAACAGAAACAGCATGTTATAAGTCTGTATCTCCACTAATACAGGTGTCAGGGATATATCCAGCACTATAGACTAAGAGGACTCATTTTCTCCAGTACCTACACTCATAAAAAGAGAGGAACAGTTAACAGGACAAGTGCATTTGACAGATAAATGTGGTGCTGGGTCTTGATGTTGTGATCCAGGAGACTTCCAGGACTAAGGGAAAACCACCTGTCACAAGGTTTCTTTTCCTCTCTGTTCTAACACTTCACACACAAACCTATGAGCAGATTGATTTAAAAATGCACCCCCAAAAAAATTAAAAATCAAGATGAAATACAACCAACCTGTTGTTTTCAGTTTTGCTGCCTTGTTTCTCTTCAGCTCAAAGCCCAGAACATCACAGAGCGCTGTTAGTTCAATAAGGGCCAGTGTGGGGATCTTCTTCATGTCCTGAGCAGATAGATCTCCAATCCTGGTCACTCCTAATCTGCCCTTGGGGATCTTAAATTTCTAAGGGAAAACACACACACAAGGTTCAGTGCAAGTATCATTACTAATCTCACTGGCATCAAGTTTTGCAGCATTTTTATCATTCCTTGCCATAACCAGGCATCTACTCATTCTCTTGTTTTCAACACCAGACGAATGCCCCAAACTACTCCTACTTCTACTCAACCCACAGCTGAATAAATATTTTCCCTTTTCAGCACTGCTCTTTAACTGTATTTGAGATCTCAATTTATCTAAATTAAAGACAGCCTGATACCCACCCTAATCTACTTGAACTTTGGAAGCAGTCCAGTCATTTGCGAGGAAGGAAACTCTTAGCGTTACAAGTAAGAAAGTCCAGTTATCCTCCTCTTTTCAGTAGAAATAACCCAGATTTAAATCAAAATAGCTAGTTTCACACGAGTACTACTTCTTTTGATCCCTCACTACACAAGTTATCCTTGCTCAACACCGCATAATACCTACCTACTAGACACCAACTATTCCAACACCATCCATAGAGGACATTTCCAAGCACTGATCATAGAGCTGAACCAAATGCCTTGTACCCCTCTACACAAGAAGGGAGCTAATAAATTCTAATGGGAAAAAATCCTTCAGTGCTTACAGTTAGGGTGTTTCCATCCTTTAATCTCCTAGATTCAGACAGGAACGATCCCTTGAGCAGGACAGCTGCTTGCTCTGAGTAGGCAACATCCATGTTGAACACCTCCTCTTTTCCAGGGTTTCGAACTGTGCAGGAGTAATCCTGGGTTTCTGCTACAGAGGAGAAAATGTCTTGAATTTCAGAAAACCAAAAAGATGAAGCTTAGAAAACAAGTGTGCTAAAAGACCAGTCTGAGACAGATTTTTTTAATAAAAAACTATATTAATAATTTGAAAAGAGTGTCATCATAGCACAGCCCTAAGCCTGACTAGTAGCTTAAAGCCACAACATTACAGCCACAATCACCAGATCACTGGTAAGACATGAGCATGGACTTAATTTAAATGACATACCTATGGCTAGCTTCTCTTTACAGAATTGCATATGGCATTTGTAGGATTTCACCATATGATCTTCGCTAGAGTGATTTTTATTTCCATCTTGTAATTGCTTTCTTGAAGAGTTAGAGTTATCAGTTTGAGCAGCAATTCCTAACACCACCAGAGCCTGGAAAAATTTACTAAATCCACAACTGCAGATAACCATGTATTTAAAAAAAAAAACCCAACCCAAACTAAAAAACACCACGAACAAAGCCAGCATTTCAGAGCCTAGATTAGTACAATTTCCCTTCCAGTTCCAGCCCTACTTCAGATCCTACTCCCTTTCCAATCCTACTCTACATTTAAAAACTTCCTTCTTACTTCTCTGTACGTTTGAAGTCCGTAGATTGTGCCACAACTGATCTGGGCTGGACTCCTTTTTCTCTGCTGTTGTCTCCTGAAAAAGAAACCAGAACGTGTTTACCTACATAAAACAGAATTTATTATAAGACAACCTGATTTTGGCAGGGAAAAAAACCCAACACAAACCAAACCCAAAACCACACCTGGCACTGTCTGCCGGCCTAAGAAAATGCTGCTCAAGCTCAGGGCTATAAGGCTACTCTGAAATTAAGAATTGTAATTAGAGGATTTGGCAGGCAGGTGGAGAAAAGATGACTATCTCATAGAGAGTATTTGTGATAAATTTGCACGTCATTAAGCCAATTCTTCCTCTCACACAAATCAGCAGTCACCTTGCCCCTTTTAGTTCATGCAGAGGAGCTAACAAACAGTGGGCCAGCCAAGCTGCGTGGGACCTAGCCATTGCCTGTGGTCACGAGATCTCTCACAAGAAAGAGCACACTAAGCAGACATCGGCACCTAAAAGCTTCCCTTCGTGGGCTTCACAGTAACCTGCCTCTTCATGTCTAGAGACAGACATGAATCTTTACAAGTATAAAGAGGCACTTGGCAGGCAATTCTGCTAATAAAAACCTTACTTTTGCTAGAACTAGTTAGAATAAAGGAAAGCTTATTCTATTACCAAAAGTTAGCATCTTTCTGAGAACATGCTTGTGACATGGAGTTGTGGATGGGGGACTGAATGTTGAAAGGAACCTGTGCAAAATCATTGCAAACAGACAAAACAGCTCATCTGCACAGGAAACGTACTGTATTTTTAGAGCAGGGGCACAACTGATGAGCTTGCCACGAAAGCAGAACCAATTCATTCAACATCTGGCTTAATCCCACATTACACACTGAATAATGCCAGAGCATCTTGAGACACAGCCGCTGTGTAAACAGGCCATACTGAACAGTAACACAGGGGGAGCATGTAGAAAGGTTCCCATAGAAATGCCAACAGCTTTGATGCCTGAGAGTAGCTCATGACAGAGGTGAGCCAGAGGTGCAACTCCATCTTGAAACACTGATGGAAATAAAAATCTAAATTACTCTGAGACATCATTCTTACAGGCTGAACTGCTTCCACTCAAGTCACAGCTGAACTGAATTAGCTTTAAGCTCAATTTGCTGAACACACAGTTTTTCCATAGGTAGAGACCATTCAAACGTTCTGCTCCCAGCGTGCCGAGACAGCAGTCAGTAGAGGGAAGCATTCAAAAAAGAAGCATCCAAAACCTGCTTGAGCGGTAAGGACACAGACACTGGATCTGGGTTCCAGCTCTGGGACTGTGGGGGGAAAACCCCAACTTTACCTTTCTGCATTTCTGTTTCCTGGCTTACAAAGTGGAAATTTCAAATATCCTTCTGTGCCATAAGGGATTTATCATGTTTTTCTACATGCCTTGAAAAAGTGTTAAAGCAACACCAGACCTGTTTTGGTATGTAGTTCCTGAATATGTCCTTCAAAGCCCCAAAACTGTGCTTGAAACTGGGATGACACAGCAAACCAGTATGCAAAATTAACCACCAAGCCTGCTTCCCTCTGGGATTGTGCCAGGAATTACTCAAAGGTAAAGGACTTCCTCTGCTCAGTGCCTACATCCAGTGTCATATCCTAACACCTCAGAACTTTACCATTTTACATAGAAATGGCTCTCAATTTGCCTAAGCTGAGCATCAGTCACCCCCCATGAAATAAAGAGGGCAAACACCACCCCTTGTGTACTCTGTAAAAGACAAGCAAGGAATACAGAAGTTAAGCTCATGGCCACTCAGCAAAGAAGGAACAGACAGACAAATGGACTAATTTAAAATACATTTTCTTACTTTTTTTAAAAAAAGAGAGGGGGGAAAAAACAACAGTTTTCTGTTTCAGTGACCTCCACTAAAAGTGTAGATCTCAGAGGCAACTGCAAAGCTTTAAAAAAAATTAAGCCAAAGCAAATATGAATAATTCCAGCAGAGTTATTGGAAATGAGTTCAGTGATCTTTCCCAAACTAAGTGAGGAAAAAGTTTTCATTTCCAATTAAATTATGGCAATTTAAACAGGCAGCTTTAGCATCTTTGTACATGCCTTCATTATACCAAAATGTCACTTTAAAACATCAGATTTTATCTCAGTTGCTTATCAAATACAAATGTTAGTGACCTAGTGAGTGGACACATAAGATTAAGAGCTTGCAAGTCTCTGTTTCTATACAGTAGAAGGTAAAACTATTTTAAGAGACATAACAGGTTTCTATTTAATCTGTAAGTTTAAAAACTTGATGAGTTTCAGTTGAGGCACTTAAGCTTGCAGCATTATTGCTTTCAGAAATGTCATCTTTTTTGTCACCCACTTGTGTGCAGGAATGCAAACAATGCTCTACAAAAGCAAATCAACCACAACTCTCAGTGCAATTCACAGTAAGGAAGCAATCTGTAACTGCCCTGTGTTGAGGTGCAAACACCACAACCACAGCAGTTTCCAGCAATGTTGCAGACTCGTAGTGTCATTCCCTTAAGGCATGCAAGGGATTATTTGGGTATAATTCATCTCATTATAGTAAAAGATGTTTCAAAGATGCTCGGGCTGAGAAAAAGAAGTATTCAGTTCTGGTAGACAGCAAGGATCTTGTGCTACTTAAAAAAGTAGATTTTGGTTAAGCTCAATACCTTCTGACTAGACACTTGACCAACTAGAGAAAGTCACAGGGAGCCCTGATTGGGATACCTTCCAGCAGCCTCTAGAAAAAACTGAGGATGGTCTATCTTGTGGCCACAATCAGAAGAGGAGCAGCTGAAAAATTAATGGTCATGTATTCTCTAGCAAAAAAAAAAAAAAAAAAAGAAAGAAGCAGTGGCTATTATTTCTCTAGAATTACCAGCTGTACAAGATCAGCTTATCAGAACTGAACTTATAAAGTTCTTTCTTTTTTTTCCCGTTAACAATGATTTAACATGTCACTGGAATAAAGAAAACACAAGAGGGCTCCAAACGATACCAGTGCTCCATGAGGCTGCAGTGCTGTAGGCACTACACAGAAGTCTTCCAGCAGTCTCTAGGAAGCTTATGGATCTGCAGGTTTTGTAGCAACTTCTCAATGCTGCAACCTGGATGAAGAATTTCTACAATCTCAGCTTCATTTCAGCTCAAAAGATGACATCATCTATTTGGAAATGAAAGTAGCCCTAGACTCAGAAAGCCAAGTCAGCTACCACAACGCAACAAAGTCTTTCAGGAGATCCCACTGAATCAACATACCTCGGAGCTGACCACTCCAAAAATGTCTCTGACATCACGCACAGGATGCTTGCTCTTCCTCCTCCGAGAGCGGGAGTAGGTATCCAACCGCCGCTGCACAGCAGCGGCCTGGGTCTTGGTCAGGGTGGAGAGCAGCACGATGTTGTCGTTTTCCGAGGCATGGTCCCCGAGGAGGTCGGACAGACCTGCATCCTGGAGCCACTCGGCTTCAGCTTCTCCCTCTGCGAGGCAAGGGATGAGAAGGGCGAGTGAGAAGAGAAAGGATAACAGCAATTGGAGTGCTTGAAGCACTGTTCCCAGGTACCCAGCTGGGTATCAGGGTGAAATCGGAGGAGACGCAGCACTTTAGGCAGCTACAACTGCCCACGGACTCCTTTCTCCTCACCCTAGGTGAGGAAAGAGAGAAGAAAAAACTAGAGAGGCATGGGTATTGCCAGGAACGTAGGCTCCCTCAGAAGCTGGGCACAAGCGTGACTCTGCGTGGTCTTTAGCACAAGGATTGCAACAGGAACCGAACCCCGCGGGGGTTTTCACAGGACACGGGAGGAAAGTCAGAGGCGCTTGCTTACATCTGCCTTTCCACAGGCTGCCTGTGCAAAGGGGAATTGCGGCAGCAGGCAACAGTGCGCAGCAAGCTCAGAATGACTGGCGCTGCCTCCCTCCGCAGCACACCCGATCCTCCAGCATCTTTGGGAATGGACAAAAGGTGTGCGGGAAGTCACAGCATACAACACTGCACTTTTGGCTTTTGCACTCTTCCCAATTATTTCGCTATTTCTTTTAATTTTTATTTAACTACATGTATGCCTACGTATCAACAACTTTTTCTTCTTTTTAAATATCTAGACACTGACCCGATAGACTCAAATGTATTTTCTTTAATACACTTGCAGAATTATTTGTATGCAGCATCCCTATTCTTTACCTTTTTAAGTGGATTGGTATCCGTGCAGTCATTCAACAAAAGCAAAAATGTTATTCTGTGGATTCACTTTATGTCTGTGCCTATACAGAACATCACTAAAATTAAAGACTATTCCAGTTCCAGAATGAAGTGTGAGAAGCCTGGAGACAGTACAGCAGCATTACTCAAACAAGCTCAATTCCACTTCATTCTTCAGTATATAAAAGTTGCACTTCAAACACAAAAGACAATTTTTTTCCTTATGGGATGCACCCTTTGTGCAAGTGAGAAAGCGCCCTGAGCAAGGCAGCTACTTGAAATCCAAGGATAAAAGAAGCAATTTAGCAGGTGGCTTCAACTTTAACACAGTGAACACCACAAAGCCTTTATCT
The DNA here is from genome assembly GCF_028858705.1 of Grus americana. Classification (NCBI taxonomy): domain Eukaryota; kingdom Metazoa; phylum Chordata; class Aves; order Gruiformes; family Gruidae; genus Grus; species Grus americana. The sequence continues at coordinate 4,800,512 of NC_072868.1, forward strand.
TTTCAATTCTATGTACCCCTTTCTTTCACTGCAGGCAGCTCCAGTATGGCTCTACCAAAGGTTATACTGGGAAAAAGAAAAAGCACAACTGAACTGACTGAAACAGAATAGCTCATTCCCACTCTTCCTTTCCTACGCAAGCTGATATCTCCTCAGTTACCACAGCTGCTCAAAGTTTTATTATTGCTGCATCAATAATAAAAAAAGCCATGCAGCTCTTCTTGAGAGATTAAATAATAGAATTTTTCTGGGGAAAATTCTGTGTTCACACAACTTGCAAAAACATATTGTGACTCCATTAAAACTCTTTCCAGCCTTCAGAGCATGCTCTTTGTGTTCTCTGTGCTGTAATGAAACAGAACTTTTTTCAGCATCGCACAGCAATAAATAGAGCTAGACTTGAAGTCCCTTTAACAAACCTTTTTGCAAACTGGCTAGCTTTCCTAACATGGTCTTCAGTTTTGGTCATTGCCATGTCTGGTTCTACAGAAGCTAACAGGTAAGAGCACCCCTCCTGGTACTACTCGCTTGGTTACAGCTGCTTACACACTCCTGTTCACGACTCCTCACTGTACGTGTTTGTCCTACATCCATGGTTTCACAGCAGCACAGCGTGCAAAAGACTTCTGCTTTATTTTGTCTTTGGGAACTAAAGGAAGTTCAGTGTATTGCTTGCAAATTTTGAGAATACCCAATTCCAGTCATAACAGGAAACTAATCTAATACACAATACAAAACAGCAGGCCCCAAATCGGACATCCGTGTGAGCCTGCTGCCCCATCTGATGCCAAAGCACCAGATTTTCATTCCTTTATTTAATATTTTTGGCCCGGTCATGTTTGCCAGTAACGCAAAAGGAAACGAGTAAAGTAGGTTATTTATGGGGAGAAGGGGGAAATCAGAGAGAGAAACAGGTCAGAACGGAGAGGTTCACAGAAGCCGAGCTGCAGGTTTAAGCCTAGAGAGCTGCTAAGACTTGCCTTGTGAGTTCCAGACAAGCAGCATTTCGGGGGGCACAATTAGGATTAAATTTGTAAAACTAAAGAACACTAGTTCCAAAAACTTACTTGAACCATAAGCTAGCCAAAAATAACGTTCATAATAACGCATTTAGTTTGAAAAAACCCTAAAGTATAGCTAAGCGTCCTACAGTTTCAGACTAAACATTAGGCACAACTTCCTATATAGTTTTTGAAGGTAGAGAAGAATCACTCTTTGCAGACACTTCTCAGACATGATTACATGCTATAAGGATGCTTGCAGATATTTTAGTGGCACTACCGCACAGAACGCATACGTTATCAGTCTGCTGTACAGTCAGACCCTGGAGAGAGCTGGATAAACAGCAGAGAGCAAGGAAAGACCATTGCTGCTTGTATTTCAGGAAAAAGCTACTTTCTACATCCTTCAAGCATTAGTGAGGCCACAAGTATCATCAGCGTCTTTCTGCTGACCCAGTTCTGCAAAGTTACACACTGGCCTCCCACTAACACCAGGTCACAAGCAGCTTCCCATTACGCCACCCCTTACACAGGGTTTGCACAGGAGACCAGCATTCTCCAACTGGGTCAGCGTTTCTGCAACACCTTATCGACACGTAGCCTCCACACTGTCCCTGTACTGCAATTACGATCAGCTATTTGTCAGGTTGAGCACGCTGTCTTGTGCTTTATGCAAAGAGCGATGGTGCCTTTGGCTCCAAGGAGCCTCGAATCCTCCGTGCAGCATTGCTGCCTGGCGGTGCTCCAACCATAAATTGCAGAGACATGAAAGCCAGAAGGCACCAGCCAAGTCCAGCTTCCTGCATCCACACCATCTGAAGTTCCCCCTCGCTACTTGTGCTTCTAGCACAACACTTATTTGACTAAGGTCCTTTGCAGAAGGCACCAGGATGTGAGCGTGCCGCACCTCCTTCCCCAGCCTGCTGGGAAGGCTTCGCTACTCGGAGCACTATTTCGAGTCTGTCTGGTTTCAATGGCCAATTAAGCAGTCAGCTCTTGCCTGCTAGATTAATATACAGCATTAAAAGACACTTTTCCTTGTGTCCCTGCTTACACACAGTAATCGAATTGCCTCTAGCATATCAGTGTTTCAGATACCCCAGACGGTCTTTCATCTCCTGGCATTGCCTCTTTCCCAGAGTCTCCTTCCTGGCGCGCTCATTTTCTGAGTCACTTTTGCATCTCTTCCAGTTCTAAAAAACAAACTTACATCCTTTCGGCAGGGACACTAACAGCAGACCCTCAATGTTTACCGTATCTTGCCTACTATGGCAGACATGCATGATGATCTTCCCACCCCGCTCTCCAGAGCCCCCTCTAACACCCAGGAGAGCCATTTACCCTTCCCAAGCACGGCAGCCCACCGGGACTTTCACTCAAACGTTTCCCCATTACATACCTGGGTCCTTCTCAAGATCAGGCCAGCACAACAGCTGTAGGCAGTACAGGCTGCAAACCCGACCATTCAAAAGGATGTACGGCCAACTAAATCACATTCTTCAAAATTAACCCAGAAAATGTGTGATCCTGACCTGCGGGATCGCTGGGTGCTTATCAAGGTTTCTCATCCCTCCAGCACACCAGGAGGTTGTACCTCCCACGTCAAAAGGAAATCAGTCTGCGTTCCAGTTATCCCAAAATACTGGATAATGTCAGCACTACAGAAAGCCCATTAGAAACACCCCATGCGCATGAAGCGGTCTTCAAAAGAAAGGAAGAGGAAAAAAGAAAGGAGGTATGTTAAAAAAACCTTGTGTGGATGGACTGAAGCCATTCTGGATGTTTATTATGGTTTCTTGATTAGTGAATTAGAGGGGGGGGGGAAGTTGCCTTCCACAAAAGCAGCTCTCATAAAAGCCACTACGATGAAATCTCAGAACCACATATACAAACCAGCCTTCCCAAACACCGTCAGCTATCACAGCACATTTACCATGCAGCCATTTGCATGGGGAGTGAGAGCCCCCACTAAGTGTTTGAAAAAAAATCTGGAGCCTTGAACATACTCCTGACCGACTTTTAGAGTTGGCTTTGTTTCAGAAGCTGAAACCAGGCCAGGCCAGCACTCCCCTTCTGCAGGGCGCTATCCACCACCCAATGAAAAAAAAAAATATATATCTGATTTGACTAGTAATATTCCAACCATATTCCAACATGCTTCTAAATCATTCAGGTGCATAAGCAAGTTTTCCAAGATGTTCATCTTCCTCCCCTCCCTCATGACATTTTTGGCAACCTACCCTCTTGTGTTTTGACATCTGCAAGGCTGCATTCCTCTTGCTCAGCTTCAGCGCTCTGTTTAATGTTCTCTACTTCCAGCCAAAAACTGTCCATTGACAAGTTGTCCACAGACTCTACCCTGCAATCCGTGCCGTCTGACACTGAGGATGCCAAAGGATTCCTTGGAGGAAGTTGGCTCATTTTGCAAGGGCAATTTCTGGCACTGAGAAAGGAAGAAATAAGGAGAGAGAGATTAGTCTACGCGTATTCAGACACTCACGATACAGCGGTCTTCATTGATTAATGACTACAATAAAAGCCAAACAGAGGTAAGTGCTAGACTTCCTTTGGTTAGTATTTAGCAATAACAGATGCAGTTGGGATCAAATCCCCTAGAGTAGGGGAAAAACTGCTGACCAAACATGTGAGATGACACAGTATCAACACGGGTTTTCCAATCTGTCCTTCCAGTGACGTCTGCGACACCACCCACCACTCCCACACTTGCTTCCAAGACTCCCCTGCAAACATGCACAGATACCCTCTACATTCACCGACAACCAAGATGTTTCAAGCGCGGTGCACATGTGTTTGGATTATCTGGCATACACTGCAAGCCTGACAGCTCCCAGCCGCCGCAGACTGAACCTGGTAGGCTTGTCCTCCATATGCAAAAACCGGCACAGCTCCATCTCCTGCACTTCAGCTCCTGCAATAAACAACTCTGATATTTGAGGCACTCTTTTCCTGCCCAGACCAGACTTTTCAGCTATGAAACAGCACAAGTGTCCCGGGAAACTCAAACATACAGAATTTTCTTACCACCCTGTTGATACATTCATGGGCAGCCAAAGTCCCTGACTGGCCTCATTCAGCTTTCAACCTCTCTGCAGAAAGTGGTGAGGTTCTCATCAGTTCATAAAATAATGCCTCTCCTAAAATGAATTTGAATTCACTTCAAAGAGTTGCAAGCCATTTAAACCCTGCTGTATATCTTCTTCAAAGACTTAAAAAAAGGGATAAGTGGAACCTACTTGTGAAACACCTCAATGGTTGAACTCATGAACACAAAATTAAAGAGACCGCACACTACACTAACTCCGGGTGGCTGAAAAACACCTGTGAACAGCCACCACCAAACACAGATTGGTATTGCTTTCTAGTCTCATGACAAAAAAAATAAAGCAGAAAAAAAGCAGATGAAGTCTTGTGCCTTGAAAACCATGACAACAAAACAACCACCAAATGCAATTTAGCTTCCCAACTCTGGAAGGACTTAGAAAGTTATAGATGGCAAAATATCTGGAAAGTTTTAGTTCCTTGCATTCCGGAAAGCCATTATTAGCAGTTCTGGCATTAACTTGCTTCTGTTATAAGAAGCATTTCAAGTCATAAAAGACTAAATTTGAATATCTACCAACTCAGAGGCCTGTAGGATATTCTGCACTTACAGGTACACATGTCCACGCATATTATGCTCATACCTTTTCTAAACATGCACACAGGCAGCCCTTCTCTTCTAAAGGTCAGGCCTAAAGCAATAACCACCACTCCAGGAACATCTGCAGCCAGCAACGGCATTGAGAACAAAATAAGGTGGGTTTTGTTTTACTGGAACACAAAAGTGAAACAGCGAAAAGAGCTATTACGCCACCCAGCCCACCTCTGACAAGGGAAGAGGTGGTCTGCTTTTTTAGTACCTATCCCCACCTTTCCCACTCCCCTTTTCTACTCCTGGATATCCAAATACAGGCCTCCAGTTGAGATGCTACTTTATAACCTGGTAGAGCATTTAAATAGTCAGTCTAAGATTTTTTTTTTTTTTAACTTTCATAGTTCATGCCCATCTCTCTCATTTCTACTACAGCCACCATCCCAAATCATTATTTCCCCTTTTAACTTTTTACTTATATCTTTACTCATTAGGAGTTAAAAATTTAGATCACATTCCTTGCATTAACTGTTCATCTTTAGTACTCCTCTCTATTTTCTCACATTTGCTGACAGCCAAGAGGATTAGATTTATACAAAGCTACCTTGCTAGCATCAAAAAGACTGCTTAATACCTTGCCATGACATCTCAGGAGAATTGTATTACACATCAGTCAATAGAAATTATCACTTGCAACATGAAACTAGAAGGAGGATTTTAGATTATCTTGAGGCGCTTGTTTTTGGCCATATCAGTGGCAGAACCACTGGCGGCCGAACTTGCACTAAAGAGCAGTCTCCTCAAGCACAGCACTACACAAGCTAAGGAGGCATCTTACAAGCTCTCCTAATTGCTCTGCTAAAGGCCCTCAGCAGGCACACAACCACTCTTCTTGCCCTAAGTTATTGCACTATGCTACCGTGGGATCTAGGTTACACAGATCAAAGCAGCTCTAAAATGTACCTTTCCTTCATGGCATAGAGCAGGCTTGTCTAGTATCCCAGAAATCTCCATGGATTCACACCAGAACAGCACTTATACCCAGGTTTGCAGCTCCAGCAGAACCTACCCTAGACCCAAGCCGCAGCTTGCACCCAACACACGAGCTCTGCAGCAAACCTGCGTGTCACACGTGGGTATGTCAATCCCTTCCCCACACCTGCCACAGGCCTGCCTGGAACAAACCCAACATTTTAAGCCAATATAAATACAGTCTTCAGCTCTTTTGAAATGTAGACTCTTGACTAAAACGCACTGCATGACTTACCCAGTACCAGATCCTGAGCACAAGTTTTAGTCCGGGAGATGCTATGACCAAGTGGAATAATAATTGTCTAAAGCATTAGGGCATATTGCTGGTGCACACCTGAGAAGGGTCACAACATCCTTTCAGTCCAGATTTTGGGCTATAGCCTTGCCAGCAGCTATTGTTGATCTACCAGCACCTTCAGTCCATATCAAGACAACATAGTACTGGTGCAAGGATATAGTTTTGCCAGACAACAGCGAACTGCTGGACCCCTATCCCACTCTGACCCGTGCTTCTGTACCACCCACAGTTATTTTGCTTCCTTCCACAGCTGGAAACACAGATGATCTAGTAGTGCTTGCACCAAAAAGTTCCACCACCAGACACGCTACATGCCTGCTCTAGGAGAGCCATATTTGAACTACTTGTGCAAACAGCCCAAAAGCCATCCTAATTTTTTTTTCCTCAAGAACCTCACAGAGATACACCAAACCCTATTTCACCAAGATGCAGGATGCTATTGTCACATAGCAGCTCTACATAGCAGTAGCAGCATCCAAAGCCCAGCTCTACAAGTCCTAAGCTCGTGTCCTTGTTCCTGTCTCGCAGGACAACACCAAAGCAAAGTCAGGCCTTTAAATTTAGAAAATATTTTATTTTCTGGTCTAAATACATTTTTTCTTGAACACACTGCACAGTGCTTTACAGATCCAACTACTCAGGTGGAAGGTTAAACGTTAGATTCAGTGCACCTAAGAGATTGTTCTTCCTCATTGCATGCCCAAGTCAACGGAGGGCAATCTGTGACGTACAAACATAGCAACGGTTTAGATTGAAAGTGTAGATTGTTGGCTTAAAATGTTAATCGCTCAGTTGCAACTGGGCAAAGAGTAGGTGGAATAAACAAGCTCACTCAGTTGCACTGCCAACATAACAAAAAGCTTAAGATTATAAAGTTTTAAAAATTGACCCGACAAAAAGCAAACTGGCAGAAAGATCTAGTTAAGGGCAACCATAAAGGAATGACTCTGTCGAAAGACTCGCCACCCTAATGCAACCTTCTCTTCTTGTATAAGAGCAGAGCCGGTTTTAATGGGGCTCAAGCTTCATTCAGCTGACTTCCCTGTCACCTTCAATCTAACCCCAACTTAACAATATTAACAGCAGATTTATGAGAAATTAGACTAGCATGAACCTTTATGGTTCATTTTCTTATTATTTCTTCCATAAATCCTCTCCGCATAGAGCGCTGGTAGCCCTGAGCAAGATTTGCATGCCTGTATAACCCTGAGTGTTGGTGGCTCACCGGTCCTGGGCTAGAATACAAAGTCTCAGAGTAGTTTTTGATCTGTTCCTAGATACTGTCAATACATGGCAAATATATTGCCAACACTCACGCAACTTTTGGTCCTTTCGAATGTCAAAATAAAATAAACACTGCTGCTATGCATTTGTTCATTCCTGTCAAAGAGCTTCTCAAAGGATCTGTAGCTGCCTAAACTACTTCACTGCTTGCTTAACATCCTTCCCTCATTGAAATACCTCTCTAGCAGATGAATAAAGAGGTTTCTTCTCAAGCATTTCAAACAACAGGAGGTGACAAGTGTAAGCCAAGAAAATGGAATTCCTTTAATACTGTTTCCAGAAAAACTAAGATGAGAAAAAGGCAAGCAGAACAGAAGAATTAAGCTATACAAGGCAGTCCTTTCACATACAAGCACATAGTTTTTAAAGACATTTCCAAATATCTGGAGCAAGCACAAAGGCACACATGAAACAGAAACAGATGAAAGGAGTTTGAATTAAGCTCAAGAGCAAGTTAGGAGCAGCCCACCAAGTCACAGCATCATAGCAATTCAGACCACTAGCGTAAAAGGAAAAAGTGAGAAATTATTCTATCAACTGGTTGCAGTATTTTGACAGATAAAGACAGTAAGTCAGAGAACAAAAAATATGTTAGTGCCACAACACACGGACATCATACCGGCTTTCAATTTGCTTCAAGGTCAAAGACAACTGATGGGTACAAAAGCACAAGATTAAAAGAAACAAACAAAGAAGTCCATGGAGAAAAAAATGGGCCTCTTCACTTTGCTTCCAAGTTCCCACCCTGAGCAAGCAGCTTAAACTCCAGTGAAGAACTGCGTAGGTAATTCTGAAGAGAAAGAATCACCTCAAGACCAGCCCACCAACATGATAGGTTTTCTTGTTCAAAGTCATGTAGTAGGGTGAAGGCACCCAGAAACGCCAGATAGGAGTATTTGAAAAGCTTGAGACAATCCTGAAGCAGTAAGTCACATATCTATAGCTATATCTATATAAAATATAGATAATTTTGCTTACTGAAACTATTGGAAGCTTAAACCTCAGTCTTTCAAGGATATCAGTGTTAACATAAGAATAACTTCTTGTATGAAAGAAGTCAATCTACTGATTGGAATTTTAGATGAAATATTCATAATCAGCTATTTTATACAGCCAGACAGAATTGCACAAAACTCCATTCCCAACACAGCAAAGTTATCCAAGAGATGCCCTGTGGACACAAGCTCCACAACTTTTCTACCAAAACTCTAAATCAAAAGCAAGCCTTATTGCAAATCTTTAAAGCCTGGCTTTGTTACTCCTACAATCCTCCAAATTTTGTACACAAAGTACAAACGCCACAGACTGCCAATTCCCTCCTCCCCCCCGCAACAAGCAGCAAAGGAACAATAGTGAAGGTTACTCTTAGGAGCAAATGAAAAGCACATGGCTGGTGCAAATTCCTTGGACCAGACCATAAAAGTAAAGACAGACTAATTACCAAATTGCTGTGGCAGTGATCAACATTAACTTACCCGATATACTCTTACCATGCTTTACTTTCCCTGGCTTAACTAAACCAAAGCAGCAGAATTAAAGCAATCTTAGAAGCAGGCTGCCACTGCTGATCTACATCTTTGCATATCTCTAACCATAAAGGATTTGCTCATATACCTAGTAGTTTGACCGAGAGCATCCCCTACAAATGTCACAGTGCCTCTAGCCCAAGCTATTTTATATAGCACTGCTGCCAATCACCACTTATGTTCACATTAAGGCATTTTATCAAGGACTTTGCACCCATGGGACGGCACACTTGAAGGTCTGTCTCTATAGCACCAGCAAGAATAGCTCAGATGTCACTACTACAATTTGCTAATAAGATTACAGCTTGTTTTCAATAACACAGCAATCGGTTCATCAAGATCTGCCATTATGCAAGCAGCTTGGGGAGCAGCGTCATTTAAGGTTGTTTTGAAGAAGCCTGTTCTGCAAGCGATAAAGAGGACGTGCCAGCCAGCTCCGCATGCGTGGAGTATTTCATACCAGATCCAGCTTTCCCTCACCCCAACAACAAGGCACTCCCCAACTCCTGTCCTGGCATCCCTAGCGGCACCAGAAAGACAAAGCAGCGATCCTTTGCTCAGTGCTATGTGGATGAAAGACTTGAATCCTGATGCTTGGGTGTAACACGTTGCTTGAGCTTAGCACCTCTATCGCTTTCTGTGATGGACCCAAACTCCAGAGGTTACCTCCACCACAGCACTGGGAGGTAAATAAAGCATGGGTTATAACTTACCCGACGATAAATGCTTCTATAAAAGTATTTAAGGGCAAAGAACCTCCATCTCGACATCTCTGTCTCGGGCCTTGATCAGGAGTAGACTTGTCTCCACTCTGTCTAGTAGGGTCTAAACAAGCAAGCTAAGGAATAGCAAAATTTGCCTGTAATTACAGATCTGCCTGGAGGTGTCTCAGACCGAAACTCAGAGCAGAACAAACACCAGATTGATAAGCCCATGCAGATACAGCCAAATTAAAAATATTCAAAGCCATGTTTAGTTTAGTCTATTAGCTGGGTGTCTGTCCCATCACACTAGAGTTTGTTTTGGCCTCAGAAGACATAAGCCACGCTCCCTGTATGTGGTTTTTTTGTTTCACTGTAAGGTCACTGCAGACGAGCCCGTCGTTTACTTTCCCTGCGTTAGCACGGTAAGCCAAGCAGGAAAGGCCTTTCATCAACACGGAAATCCGGCTGTGAGAAAGGGGTACCTGGCCAAAACAAAGCTTTGAGTACTGTGATCTTTAATGCAATTGTGAATTGGTAAGCCTGATCTATTGGATCATTATATAAGAATCATTAATTAAAAGGTGGCAGCCTCATCCCTATTTCCATCCTCACACACTCCACTGAATCCACATTCATCTAAACACACAAGCAGCTTTGTCCGTCCAGCAGCCACAAAGATCCAGTCTGCCATTCAGGTTCCACCTATCAGCATGACACCAGGATGCCAAAACCCACAGACCAGTTTGCACGGGGCCGCAAAACCCACAGAGCACTACAGACGGGAGCTCCCGCGTACTTGTTCTTACCCATCACCACGTCCTCAGTACAGAGGCTGCCCTGGGCTCCCTCCAGCTGCCGCGAGGCTCAGCCTGTGCACGGGATTCCCAGGAAGCGGCGGACACGGACTCACTGCCCTTTAGTGACTCGGCTGTCACAGCCCTGCAGCACGCACTGCCAGGGATTTTGCCGAGGCCAGAATGAGTCAATACCTTCCAGTTACTAAAAGCATCCTCAAAACACGCTACCGTTACGTCAGACAAGACACCCTTTATTTCCATCACTGCGGTGACTTTAGGCAGGATGTTAAACCCCTGTGCACCTCAGCTGCCCAGCTTAGGGACAAAGGGGATGAGGGACCACACGGCTTTCAGAGGAAAGCCTGCCAGTGTGTTTGAATCCTAGGTACAAAGGCAGTGAATTTATTTTTTGTGTGATTGTTCATTAAGGCAAAGGCTTTTTACAAAAGCACAGATTCACATGCACTAAATATTTGTCCTATAAGTTCTTTAATGTTGAACTTAGAGTAAATCAGGATGGTGGAACTCATTTCTTGTCGTAGCCCATTCTCCCAGCTGTACCTACATCACAGCAGAGAATGAGTAACTGTAAGTTGTTGCCTAGATGTACGGCAACAGGCAAGAGACTTTGAAGAGGTCACGAGAGTAACCTGCTGACCAGCACAAAGTAAGGAGGGTTGAGAGATGCGCTGGAATCGAGCTCTGCTTCATGCCTGAGAGGTCTAGGGATGCAGGGAGAAGGGAAAGACAGTCATAAACTGCTTGCTTGGATTTGTCAGGTAAGAGTTACTACACCTAAGACAAAGTGCTTGGCTATCACATTGCCACGAAAAGCCTCCCCTGATTGAAATTTATAACTAATTCTACAGCTAATAACTGGAGTGCCACCTGCGAGCCCAGGGCCACCCACCCCAGCCATGAGCCACCTCGGGTGCGACAAGCATTACAAGACAGAGGTGAGGGGCACGAGGCAGGGCGAGCTGGCTCTGCTACGGCTTTTTCTCAGCGGCGCTTTGGAGGCACGACCCCACCACCGCCGGGTAAGCCGGTAGGTGCCTTAATGGGAACCGACAAGCATTCCAGAGTTACTGCTGCAAAACTAAACGGTCATTAATGGCAATTAATTAAAAACCCAGGATGGTTGGCGTATCATCGCCTTATTGTATAAGCATGTTTTGGGTCAATCTTGGCAGAGAGGTTTAGTTGCACATACACGTACAGGACACGTTTCACCTGCCGGTGAGTCCTGAATGAACAGATGTGAATTGTCACCAGGTAGGAGTTAAGTGTTTTGGTCAAAGCTAGTGAGCAAATTCAGGGTTCCTGCGGTAGCACCTCTTCAGACCTGACCACAGAGGTGTTCTGGCACCAGTACAGACACTGGAACTCGGCTAACTTGTTTGGCAAAAAACATAAGTTGTTACTGAATATTTTGATTTTTATCAAAGAAACCCTGCAATACTCAAGGTGCTAGTCTAGTTCTCTTACACATAGGGAATTTTAAAGTAATTTACCATATTATTCCTGTGTCATTCCCCCTAAGAATATTATTAAATTGTTTTTTACATCTGAAATTTTGCCTGGGATCTTTTAGATATTTCCTTTCTTGCTTCTACACACAAGGTCAAAGCAGACTAGGAAAAATGAGAAGTCAGACAAACACAAAAACGGGGGCTATGGTTAGAAATAAAAATCACTGTGAGTACATTCACACAAACCCAACAGGTTTTGATTACTGCAGCAAGGCAGACATTCTGAAACTTGGTGCAACTTCTAAGCTGATCCAAATACACGTTAGAGGAAGTTTTAAGTCATTTAATGTCATTTAAGCACACAAACAGTACGGCATTTGTCAAGCAAAGTAGTTCAATTTTCAGTTGTCTCCTTTAGCATGTGCGCTTTGCGCAATATTTATAAATACGTGGTTCTTACCTTCATACAGTTCCACAAATCCCTGAGCAGCCCTCAAACCCCACAAGCTGCCAGGGCAGCGTTACCACCGAATCACAAGGAAACACCCAGTCTGTGTTTTAGCCCCCCCAGCCATGCACGTGCCCCCCAGGTCCCGCTTCCACAGCTTGCTGCACTCATCCCAATTAGAAAGTTCATATAAAAAAAAGAAGGGGAGGGGGATTTTAATAGGTTTAATTTCATGATCCAGGCAGTCAAAGCACAGTTTTAAAGAGCATGTTATAGCCTGCTCAGCTCTGGAAACGCACCTTGTTTCCACCTACGCTGCCCCAGGTATTGCCCTACCCCTACGCCCTGCCTTCGGAGGAAGAGCGGTCATCGCCCCATCCATCCGTACCCCGCGACCGCGCTCCGTACCTGCCGGGGCTGCTGAGCCGGGCGCAGCTGGCTGCCCGGGCAGGCACCAACACCTCCCGGAGCCTGGGGATCCCACTTCTGGTGGCCCCAGAGCCACACAGGCTGCACTTGTCCATGTCCAGATGGGGAGCAGAGGGGTGGTCAGTCCATCTGTGCCCCTCCGCTGCCGGGCTGAGGAGCGGCTGCCAAGCCTCGCGGCTGATAACGAAGAGCTGCTCCTTGTCACCCACGGGGTGCTGACTGGGTGTCCGTGAGCATCCTCTCCTCCCTCCCCGCATCCACCCGCCCGGGCGGACCGAGCAGAAGCCGCAGTAAATCCACCTGCGCCTTCAAGGCAGCGGTGCCCGAGGCCGAGCCGCCCACGCCTGGGACGCGGGCTGAAGGACACAGCCCACAGCCAGCATCCAGCCCTCGGAGTAAGCAGAAAACAGCACGGAGTTATTTCAAAGCCCGGGCTGGAGTTAAGGCTTGCTAAACATTAACTCAAGCCTCAGCTGTGTGAAAAAGTAACTCCCACAAGCAGCACCGGGAAGGAGGAGTCAAACAGCATAATTGCTCCTCAAAATTGTACTTCTCTGAAGTAAGAGAACTTCAAGAAAAGCACAACGTATCTGCCTGGGAACTTGGGGTGGGGACAGCAAAAAACTCGAGTGGTTATTAAAAAAGCAAATTCAGCATTTCCTGCCATAGTTGAGCAGTGAGTAAATCCCAACTCTATGTAAGACACTGGTGTTGAAAGAGCAGTGTAAACCCATAACACCCACAGAGAATATTTTGCAAGATCCAAATCCCTCTTTAAAATCTCATCAAGCAGCAACACACGAGCGAGTGAAGGGTTAAAGCAATAAAATTTCCATCTCCCTGCCATCCTAACAGGTTTTGTTCTTTCCATGTTATTCTCTCCACCAAACCTCCTTTCACAGTGTTTCTCTAACTTCCCTTTCCTCTAACATTTGCTATTCATAATCCTGAAGTTAAAGGGACAAACAAGTCATTTATTTAAAGTTTCCTTAACGAAGACATGCAAAGCTTCTCCAGCACACGTAATAACCCCACTCCTTGTTTCCAATATTCCCAGTAAGACTAGATCTATGGCTCAGCCTGCTTTGCCTGCAACGGCTTAAAAGGCAGCTGCAGCTATTTCAGACACAATCCCTCACAAAAGCACACAGAAGCCATCTCAGTTTTGTTCCTTACCCACAAATACAGCTACTTTTCCAATCACTGCTTTAGTCCAGGCACTTTCACCCCACCTTGCAGACACGCAGCTGATTTGCGGCAGAAGAAACGCTGCGCAACTGCCCAAACTCCCGCCACGATCCCGCTTCACGCCCTTCGTAGGGCAGGATTAGACTCTGTCCCAAGCCTACCCATAGGCAGAGCCCTGGCTGCATCCAGGAGGGATCCCTGATTAACACCCTCTGCGCTACGTTAAATGACATCAACTTTCCAGGACGGCACATCCCCAGCCCGCAGCCTTCAGCTGCGCCCCAGCACAGCTTCAGTCCTGCGGGGAGGCAGAGGGAGGGTGATTTGGTCTGGACTCTTACAACTCCCCACACTAAACGTGCAAAAATATTCATGGGATTTTTCACACACGCACCTTTCTACTTACCCGAAATTCCTGCAAAGTTTTAGTCCTCCCCCCATATTTTAGACACTGTGAAGCAAACCAAGAGGACAGTTTTCCAGCAAGAAGGAGCCACCGTGATGAAGGTGGGTCTTTCTCCAGGTAACTGAAGGTGCCTGTCGGAAAGCTCTTGTGTACAGCTGGAGTTAGAGCTGGCTTCCCCCGGCTCGCTCCTGTTCCAGATAGACCCACAGGCCTTGCATACGCATTGTGCGTTACATTTCTTATTTAGCTTATTCACTACAAGTGATCCTAATAAAAATCATAAGGGATCAAATTAAAAACTCAGGTTACCCGTCTAGCTTCTCCTCCATCAGCTGCAAACCAGGATAAACTGCAGAACATACCAGTCTGGAAGAATGTCAGCTCGTGAAATTCAGTTCTAACAAAAGCCTGTCCACGAGCCGCAGCTTTTACAACAGCACTGAACTATACATAGGCAGCATACTATAAAAAAAATGCATGCAATACTAAAGAGCTTACCAGCGTGCAAGAAGAAAATCAAAACAGTTCTGATACTTTTATTCAGGTACACAGGCAATAGTTGTTGCAAAGCTACATCAGACAGAAGCCTACGCCATCGTATGTGACCACACAAGCTGGCCAGGGTTTGAGACATGGGAGGGGAGAGCAAGGAGGGACAACAACAAAAACATCTGTGAGAGGAGATGCAGCTCTCTAAGCTTTACTGTTTTTACAGACTCGGGAAAGTGTTATTTCTCCCCAGGGATCACCGAGCCTTTCCAAAAGGCTTCCCACCAAGCGCACCATGCCCTGAAACAAGTGGTTGGGTCTCAGGCCATTCCTTCTCTTGTATGCAAAGCACATTGAAGCTGCCCGTACTGCAAGTAGATGGGCACAGTAGCTCATAACTGCATTTCTTTTATCCCTCAGCTATGCTCCTTCTCACTACATTTCTTCTAATAACATCAGCCAGCTGCTTCTCCTTTTTGACAGGCAGATTTTCAGGCAAGCAGGCTGCCAGTCGCTTGTATGAATGAGCTTCATCATTGCAGGTTTCTAATGCAGCAGTAATAATTCAGCTGGGATTTTTGCACAGCTGAGACAAATTTAAAGTATCCAGAATGAAAACAGAATTTTTTAATAGTACATTCAGCTTTCATTACTCATTTAAAGCAGTACACAAGCATTACTGAAAGTTTAAGATCTCGGTAGATAATACCAGCTGCACTATCATCTACAGCCTTTCAGATATTCACTCTTGTCTGGACTTTAGTTATTCATGGCATTTGAGAGGAATAATCAGCAAGTTTCTTTCCTAGCTTGTGAGAAAAGAGGTGGCAGAACAGGACATGAGGCCAGCTGGGTCTGCATTTTCGGACGGAGTGAATCAGGATAAATATTCCAACTCTAGTTTCGAGCTCTCCAGCATGTTTCATGCTCCAGGACAGTCTTCCTGGAGTCATTAGAGATGAGCCAAGCTCACTAGGACGAGATCATCTCGATCACAGGAGCTGAATCTTACTCAAACATGGAGACAAAGAGACATACCAATGCTCTCAGCAGCCAATTAGTTCAAATGACTCACTGGTACAGACCCAGCGCTGTTATCGTCACAGCTTTACTGCACGAGTTATTTCTGAAGGTATCTACATGTCCTGCCAAGCTGACATGACTTGGCTCGCTCAGTAAACCTGATTTTTTTCAGGACCAAAAAGGAGAGGCAAAAACATCCAACATGCTTTTGGATAATCGGGAATTTCAGCTGGGCAAAGCACGTGCAGGCTGGAGACCAAAAAACTACAGGAGTCCTCTGCCAGAGCGCAGGGACCCCACCAGCCTGGGAGACCTGCCTCTGAACACTGCCCAACAGAGCTCAGCATCAGTGCCTTCGGGTGGGCTTGAACACAACAGTCATGAGCTGCATCGCAAGATCTTACGGCAGCATTACATTTTGCAGGCATCTCCAAAGTAATTTGTTACCACGAAAATCAAATGCAAGTGAAAGACACTGCAATGTGAAGCAGAACGGGAAAACATGAATGTAGCTGAAATCCCTAACATGCAATCCTTTTTTCCCCCAGCAGGTTTATTTTTCCAGAGTACATAATATTAGCAAAGCCTGAAAATAATTTATCCCCCCTCCACCCCATCACATATCAAGAAATCCTCAAGTAGCGCTACCTATCCATCACGTGGACCCATTAAGATTAAGAGATTATTACAGTTTCTGGAGTCACCGAGGCGGTGAGATTATCCAAGCCCCAGCTTGTTCCCAGTCTGCCAGGGAGGCAGCACCCAGGCTGTGGCCCGGGGCGAAGCGCTAAGCCGCAATCACGTCTGGGTAACCGCACCAGCTCCCAGCCCCGCAACTCCAGCTGGCTCGGCTCTGCCCCGAGAGATCAAACCAGCATCTCAGCCCAACAGCTGTCAAGAAACAGCAACACTCCAACCCTGCGAAGTGCTTCTGCTCACGACACTGCTTCACGAGACGAGGCCTAATTTGTCATCCTACTGGGAGAGATACAGGCATGCCCATGGGAGCTGGGGCACGCGCAAGTGGAGAGGGAAAGCATCACCTTCCCCAACTGCTCAGCGTCATCCCCTTGACCCTCCCTGCTCTACCCCTGCTTTGGGTGGCTCAGACCCAATGGTGAACGGTCTGACCTTGCTCACTCTAAAACCCAGCAAGCTGTATGTCAGAGCACATAATCTGCTTTAGCCCGGCAAGAGTTGTAACAAACAGAGGATTACAACTGCAGGCGGTGGACAAACAGTGACAACAGATGCTACCTAAGCACACAGAGGCCTGTTAATCTCACATCTAAGAAAAAAAGAAAAAAAACATTGGGCAAAGGAGGAACCCCTGGCACCTGGCAGGATGCGATGCTGTAGCAGAGCAGGACAGCAGCTCTGAGCAGAGATCTCCACCAGACACGGGCCGGTGGTTGGGTACACGACTGCCTCCAGCTGCCCACCCGGTTCAGGAATGTCATGGCTTGGGGGAGTGAAGGAGGGGGGGAAAAATCATACGCTCTTTAGACACAGATGTATATTTAGATAAGCAAACTGCAAAGTTACTTAAACATAATTTCTACTGTAAATGTAATTTAAATCACCCAAAACATTTCCACTGCTCAGGGAAGAGCTGTAACAATGGGAGGAAGCGCTAAGACACAGCAGCTATTCTTAATGCACAAAAACACTTATTCTGATGAATAACCAAGACTTACTAATTTAAATTGAATATGTTTCTGCCTCCTGGGCATTTTGAAACTGTACAAAATTAGAAGTCTTAGCGGGTTTCTGAGGACTACTTTGTTTACCTCCCTATCAAAACACGTGCCTGACATCTACTGAGTGCTGTGCCTTGCAGAAACCATACCTTTCTTGCTGGACACTCAAGGCAGAACGAAGTGACAGGCACCGGATTAATAACCATCAAGCTGCTTGTTCACTTCCTTTAAACACAGGGACCTATTGTCAGTGCAGCCAGCTGACAAAGTGCTACACATCATTTCTAAGGTGCGATAGAAGAGCGGCAGACGGGACAAAGGATCAGCAGTCAGTTCCTTCTCCAGCTGCAGTGAGTAACCACCGTCTCATCCCAGCCACGTCAGTCAAGCTCACATGGGACCCGAGTGCACGCTGCAGAGCTTAACCCCAGCACCACCTTCACGGAGCACTTTGCACCTCCTTAATTTTCATAGAAAAAGAACACGTAAGAGCTCAAATTCCCAAGCTCGCATCCCAGCTCATTTCACAAACCTCACTTTGATTTTTGTAAGTTGAATTTTCTGTTCCCTTCTGGGACATGGATGGGGCAACAGAGCCACAAACAGAGCATCAGGAATGGACTATCTTACTCCGCTGCCCCAGTTCTCAGCCCAAAGACGTGATAGATTAGCTTGTCATCTTGTTTATTTCCTGCACCATAATCACAAGCAGCGGGATGGGCTCCACGGGCTGAACTCAGCATGAGTCAGTGTGTTTTTGGGCATCCCATAGGAGTTGCTGCCTAAAGAATGCCAAACATCCACTCTTGAAAGAGCAGAAGTCATGCACATGGCATGGCTCCACGATCAGGATAGAAGCGAATGGTTCAGAGCTACCAAGGTGATGAGACAGCTAAACAATAGCTACTGATAGCCTGACTCAGATAAGGTAGAGTTTTAGCAAGGATGGTAAGACAAGAGGAGAAAAGTAGGAGTAACCAGATCATACCTACACAACTAAGCTATTTATTAAGATTAAAAGTGAAACACCTCAAAACCAGAGCGTGGACTAAGTACAAATGCAGTTTTCAAAGCAACGTCTTCTTTAGGGTTTTTCTGATAGAATTCAATATCTTATAGTTTTAAAAATCTCCCCAGAAGTTTTTATCTTGGGTCAGACTAGCTGAAACTGCTTCAGAGATTAGGCTGGAACCCCCTCTGTGTTATCAAAGCTTGTTTTGTTGAACGATTACAATAAAAACTAAATCCACTTACGTAAACACTCCAAAATCCAAGATCCAGAGCAAAATACCTACCAAAAAGATCCCCATACATTGTCCCTACACAGGTGGATATAGGGATTTACCTGGGAACAAAATGCCACTGCACTCATTCGTGGGTAGGACATCCACCAGCCTCTGAGCAGGGACACAGAACGATACCCCTCTCTCAAAGGGAGTAGCATTTTTACAGATCCCAGTTGCTCAATCATTTATTTCCAAAATAAAAAGACAATTTAACACAGCCTAGTAGCAGAAGTTCTTATTTAGCAGCCAGGCATTAGTAAGTGCCAATTATTCCCCTCATAAGCAACAGTTGTGCTTGTAGTCAAAAGTGCCATCATTTATCCCAACGGGCTTCCGTTCTACTTTGTCATCTCTTCAGCACTAACAGATCCATCAGAAGAAACCCAAACTTCTCTGTGTGTGGAAAGATTACAAGTGGCCCATAATTTATATTTATGGGCATTCTCCCCATTTGTCCTCAAGAAGAGAGTTGGGACGGAAACAGAACAGGGCTGCTTAAAAAAAAAAAGTCAGCTGTCACTATTTTTGCTATGCTGGCACCCTGCTCTGAAGTCACCACACAGAGCTTGTTTGTACTAGTTTCATCTATAAATGACACAACAGCTGGAACAAAACTGCTCGAGATGCTGAGCCTGATTGCACAATACAGCTCACAGCTCTTACAGAGCTATTAGTAGTCAAGAGTTTGTTAACTCATTAGGAGAGAGCTTGTTTTTCCACAATATTCATGACAAAGTTTAATTACACGAGTCTTCATGAAAACCAGGATCAGGAGATTGCAGGCATGATCTAGGATTTAGAAGAGCTTGCTACAGACATGTCCAAACAGCTTTGTAGTGCAGGATTTAAAGGAAGAACAACACAGGGCAGGTGAGGGTCGTGGTACAAGGTCATCTCAAAGGTCAGTCAGAGACCAGAGTAGTGCCTATAAATCCCCACACACTGTTTGCTTTTATTTAAAACCCCACTGCTCTAACTGCAGGGCCAAAGAGAAGATCAGACATAGGAAGTCACGCGTATCAATGTCAAGTGCTGCTGCAAGACAGATTTTTATTCTTCATTTTACACCCGTGCAAGTGCAGAGTAACACGGTGCTATTGCAAAGGCAAAAAGACGACATCACATAGATCATCCACTGAATAAGCACTGTCAAATCCAAGTTAAAGCAGCAGAAATTAAATTCAGACTCACAGGTGAGTTGAAAAACTACAGAGCTTTCATAAAGTAAATCTAAAGACATATACACAAGCAGATGAACTATAGCAACTACGTTTTACCTCACAGCTCTAGTAAGTCTGATGAACTCTCATCACCATCACCTGACATTCAGGACTCTACGTTTTAACCAGGCTGGTCTAAGCAACCAAACTTGGACAATGGACATTTTCCAACACAGGCATCACCTGACTGTGCCTGCTCACTCGACTCCTGCTCAGGTTTTGGCCCAACACACAACTCAGCCTGACCTATGCTGGGAGCAGCACCACTGGGCTAAAGCAAGAGCTGCACGTACGCCAGGTACAAAGGAGAGGAGGAGATAAGACCTACTGTCCTTGCAGCTGTGCAAAAGCAACAGTTGGGCAGTTTCTGATAGGACTAAAACTGTTCAGAATTAACTGGAACAACCCACAGGAATGGTAGAAACCAAACTTCCATGATGGAAGAGGTGTACGTACATCACCTTACCCTAAAAGCTTTCAAGCTGACCCATCAGCGTCTGCACTGCTGAGGCTCCCAGACTTCCTACTGTGATTACTGGGACACCTGCACCATGACAGAGGAGGAAGGATGAGGACTCTCACCATCACCTGGGAAACTGGCTTCCTCATAAGCACATGAGTTAGTGAATTAATGAAGTAATGAATTAGAGAATTAACAAGTTACATTGAAAGGGGACTAAACCCTTGTTTGATTTTTACCTAATGATTTCATGTAATAAAACTGGAGTCACAGGGTACACCCTCCTGTAACTTTGAGAGTCCAAATGAACCATGACACTTGACTCAGCACTACTGTCAGAAAAAGTACTCATATAGGGTTAAGTGATATTCATAGATCCCCAGCGAGCAACCAAGCGGCAGCTTGGCCTTTACCAAGACTAGTTTTCACCATCTGCTTTGTTGACACTGACAATGAGGTAATGCTAATCCATTACAAAATTGCACAGACCTCACTAGCAGAGTTCACAGAAAAGCCTTAAAGAAGCAATTCCTTGGTCCTACTGACAGATTTGCTCCTCTCCCCCCCCCTCCCCCAGTTAGGTTCTCTTCCCGCTAACACATCATTGCGGCTAGAATAAGCTTTACAAAAAGCCATTCTCCAAAAAGCTTTTTCCACCATACGTGCTCGTATTTAATAAAGCCTTGAATTCTCCCAACTGACCTGGCAGCTCTGTGCTTGGTCCAAACTCTTCCTGGCCTGCAAACATCCGGCAGCTTCACGCCTGCTTTGCGCTGGCTGAGAGAGCGTAGGAAGCATGAAGTGAATGAACTCTGAAACTCTTGGATTAGGGATATCATTGGAAGGACTGCTCCCAGGAGGTGTCCTTCCTCTCCCATTAGTCAAAGGAAATACTGCATCTAAATACAGCTGTTACCTTTATCTACTTTTACCCTTCTTATGCACAAGCTGGAGTGACTCCAGGATTCTGGAATATTTGACCAAAACAACCGTGTATCAGATCAGCTGCAGGGATGTATATATTGCAGCTTCACATCTACCTTCCGCTATGAGGCATGCAAGGATTTCCTTCCACTGTGTTAGCCCTGCTGTTTTCAAACAGTAACATTGTCTGAGCTTTACCTTGACCGAGAAAAACAACTTTCATCAGCAAAGCTGTATTTATTTGTGGCCTAAAGAGGATATCCTTCCAGTTCCATTATATATTGGCCACCTGCTATGGACCTTGCAAGAGTTACAGGCTCCTGTTTTCCCTCTAGAACTCAAACAGCACCCTCAAGACAAGAAACACCACTTTCATTTGCCAGTCTTGGTCACTTGGTTAGGGTTGTCAGAAGTATGATCAAGCAGGAGAAAAGGAGGTTCAAGCACTGGCAGCATGCTCAATTGTGTACATACAGAGACACTGAGAAACCTGAGCTCCCAGGACTCCAGCATAACTGTTAATTTGGCAGCAGCGGTGACAAAGTTTTAAGTTGACAGCACTTGAATGGTAACCATCGTGATCAAGACAGCCTCACACACGAGCTTCAGAACCATCATGCCAAAGCCTCTTCCTGCCCCAAACTAGCAGGGCTCCAAAGTAGCCCCCACCAGACGGACTTCCCTTCCATGTGCGTATGCTCTCCATGTCCACCACAGGCTAAACCCAGTGAAGGTTCACCAAAAATTGGAGGGCAAGGAAGACATCTGTCATGCCACTTCCTCCAGGAAACAGGCACTTAAGTGACCTCAACTAATGCAGAAACGAGACCCTTCAACGGAGAAGAGTGTGGAGGGAAGGGAGTGAAGAGTACTCTGCATTGGTGCCATTACGCTGTTTCGTACTGGGAATGAGGTCTCTCCCATGCTGCATTAGGTGACCCAGGCAGGGATAACTGAGAAGTATAAAATGATGACTCTTGCTCGGGAGTCTGCTGTCACTACTTCATCAACACCCAGGCTGCCTGCTCTGCTACTGCTGAACCGTAAGCGTATAATGGTCGAGCAGGCTCTTGCCACTGCCCTCACCACCTTCCTGGCAGTCCCTTCCCAATACACACATAGCAGTAACACGTGGTGGCACCAACCTCCACTGCTGAGTCCATCATCCTAGAAGGAACCTTCTAAAAAAAGGGCAAAAGAGGACAAAGGGATAAGTACATTAGTGCTGCAAAAATCAACAAACAGGAATTCATGCACTGGAAGTGTGCTTGGGTCTCAGCCAAGTTGTTTACTGAAACGCAGAGGTCTCAACTAAATGTTGCATTCCGTATCATTTCCTACGCTCAGGCTCCACCATATGATGGGAGCGTGTATGTTCATGTGGACATCTCACAGACCATAAGCCACAGTATTCAATTCAAGTAGCCAGGAACATTGTAGGTTACCATAGATGGAACAAAAATCATATTATATAAAAACTAAACAACTCTCAGACAACCAGTGAATTAACAAGAGGCTTGGCAGACACTATGCAATAACACTCGAGGGTCCCAAAACTTCTCCCTCTAAAAATTTAAAAGGACATGAAAGACAGACCAGAATTGTTGCTTATTTTAAAAGGTACCCACAGTGGGGCTTGCCCTGTTATTTTTCTGTATGACAACAGCTAAGTTTCCTTCATACATAGCTAGCACAGAGGATTTAGTGAGAAAGATCCTCATTTTTACAAGAGACCCAAATTTTGCAGACAGCTCACAGTCCAGGCACTAGCAGCCCTGGGGCTGATGGAATAGGCTATGCAGATGGAAACAATTATTTAGGAGGGGAAGGACTCCTGCATGCATGGAGCAACATCTCACTAAAACTGAAGCCTCCCACCAACACATTCCAGACTCTTGGAGTAATCTACTTTGGGGAATATGCTTTAAGCCACATCAGCTTTTGTATTTCTTTCTCTAAACTTCTTCGCAATCACAAAACACACTCCCTTGCAAAATGACCTAACGGTCTTACCAAACAGCAGCAAGTACCAGAAAGTACTATAAACATCTGGATCAAAAACCTAGTTAGAGACCTGACTTTTCAAGCAACAGGTTCTGATTTCAGCAAGCTTTTCACTACTCAACACACCTGGAGGGACTTGCCCACACAATTAACAATGCTGCAGTGAACGACTTCTACCTAAAGTCCATGGCATAACATAATGAATAAATCCTACAGGCTACATTTGATAAGTAGAATATCAAATCTAAGTGCCTTATATAACTCAAAATCATGTTTCTTAGAAAGGAACAGCATTACAGAAAGGAATAGCCTTAACTGATTAGAAATATCTAATTAAGGGTAATCTTTTCAAGCCAGCTGCATAAAAAATATTTCATATAATATGTTGCAGAAGAAAAATAACTCCAGCATGCTTCAATTAAGACTCAGTGCCATATGGATTTTACATCTGCAGCAGGAAGGCTCAAACACCATGTCACAACTAAGACATTTTTATGTCTCCAACTGAAAGCACTTAAACTGCTTGGAATCGAAGCACATGGGCCATAACATCCCCAATTAAGCAAACATTTTGCTGAACTGAGAGCCTGAAAGACATACGAAGCTAGACTATACCATATTCTGGTCATGCATTGTAGCCTCCAACTTTTCAGGGGTAAAAAAAGCTAAGAGCGTACAGCATGAAACCTTCCGTTCCCTCCCCACCCAGCCAAAGCAGAACCACTCAGTGAAAGTCCCACAGTGGTTTTTAACGAGGCACTAAAGGATTGGGGGTCCTTTGCTCCGTGCAGGCAGAGAAGGGCACTGTTCCCCAGAGCGGTTTACACTCGCTGTCACAAGCACGTGCGAAGGGTTCCTCAGGTCACCACCTCATCCAACCTCCTGCTTAAAGCAGGGTTAAAACAGAAGCCAGACCAGGATGCTGAGGGCTTTGGCCAGCTGGGTCTTGTAAAGGACTGAGGTGCCACCACCTGTGTGGGCCCCTGTTTCAACACTCCCCTGTACTCACAAGGAGTGATATTTTTTCTTAAGGCAAGCTGGACCCTCACCCATTTCAATTTATAAAGCTTTGCCAAGTGACACAATTCTCCATCCAACTAATCAAGGATGTTACTAACTGGAAAACAACCTTTACGGGTTTTTCCTTTCAGCATCAAAAACACCATCTCAAAAAACACGCCTTGATTAAACCAAGAGCTATGGTGCTGCCGTTGCGCCCTCTTGGGGCACCCGGGACCATGAGCCAAATCTTGAACATTATTTTTCTACATGCAGCTGGACCCAAGAACCCCGATTCCTCTTTACTAAAACCAGATGTCGGCCAAGTTAAATCATCCCATGACTCCTCCAGGAGAAGGATGTAAACAGCCACAGCTCACCCAGCTGTTACCAAGAGAGGCCCCGCTGTCAAGTTAGGGATCCCAACGTGCTGCAAGACCTTATCCATACTGCCTTCAGACATGTTTACCACTTAAATGCATCAAAACACATTACATCACTTGAGTTTACACTAGATTAGAGTTTGGGTCTTTTATCAACTTCTTCCAAAGTTTTGAGCTCAGAGGAGAAAGAAACTGATACCTACATTTTTCAACATATGATGCTTCCCAACGGGGTCTTCATGTTTAACAAACCTCACCCCTGCCTGCAAAGTAAATGCTTTGTAAATAAGAAGAGAGGGAAAACAAAGAGAGATTAAGTGATGTGCAAAAAGTTTTAAAACATCTATGGTACAGTTTGGTATATAGAAATGCAGGCTTCTGCCTCCCAGGAGGCTTAACCTCAGTCGGAAGAAACTACCACTCATGCTGTGCTCCAAAGCATTCAATCCAGGTTTTGATATCAAACTTTTGCAGCTAAGAAAACCACATACTTGTTACAATATAGAAGTGCCCTAGGATGGAGGCTGCTGGGTGTGTATGAGAAATAATGCTTTGCCCCAGGTGAACAAGAGACCTTACAGGTGAATTAAATCCCAAACTACAGAAAAGCCTTCATTTTTAAAAAAGCATCTATTTGAAATCACTGCAAACAATCACATTGAAAGGAGCTCTACTACAAAATATAGGTCTGCTCTGCTACAGTATATAAGCTGTATATAAGCTCTAACGCTCCTGCTGATGCCCAGAAAACAGCTTGTGCACGCAACAGCAAAGGGAAAATTAAAGCACAAATTCTCTGATGCTATTCAGGCGCTTGCAGGCTACAAGGCAGCTGAGAGGTCATGCTACATTCACATCGTGGACTCCAACTGCTTGGCAAAGGTAGGCACCGGGGGCAGGCGTTACAGCTAGGTTTAAGGTAAGAAACATTTTAACAAAGGTCGACCGCAACACAAAGTCTACAGGGTTCAGACCAAGTCCCCCTGTCTGTAGGTCTGGGCCCATTCTCCAAGTCAGGTTCACACATCATCAACCACTTGCAAGAAGCACAGACCCACAGCAGAGCCAACAGGGCCTTTCCATGCTACTTTTAGGCAAATCCACACACAAAAGTTTTGTTCTTAACAGCCAAATATTTAGGCACGCAGTATTTCTCCTAGCTCAGAGACAGGAAAACCAGGTATAAACCACTACTGCCATCAGCATAGCTGTGGTACTGGGGAACTCCGCAGGAACCGGTAATCCTCAAAGTAGGTTTCTCAAGCAGGTTTGGATGTTGGCACCAACCTCCCTGCTATTACAGTGACACTACAAGCGACAGCCAGCCCAGCCAAGCTAAAGCTATTCTGAGTGTATTTACACAGACTAAAAACTACCCAAAGCATATACTTTGGTATCACCAGGCTCTAAAACATCACCATGCAATACAAGAAACAACAATATTCTACTAGACCTTCAGAGAGTTTACCTACCTCAGTTCATCTACTTCTTTGCAGTAATTGTCCCAGTAAAACGTTTTTAACTTGAATAGTGGCGTTTTGGCAACTGCCTCAAGATAATAAGGTTTCTTACTGAACTGAGATTAACAGAGTTCAATATATTGAAGTAGCCTAAACAAGTGATATCCTATAGAGACAGGGGCCATCCCCAGCGGCTCAGCCGCAAGATTAAGTCCTTCTTGCCAACACAATTTTAAGTGCACGTAGACCAGGTGGAAAGAAAAACCATGACACTACCAGAAAATGTTCTTCTCGCTGGCTCAGGGAAGACAGCTTTGAGCTGTCAGTAGGGGGGCTGTAGCTGAAACAAAAACCCCACTCCCCAGCGGGGCAGGGGAAGCCACCTTCTGCAGGAAAAGCGGCAATTTAGCACCGAACGTTATAGCATCTCCGGCAACAGCAACCCCGCAGCTCTGGGGCAGCGCCAGTCCCCCTACCCCCGCCCCCCAGCATCAGCCTACCTGCTGGGGTCAGCGCTGCAGACAAGAGCTGCCCACCGGAGAAGGGGAAAAGCCGAGAGATGGGAGCTCTCCCTCGACATCCGACCGCGGCACAACAGCCGAAGCGCCTCGCTCCGCGGCACCGCCCCCCGCCGCCGCTCCGAGCTCCACCGCAGCAGCCCCGGAGCCTAAACCCTTACTGGGGCTCGCTGGCCGGGACTCACCGCGGGGCAGGCGCGGAGCTCCGCGGGAAGGGCGGGTGGGCACGGCCGCCGCCTGCGTGGGTAGCCCCGGGCGCGGCGGGGCCCCTGCGCGGGCTCCGGGAGTAGGCGGGGCCGGGGCGGACCCCACGCAGGACCGCTGCCCGAGCTCGCCCCCAGTAACAACAGCAGCTGCAACCGATCCCTCAGCATCTGCCTTCAACACCCGCCCCGGCCCCGCTGGCAGACCGGGAAGGCACGGGGCGTCCCCGGAGGAGAAGTGTCCCGGTCCCGCTCCGGGCAGAGGCGGAGATTTCCTCGGCAAACAGCTGAGGAACGGCAAATATTTTTTTTTCTTTCTTCCCTAAATAAAGATGTGGACAAATAAGTTTTATTTAAGAGCATACTGCTCTGGACAAATATTTGGACATGTGGACTTCAGGGGATGGGGAGGGAAAGACAAATAAACATAAACACAGCATGCTTCATAATTAGTGCAGGTTAGTGTAAGTGTTACATAGTCTGCCCGTGCAAGACTCTGGAGAGACACAGTTACTCCACACAAGGAGCAAAGACAAACATTTCCACAAGTAGCAATGTACTCTTTGGGATGTGACTTCCTAATTTAGGTCCTCTTTAAAACCAGTTTGTTGAATGTGTGCATTAACACCAGGAGCAACCAGCTGTTCTGTTCCTAGCCTGACACCTGGCTAAACCCTTAGGCCACACAGTCCCACCAACTGGTTAAATCAGGTTGTTAGTGAGTGCCTCTTTGGGCTGTGCTCTAACCTCGTATTGCCTGTCAGCTCTGCTGAAAAGCATATCCTGAACAGCTATGAAGGAAATACATGCTCAGCATCTGCTAAGGGCTTAATTATTCCTTGTTAATTGGAGGTAGGCTCATTTCATTTGTTAGACCTGAGCATTGAAAGACTGTTTCCTACTTTGAGAACTCACAAGCTGGAGATCAGAAAAGTGCTAATTGCAATATGAATAAAATAATCACTGGGCTGTACTGCAGTCAGTAAGAACCACTACTGAGAGCCATTACCTTGATCTTAACTTGTTTGAAATGAAAGATTAGTAGTGGTAAACAGAGAGTATCACTAGTGTGGTGTAGCATTTGGTCCTCATAGAAAGGAACTCATCCCTCTAAGGTGGGAGGGGAGCAGAGTGCACACGCAAGCACAAGAGGCTGGCTACTGTTGTTCATTTAACAGCTAACCAGGCAATACTGTCACTTTGAAAGTAGCTGTTATGACCAAGTGCATGTCAACTTAGTCTTCACTAAGTTTCCTTTTCAGAAACTTAACCTCCCTCTACCAGGCTGCTAATGGTCATGGGACTACCTGCTTTACTTCCTCTTGAGGAAGTTCTGAGCTTCATCACTCTGTTCCAGTTTGCTTATATCTCCTCCCCAAGAGTGAAGCCAATAGCCCTCTGCTTTCCAGCCTCAGGGAGCCCAGGATTTTCACAACTTTTTCATTCAGCAAAACAGACAGCTGAGCCATGTAGATCATCAAAGAGGATGGCAGCAGTTGAATCCTCAGGACATTAGAGATCTGGAGTAACTGGCAGATAAAGTTCCAGGTGAGAGAAGAAAGCATGGTACACAACAGCTGGTGAAGAAAAGGAGGAAAAGAATTGTCACTGCAATGATGTTTTCAGAAAAGGTTCTGTTTTCAGAAGGATACAAGTGATGTGAGACCAGGAGTGCTGTTCCCTTCCCTCACCCACCCAACTAACAAGCCAACCCCAGTTCTTCAAACTGCTCTGTTCACATCAATATTTATATATGTGAAGAGCTCTAGGAGAATCAACGGTTACCCTAAACAAGTCTAAGCTTATTCTTAGCATCGTTTCTCTGGTCTTTGAGCAACAATGGAAAAAAACTTATGACACTGACTTGGTACTGCTTTAGTGATGTTAACAGGGTCAAAAACATTTTGACTTGAGATATTAGTGATTCCATGCTAAAACTGGGCTTCAAGGTGTGCTAGTCAAACAGCTACAGCAATTTAAGATGATACCAGTCCTTAGTTATTCTAAGCTAATAAAGGTCACTGCTCCAGCAAAGCTGGTGGAATTAAGTGTGGGTGAGTACCTCAGTTGCTGCAATTCAAAAATCCCAGCAATGTAAATGAATAGACAGAACTGAATAGTGACAGTGGAGACACAGACCAGCTTTCCCTGCTGAGCCCCTTCTGCAAAGGAACGTGCAGTCAAGGCACAGGGAAAGAGAATATACACAGGCACTAAGCTCTTCCACGGCTTCAAATACATCTTTTGGGATTTGTATAAAGCTTAAGAAGATTGGGACTGCCATGTTTGCAAAGAGACTTCTGGCTTCAGCTCTTATTAAGTAAGTGAAATACATCTAATTTTTAGACACATACTCCACTGCAAGAAATCTGAAGCAGCTTTTAAAAATACATAGTATCAGCCATACATACCAGGAGAGTTTCTATAGAACATTGAGCTAAGCCTCTTATCTTAGAGGGATAGGTACTAGTTTTCACTGTTCCAAATTCAATTCTCAAGGACTTTTTAAATATGCGTACATCTCTTTAAATATATATATACACACATACTTATACAATACACAAATATGACAGTTCTGTACTATTTATGTTACCTTGACTTTGTCTACAGCAAGAGTTATTCCAAACAGGGAAGACAGGAAAAAAAGCCTTGTTAGTCATTAACCAAGCAGAAACCAATGTTGCAGCTTTCTCTTACCCAAGAGGCTGGGGAGCCAGGCAGAGGTAAAAAAAAAAAAAAAAAAATCAGAGCTGAGGCACAAAAACAATAGATACGCAGAGAGTTACTCACCATCATGATGTTACAGAGATCACTCCTCTCAGCATGGGAAGGTCTTATCTTCTGGCTCTGAGACCAGCTGTCTGAGATTGCAGGAAGAAGACTTTGGGTTTGGCTTTTTGGTTTTGAACTCAAATAAACAGGTTTGGGCCTCAGCTTTCCTAGAGATCCACTGGATTGGGTCTCCTCTTGCAATTCTGTACTGGATATGTCATTCTGATTTTCTTCCTCTGTTGACTCATCCTCAAATTTAGAGTCAGAATCAGGCTCATCAGAAAATTGTTTCTTTATTTCTCCTGCACCGGGTACCTGTACTAGAAATAAGTTTTAAAAGAATGTGTAAATTATCTATAACATGGCTTTTTCTCCCTAGCTATAAGCCTTACATGCTCAAGCTAGGCAAGGCTCTTCTGAATCTTTTTCAGCTGAAACAAAGGCTTCCCAAGCCCAATTTATTGTAAAGGCAGTAAGAGGCCTATACAAGTGTTTGATTTTATCCAATTAGCTCTTAATCAGCAACTATATTAAAGGAGGAACTGAAAGATACAGTGCTTTTTACTTGTACCTGCTATAAAATAGCCTAAAATAAGTAGGTATGACTGAATTAGTCAGGAAAATATTAAACCAAAAACTTTTATTATCTTAAGAGTGATTGAGAAATGCTCTAATGTTCTAGTACTGCAAACACACTAGTATGGAACAAATTAGTAATATGTGTAGTCATATTTATTAAAATGGAATTTAGAGCATTTGTGTAAATCCTTGGAGGCCTGGTGCTAACAACAGTCACCTCAGGGCTAGAAATTGTGAAGGTAAATGCAGTACATATAACCTGAAAATACCATTCAAGGCATCAAGATATTCCAGAGTTACTCTGTCCAGGCAAAAAGCTGATCCTCCACCTGAGCGTAAGTATGCGGCACAGCTACCCCTTACCTGTGCAAAACAGAGTATTTTATTCCACTCTTCAGGTAGTAGCCATAAGTCATGCCTGTGCTGCTCAGGGTACCTTGTACCATTGTCACAACCTCTTACAACCTGTGGTTTTAATTGCTATGATCAATTACTCACAAGAGTGTGTTTGTGTGGAGGGAAGGTACTTTGCTGCTGCAGTGAGCAGAGGCTGTTAGGAGTATCAGTTGTGTGCTAAGCCTGCAGAATGGGAGCTGGAAGTCACAAATGCAGCATGCACACACATGCAGGATGGGGAAGGAGGGAGGAGCACAAGCCCCTGCTGTGGTACCTCTCGTTCCTCTGCTGTCTGTGGGTGCAAAGGAATTGTCTCAATGTCGCTGCTCCTGTGGGATCTATTATAGAGCTGGATACCACATTATTAGGTAAGAACAGAGGGCACCAAATAGAAGTAAAAGCTCACTGAAGTAAAATTTTGTTCTTGTTTTCCTTCCTACAGCTGTTCTGTGAAGGCAGAATTGGTGCTTTTGAACTCATGATCGATTCCTCAGCTGGGATTGCTTATGCTCCAGGATTAGAGCAAACTAGCAAAGCTCTATCCTCATGAGTGCATCAACAAGCCCATTATTAGGCTAAAGCAAAGCTTGTGTTATTAGTTACTGACATGTTAGAAATGAAGAATCACTGGTGGATCAGAAAGAGATGTAAAATACACAAATAAATGAAAATGCATGTCCTGCTGCCTTCAAATATTTTCTATCAGCCTCAGCACTGATAAAAGAATCCCTTAACAGTTCCTCTGGTAACACCACCACCCCCACCCCCCCCAAAAAAAAAAAAAAAGTGTAGGAGCACTATACTGCCAGAGTTTGAAAATGTACAAAATTAGAGGGTTAGGTTTGCTTTCTGGGGGATTTTTTAATAGAAATTTACAAAAATTACTTGTCCTTTGCCTTAAACTAAATTACCTCTGAGAAAAAGGGAGAGGGCAAGGCAAACCAGCTGGCAGCATCCTGTCTTCTAAGCATTTTTAACAGAAAAGCATAATAATTTGAGTTTGATTTTTCCATATGCTACCAACAGTACAAAAAAACCCTTTAGTTTCCCTTTGTGACAAGTGGCATTAGCCTAAAAATAGCTAGCAGAGTGCTTTAAAGATGTAGCTAATAGATAAAGCCTTTATGCAGGAGCATTTTATCTGCTCAACTGCAGAACTTACCTTCATTAAGTAGAAGCTGTAGCCAGATAATCATTATGATCAACAGCATTACAAATGGCAAACAAAGCCAGAAGAAAAGAAGAGGAAAGGTCAGATCATTCACCAAAGGAACCAGAGGATACTTCATGGCTTGCTTCAGGTTACGCTAAGTTTAGCACAGCCTGCCTGCTCCGCTTTACTAACTACCTTTTAATAACTCCCATTGCATCACTGTGTTAATCTCAAGACTGCTGCTATACTCAGCACAGTCAGCAAAAGGGACAGCCCCGTGCTATGCAGGGAGGGAGAAATAAGGATAAAACATGGGATAAAAAGAACTGAGAAAACATTTGATTTGATTGTCCTTCCTTCAGTTGGTGTTTACAGGATAAATACAAACTAGGAAGCTTTCAAGGCTTATGTTAAAACAATAGTTAAAGGTATTGTAAAGTTTATGCCTGCAGATATGGGGGAGATAACCCAGCGCTTCAGCCACTTTGAAGCTGGGGAGCCAAGGTTACTTCTGAGAAATCAATAAAACAGAATTACCCTGCAGAGATGTGTAGAGGATGACTAGCTAAAAATTACTTCTCCCAGGCTTTCTTATTTGACGTGGAGCACAAATTTGTCCCATACGAACATGGACTCTAACCTACTCTCTATGTTTCTATTAGTTAATCCATTAGGAAAATAAACCTTTGTAGTTTCATTGCTGTTCTGTCTCCCCTCCAAGAAAGGCAAGCCAGCATGTTTCATAGGGTGTATGTCTATAAATGTATTGCTTAATAGTAAAGGAGTTCAGTGGTGATCAAAGTAGGAACAGATAGGTGACTTTGACTTGATATTCATCACGCTGTGTGTTTCTCCTTCAATAAAATAACACCGTTACCTATCGCTTACCTCAGAGGGGCTTGTTTGGCTAAATTAATTGTTTGTGTAGCTCTCAGCAAGCCTTAGACAAGAGCAGCTATGTAAGCGCACATTAGGAATGATTGCATGCATTTAACATTCTCGCTTACGTGCATGTGTTTGTTTTTATGGAGTAACAGCCCCTCGAAACGAGCCTTTTAATCCCAAGATCTAAATGAACTTTGCAAATTCTTATTAATTCACGTTAATAACAACCCTGTGTGATAAAAGAAAGCTATTATCCCTACTTTGTGCAGTGTGTAAACAAGTGAGAAAAGCCATTAATGACCTCAGCTTCGAGGACGCTAAATATTTGCCATCCCCAGGTTGGGGCATTTCTGAAAATCAGGGTGACGGTGGTTCGTCTGCAACCGCGGTGACAGGAGTGACGGAAAGGAGGCGACTCCAGCGGTTATGAAGTTCTACTGAAGCGTCTCTCCGGGCCCTGTCACAGGGACCGCTCTGGCACAGGCCGGGGACACGGGTATTCACTTCCACGCAGGTGCCAGACGCTGGGGAGGTTCAGGCTCCAGGTTTAACTCGTTGTGGCAGAGGGCGCGGGGGTCCCTGCGTGACGGGGGAGCGGGGGGGACACAGACCCCACACACACCCCGCTGCCTCGCTCGGCCGAGGGCCGCGGACACCAGCCGGCGCCGCCGCCGCCGCCCGGAACGAGTGTCGGTGCCCGCGTTGCCGGCCGGAGGGAGCAGGGGAGGGCGCAAAATGGCGGCGGCCTCGCGGGTGTTCGCCTTCCGCGACGTGCGCTGGGCCCCCGACCCGGTGCTGGAGCCGAGCGCGGCCGTGCGGACGCCGCAGCCGGTGCCGCTGGTGATCGACAACGGCTCCTTCCAGACGCGGGCGGGCTGGGCCTCCCCCGACCCCGCCGTCCCCGCCGAGCCCCTGTTGCGGTTCCGCTCGCTGGCGGCGCGTAGCCGCGGCGCCCGTGGGGGGGCCGGCGCCGAGACTCAGGTGGGCAACGACCTGGGGAGCCCCGAGCCGCTGCGCTGGCTGCTCCGCTCGCCCTTCGACCGCAACGTGCCTGTCCAGCTGGAGCTGCAGGAGCTGCTCCTCGACCACGTCTTCCAGCGCCTCGGCGTTGCCTCGCAGGTACCGCCGGGCGGGCAGGGGGGACGCCGGGCCGGGGCGAGGCCCTGAAGCCGCCGGTGAACCCAGGCCCGGCCCTGCGGGGGGAGGGAGAGGTTGTGCCTGGTGGGAACGGAGGGGTCCAACATCGCCCTGGTTGTCCAGGGCCGTTGTGTTGTCCCCCTCCTCGCAGATACTCATGGCCTGGGGGGACAGGCCCCGAGCAACCTGCAGTGGTGACCCTGGCCGGGCTAGGTGCTCCCCAGGGGAGGCTTTTGAACCCCGCTATTCTTTTAATTGCGTCCTGGTTTTGTGGTGAAATGAAAGCAGGAGGATACAACTGCATGGCGAGAGACTTGGGCTGTAGTCTTGTCAGGCTGTGGCTGAGAGCCGGCGTCCAGGATCAGTTTTTGAGAAGGATGTTAAACATTACTAGTTTTGTATCCTGCCCTTAGTAGTAGTGCTCGTTGACTACTTGTTTTGTACACCCAGCAGAGTTGAGAGCTGCTTCTCAGACTATGAAGCCTTTTGCCTGCATGACAACACCAGTTTGAAAGCTTTACCTAGTGCTGAACTAAACTTCCGCCAGTTTTCACTCGCACTTCACCTCCTCATTGCGTAGATTTTGGTTGCTTAGATTTTTAATGATTCGTATATGCTTTCCATTCTTCTCCACCCTTAAGAGTTTATTCTTTGGTTGGATTAACATTAGAAGCCCTGCTATAGACAAGACTTCTTTCTCACCCCCTTAAGCACTAGATACAATTTAACTTACATGATTAATAGCCTGCACATAAGGTGTTTTCCCATTGCTGTTTTGGAGAAGTTCTTGCTGATGTTCAAAAGCAGAAACAAGGATAAATATCCCTGGATTTTCCCTTCATACCACTATTATTTTTCTTTTCTCTTGTCTCTTCCAGGGTTGTGTTGATCACCCTATTGTTTTGACAGAAGCAGTGTGCAATCCTCTGTATTCGAGACAAATGATGTCAGAGCTCCTCTTCGAATGTTACCAAGTGCCAAAAGTGTCCTATGGTGTAGACAGCTTGTACAGTTTTTACCACAACAGAAAGCAGAACTGGCCCTGCAGTGGTTTGGTGATATCTTCAGGTTATCAGTGTACGCACATTTTGCCAGTCTTAGAAGGCAGGTGAGTTCTTAATGTCTTAAGTACGGTGCAGCTTCTGTTTGTCAGTCACTGCCTTTTCAGTGATGCAAATACCCATTTCTCTAGCATTCAGTATTCCAGCTCCTGCAGTCTGAGCTCTTATCAGGTCTTGATTTATACTGATGAGTAAAAATTAGGTCTGCAGATTTTGCTAAGTACTGTTGAATTTTGAATTGAAGCAGCTGGGCTGTCCTCGTGTGTATTGTATTTTTAGTTACTATTCATGCGTAGTTCTTTACTTTCAAAAGTAGAAGGGGATATCTGCCCCAAATAAAATCAGACATTAAAAAACCTATGTTAGGTTTTAAGTGCCCTGCGAGATTTCTGCAGTTCTTGAGGCTTTTATCATTCTGATTATGCTGCTGTGTTGCTCCGCTCTTTTTTTGATTGGTTTTACTTTTAATCCTTACTGCAAGAAATGGCTTTATATTATCTGGTAGATGCTTCAAATTTTCGAGGGCTACACCTGGCCAACTGTGAAATGTTACAAATGTTAAAGGAACTACTTTTAGCTCCACTCACCATTGCTTCCCTTCTTAAAATAGAACGCTTCCTTGCTGTAGCCAAAATTATTTAATGTTTGGGGTTTTTAAAGCAGAACAGAGCCTTTCAGAAAGTATCTGCAAAAAACAAAGCAGTGATTATGCTTGTTGTCTGAGAAAAGCAGATATGTTAGATTCTCTGATAACTGAATCTTGAAATATTTATCTGTGAATCTTCACCTGTATACTTGCCCATATCAGAAATTAAGTACTACTGGAGGTCTGTTTTATGCTGAACTTGTGGATCTCTCCGATCTCAGTTGCGTCTCTCTGCATTTTCAGGCTGGATGCTAAAAACTGCAAACGTATTAATCTTGGAGGATGTCAAGCAGCTGTCTATCTCCAACGCCTCCTTCAGCTGAAGTACCCAGGACATTTTGCTGCCATCACTCTCAGTCGCATGGAGGAAATACTGCATGAGCATAGTTACATTGCAGAGGATTATATAGAAGGTAAAACCAGCTGCAATTTACTACTAGATAGTATTGATCCAAACTTCATTTTGTCTTCTATATCCCTTGTTCTCAAACTGGCTGGGATTCTGGCAGAAATACTCTACTACTATTTTGCTTTTTTCATAGCTGTCTTTCTGGTAATCTGCCTCATGGGAAATGCTTGACAACAGTTTCAAGTTTAACATGAAGATAGAAACAAAATTAAATTACAAAAAAAATTTCTGCATTAGTTCAAATTTTTCTGTGAATAAAAATTGGAATTATTTCAGAGGAAAATAATTTAAAATTAGTTTATTTTATTAGTTACTTTATACTGCCAACAAAACATTAAACTGGTTAGCATGATTCCTGCATCTGACTGTTTCTTCTCTGCCTTTTTGGCATATCCTTTTTAAGGTTTCCAAAATTGCAGAGGACATTTCTCATGACTCTTTGTGAATTAAAGAAGTTTTAAAATTTCCAGGGTAAATGTCATCTTAAATAGTCGCTGACGAATAACGTTTTCTTTGTCACTTATGGAAGAGCCTGAGGGAGTCCTTAGCAATGTGTGAGAACTCTTCCTTTCCTTAGGAAAAGAGAAGAGACGTTAGTGTGCACTTCCCACTTCTTAGTACTTGGTGTTTCCTGTGTGCTGGAGATCAGAATGCTAAGAACCGCGTGCAGGGAGTATGTGACTGGCAGGCAGTGCTCTGAGTGGTAGCTAAATACAGGGGCAGCTGCCAGAGGTGGGCAGAAACCCAGGCTGTGCTGTTGCCTTCTCTCTTCTAAGTCTGAACTTAGCATGGAGTGCCTACAATGTATGAATCATCCTTCTCTGCCTGACAAAACAGTTATTTTGCTTTCAAAACCTTCAGAGCTACAGAAGTGGCGGTCCCCAGAGTACTATGAGAGCAACATGCACAAGATGCAGCTGCCTTTCTCTAATAAACTACTGGGAAGCACTCTGACATCAGAGGAAAAGCAGGAGAGGCGGCAGCAGCAGTTACGTCGACTTCAAGAACTCAATGCGCGTCGCCGAGAAGAGAAGCTGCAACTTGATCAAGAGAGGTTGGACAGACTGCTATATGTACAGGTAATCAAGGCAAAGATTTCTGTGTGATCTTTTGGGAGGGGGGCAGGCTGCCCCCAGAGCTTCACGCATCACTGTAGAGAAGCTATGACTGTCCTGTGTGTTTTCTGATAGGAGCTTTTGAAGGTTACTTGCAAGAGAAAAGGGAGAGATTATTTATGCAGAGCATGCTTCCAGGTTCTGAACAGTACTTCTTTTGTGAAGTACTTTGAATGCTGCCGAAGACACGCATCGTAATATCTAGTCATGAAGGCAAAGTGTCTGTACACGCACAGTTGATGGATAGTTGATTGCCCTGTGTTGTTCATCACAGCTAACTCTGATCTGTCTGTAGGAACTTTTAGAAGATGGTCATATGGATCAATTCCACAAAGCCTTGGTGGAGCTGAACATGGACTCTGCAGAAGAACTGCAGTCTTACATCAACAAATTGAGTCTGTCCGTTGAACAAACGAAGCAGAAAATCCTACAGGCAGAAGTCAATATTGAAGTAGATGTTGTGGACAGCAAGCCAGAGGTATAATGTTTTCACCAAGTTAATCCTGTTCTTATCTCTGACAGAATTAAGTTTCTATGCTTGAAAATGTGCCCCATCAGACTTTTATTGATGAACTAAGTTTTTCCTTTAACACACTGCAACTCATTGTTAGTTTGGCAACTGCTTCTCTTTTCCAGCTTTCCTATGCAGCTTCAGAAAGTGACAGTTCTGGTTTTATAGAGTAGGGCTTTTGGTATATCCTGTGTGCAAATGCTAGGCAGTTGAAACTGTCAAAAATTGTCTGGCAGCTTTGTAGCTAGCAAATATTTGTTTTCCAGTCCCACACAAGCAAGGCAGGGATGTTATGGTAATTATAGAGCAGTTGGAGGTGCTGGGAGTGCACCAAGTTTTAACCAATTTAAAAAGCTATTTTAATAAGTTTTATGTTGTTATATTTAGGACAGGGCTGGCTAGGATCCTGGCAGTCAGCCTGTTGACTAAGGCCTTTAATTTCTTAGGTAGCATCATGATAAATGTATTGAAAGTGTTTGATTTTTATGTTTTGAGTGAATGTCTGCCTTAACTCCTGTTTTCTAGGTTGTTCACCATTTTGACTTTTGTCTAAAGTGCTGGAGGACAGCATATTCGGTTTCAGGCATGCTAAAGAGTTGAGATTTGAGGGAATCAGGGTTGAATTTTCCAAATATGTCACCAGAATTGAAGTCATATGTGTGCTTAGCACACCTGAGCTAATCTACCTTAATATACCTTCTCTCTTTCCAGACTCCTGATTTGGATCCATTAGGCAGTGAACAGTCACTGGAGGATGTGGAAAG
The DNA here is from genome assembly GCF_028858705.1 of Grus americana. NCBI lineage: Eukaryota > Metazoa > Chordata > Aves > Gruiformes > Gruidae > Grus > Grus americana. The sequence goes on from NC_072868.1 coordinate 4,838,846, forward strand.
TATTAATGAGTTTGAACCTTTGTTTGCTGAGGAGCAGCCTGAAGTTGAGAAGCCTGTTGCTGCAGTGCAGGTTTGATTTCTGTTTCTACACCTCGTGCCAGAGGTTGCTGCCTCCCAGTTGTCCAGCTAGTCTGCTAACATTTCTCCAAATGCAAACATTGTTTGCCTGTTCTTGGAAGAGATGCTTAAAGTATCTGAAGAGGACATTAAGAGAGGAGAAGTCCTTGCAATCTTAGCTGATGGTTTAGAACATAAATATACCCATTTGGCTCACTCTGCAGGCAGTGCCTGTTGTAGCAGTTCCATGTTATTAGGGAAAAAATGTCCAGCTCAAGTTGGTTTTTTCTTGTGCGTGGTCTGTAGCCCAATATCGGTTCCCATTTGGAACTTTTTACAGCATGGCCCCTTCTCTGTGAGAGCATTACGATCTGTTTTTTTGTACAGAATTGTTTGGAAACTTTGCTTGTTCTAGAATATTACTATTCTTTAACATAATTTCCTACTACTTTTCAATCTCATCTTTTTAAAGCCCGTGTTTAACCTGGCAGAGTACCACCAGCTTTTCCTTGGCACTGAAAGAATCAGGGCTCCAGAGATTGTTTTCCAGCCCTCCCTGATAGGAGAAGACCAGGCTGGTATAGCAGAAACCATGCAATATGTCCTTGAGAGGTGAGTTTACAAAGATACTTGGCACTTACTTCAAACAAGCTAGTCTTGTTTTGATATCAGCTTTTGCAATACTGGTTACTTAACAGTAACTTGAGAAAATATGTTCGAGTAGTTCTTTTTTGGGGGGTTGAGCATTACAGGTTGGACATATCTTCCTGTTTGGAAAACCACATGTAACTCTGTCTTAAGTTAGTGGTCTCCAAAATTTTTGATCGATTATCCCATCAGTAAAAAATTTTTGAGCACACACCTCCAATATATGTATATTTATAAACTACATACAGGTACTACTGAACTAATATATTATGTATATTTTAGAACGTACACAAAAATATAAATTTAAAAAGGATGAGATAAAGGTGAAATAAACACTACTTTTTTAATATATTAATAGTACAAAAATACCTTCTTCTTGGACCCCAGTGACTTGTCTTGTACACACCCCACTTTGGAGACTCCTGATCCAATTTATTATAGAGGGAAACAATAAACCTCTGTAAATATCCATCCCATAAAACAATGAGTTGGCAGTGTCTGGTTTTGTGAGACCAAAATCAGGGGTGACGTTTTAAAGTGATGATATAGGCACACTTGCTGGACAACTATTTCCAGACAACTTAGCGTTAGCAAAATGTCACCGCTGAACTGTATGAACATATGAGATTGCATTTTCTGAAATGTAAGAATTCCAGCTCTACTGAGCTGTTAACTTATGAGGTACAGTGCACAGAGTGCTTTAAGGATTTTCTTCTGCCACCCCCTGAATTTCCAGAAAACACGTAAACACAGGTTTTCATGCTGGAAAAGGGAAGGAAGTTTCTCAAAGTGATTCCTGAAGACAAAGTATCACCCTGTAGCTGTTCAGCTCATAGGGAGAGATGTCCTTGAGAAAGACTGAAGTTGTTTTCTGTTCCTTGTAGGTATCCAAAGGAGCAACAAGCTATTCTTGTCCAGAATGTTTTTCTCACTGGTGGAAATACAATGTACCCTGGACTGAAAGCCAGAGTCCAGAAGGAACTCCTCGAAATGAGGCCATTCCAGTCATCTTTTCAGGTACATGTATTGACGTGTTGTTTGCGTGAACAGCCTGTTCATCTGTGTTCAACAGTAATTCTGGTCAGGAGAGGTACAGAGCAGGTGTACTTTGAGCATGGGAATGGAGAGTGTTTTATGGCAAGATGCTGCAAACAGCTTTTTTGACCTGAGAAGATGAAGGTTAAGCAAAGATACAGTTGTTCTTTCTGAAGACATTAGAGAGAGTAGGGTAGATGACTTGGAAAAGGAAAACCTGCTTCAGTTAAAGGACCATGCGTGCACAAGCATCTTTGGCTGGAAATTTGCAGATTGATTTCTTAGGGTTGGGACAGTTACTGTCTGGAATAAGTGACCTTTATTAGGAGAAGTTGCTGGGAAAAACTGTGCTCACTTCAAAACTAAGTTACATGTTCGATTTGTTACATGTAATGACTGTGACAGCAGCAAAAGACATTCAGAGGGTATCTTGCAAACCTGTGACCTCTGCAAGTTTTTTAGTAGCGAGCACAGTACAATCTGGGGAAGTCCCAGTTTGCCATGCATTTTGTAAGGAGAGTCTCCCTTGCTGTTCTGAAACCACCTTTGTCCCCTCAAATCTACTATCTTCTTGAACAGAAAATCAGGTTATAAACTGGCAAGAGAAAAAAAATCAGTGCAAATATGATCCTGTGATTCCACAACCCTTGTTTTGTACAGTTATTGTACGTAGCTCTGGGCCAGGTATGACGGACAGCAACTTAGTTACAGCAATATACTTGGTAGTTTTAGGAAGGATATTGCTTGCTAAGTTTTTAGTGTGAAACTTGACTGTTGGAAGAAAATGTGCACATTTTCATCTGCTTTTAATGTTGCTGCTTGTAACTGAATACGAGCTTCCTTCTTGCCATTAAAATACGGTCCATAGTGTGGTCCTATCAGAAATCTGTCACATCACAGATATCACATGTGGGATTTACATGGTGTCTAGTCTAGCAATCCTATAGCTGAACCAGGAAAGGAGTTCATGCTACAGTAATAGGAATAGTTTACATGAAAGTATGAATCTATAGCAGGGGAAAGAGCACACACAGTTCTTTCCCACATACCGTGATTTCTCAGCCTACAGTATTCCTCCCTGATACTTCAAGCAGGGAGGAAGTTTTGCTGGAGCACTTGATACTTGTTTTGTAGTACCAACAACTCTTCCAGCGTTGGCTTCCAGCTGTGGGGGCTGTTGGTTGTGAATGTGATACACCCATGTGCTTTCTCAACCTGTAGAGACAAAGCAGGCTCAGGGAGAATTGATCTCAAGGTGAAAACACGCTTCAGACCCATTCCTAACATTGCTCTTCCCCAGAGGCACGGAATAATCAGCTCAAACTGCTGAAATTCATTGATTTGTGTCATATACTTCTGTAATCAGGGTAGAAAGAGCTTTTGTCTCCTGTGTTGAATTGACATTGTTGTTCTGTTTTTCCATCCATCCAGGTTCACCTTGCTTCCAGTCCTGTTTTAGATGCCTGGTATGGGGCTAGGGATTGGGCAGTGGAATACATGACCCGTGAGGAAGGCTGGATAACCAGAAAAGACTATGAAGAAAAAGGGGGAGAATACCTCAAGGAACACTGTGCTTCAAATGTCTATGTTCCCATTCGCCTTCCAAAGCAGGCCCCAAGGACAACAGAGGCATCAGCACCTAGCAGAGCGCTGCCATCCAGCACAGGCAACCCTTGTGAGCAGGTGTAGCATAGCACCTTTGTCACAGCCCCTCGGATGTGGATAACAGTGCGGAGAAAAGAAGGGTTATTGGTTTGTGGTATGAGCTGTGTGTGGAGTGCAGGCCTCCGCCTAGCCTCGCTGGCTGCTCGGAGACCACTAAGTGTCTCGTCCGGCTGCTTGAACGAGGAGGAAGAGCCACGCTGGGGCAACAGCTGGCACGGTCGCAGCGCTTGCAACGCTTAGTGCCGCTCGTGCATAGCGCAGGAGTATTCACCAACAAGGAGGACCACCACAGAAGTGCATTCCAGAGAAAAACGATCTTATAAACTTTCATAATAAGACTCAGAATTTTTTGAGAGTATGTGTTTTACAGGTTGGGGTTTTTTATTTAGTTAAAATGTACTGGTTTTATACTGCTTTTACTGCCTGATCCAGAAGCTGTATCAAGTGAGTCAGCCCAGCAGGCGTCTCCCTCGCTCGTTGCAGCGAGCGTTCGTCAGGACATGTTGGTCAGGATGTGTTCGTCAGGACACATGGTGCTGCTGGAGGCTGGAGGGGCTGATCTGTGCCTTTCCTCCTGAGGCCTCTTGCGCTCTCCTCTGGTTTGATTTCCTTCTTGCTGCACACTTTCTGCTAAACCACCACCGAATAAGCGGTGGGATTTCAGATACTTTTGGACTTTGCTTATGTCAGTAATATTGATGTCTTGGTTGAAACTGGAGACCTGGTCACATAAAGCACTGTCCAGATATAAAGACAGAACCCCTCATAAAGCGCAGTCCAGAAGGACTGCCAAATCTCGTGCAGTCCTCAAGCGGTTTTGCAAGAGTGGTGGCTGAGCGGGGCAGCTCCTGAGTGGTGGGACTTTTTTATCAAAAGTTGTTTTAGCAATAAAGCAAACTTTTTGCTTTACTGTTACCTTCTGTGTTTCAGTGATTTGACCTCTTTAAAGAGTACAGCAATAAGGATGTATTTGGGTGTACCTTGCTGAAAAATGCGGGTTTGCAGCCAGGCCCCTGTCCTGCTGCACAGTGTGCTGTAGCTTAAATTTGACAGGGGATTCAGTTCTTGCATGGAACAACTTGCTATTGCTTTCCCAAAAGAATAATCAATACTAAATGCTGAACTGAAACCTAAGCAGGCTCCATCAGTTTAGCACGGGCTGTAAAGCATTAGGCTGGAGAAGGTAGGGCTATGGGGAAAATATCCAGATTGTAACTGTATAAAGAAGGTGAGGAGGTGGTGGCAGCTTACCGGCCCCAAGGGCCACAGAGCATCAGATAAGTTGTCATCTGCAGATTCAAAACAAAGGACATGAGGTGCTTGTTGGTGTTGAAGTGAGGGGTTTGTTGTCACGAGATGTGACGCGCGCATTTCTGGATTCAAAAACTGTTACCCAGATCTGCGATTTAAAAAAAGAAAAATCTGCTATGGAATGTGGATGTCTCACCTGCGCGTAAGAGGTCCTGCAGTCACGTATTACTTGGCAAGCGTATGAGGGAAGTGTTGTTACAGATCTGCTCTCTTTCACGGTTCCTGCGTCACCCAGTGCTGGTGGCCCTCGGGTGGGTTACGGGTCTTAGTGGACCTTTGGCGTGGTCCTGATGGGCTGTTGGGCAGGGGGAGAAGGAGGAGAAGGGAGCTCGCTGCCTTCACGTAACCTCAACTATCGATCCTATCCCTAGCTGCCTGGAGACATGCTAATTTTCAGGACCATTAAGGCAATTCTGTGGGTTGTAAAGAATGTGGAAAAACGCGCTGTGCTGAAACATGGCAAAGTTACACCCCAGGGAAGTGTCTTTTCTGATCTCAGTTCATATGAGTGACCTGGAGTAGAGTATATGATGTCGCGTTGCTATTGACCCCTTGCTGACACATCTTCAGCTATCACGGCAGAGTGGGTACTCAAGATACAGAAATTTGTTCCCATGCTTGGTGTTGGTTGTTAAATGTCTAAGAGGGTATTGTGCATAAAACTGTTCCAGAATGAAAACCTGAAAGGGCTTCTGTAGTGGATGGTTATATTACTTATAAATGTTTTGCCGAATTGTGCAAACCACTTCACTTGCATTAATTCAAAGCAGAGCTGTCTAATTCTGTACAGAGATGCCAGATCAGCTGCTGAAACAGCTTCAAGGAAGCATAATTTTATAATCTCCTAAATACTGGCTGTTCATTTGCTGCTTTATCCCCACAATAGCTGGAGTAACTAATGAACTTGGACATTGCGATCACAGTCACAGGCTGTTCTAAATGTGCTGGTGGGCCTTCAGTTGCTTGGAGTAGCACCATGAAAAGCGTGAATGTTGCAAAACAGGATTAATTTTACCCATTTAAGTTCTGTTCCCCGATACGATTTGCTGTGGTGCTACATGAGCATTGGTGCCGGCAGGAGAAAAATAGGAGGAGTGCGTGGTGCTGCGGGCAGGAGGACACAGCAATGTTATTTGTGACAGTAGCGTTGGTCAGAGTCCTTGTGGAGCTCCACCATCGTGATGCTTGTGGCAAGGTTTTCTCATACCGATGTGCAGAATTTGGTTGTTTTCTGTATAATTGGCACAGGACTCACCAAACCAAGAAGGGGCTTGGACTGTTTCTTCTGCGCGTTGGCTTATGCCACCTGAGAGAGGAGCAGCCCGATAAGGCACCTGCTTGGCTCCTTTTTAATGTGACTTCTGGTTGTGTGAGGCATTGTTGCAGTGAGAAAACTGCTTACTGAAGAAAAAAAAAAAAAAAAAACCAAAAGAAAAGGATAATTCTGTGGACAGGAAGCTTGAACTGATGCTGTGAGGGCCTTTGCCAAGCGATCGTAGGGCTGCTCTTGAGTGAGCAGCCTCCAAACCTGCAGTGTGTTTATCCTGGCAGGTGTCCTGCAAGCTGACAAAGTGCAGTTGCCAGTTCAGAGGTGGTCAAGTGGTTCCCGTTCCGTCCTCAGTATATGAAGTTCAAAGCAACCTGTAACCTTATACAATTCAGTTATCACCTAATTCAGGTCAAAGAATACAAAAGTACAAGTTGCAATTTAACAGCCATGGTGAGCTTGGTCTATTTAATCTAAAAGAGAGCTCAAACTGGGTTCCACCTTTCACTGGGTCCATAAGACCTGTTCCGAGTGGAAACACCACGTCAGTGAGAAGCCCTGGAGACTAAACATAGATCATGTGTTTAATGTCCCAGATTTCCGTTTAAGCTGCATATGAGCCTTGCTTTTGGTCTTCAAGGCTTCTTACGTTTCCTGTGCCACAGCAACTTCAAACACTAACCGTTCTTTGCTGAATCTCCGCTAGGACACCAAGATTAGAACGCTTTGCTCCAGTTATTAATCTCCGAAATACTTAATGTGCTGTGTAAGACAGCATTTCAGAAGAAAGGGAAGATGCCCATGAACTGTCACTTAAAATTTAGGATTATCCCTCCAGAGACAGCCTGCAATGATCCCCTAGCAGCCAGTCATAAACCAGAAGTTTTGAAGCTTGTGTGGGATGAGCAGGGGAGGGGAGAATGCTGTAATGGATTTAACATTATCCCCAAAGTCATATGGTGGAATTTCCACCCTGGTTCGACATGTCAGGCACAGAGCAGCTGTGCTGATTCCCACTGCTCACTCCCACTGCTTTCTGCAGATAGTGAGCTGGTCCCTGAGCATCAGCTTCAACAAAACTACTCAGTTTTAAACTACTCAAATCCCTGGCCGGCATGGTTTGCCAAGAGTTCTTCAGGCTCCTTTCACTCCTTCTTTTCAGGTGCTTGGTTTCCTGTATTTGGTTGACAACCAACTTCCCCCCCCTCCTTGTTCATCACACAAGCCCGGCTTTACCCCTTAGAGTGGCAAAGTGCCATAATTTCAAGCTCGGTTTGTTTCTTTCTTTAACTGCATTGGGTTTTTTACGTCCATAGGGATCTCTTCTTCCTCTTTTTGAGCAATGCGCTTGGTTTCTATTTACGCAGCAGAGACCATGGTAAGAGTACTGCACCAAGAGTCAGGAGACCTGGATCCATTTTCACGTCTGTTTACTCACGACAAGCCGTGGCTGTTTGCTCTGGCCTCAGTTCTGGGCCTCAGCATCTGCAGCAGCAAAGCTAACCCGAGAATGGTGCTAGCAGGGGGCTTCACAGCGGGAAGGGTGGTGGGAAGGCTGGAAAGGGGTTTGTGGGGAAGGAGGGGAGGTCAAATCATGGAGAAGAGGTCCATCTGTGCTTAATGCGCTGTGGGCCAAGTGGAAGGTCTTCAAACCGCTCATTGCCTGAAGCTGGAAGCAGCATGTGGTATGGTGAGAATCGCTCTATGCAGGCGTGCTTTTATTCCTAAGTGATTGCTATTGACCACTGTCAGAGAATGGAACAGGCTGGATTTGTGGTCTGACTCAGAAGCTTTTATGCTCTTAAAATTCCTGGTTTGAGGCAGATAGTATTTTTTTTAGCTTTTTATTTATTTCAGGACTGGGGTGAAGTGTAAAGCACCTGCTCTATTTATCAGTTGGAAAGTAAATGTGCTGTGCTGATGGCGAAAGCATCTTTTACGTTGCCAGTGAGATTTTGTGAAAGCATCCAGGTTCCTGCATTTCCAGTAGCTGTAGTCAGGCGGTTAACATCAAGAGGATGCTCATCCCCAGGGAAGCTTGGTCCACTGCTCTTGGCAGGTCTGTCTGGACAAATGAGCTTTACAACATGCAAGGAAAAAGTATGGCTTTATTCAAAGTCAAATGAATTCCAGAGGAGACAGACCTTTGGAAAGCATCTAAGCTCCTCATGTTTGAACTACTTGAGAACATGATGAATGATAAAGTATTGGATAGCAGGAAGGCCACGGTGCATTGGGTGCCCTCCTTAGATGAAGGGCATGGGGGTGTGGTGGGTGGACCTCTGGGTGGGAGAAGTTTTGAGGAGTGACGGCAACGTGCAACCCCCAAAGCCTCGTAGCTGCCGCGGTGGCACACAGGGCTGCCATGCACGCGCTTTCCCGAGTGCCTGATGCTCAGGAGGGGTTGGAGGCTGTTGGCTGCAACTGAGGCTGATTTTCCTCCTCTTCTCTCTAAACTATCACCCTGTTTCTGCACCTCTTCCTGGAGTATCCCCCGTGCTCCTAAACAGCTCCCTATGCCCAGTGGGAAAACTGACTCGTTGGGAGGCAAGTTCAAGTCTGTGCAAACTGTTTTTGTGTAGTCTTAGCTTTCCACTAAAGATTTTGATGTGGAGATTCTGTTTTTCAAGGTGTTCTCACTCTCTTCAAAGGAGAATGACAATAAATAAGAAAAACTATCCTGCCTCACTGACACTTGTTTCTGCATTTGAACGGCAGCCCAACCGTGTCCAAATAAGAAACAGCTCTGTTGGTCTGGTCTTCCTGCTCTGAGGGCTAGCAGGGACTTTCACGGTGCTCCTCCACACCATTTTAGAAATAATTTCAGTTGCTGCCAGAATGAGCAGCAGTCCCCCAGGGCATGCAGGTCCCCATTCCTCTGGGGTGGCCTCCCCTGCCACCCCTCTCACCTGGAGCACCAGCTGCCTCCCAGCATTTTGTCTGCTTAGATAAATCCAGCTGGTGTAGAAGCCATCAGCTAATACGCTGTCAGCAAAACGCCTTAAAAAGGTCCCAAACTGTTTTCTTAGATGTATTCACGACGACAAGCCCCTGGGATTCCACCGTGCACACGAGGAGGGTTGTCACAAGGTAAATGCCATCTGCTAGCGCTGGGTTTGAGCTCTTAGTAAACTTCTTGCATAACACCTTGCGTAGCTTGTCTAGTGTTAGGAAAAGCACCCCTGATTTCAGAATGTGGCAGAGTTGGGTTCTGGGGGTTTTTTTGGTCATCTTTAAACTTAGTTTTGTGTCCCTTGGGTTAAGCATGTGGATTAAAACGATGCTCCTGGCTGGCATTGCTTCTCAGCGCTAGGAAATACATTTCAAATCCTGATCCTTAGATCACTTGTTTTCTTGTTCCCACACTACAGCTTGGTTAAAATATACCCCACTCCTCCTCTCACCCCAGATTCCTGCCACATACCTGGCATTCCTTCATCCTTAATGAGATGGAGTGGGGGATTTCACCCTCCTGGAATTTTTAGAGGAATACTAAGTGGATTTCTGATGAAAAACCCCATTTAAGATACAAATCTCCCTGAAAGATAGTCCCTGCATGGCAGACCTTGCTTTTGCTGGTAACGGTGAACGGAGTTTCTAGTTTCTTGTTCAATAGCTACTTTCTGCTTAGGCCTTGCTGTAAGTATTGCCGTTGATGGAGACCATGTTGGAGCAAGGTCCCGATGCCGTCGATGAAGCAGAGGAGACCCACATCCTTGCGAGTAGGGACACCAAATAGGGTAGGGACACCGGTGCAACTCCTGGGCTCTTGACACTTGAAGTTTTACTGGTTGCTGCAATCTGGACAAACTCTCCGTGTGGAGAAGGCAACGTAAAGGTCGTCAAGTCAAAGTAGTTTTCTTCCAGGCTTAGTCGTTAATTTACCCTAATAAAGATAAAGCTGCATTGGATCAAAGGTGCCTCCAGTCTGGTCCTGGTAGTGATCTCCAGGAGATGTTGAGGGAGGAGTATAAGAGCAGGAACAGTAGTGGTATGTGTGTAAAACAGGAAGAAGATTGTAAATAATTACAGCTGGTTAATACTACGTAGCCAGGGAGGCATGCAAACGGGGTGCTCCTGGAGTCTGTCTTTACATGGGATCATCACCATCGCAGGGCTCCGCCCTCTTATGCGTGTTGGAACAGACAGGCTAAGTTATCCAAATTACAGAGCTCCGCAAGGACGTGGGTTTTGGAGTAGCAACACCACGCTGGGCTGTGAACATCCACTTTGGAGGCACTGTGCTGTGTGGTGGATGTTCTTGAGCCTCAGTGAAGCTGCTGTGATGGCCCCAAGCCATGCTCTGGCAGTGAAGGGCTGAGACAGGACCCTGCGTCTGGCCAGCAAGCCAGGCTCTGCCTCCTGCTTTGGGAGAGGGGCTTTACTGCAACTCCACGGGGCAGGTACAAAGGCACAGAGAGCCCTGGGTCCTGTCATCCTGGGGCCCCAGGTGGCTCTCATCCTTTCATCCCGCTCCGCCGTGGCAGAGGGCCATGGGCTGATCTTGCCGCTGAGGAAACAATGGAGAGGAAAGCTTTGATTTCACCCGTGGTGGACACCCTCCTGCTCAAGGGTGGTGCAGATGGAAGGAACTGGGGCAGGGGGTTCGGGTTTGGTTTTTTTTTTTTGCTTTTATCCTTTGTTAACCACTGATAACTTCTTGTTGTGGGAACTGCTGTGACCTCTCTTTAGGTTTTGTTTATGCACTTTGGCTGATGTTGTGCACAGCAAGTCTTTGATATTCAGCCCCTGGAGCATCCTCTGGCCTGGGAACAGGAAGAGCTGAGTCTGGCCGCCTGCAGACACGCTCCAGCCCGGGAAGAAGGGCTGGTACCCTGCCGTGGTGGCACCACGCAGCGATGGACCTCTCCATCACCTGGGGAAGATGACCGAGTTGCGTGCCATTATGGACCGTCCCCAAGTTGGTGCGTTGTGCCCAGCATCCTCCCTCCTTGGCCACAGCAGTGTCCTACACCAGCTCCAGACACAGCCCATAGCGCGTGCTTGGGCGGGAGCAGCTGATGGCGCTGCGCTGCCAGCGGGTGGACAAGAGGCAAAGAAGAATCTGACGTTTATGGGAATGTGTCATGTTTTGGTAGGAAGAGAAGAACTAGGAGGTCGCAGAGCTTTTGTACTGGGTTCAGGCTGCAGAGTCATGTCTGGACGAGCTGGGAGATGCCCAACACGTGGGATTTGGGGGAGCTTTGCTCTGGCCTCCCATCCGCAGTGTCCTGGGGGTGCTGCTGCTCCACCAACCCTTCTCGTCAGGGCTGAATTGAGGCTGGAAGGGATGATTCCCCAGCTCCTGCGGGCTGGACCTCCCAACATGCTGTAAAACTTGCACGTCCGTACCTTTTGGGATAGCTCCTGTTGGCAGGAGGCTTTGTTTCTGCCTCTTGCTGCCCCGGTCCATTTGTCTGGGTATGGAACAAACCCAACGTCTATAATGATGCAAAAATGGAGGGAATAGTTCGTATTTATACTACTCCTTAGCCCATTCTTTTGAATGCATTTTAAAAATGTTTTTCACAATGCAACAGATTCCCTAGGCAGCAAAGATGACAGTTCCCAGGAGCCATAAACCCCTTGAGTGTGTTTACCCAACTCAAAATGCACTTTATAATATTATATCACCTTCAACCCACTCTGTTATTTTACATGCTGGGATCTGAAATACGTATAAGCGCTGGTTGTGCTGTATGCCTCACAGAGAGATCGGAAAGTCTTTAATTGCAAATTTAGCGGCTACGGATGGCAGCTTTTACGAGGAGCCGTCATTTCCATCACAGGAGCCGGCAGTCATGAACAATTGATTTTATCAGGTATCAAAGTCCACCCTTACAACCTGGGAAGTAAGGCTCGTCGAGAGGGGTTTTATCTCAAGCTCCAGACTTTATGGGGAAGGTTTAAGTAGACGGTCACTGTTTCAAGGAGAACTTTAACTTGCAAGTACTCTCCGCTACCCCGCTGCGTGGGCCGGGAGCAGAGGGACTGAGGTGTACGGAGCCATGCCGCAAGGGGAGCTGGTTCACGTGTGAACGTCCCCGTTCTGCAAGAAGCAGATACTAAGAAAACAAACAAACAAACAAATACCCCTGCAAACTCCACTGTTCTGATTTTGAACCCAAAATAGCAATTTGGTATTTCCCACAGAAGGACACCCCGGCCCCTCCCCCGACTTGTTCTGAGCAGCTATACTGACAATTTCCTATTTTTTTTTTTTTCCTTCTACAAGGGTGTTTTGAGCAGCTCCAGCTCCTTTTCCTGAAATGCAAACAGAAATACTCCAGGGTTTTCTGGCTCAGGAAATCACTCCTCAAATCTGGGGCCGACTGCGCTGGAGCCACAGACACCAGCCGTCCCCACCAAGCCGGCGGGAGCCCAGCCCTGCCAGAAGTGACAATTCCCGTGGCTCCGGCTCCGCAGACTTCGCTGTCCTCGGCATATTTTTGCTTCATGGGCTTTGTCAGAAGATGCTGAACCAGGCTACCCCTTCCTTTTTAAAGAAGGCATCGTGGCTTAAATCTAGGAAAAAGAAAAAAAAAAATCTAGTTTTATTTCATAGGCATCCTAAGGACTTTCTTGCAATTAAAGCCAAAGTATGTATATTTTGAAAGTGTTTTCTCCTTCATGTTTCTACTTGAAAATAAAAAGGTTGTAGCTAAGCGTGGCATCAGTTTCTTCCAAGATGTATAATTTAAGCATTTTGAACTTAAGTGCGAGCCTTTAATGTCATAATTTCTTAATACCACTGCCACAACTGTTTAGACATATAATTCATTTGATTATAGTTTTATGTTAAATGAGGAACCATAATTAATATGATCACATTTAATTTCTTCCTTACCAAACATAAAGATAGAATAATTTCTCCAGAGAAAATAGAATTTCCTCAAATGACTAAACAGAAAGATTTTTTTTAAAATTTAGCGTTTGGAAAAAGAAGTTTAAGCCGTTAGGATCGAAGCAGGATATAAAATGCAAAATGCCTTTTTTGAGATGTGGAGGGAGAATCCCAGGGAGCCTTGTTTCGTGCCTGCAGCATCCCCCTGCCCCGGCCGCAGACGAGGTGCGGGGGGAGCAGCGGGATTTGCCCTTTTCCTTCTCCCAGCACCACTTCAAGGAAAACACAGAATAAAAAGCCTTTGGTTGTCGGAGCTCTCCAGAAGAGAAGCTCTGGTTTTCACTGCTCTCTCCCATTTTTCCCTTGCATTCACTAGCCACTTTGGGAAGCAGGAAATTGGTGGAGAAGCGGCAATGACCCTGCCATCACGCCCAGCCCCTCGGCGTATTCTCTTTGGAGCGGCTCGTGGCTGCTGCGCGTGCACCGGCTCAGCAGGGCTCCGTGAAACGTGGCAGCCTGAGCACACGGAGACCTTTCCACCCACCCCCAAGTACCTGCACATCAGCGCCAAGCGCTCCGGTGTGGCCATCTACATCAGGGATGCTCTGGAAAGGCGCGTCGGCACATCTTTGTGCTTTCCCCTTGTACAAACCAGGGAGATCCTCCATGCCAGCCACCCTACCTGCAGGGGAAGCAGCCCGTGCAGCTGGCACCGCTTCCCATCCCTGCAATGCCCCGGTAAATCCCACGGGGTTCTCAATCCCAGCAACGACACCCCATCCCTTTACCTTCTGTGCAGAACACCTTCTGCCATCAAGTCCTCGAGCCTGGGAGCGTTTATCTTCTCCCAGTGGCAATTCAGCGCTAACGACTTCGGCAGGAGCAGAGTTACGCAGCTGGAACGTGCCTCATGCGTACCTGATGAGGTGTGCCGTAGCCTTGACGGCACATCGCTGGTTCGCTTCCAAGCTCTTAGCCACCAGCCCCGATTTTTGGTGCAACGTAAATACTTTTGTGCTTTTTCCTTCTCCACAGCTGCACGCTGACACCCACTTGTCCACCTCTCCGGAGGAAAAGGCCACTGTTACGCTCGTGTTTCACCCTCGGTAGATACAGCTGGGCAGGGCGTCATCAAGAGGGTGTCGAAACAACTTGTGCTCTAGAATACGACCTTCAAATTATTTGCTTAAACTTCTGAATGTAGAGGGAGGGGAGTGTACTTCAAGCTATCTCCTTCTGCAGGGCTGAAAGAAGAAATAAGTGCTTATTTCTGCCTCGGTCGCTCCCTGAGCTGATTCCCCAGGAGTACTTCGGTGTTAAGTATCCCTCCCGGATCTCTGCCGACATTATTAGCAATAATGGTCAATTAGGTGTACCGGGAAGGGAGGAAGAGGGAAGAACAGAGATGTCAATTTTAGCACTAGCAGGACAAAAGAAAATTAATGTTTGCTGAACAGAAAGGATTTAGACCCTAGCAGAGAAGGGAAGGAAAAAGTGTAAGCCTTTACAGACAGAACTATAGAAAATATTTAACAATGCTTTTGAGGGCTTGCCAAATAAGAAAATGCATTATAGCACTTTCACCTGCTGGCTCACACAGATTTGACTTTTGATTCAAGATTACGTAATGTGTTTTGGAGCCCAGGTTTCAAGCGGGGCCCGAAGGTAAGTGGATCCAGGGGCCATCGTGTTGCTGGGGAGAGGAACGGGGGTTTGTGCTCTAGATAGAAGTGGGAAATTGCAGCAGGTCAGGGCTGGGCTGCCCAGGGATTAGGTCAGGATCAGCTCTCAGTGCTGCCTTAAGGAAAATTGAATTTTTCACAGAAAAGAGAAAGAGGAGGGGGAAAATCCCCCAATCCTGCAACTTAACTAATCACCTGCCACTGAGTAAGGCAGCATGAGCTCTTCACCACCTCCGCTTCGCTTTATAACACTCCTGCGGTAATGACATGGCACATTTGATTGGAGCAGTTCTAACCCTTGCAGAATAAAAGTGATTCTGCCCAGCTCTGGCTGTGTGCTTGGTCTGGGGTCTTGGTTGCCAGTTAGTGGGGGAGGAGGAGGTCAGGGAGATGGATTTTAGCGTGGGGAAAATGAGCATGTGGGGTGTCCATCTGGGAACCATAGCTTTATCTCACAGGGGTTTCATTCTCATCTGTGTGATTATAGAAGTTCTGGGTCTGTTGATTTGCATTTGCTGGTGGCTGCTGTTGGAGCAATAGGAAATGGGCTGTCTCACCTGAAGCAGGTACTGGTTCTCTGATGCTTGTTGCTTTTTTTTTTCTGTACTGAGGTAACCCTGGCAGCATCCTGCCCCAGGTGCTCACAAGCAGTGCTCTAACTCCTGTGAAACCCCTGCTCAAATCCCTGCTTGGTTTAAATTTTGTGGGATGGGTGGCTGCTGAGGGTGGGATTTGAATGGTGCTTTTGCTGGGCAGGTGTCTCTGTTTCCTGCTGAGCAGACCTGCTTGCAGAAACCCTGTGATGGTTGCAGGCTCCTGCTGCCTTCCTTGAAGGAGGTTCAATCTAGATAGAAGGTACATGTTTCCAGGCAGAAAACAACAGGGAAGAAAACTGTAGGCAAGTCTAAGCCAGTGTTCTTGTAACTCTCAAATTAAGAGAAGGCTTAATGATGACTCTTAGTGCTTCCTACTGTAGCTCCTCAGAGCAGAGCTCCCCAGAGAAGAAGGGAAGGGAAGCATCTCACCAGCATCAGAACAACTGACTGTTTCCCTAGCTCTCTGCTGGCTGAAGGTAACATGTACTATGGCATCTCCTGTGTGATGTTTTGCTTATGCTCCTGAGATTGTTGACCTTCACCCCCAGAAACCCTCCTGCGCTATTGCCGTAGCTGTGCGTGGCCAGGCTGAGCGCTGGAGGTGGTTAAGGGTAACAACATGGAAGGAAAAAGCCGGAGAGCTGCTGTAGCTTTGCTTTTTCCTCTTGCTCTGACATGTCTGTTGCAGTGTGGACAACAGCCTGGTGGCCCCATAGCAAACTTCTATTGCAAGGGCTCCAGCAGCGCTGCTGAAGGCACCGATGAAACCAGCGCCCGTTTCTCACGGGCTTGGTGCCAAGCGGTGCTAGGAGGTCAGGGACCTGTCTGTTAGTGGTGCTGTGGGTTTAAGGCTGGGGCTCAAACAGAGTATTCAGGTTGAACAAGTTTAGTCAGGTGTGCCAGTGACCTGAGCACTTTCCTTTATGGTCCTGCCAGTTTTGCTGGGGACTCGCTGAGCCGCAGCCGGGCAGTGGCCGTGTTGGTCACCGCTGCTGGAGGGAAGGGGCTGTCTTCTTGGATGAAGGCATGTGAAGGAGGACACTGTAGAGGACACAAATTAACTTTTCAAGTTATTTTTCTGCTAGTGGTGCCCTGTGTTCTGGGTGCTGGGTTGAACTACACTGATGTGTCTGTTCATGGGTGTTTTGAGGAGACAAATCTGATCTGCTGGCTGCCATGGCACATCGTGGAAGGCATCACTTGGTTGGACTTTAAGGAGGGGAAGTGGATGGTTCCCTCAGTGGAGAAGTGGAAGGGTGTTGGCTGAGTTCTTGAGGGGTTAATCCTGCTGAGGCTTCATTGTGTTGTGTGCAATGCTAGAGCACTTAGAGCCTTGGACAGGAGTCTTTTTGGTTATTTTTAAATTTGCAGCAAACAGGTTTCCTGTAGCTCCCGGTTGAGATGGTCAGAGGACAATAAGGCTGTGACGCAGGACAAGCCTGGGGCCAGCCAGGCACACACCTTCATCTGGGGCTGCTGGGTCCACTGCTGTGTTCCTGCAGTCCCTCTGGGCAGGGGCAGGTCTCCTGCCTGTCCAATGTTATTTCAAGAGCCCTGGGTTATCTCTAAATTGGGTCTCCCCCAGGCTGTAGATGCGTGAGAGCCAAAGGAAACCACGCTAACTTTCCTCTTCCAACGCTGCTACATGCCTGCGTCAAGCAGAGACAGCAAAAGCATCGGCTTTCTGGTAATAAGGAATTTATAGCAACCTGTTAACTCCAGTTCTCATCTTAAGAAATTAAACGAGCTGCCTGCTTGAATTAATAAAAAGAAACAGGAAAGGATTTTTAATATCCTTCCCCACACCTTTAACAGACAATAGCACAGCTCAACACTGCAGCCATCGCACTCCCGGGGAGCACTGCAACATCTCCCCAGCTTCGGGCTGGGCTCTGCGAGGCGGCTTCTAGGGCTTTGTCCATGTACCGGGGCACGATGCCACCAAGCCAGGAGGTGTGCCAAAGGCAGGCTTCCAAGATGAGTCTCAATATCTGTGCGTTCACGAGAGATGCAAACTGTGAGCTTTTTAAAGACCGTCAAACCTGAAACTCTGTTACACTCTGTGGGCGTATGTATGTTACATACGTATTTATACACACACGCACCTCTGGCTGAGGACTTAAAACTTACCACATACAGCAAAAGGCAAGATTTTTGCCCCATTCCTCGGCAGAGCTGATATTTTGGGAGTGGGAATTACTAGGGGATTTGTAAGTGCTCAGTCTGATAACGAGACAAAGCTTCTGTTGATATCTGTGGGAGCAGACGTAAGCCAACATTCATTGCTTTTGGAAGCTTTACTTCTTCCTCCTTTATTTCAGATCTAGATTTTTTTTCCACTGCTTCCTGGTCAGGGGTAGGAATATCTCCTTGATACAAGGTACCAGCATTTTAACATCAGACTGCTGTAGTCCAGGTATCACAATTATTTCTTGGAGTGTGATTTAAGGCACAGCCAAGAAAATAGCTTTTACTGAGAATACTCACCACAGCAGTGAGACTTACTGGATATAAATCTGTTTCTAGAGACTTTGCTGATGCCTCCCCCTCCGTATGCCTCTGAAAGACCATCACCAAGAAAATTTAAGACCTTACCAAAGAAGCTGAGCTATAGCATTTTGTTATATGTTATTTAGCATCCTGAAATGCTGAGTAGGGGCTTCTGAGGAAGAGCTGGGTAGTTTCATCCACAACGCCTGAAGGCTTCAGTGGCTTGGTTTTTTTTGAGAGCCTTCATCCCAAGCTGGCAAACCTGTGTGTAGAGGTCTTTTGGCACGAGGCAGACCAGAAGTCTCCCACTTTAACCACTGCAAGTGCCCCTTGGGAATAACTTAACACAGATGCCAAAGCATCTTAGCAAACCGAGGAACGCCTTCTCCGTGCTCCAGCCTGCTGTAAGCCAGCCAGGGAGCCAGCAGTGCCAAATTCTTCCTGACCTCTAAGTAGAGAATCTGCAGAGTTGTATTTCTCTTGTGAGGATGAAAATATTGTAACTCCTTAAGAAATTAAGACTCTTCGGGTTAAGCATCACAAATTCCCCCTTCTTTCCTTTTCCTCCAGAATAATCCTTCTCAGCCCCTTGGAAAATGGGTGGGTTTAGGGCGGAGTAGTGTAGTTTGGTGTGCAGAGCACTGGGGGCAACCAGGTACTGCTGTGAGCTGACCCTTCCCTGCGGGTGTGCTTAGCGCCTTACGTCCCCCGTTCAAGTTCTGCTGGTGGCCAGCCCTGACTCATTACACCATTAACTCTGCTGGGATTCTGCACTGAGCATTCAAGAGAGGACTGACTTAAAAAATCAGAGCTTTATTCCTTTGCCTGTGGGTGGAATTAAAAATGAGAGAAATTAAATGCTAAGCAGTTATCAAAATTTAGAATTGTCTCATGTAATAGCTTTACCCAAGGTCTTATCATATCTCTATAATGCCATCTTCCCTTCTATGCTTCTATCTTCCTGGGAAACTCGAGCAGTGTGGTAGCTCTCTGTTTATGTCCTTGCTAACGAGTCAACACCTCTAACGCTTTCAGCCTGAAATAGGTGTTTATGTTGCAGAGGTTTATGTAACATAAGTGGCAAGGGCCCAGTTTTGATAACTTCATCCCTAGCGATGTGCGTTTTCTTCCATACAGTCACCTTTATAGGAGCTGAATAGCTGCGTGATTAAACTCTGTTGTTATTAAACAAGCAGCAGCAGTGCCCTGCAGGGAAGAAGGGACACGGGATGTCAGTAAAAAAATCGACATGAAGCCCTCTGCAGTCTGCTTGATCAGACAGCAAATCTTCTCATTGGAACTAGGAAGTCACAGTTTTAATTATTGAGAAATGGAGGTGTATATGAACAAAACTCATCTATGAAACAGCTATCATCTTGTTCTTTGTTTCTTTTTGCTTAGTATTTTTCTGTAAGTTCGTTCTTGTGTCAAAACATATTAGAAAGACAAACTCTGTAGGAGAGTAATGTCTGTTATTGGACTAGCTGGTACGACTGGGAACCAGACACCTAATAAGCGCTCGAGCTCTCAGAGCAGGAAACTTCCAATTAATATTGATTAGAAAGACTTTTTCTCATTGCAACTACTGGAGCATAGTGATATTTGTTACTGTTGTCTTGATTTTTTGTTTACTCAGGATCTCAATGGAAAGATGGTCTTTCATTTATTCTATAACATTAACAAAGCTGGCTAACCGGAATACATGTGAAAGCAATTAGAAAAATCTTGACCTACAATAGATGCAGAGCCATACTCGGACTGATTGCTGAATCCACTAAGGACATAACTTTCATCTGCTTTGCTAAAAGCTCAGTAACAGTGGGAAAAGTCTGGGATGCTGCAAAATAAAACCCGAGTTCATGGCAGGAGTGACTTGTGCATCCCTGTCACTGTTTGTGCACGGGGTTTGTTCTCTGTATGTTCTCCTGCTCCGTTAGGTTGTCTTAATCCATCATTAAACCAGGTCTCAATAGCCTCGGGAGGCAAAAAAAGAAATCCCAGCGTTACTTTCAGTGTTGTGTGAGTTGTGTAATACTGAATGTACAACGAGGGCTAGATGCCTTAACCTTGAGTCTGTGTTTCTAACGTCAAGTAACTTTGATAAAGGGCTGAGCTTCTGGTGCCTCCTGACGTGTCCATTGGTGTCGCTTACTTCCCACTGTCCTTAATTCCTAATTATCTAAATGTTCATTTACGGATTTAAAGAGCAAAGGCATTGTACCCTCATTTGGAAACACTGGGCGCGTGTGATGGGCTGGACTCTGACGGCACTGAGAACATAACCCTGGTTATCAGAGTGCAGCTGCAACAGGCTCTTCTGTCCGTACACTAACGTGGCTATCAGGGCACCTAGCCGGTAAAGCCACCCCTATGGAGGAGAAAGCCCTAAAAATGGAATTTCTGTGTTTAAATCCCTATAACCCACTCCCTGTTTCTCATGCTGTGTGTCTGAGCTGTAGCTTTCCTTGCATACAGCTGCTCAGACCCGGAGTCCAGTCCCGTTAAAACTAACGGGGGGAACTTTCATTAACTGTAGAAACTAGATCTGGCCCTGAAAGACGGACAAAGGCTTCTAACACCCCTGCTCCTGGTGAGGCTTTTATGCCTTCAGCTATCAAATGTGTACCCTGCCGAGCAGCGTCGTTAAAGATGCATGAACTGTCAGGATCCCCGTTTCCTGATGGGGCAGGCGTGTGTGCTGCCCAGGGCTCGGAGCGGCAGCTCCAGCATTAACAGTCTCCTTGTGCTCCTCCGTTTCGCGGGTGGTCAAGACCTGATGGACTGGGAGCGTCTCTGCAGTCAGAGCGGGCAGGGACAGCTGTTTGGTACACCGGTGTAAGGACCTGCTCAGAGTCATGGTCACGGTCATTCGTGGGGTGCTGCTCCAGGAAACCAACAGCGTGTGGTCGTGCTCAGGAGAGGAGCAGGACCGGAGTGAAAGCACCAGAGCCATGGGGAACTCCCTGTGAATAAACTCATCTGGAAACTGGAAGACAAAGCTCCTCAGACAGCAGAACCGGGGGACAAGCCATCGTGTGGCTTGTTCATCGCAAGGGTTACGCGACGCAAGCGCCAGACCAAACCGAGGGCTTGGGGTTATGATTCAGGAAACCTGCTTGCAGCTTCTCTGTTTCAAAGGGCTCTGAGGCCGAGTTTCTCTCTGAGATTGGATTCAAAAATACATTAAACAATTGTATATATCTAAACAGAAATTCTAGGCACACCCTTAAACGTTTCAGTTTGTCAAATACCTGAATGCCACAGAGGGTTTTATGACCAAACGTTCTGTGTGTTTAGTGTAAACCAGATTATCATACAGTATTTGCTTAAACTGGGGAGAAAGCTCACAGGAGATGACAAAGCACTGATGGGTTTCAAGTGCAGTGCAGGGGAGATTTTAATTAATTGCCAATCAATGGCAAGGTGGAAAGCCCTTTAATGGCAGCAGTCTGTGACAGGTGGGTAGAAAATGTCGTGTTTCTCCTTTGACAGTGCTCTGACTTTTCCTCTAACCAGCACAATCCTCTGCAAAATTGACATTTGCTTTCAAAATCAGTGTTGCTTTTTGTATTTACCACTAGACTTAACGCTGTTATGTTCCTGTGATCTAGGGGTGTATTGTTGGGTCTGGACTATTTCCATACATTCACTTTATTTTTTAAACAGATTAAAGAAACCAGAGGTTAGAAGCGTGTAGGGCGGCAGGTGTTTCTTAGGATGGTGCAGACCCCGCTTTGCTGACGTACCAAACTTGCTGGCGCGGCTCTGCTCTGGGTTTCTGTGCAAGTCTCTGCTTTCTCTAGGTGTAGCCCCCAGGCTGGAGCGCAGGCTGGAAACACATAGCATGGCAATTATTTTCCAAATTTCTATCAGCTTTGTAAAATATAGGTGAAGGACTGCTCCTGTTCCACAAGTGAATTGTGGGCTGGATGATTTCTTCAAGGCCAGAAACTGAGAAATTCAAGGACGCTATCAGGAGCGATGGCTTATTTCAGTCATGAGAAGAGATGGATGTAGTTGCAAATAAAATAGCATCATCTTATCTAAAATCTAAACCGTCCTTCGGTTGTCCAGTGCTGATATGATTTAGGAGCATCTTGCTTTGCCTAATGTGATGTAATGTTCTAAAAGCCTTCAGCACTGACCCTAGGGCTGTCCAGAAATGCCTGTTCTCAGGTAGCCAGGGAGCCTTGCTTCTGATTCAAAGTCCTTTTGGAGGCTGTTTTCTGAGGTTCCCCTCCTCCTGAGTTGCTATCACGTTTAAACTCTCTACGACAGCATCTATTGCTAATATGTTAGTACAAGGAGCTTGTGCAGTACCAGAAGCGTGCCATGCTTTTATGCTTTGACTGTAAGTTGTCTCTAGCCCTTAAAACGTCTTCCCCTCAAAGCTTCTTACAGGCACAAAGGTATTGAATTCAACCAGCTTACTTCTGACCTTCAAAATTTCCAGCCAGATGCAAAGTTTGCACCTTGAGACAATCTTTCTAATTAATCTTCCCAACCTGCTGCGAAGAAGGTAAGTACCAGGCGCTAACTGCCACCCGAGGATTGGAGGAAAGAAACTAGATGCAGGGCTGTGATAATGTAAAAGGGTTTTTAGGCAGAAAGAAATGCTGTGCTGTCCGGGTGGTCTTCCCCCAGAAACTGCTGGAGGTGGCACCTACCCCACAAGTTTCTCTGCTGCAGGAGGAGGGAGGCCACAGCAGGGGACTTTAAGCATTAGAAAAGATGGAAGGATTAATTGTGAGATGAAAGCCCCTGTTACTGAAGGTCTGCTGCTGCTCCGGTGGGCTCTGTGCTGCTGCAGTGTAATTCTGGCTTGTCACCACAGTCGGGAGGAGGAAACCAGCACCAAAGCAAACCTCCCCTTCCCTCTAACCCCCCCAAAAGCACGCCCCCATCGGATTTCATGCCAGCCACTCAGGTGACCCTATGGGCAGGTTCACCCGACGCAAGGGTGCTGGAAGCACCTCTAACGAAAGGTACAGGCATCGGTGTCGAGGTGGGGCGAGAGGTGCCCGTTCCTTCAGCCGAAGGACGAGGAGGAGCACGTTGTTATTAAACGGGAACAGAGTTTCACACTCTGCGCTGGGCAGGCAGCCAGCTCCTAACCACAGGGATTTTAACTCGTAACCTTGCGAGCCGTGGATCTCTGCCCACCAGTCTGTAATATTTCTTTCCTGTCAAGGCATGAAATCTTCTATAGGTCAACCTGCTCCTGGCTTTTCAAGCGTTTGGAGAGGTTTACTCTCCAAACCTGCTCCTGGCTTTTGCGTCTGCAAGTGGCCCTTCTGGGAAAGTCCTGGACGCTAACGCTGTGGCGTTGCTTTGGGCTGCTGCTGCGGCTGGAGCTGGTACTGACCGTCTTGCTTGTAGAGAGTTGGCGTCTGTGCCTCCAGAAAAGAGGAGGAATGAGTGGAATGAGCCCTTGGTAAGGGTGAGTTGTACAAATATTGGGGGGTTGAACAGTTCATTTTTTTTCTTTTGGTATATTTACAAGGTACAAACTGCCATTGGTGCCATCTCAAGTCTCAGTTTTTCTGTAGTGGTGAGGATACACTTGGATAACTTGGACTGCTGGGAAGTCATGGTCCCAGTTTACTGGCTTATGCCCAGTTTGGCGTAGGCTTTCCTAGTGTGGATGCAGTGATGGTCCTCAAGGACAGGGCCCCTCCTGCTAGCCTTTGCAAAGTTGTGTTTGTAATGATTTGATGATCAAGAATGAAAGATGAATTACTTTTGACTTCTCTTGCTACAACAGTTTTTCGTTCTG
This sequence comes from Grus americana, assembly GCF_028858705.1. Lineage (NCBI taxonomy): Eukaryota > Metazoa > Chordata > Aves > Gruiformes > Gruidae > Grus > Grus americana. The sequence goes on from NC_072868.1 coordinate 4,862,217, forward strand.
CTATACCATGTTGGAGCCAGACCTGTGCACCCTCTCTTTTTGCCTCCTGGTTTATTCTTCATCTAATCTTTGATTTTTCTCTCATGGCCTTCTACTGAAATCAGCATGAATATCCCAGATCTAGCCCTCTACCCCACATTGCTGCTGCTGCTTTCAGCTTTCCCTTGGTGTCCTCCTGTGTCCTCTCTTCTCTTACTGACTTCCTTCTTCTAATTTTCCTTTTTCAGTCAGCTCCTGGTTATTCCATGTGCCCTTCTGTAAGACATTTAAGAGCCTTCCCATGACTTCAGCACTTTTCAAGCCCTTGAATCTGTTGTTTGTTTGCTTGCTGTTTGGTTTTTTTACAGAGAATAACCAATGGCAGTGTTCTTTCACTGTCATGTATCTTTCTCTAAGACAGTGTTTCACCAGTGACAATCCCCTGGTTTAAGCATCGTTTTCTTGTCCCTCGTTGCTTCCTTCTAGACAACCCACACAGCTGAATCACTCCTCCCCTTCCACCACCCCACATCTCCCCCTGCACCACACCACTCATTTCCTCCCACTATCTCTGTTCAAAACATCTTGCCCTCACCGTTAAGACTGCAGAACTTCCCCTTTCCTACAGTTTCCCCACTTTCATCTCCCTCACCCTGTCAGTGCTCTCTGTGCCTCCCCTGTCCAGGTGGCTTTACCTCCTGTGCTGGGCAAGCCCCAGTGCTCGAAGCAGCTCATGTTCACCAACCGTGACCAACTTCTGCCTTCGCTTCTTGTCTCATGGCTTGTTTCTTTTCCCCAGCCCTTAGCGTGCTGCCAGATGTTGCCCATGAGCATTGCCCAGCAGTGCTGGGACACCGGAGCACAGGTTGCTCCTCTGCTTTGCAGAAGCTCATGCTCATTTGCAGCAGGTGTAAGTATGGACGTTGTCTACTTGCTTGCCTTCAGCCTCGCTTCTTACTGACAGCGGCTCTTAGCTGGAATAAAATACATCAGGAGACTTTGAAAGATCATGAAAAGAAAACTTTGCCAGGGAACTAAAACTGCAGAGATGGAAGCGTAAATTGAAGAGGAGAGGTGAAAAATGGGGCAGCACCTTCAGCTCGTGCGTGGGGCTGCTGGCACAGCTCCTCCTACGGCGCTCGGCTCCCGCTGCAGCCTCCCTATGCTCAGCCAGCTTCTGCTTTGACAAGCTGTCACCACGCAAGTGTACGATGAAGCGGCAATCACAAGCACACGCGCTCTGCACGCCTGCAGAACAAGGACCTGATTTTTACTGTTCCCCTCACTTCTATGTTTTTCAGCTCCCAGCGCAGCCCAAGACTGGCAGCTGCCACTGTGCCTCTGAGTTACGGGGTCTGCTCGGTGTCCTTCAATCATTGCAGCTTCCTACCTAATTTTTTAATCCAGAAGCCTCAACTGGTTGCCAGCTTCTAGTCTGACCTCTGAGTAATTTATTTGTTACAAGAACACAAGAGAAAAATCCTGTTCCTAGAGCTGAGTGAAATCTTACCGGTGAATAGTGAACTTGCTAAGGAAAGGAATTTGAAGGACCAAAACTAGCTGTGCAATCGGATTGAACACTGGATGAGGTGGGCATGCTCGGAACTGGATCTTTGAAATGCTGGATGTTTTAGTAGTGCCTTTTAAGAAACTTCACTTTTGAAATAGCTTTTTTTTAAAAAAAAAAAAATCAAACTAAATCTTTATAATATTTTTAATTTTCACAAAACCAAAAACTTTATGCAGTGAATTTTGACTGCATTAGAAAACAAATAAATTGTAATCTTATTCTAGCTCCAAATCTTTGCATTGGCAACCGAATCAAGAACTTTGATTTGCTGGCAAAAATGAGGATGATGCAGATGCCTGTGGGCATCTCAACCCTTCCCTCTGCCCTGAAGATCTCCACCTTCTCCTTTCCTGGGCTCTGGGCACCACAAGAGCCTGCTGACATGGTAGCTGGTCTTATCTTCCCAATTGCAATGCTCATAACCCAAATTTGAACAGAAAATGAGTCTTTTTTTTTTTTTGATCCTCTAACTGTTAAGATGCATTTCAGCTCCTTACGCTGACTCACCAGTTTGGTGTGGAGCCAGTTGATTTATGTGACTCCCCCCATCATTACCATACGTGCCTCAGAAAGCAGCTGTGCTTACAACACATTTTAAATAAACAGACAACTGAATTATGGACTTCAGAGACTGGTCCAAAGTTGCTTGGCTCTCCAGCGCCCTGGGCTAAGGCTCCGGCTGCCAGACTTGAGCTTCAGAAAGCCTCCTCCGCTCTGCACAGCCCAGGGCTGCCAAGGTCTCTCTCTGGCTGGTGAGGATCTCAGTCTAGTTGCAGATTCATTACTAACCTTTAACTTGGCAAACAATTTTCCTATTCCTTCCATCCTGCACCTACACCTCTGTGGATCCAGTGAGGAGAAGGACATGGATGTACTTTCTTCTCATCAGCTTTGTTTTCCAGATTTTTCGTGTACAAATGCAGCAATAACACAAGTTTGTACAGTTAAGGCATGTGTCCATGTGTCACTTGGTGATGTTTAAAACACGGTTCTGCCATGTTGCAGCAGTAATATGGGAATTCTGGACAGAGCTCCCAGACACTCAGAGTAAACTCCCACCTTAATCAGACTTTCACGCTCTGGAGGATCCACTCTCACACTCGTGTACAATTGCAAAGATCCAGGTTTATTACACGTGAACACCTACCCGCACGTTGTCGTGTTCAAAGGAGCGAGTCACATTTCAAACCCAAAGGCATTTGTTGAGCTAGAACGTCAGGAGACGCAGAGCTGTCTCCCCGTCGATCTGCTAGGTCTGGGCGGAGGCCCTTTCCCAAGGAGAAATAGGGCTCATGGTGATTAATCCCCCAAACCTTCCGAAACCTATTGCACCCTGGAAAAGGCAACCGATCCCAGACACAATATCTGACAGCAGCATGAGGAATCCTCTCTGCTCCGCTCCCAGCCCATGCAGGGGTGACTGTGGGCTCCTGAGTGCCGCTCCCTGGCCCAGGAGGCTTCTTGGCTTCTCTCCCAGCTCCGGTGACTGGCTTTGACTCCTGGCCAGGACTCTTATCTGCCTCTCTTTGTCCGTCTATAAAATGGGCATGAGGCATACTTCAGGAATGGCATTTGTTTTCGGCATCAGTCACTGTGCTTTAAAAGCCAGACGTGAATGTTACATTGTCTTGGGGGTGGCTTTTAGTTTCTCCTAAAAAATGCTCTGGGACCCGTCCCTAGCATCAACTCGCTCTATAGCAAACAGGAACCTGCTGCCGAGCTTGGCTATTTACACTGCAAAGAGGGCAAAACAGTTTCTAACCCGGATATCCTCCCCGGACCTTCCAACTTCAGCGCAGGCAGCAGCATCCTGCACCTCGTGCCGAGCCAGAAGTCAGAGCAAATCTTATCTACAGCCACACTCGGCAGCCTCAGGAAGGCCGAGGCGTGACTGCAACCCTCCACCAATACTTGAAGACCTTTGGGTTTGGGTTTTTTTTCATATTTATGTATTTACTTTAATTACCCCCCAGCCCCACAAACAGCCCCACCCGCCCGAATGCGGACAAGCTCTCGTTTTTCAGAGGCCCTCCCCGCACCGCGCGGGGGGAGAACGCTCCGCTCCAGCCGCTCTTGCGACACCCCCGGGGATGCTCCTTCACTCCGCGCCTTCCACCTGCCGGGAGGAGCGGGCTGCGGCGCGCCGGTTCCGCGCCCCCTCCGCGGCCCCACCTCGGGGCGGAGCTGCGGCCGCAGCCGGAGGCGGGCGGGGGCCGGGGCTGCGCGGCGCCGCTGCCTGCCTGCCTGCCTGCCTGCTTCCCTGCCTGCCTGCTTTCCTGCCTGCCGGGGCGGCGGGAGCGCGGCGCCGGGCCCGCTGCGCTGCGCGGAGCTGCCGCGGGTGAGTGCGGGGCCGGGGGCGCGGAGCCGGGTGGGCGGCAGCGCGGGGAGCGGAGCGGGGCTGGCCCGGCCCGGCGGGGGCAGCGGCCGAGCGGGATGCTGCGGGCGCGGCGGTGGGGCTCCCCGTCCCCCGGGCAGCCGTGTGTCCTCCCCACGCCGGGCGCGGCCAGGGCCGCGGAGCGCTCCGCGGGTGCGGAGCGGGGTCCCCGCCGCGGCCAGGGCAGCGGCTGCAATCACGGCGCGGAGTTTCGGTAACTCCAGCCCTGTGCAATCCTAGACCGGGCTGGCGAGAGTCACTTAGGGAAGGTAGTCCGCTTCCTTTCCCGGGTAGCATCAGGCACCCGGCTAATCCCTCATTAAATTTGGCTATCCTTATCTTGGATGCATCTAACGATGAGGACGCAGTTACCCCTTTAAGGCAGTTTTTACTCCATTGAACGATTGGCGTTGGTGTTTAAAGTACACGTTTGTACTGCGGGTCATCGTGGAAACACAAGATGCTGAGGATGTGAATTTCTTGGGTTTGTTTGTGGGTGGGTTTTGCTTATTGCAGTTAGAAATCCTCTCCCTTTTGGCATGATGCGAGTGTGGAAGAAATGTACTGGAGGTAGCACACATACAAGCAACCGTAATTCCTGAAATGGCATCAGGATTGTAATTGCTGGTTTCTGTGTGAGATGGTGAAGGTCTCTCTCAGAGAGAGTCTCCTTCAGATACTGGCAGACCAGGTGAACTTCAGCCTGAACTTCAGCCCCTTCTCCAGCTCCAGGGTCTGAGGTGTCGGTGGTGGTAGGGATGCTCAGTTGACTCTATTGACAAGCCAACAAGTTCATGTTTATATCTTTACTTACCACAAAAAGATCTTTTCTGCACAGTGATAACTCCTCGAGGAGGAGGATGCTTCAAGCTGCAATGAAGTAGCAGAGAAGGTGGCTTCTCACAAATTGTCAAGGAAAGCAGAGGGCTCACAAACCTTGGCGGGGGGGGAAAGCCCAACAACCCTCTTGGTTTGAGCTCTGCTGTGTTCCCTAAGAAATGCTCAGGGAACCTCAGGAGGAGCAGCTGCCCGGGCTGCCCTAGCTTTCACCTTGACCCAGCCTTCCTTGGCGCGGGTGTCCTGAGCCCCACCATTGCTGTTGAGTGCTTTTTCACAGGCGGGAGGGCCAAGCGCTGTTATGGCAGAAAGCAGAAGGGGTTTTCCTGGCTGGAACTGAATTTAGTCTGGAGGGGGACCATGTTCATTGTGAAAGATGTAATGTATTAAATCCTGAATGTGAAGAATACTTTTTCACTTATGTTTTTCCCTTCCTTGTTTAATCTCTACACTATTGGTTGGACCAAAAACTGTGGATGATATTGAAAATACTCTTATTACCTTATTTATATGGGTTTTGCTTTAAGTCCTGAGATCTCTTATGAGGTTGGGGGCGGGGGGGGAAGCAGCTTATTTTCCTTCTAACTGGTAAACATAAGTGACTTTCATAAGAAAAATAAGGTTTGAAGTGTTGAACTTCAGATATCTGTGGTAGATGTGATGAAATGCTGAGATACCGCGTCTTCTTTTTGCCATCAAGGTCACGTGTCCGGGCTGCCCATTTCTAACAATGTCTTGTTGTTGAGTCCGTCGTTGAAGGAAAAATGACTCTGTGTGAGTGTGCTGGTACCAATTGTACTGGCTCCTTGGTGCTTCTGCAGCCACTTTGTTGGGACCTTATTTTCGCTTGGTTTAATAATTTATAAAATGCCTGTTGCCTCTAGGCACATTTCATCCAGTAAGAAGAAAAACATCAACCAGTGTTTACTGGTTACGGAGCTTGAGGTTGACAAATAATGAAGCTTTTGTGAATGAGGGCATGTCTCATTTTTATCTTACATAAACTCACGAAAATACAGGGTTTGTGCTAAAAGTCCTCTGGGGATGTTACCCCTTTCTTATCCCCATCCTTCAAAAGGTCTCTTGCCCCCTGGTGACTTAAAGTGGGTTTTAACTGTGACCTTGCTTAACCTGGTTTTGGGTCTGCTTCTCCTTTTTGGTTCCACCTATGTCTGGCTCAAGTTTGGCAGCTCTCGGGTATTTAATGGTTGTGAATTAAGATAGTGAAATCAGGTCCTACATCTTCCCAGGTTTCGTTTCTTTGGCGTGAAAGAGGTCAGTCTCTTTTTGGGCAATAAACTGCCCTCTCAAATCCTCTGCCAGATCCTTATGAACCACTATCATTAACTGCATTCTAAATCACTCATTGAGCTGGAGGGGGGAAAATTGGCCGGCAGTTCATCTTGTCTCCTTTGAAACTGCTAAATGATGATTCAGTGACCTTAGTGGGCAAATTATATCACCAGCTAATTGGCCTGAGAAGAAAAACTTGCCTGATATCAAACAAAGTGGCTGCTGCTTTTCTTCACTCTGAAACCCTCTGCTGCCCCAGGTGATACCTCCAGTTTCAAATACTTACGGGGTTTTGTTGAGGCACTGGAAAGGGGACGAAGTAAACTCTTCTGTTAGCCATACCTGTGCATGGTACCTGCTCCGCCTCCAGTAGGTTTTGAGGGTATCATCCCTTAAAATATAAAAATGTTAACATTTCAAGCTCGCCTTTCTCTGCGGATAGGCCTCTCCTCTTCCTCCTCAGAGGGTGAAACTGCTCACTGGTGTGTAATGTTTTTGGAGGACTTGGCTCCGCTGGGGATCTCAGCAGAGCTGAATTTAGGAAGGAGGCGAAAGCATGACACAGCGGCCCCGCTCATCACCTTGCTGTCCCTGTGCCTGCTTTGGGAAAGCCCTTTTCAGGAGCGATGTGCCTCTCCTCAGACATGGCCTGACGCTGGGAACACTGGTCAGGATTAGTCCCCGCGTGGGCAGCGAGACGTGCTGTACGGCTGGTCGGACCGGGGAGAGCGGACGGTGTGCTCTGCCGGCGCTAACGGTCAGTCTGACCTCGCTGCTTGTTTGCTTGTTGAAAATAGTTCAGGGCTGGTGGCTTCCCTGCAAGGAGGGCTGTAACTGCGGGTGAGTGCCAGTGTGGAAGCATCCAGGCATGGCGCGTTCGGCTCTCCTTGCTTAGAGAGCTGCAGGAGTGAGCCGGGATGTGTGAAAGGGGTCAGCTGTTGGCTTTTTGCAAGGCTGTTAGTTGAGTTACACCACCTCCTAGGATGGCCTTGCCAGCTGGCTCATCCTTTAGGGAAGTTTAAAGAGGCTTATCGCAATCTTACTAGAAATCTGTCGTCTTCTATTAATCTACTTGTCTCTCCTCATCTCCTTTCCATGTGCTCCCCTGCTCATTCATCTCGACAGCGCCATTCTGCCTGTGCTGCTGCCGGATGACACCAGCTGTGCTGCTCACCAAAGTCTTGTTTAGGGCATGTTCATTTGTAGACTGTCATTTTTTGCTGTCCAAAATGGTTTTTCTTTATATAGATAGATAGATGCTATATTTTAAAATTTTTTTTTGAAGGTGGCACTCCTGAAAAGACAGCAGAACCTGGGTGCTTTGCTGGCTGGGGTAGAGCTGCAGGAGGATCATGGTACCCAGGAGCAGTCAGGCTTGAGCTCGGGGTAAGCCAAAGCCCACTCCCACGCCAGGTCGTGCTCGGCGTGGAGCACAGCTTGCCTTGCCGCTGGCAGCAGCGTAAGGGACTGGTAATTGTGGATGTGAATCACTGGCTGCCTGCACCTTCCCCTCTGAAATCAGGATAGTTCCCACTTTGCGGGGGGTAGCGCTGCGCTTGGCTTGAGCAAACAGCACAGATGAAGGGCAGCAGAAAAAAGTGTCTAACTTTGGGAGCTGAGAGGGGTGAATGCTGCACCCCGAGTCTCATGGCAAAGCAGGAGAGCGTTCATCAGAGAGAACCGATGATGCTGGACTGAGTTGGAACTCGGTGGCACCCCTCGGCACCTCTGCCAGCTGGGCCAAATGTTACTTGGAGTAACGTGATTCTTCCTAATGGACCTTTTCCTTGCAGGTCTCACAGAAGCGTGTCGATACTGGGGTTAACAGCCACGTAGGCACCAAGGGGAAAAAACCAAATAGCTTGAGGAAGGCTAAGCCTTAATACCCATACAAAGCAAACAAATGGTGTATCGTTTGACGTGGATTAGGTGAGCTGTGAGATCTCTGGCTCTAGAGGCCCGGGTAGGAAATGCAAAGCCTTTGACAAGGGTGGCTTGGCTGTCCCTGCTTCCAGAGACAGCATCCGCGTGCTGATGCGGGTACCGGCGCTGCCAGGAGTCGTGTATCTGCCTCTCCCCTCGACTTTCACAGGGATGCGCTTTCCCCTGCACAACACATTGTTTGCTATCCTTGAATGATGCTAGCTGGCAGGGAAAGAGATCAGTGTGGGTTTTTTTCCAGAATAGTCAGCTGATTTCATCCCATGGGAAGTGTTTGAAAAGCAGGAGACAGGTGGGTTGGCATTCCTGCTTCGTCGCCTTCCATAATTCCAGCAGGAGAAGGATAAACCGAGAAGTGCGGTTGCTGGGTGCTTTTCTATGTTTGCATTTGAAAGAGCTTGATAGGCTGTGATTAATGAGGCTAAATGGAAGCTTGATAAATAGTAAATTCAAATGAACCTCAAACAAAAATGGCTTTATAAGAAGGCTTTTGGTTGTGTGCAAAGTGCAGACCATGGATTTCATCTAGTGCTGTTTGGTTTATGGTTGGCAGAGTGCATTGCACGGGCTGTCCCTGCTGAGGGGTGTCCCTGTGTGCCTGCTGCAGGAATAGCTGCTGCAGGTCCAAGCGGTGTCTGCAGACCCTCCTGCAGGCAGTCGTTTCTTTCCTGGTTTAGGTTCGTATAAAATTCCTGAATTTGGACTTTTCTGTGTCCCAGAGCCCCCCATGTCCCCATATCCAGGCTCTAATTGAGGATGCTCTAAAAGCAGCAGGCCAGCTACCATGGCCTTGCAGATCAGAACCATTGGCCTAATCTATTTTTAAAGTGAATTAAACTAGAAAAAGGTACTGCCACTCTAGAATAAGCAGCTACCTGGGGAGTTAACCCAGAATAGTCGTTCTGCTTTGAATTTGCACCCTATCTCACTTCAAAATAACTTTCCATATATGCAAGCTCCATAGGCACAGAATACAGGACATGACTTAAGCAAGATCACCCAACAGAGCTAGGAAAACATCTCATTATTCCCGACGTCAGTCTTCTCTGCATCACCTCCCGGTGATCTGCACACGCTCTTTTACTTAGGCATCCTTTTCTGTAATAAATCTGCCCTGTTTCTTGCTCGATCCCCTGCAGAGACCCGCACTCCTGTCCCACCCCCAGCTCTGCTTTGCTGTAACACCCTGACTGCCAGCTTCCCGCAACCACATCTGCTCTCCTCCCCTGTCCTCTGGCCGGCTGGTGTGCTGGTCGCACACGGTGAAACGAGCATCCTGAGCGCTCATCTCCCCAGAGATCTGCGGCAAGGTTGCTCAAAGATCTTTTCTTAGGCTGGATGGGACCTTATGACCTTTCTCGGTGAGTCAGAGCGAGCACTAGGTAAGATGCAGCATCAGGTGCCTTTTTCTGAGCCGGGGCTGATAACCTGAGCTGGGCATAGGTGGCAGGCGTAAATTATTTGCAGCGGCTGACCCAGGCGCTGCTCTCGTGCTGTTCTCGTCTTGCGTTGGCTGGGAGGAGGAGTGGGGATATTTGCATGATGTTTTGAGTTGTGCTGAGACACTCTGCTGTTACACCGCTCCTTCGGATTTGTCAAGCTCAAGTTAAATGTATATAATTTTAACATCTCATGATTCTTTGGGGGCTGACTCATGGTTTTTTGGCCTGAATGAATCATAGCTCTTGAACTCCATTGCTAAATTCATTATGCAACAATTACAGGGTTGGAAATGCCACCCTAAGTGCACACAAACAAGCTGGAAGCAATTTTCCCTCCTTTTCTCTCACCCCGTGTTGCCAAGAGACCTCCCTTGTGTGTTAGTGCTGAGTAGCTCTTGCCTCCGCCCTGTAGGTGAGGGGCTGCTCGGCACCCTACATCTTGATGCTTTGCCCTTGAGCTGGAAGGGGCAGGAGGTGCCGGTTGGGTATTTCTGGAAGAGAAGAGAGGGGACAGCCTAGGAGGGAAGGCTGGAGATGCACAGCTTCGCTCATTGGCACCAGTTTCCTTAATTTTGTCCCAGCTGCTCCATGGGACGTTACGGTGTAGTCATGGCACCTCTAACGTTCTCTATGGGAAAACCCCGAGTATGAGGCGTTGCTCTACAGTGGCTCCATGTGGCAATATTGGATGTTGGCAGTGGTTCACAGGCACAAATTCAGCTTGATTACTTGCTCAGCCGCTCAAAGGTCAAATACACATCGGAGGAGAAAGACCAAGGAAGATGTGAGCCCCATGCTGGCTGTGAAGTGTCAGTAATACTCACCATTGTCTTCTCTACTTTATGGTGCTAAGCTGAGATTTGGGGATTTGGGTAGGGCTTGGCTTTTTATTACTGAGGCCTTGAGCAAGAGTTCAGCTGGTATGTGAAATTAAATGGGGCTTTGTACTGGGAGGGCTTTGCTTGCTGACTTGCTTAACCCACCAAAGCAGCTGGTGGGAGCTGTGCTATAGATCTGTTGGTGGGATGCAGAAGGGCCATCTCCACCGTCTGCAGGATCAGATCAGATTTCTGGCTTTAAGATGCCCCTGCTATCTGAATTTGACTTTTACTACTGGAACACTGATTTTTTTTTTTTATTTTCTGCCATCCAAATAAAACTGCTCCTCAGAACAAGTACTCAGGTGAGGTCCATACAGGATGGCAGGGTGGGTACCTCTGCCCGGGAAGCCCTCCAGAAAGTCTCCCTTAACAGCAGCCGTTCTTCCCAGCTGAGCCCCGGCCCTTAGATCTCTCTGTCTCTGGGAAGAGTCTCCCCCTGGGCACGTCTGGCTGTTCGCACGTCCCGGCACAGCTGCGCATGGAAACAGCAGAGAAGGAAGGCTGAACCTTGTGCTCATGGGTGGATGAGTAGAGGGACCTTGGTTCTCCTTGGCCTGTGGCGGCAGAGCCCTGGTGCTTGTAATCCCAGAGGTGGCAGAAGCGAAGTAAGAACTAGACTGACGAGGAGGAGAGCAGGACCAGCAATTCTGGGACCATGTTCATAGTCAAGTTAATGCAAAGTATCCAAAATCATATTTTCAACCTAAGGAGTGGTAAATATTTGATGAAACTGAATGTCAGAGCGACTGCATTGTCAGAGCAGCAACTCAAGCCAATGTACCATCTCTGACTGTGGCCAAGAGTAGATGCAGAAAACGTAGAAAGTAGGGCATGTATGGTGACGTGCGGGTTGATAACTGCGCCTAAAAATAAGGTACTTTAGAAACACAAAATCTGCCTCGCAAGCAAGGCAGTGGCAAGCTGCTCTGCGTGTTTGATTTAAGGCTGAAACTGGTGAGGTTGGCACTGCAGAAAGCTGTGCTAACACTTTGTTGGTATTTTGCTACCAAAACATTTTGTTTCAATCTGATGGTTTGCATCTAAGATAAGGCAAGTTGCTCCGGAGCTGTGCTTGGGCAGAGGTGGAAGCGAGAGGCCGTGGTGGGGCTGTCGGCGGAGGTGCTTTTCCTCAGCCAAGCCCCACCGGCAGCAGCCTGCTTTCTGTGCAGGGTTTCTGCTGATCTGCGTTTTAAGGAGCCTTTGTCCTTTTGAAGTACTCTGGTTCAACTTTCTAGAAGATGGGCTTCTTATATTCCTGCCGGCTTCAAGGGAAAACGGTCTTGATTGCCCTGCAGTAACAGTATCTGGTGGTGCTGGTCTTTGCTGCCGTTGTGAATGGGCTGGTACCGGTACCCTATAGAAATTATACGATGCTGCTTGTCGGAGTGTTGCGGGAGGGTCTGACCCACTGTGCTGTAGGTCTGTTAGTGTCAGATCAGCAGCCTCAGGACCCCCTTCTTGCATGCTGGTGGCTGACCTTGACCTGCAAAGGCTAGGTGGACAGGAGGATGAATTGTTTTGAAGTGGAGGGGGGCGGCACGTGTGTGGTTTAGCAGTGGAATAAATAAGTCATTGCGGAGTTCACTAAGGTATAAGGGCTGTGCCTTAGATAACAAATCCAGATATTCAAGCCGTATGGAGCAAAACATCCCACGCTGTACTGTGGATAATTCATTTTTCCCAAAGTCTCACCTCTTTACTCTCCCAGCAGAGCCTGTGGGCACCCCGCTGGTCCCTGCACAGCAGAGGCAGGTGGGCAACACCATCCTGAGTAGACGTACGGGCTCCCTGATGGATGCAGGATGGGTCAGGGGGCACCTTTTTGTGTTATTTGGTTAAGATCTTTTGAGGATTATTGGACTGGTTATAGATATGCTCATGTCCATAAGCATTAGAGTTGAAAGCAGTTTGTTAGCAATAATTAAATACAACTGCTATTTAAAAAAGGATGAATCAGATTGTTGGGAAGAGCATCCTCTCTTAGGTCTCCCACAAATTCAATATTCTTCTTGTCAGGTGCGTAGCAGACACTTTCAAATCCTGCCAGTCATATCCAAGCCCACCACAGAGCACCACATCGTCCTGACAGCAGCGCTTCTTACCAGTCTCTCAAAACCCTTCTTCACGCTGCGACGGGCTGTTTGGCATGTTTGGCTCCAGCACTTGGGTGCTCTGAGTCTGGCGGTGGTTGTGCCCAGCTGGTGACATCTACCTCATGTCTGGGGGCAAATACCTGGTGCTGACGCACTCCATGGTGTGCTCCTGTGGTCTTGCAGTCTGGAGACCTCTTTCTTCTGCACAAGCTGGTGCTTCCCTCTGGACCTGAGCATAGATCATTTCTGTCCTGTGGTCCAGGTGTCCAGCTTGGAAGTAGTTTATTATCTCTTGGCATCAATGTTGGTATAGGAAACTCCAGTACAGATGTGCAGGGGCAAGTCTTCTCTTGCATACCAGTGTCATCTTGCAGTGTGAACCCAACACGCATTGTCCCTTCCTCCCATCTGACTGTTCTTGTGGCGGCTTCGTTGGGTGCTGGCGTTGTCACCACGGTGCTGTAAAGCCGGCAGAATCATGCCTTTGCCTTGGAAAGAGAAGAACAAGGCAGGACTCTCTTCTGGTGGCAAAGAAACCAGAAAAAAAATTAAAAATAGAGGTACATAGTCCCATCGGATGGTAACTCCTTGGGGGGATGCTGTGTCCTACAGCCATGGGGGCAGGTGAGGTGCCTGCTCTCGCTGTCACCTCCGTGTGATGCACCTCCGGATTGCATCGCATTGCACGGAGGTGACAACGAGAGCGGGTATCCCCTAGGAAAGGCAAATCCCTGTCAATAGCTGAGAGCCTGCAAAAGCCCCGCCGCCAAAACATCTCACGTTGGCACGGCTTGAGGTACCTAGGAGCTGTAAATGGAAAATCCAGGCACTTATCTAGCTCGTTGCTGCGCCAGGATAGGGCTGTTCCCGGGATTTTTATTTTTTATTATTTTCCGTGGGCCAAAATGTGTTTAAGTGGCTTTAAACAATGGAAGGATTTCTGTTAAAAAGACTGGAGTGCGGGCGAATAGGGCTTTAATTTGTATCTTAAGGGAAGGGTGTGGGCTCTTGTGATGGTGTTTTTGAGATTCCGTTGGAAATTAGCGTTGGGTGTTGGTTTTTTTTTCCCATGTCTCATTTTAAAACTTGTTTTGGGGAAAAAATTGTTGTTGTTTTTCAAATTACAGATCTCTAAATGTGTAGTTTAAAATGTCAGGAAGAGGGATGCAGTTTTGGAAGACTCCACACATCTGTCTGTTGCAGGGCTGATAAAAAAATGGAAGCTTTAACCAGAAAAACAAATAAAAGGAGGTAATATCGCTGTCACAGATGGGTCGGGCTGCTTTCCCTGCAGGTGTCTGCATTGCAACCCCCACTCACATATAATGTGCTGTGGAAAAAAATAAATGGAAAGCCCAATCGGAGACTTATGCCCTCAATTAATTTTTGTTCCACATAATCGGAGCTGCTGCATGCCTTTCCTTCAATATTTAACTGCCTGGCTCAGAAGATGGGGCTGCTGTCGTGCGAGGGAAGTTTGGGATTCGGTTCATGTTTGCACAGAAATCCCTTTCTGATCTTTCTTTCTTTGCCTGAGGGCAGGGATCCTGCTGCTCCTCTGATGCTAGAGATAAATTTTGTTAGCAGACACTTGTCTTTGGGAGAGCAAAGGGGAGAGGGGAGTGGTATGTAATCTTGAAGGAATAGAATTTCCTTGTCTTCAAGCATCGTCTTTTCTAGAGTCTTACGGTGCTGCCTCGAGCCTGTCTCTGCGCCGTCTCGGGTACAGTTAGCGGGGAGCAGAGGGGAGACCTTGGCTCGTAGTTTGAAGTATACAGTCCTTGTCTAAGGAAAAAAAAAAAAAGAATTGCTACAATTAGTACATGCTCTCTGCAGATTTACAGGCTGTGGAATAGTTTTCTCTATTGCACTAGGTTAAAAGGGGATGGCTTGTTTTGGTGTGTAGTTTGAAACTGAGCCCCAAACTTAGTTTCTGATTTTTAACTCAATTCAAAATCACGGTTAGATTTTTCAAGTTCAAACCGATTGAAATGTTCCCCTCCCTTCTCTGCATGCCAAGCTGATGGCCAAGAGCCCGGGGTCTCTGTTTTTACTGATTCACCGATTGACCTGAAAGCAGGAGGCAAACCCGAGGTTTCACCCTCGGAGAGCAGAAAGGGGGCTGAGCAGTTTCTGCAGCTCCAAGGCACCCTCAAAGGTGCACCCAGCACCCAGACCACAGCTACGCTCACCCCGGGGGCTGGAAGAGCCCACGCTGCCCGTGGACATGGAGGGAGAGCCAGCGGGAGCAGAGCTCAGCTGCATCTCCTCGGGAGCCTGGGTGGTAAGTAGGATGCAAGGGAATAAAAACGGAGAGGGGAGGAAAAACCCCAAACTTGTAGTGAACATAAAAAGTATCTGCGTAGAAGTTCTGCGTTCAGAAATGTACCTAGGCAAGGACAGGTTAATGCAGAAAAGTGGCAGCCTTGAGAGGTGTGTGGAGCAGACGTAGGAAAAAGCATTTGCTCTGTGGAGCTTCTAGAGTAAGGCTTTCTAAAACGCCTCCAAGTCTTGCTGCCTTGCAGTGGGAATTGGGCGTAAGGAGCAGCTTTGCACAAGAACCACGTGGAGGGAAGCAGACGTTGAGTTGGTCTGGCTCTGATGCTCTGGCTTGCTCCTGAATCAGGTGTGTAAGCTGTGCTTGGGCTTGCGTCCTGCTAAAGCAGAGCCCTCCGTGGCTGCGGCCATGTCCACCCAAAGACCCAGCTCTCCAGCTATCGATAGGAGCTTAATGGCCAGCGTATATACGTCTGGGGACCATCACCAGAGCTGTTTTGCTCATCGCTGGGGTGCCGCTGGAAAAAGCAGCGTGTTTCCAGACACGCCGATGTGAGGGAGGACTGCTTGGCACAGAAGTTCTTTTTTTGTTCTTTTTTTTTTTTTTTAAGAAAGCAAAGAAAGTCAGCCCATGCTGCAATATTGATAGGAAAAAGAATGTATATTGTGCTGTGTTGAGTGTTTACAGGAAATATACAGTGAAAATACTGAGGGGCTTTCCTCAAACAACTGCCAATATTGTTAAGAGTGGAACAGGGAGGAGAAAAGAAAGAAGCACTTTAAATTTTTTATTACCAGCGTTGGCTCCAAAGAGATTTTTATTTTTTTTTACTTGCTGTTTTGCTTTTTTTGCTGTATTTCATTCCCACTGCTAGGAAGGAGCTCACTGAAGAGGGAGAGATTATCTGGAACTAGAGATAAAGCAGCCAAATCAAAATGTTTTTAATTCTCTGGGGAAGAATTTAGCTTTAAATTCTGAGCTTTCCATTAAGCTAGAAAAATAACTTACGTTGATGCACCTTCACCACCAAACTTACCTTTACATCAGGCAGCACTGAGACTTCCTTTGCTGCAGCCAGGTAAAACAGTATCTTCACTTTAAGAAGGTAATTGGGGCACAGATTAAGTTACTTACTTTGCATACAAGAGACCTGTGGGAAAGCCAAGAGTCTCTCCCCAAACTCCCGATTGCTGATGAGATCTCTCACCCAGAAGGTTTCTGTACCTGCTCTTCCTCAGCAGCGCTCCAGGGCAGTCTGTAGAGTTGTGTTCCGTAAGGGATCTTGGCTGAAATATCTTTTTTTTAAATTTGTTTTTGTTTTGTTTTTTCCTCCAGTGATGTTTCCTGCCACTTTCACCTTCATTCCTTCAGGAAGAACCATTCATTTGGTAGCGCTGAGCATCTGCTGCTTAAAATACTGCAGAAGCCCTGAGCGAGGAAAGGAGCTGTTTGCTTCTCAGATACCAATGAAATTAAATCATGCAGCACCAATCTTCATAATTTTCACTCCTCGGTGTGTTCACCTGCAGGTGCTGTGGGGTTCGCAGCACGGTGCAGGGAGAATCGCATGGTGCGTGCAGGAAGAATTTGCTACCGGAAGCTGTTAGAGTAGCACCGAGGGACGAGTAGGGATTTACCAATACCAGTTGCTCCAATTGCTGGAGCACAGGACTAGAAATAATAATCCTGAGGTGGTGGTGTAGCTCTTGCAGTGAGTTTGCTGCCTGAAGTCAGACGAGTGACCTTGTTCTGCATCCATCTGCTCATCAGTGGATCCTCTTGACCTCTGGAGAAGGGTTTGTTGCATATTATCTTGAAAGTACTGGCTTAGGTGCGTGTCAGGCTGTTGTTTAATGGGCTGAGGAATAAAGATTTCAGTTTCAAAAAGAAATGAAACCCTTCAGGAGGCTGGAAGTGCTGCGTTTTGAATTGCTTACCACTGTAGCCCTTCACCGCGGGTGTTCTCTCCTCCTCCTCCTGTGGGCTTTGCGGGAAACATGACTGTCCCGTAGCATTGCGGGGGGGGAACCAAGTGTTTTGGGGCCAGGATTCCTTGGAGGGGCAGGTGTGTGTTTGTGATTTGATCTCCCCTTCCCAGTTTGCCGTATGGTTGCTGTTGGTATCTGATCCTCTGTCTGTCTTCATTTGGAAGACCCAGCGGCTGAGTCCCCTGTTAGGAGCAGGTAAGGTTATAATAGTTTGAGCAGTTGTGTGATAAAGCTTGATGTTAACAGTGCTCTAATGAAAAGTTTTTTCAAAAGGCTGAAGGAGACAGAAGCAGATACAATTAGGAAAGAAATCCTGGTTCTAGGCTCTGGTGGTCTTAACAAGAAAGACCTTCTTATCTTGATGCACCTTGTACTAATTAAAAAACCAAACAACAAACCCCCAGAGCTCTTGATCCAGAACAGGGCTCGCTGTTCCCATCAGCAGGCCAGAAGAGGGGTTTGGTTTCCCATCTTCCCGACGGGACTGCAGATCGCTGCAAGGAGCAGCTTGCGTGACGGTGGTGGGGTGGGGAGTGCCTTGGCAGAGCCGGCGGGTTACGTTAGGAAATGACTTGGAGCGGGTTCCTCTGGGGAGGGCAGGGGGGATGCTGCTGCCCTTCTCACCTCCCGTCTGGGCTGCGGGGAGGGAGGGAACGGACCTCGGCTCTGTGTGTCTGCTTAGCCCCATGGCATGTCCACGCTTTGGGGCAGCCCTTCTGTGTCCCCTGCCTTGTTCTCCCTTGGGGACAGCTGAACTCCTGTGCTTCTCTCTTCCTGCTGCTCCTGCCCGTCCCTCAATGTGTCATCTCCCGCTCTCGGTGGCTCTCTGGCCATCTCTGGCCGGTGTTACGGCTGCTGGGTTTCCTGGGCTGGTGTTATGGGCAGCTCTGGTGCTTCCTCCAGACCTTGGGAAGATCCTGGCCAACAGCAGAAACAGCAGTACAGACCATGCATCTCCAGCTGGTTTGTATCACCAAGCAGTGGTGATCCTGAGGGTGATGCCCAAAGGAGAAGCCTGGGAATTCTTCATTTGTGCTTGTTGCTGGAGGATGGGTTCAGCACAAGGGCTGCGATGGGCTGGTCATCTAGCATTTCGCGGGGCAGGAAGGGCACTGATTGGCCTTGGCCCTCGTAGGAAGCAGAAGGGGTAAATTTGGCAATTCCTCACCTTGCCATGGTGCAGGAGTTGGTGCTGCCGAAATAAATAAATCAGGCAGCCACCTCCTCTGCAGGCTGCTTATGCGCTCAGATCCCTGCTATAGGCTTTCATGCTTGGTTTCCAATTCCAGCTGAGAGAAGATTAGCCTGGGATGAGGAGGAGAGGGCTATTTCTGTCCGTCTTCATGCCACTGTCTTGACTTTATGCTGTAAACGCAGACGCTTCACCTAATCGGTTGGGCCTGATCCTGCCCGCGCCTTCCCACAGGCAATCCAGTGACCGAGAGCGATCCCCTTGACGTCAGAAGTGGCTGCTCACGTGCCTGGATCTTGAGTTTTACCTTTGCTTGAATGATGCACAACTTAGTTCGGCAACTAGAGAATTCTGTTTCGTTTTAAGGAGTCCCACTCAAGGGTTGCTCTGCCATGGTTTGTGTTTATTTTTTTTGAAGTGGAATAAAACCGAAGTCAATTGATGACACTTAAGTGAAGGACTCTCACAAGTGTTTGTGTTCTGCTTCGGTGTCATGCTGTGTTTTAAGTAGTGCCTTGGGGGAGATGTGACGGAGGATTTGCAGGTCTCAGCTCCAGCTTCATCGTCTGGCAGGGAGACAAGGAGGCTCTCCAGCATCACTCAGCAACGGGGCTGATTTAATGGATCCAGCTCCAACCTCAGCAATACTGTGGCAAAGTGTCTGCAAGTTGAATGCTTTGTAGGAAGGTCGAGGGGGGCAGCTCTGATCGTGTGTTGGAACAGGAAGATAAATGCACTCAGTTTTCTCCTTTGCGGGATGCAAGTGCCAACCTCTGAATGTGAGATGGGAAGAAGAGTGTGTACAGGAGACGCGGGACCCCTCCAGGCAGGGTTGGTGGTACGGGGTAGACAGCTTGTTGCAACCACTGACTCACTAAACTCTCACTTCACAGAATCACCATTTCTGCTTGTATTGCAAGTGAGTAACCAGTGCCCTGAAACAGTCCTTTGAGCTTAGTGAGACAAATCTTGTACTAAGGTGAGGCAAAATGTAGAGGAAATGCAAACTTTTAAAAAAAAAAAAAAAGATTGCGTTTGCCAATACTTGCATTCCCTTTGTAGGGACTGATCTTTGACACGGCGCGAGCAGGTCTTTCTCTGCCAGAGCACTGAGAGGACAGCGATGGCACAAGCGCAGTACAATAGCGAGCGTCTTGCCTTCCTTTTGGCCCCTGAAATAGTCACCCGTTGTCCCTGCGGGGCTGGGGGCCGCGTGTGTCTGGCAGGATGCTCTTGGCACGGCAGCAGGCAGATCTGCTGAGCTCACGGAAACACAGTGTGGTCAAACATGGGAAACAGCACTTTTTTTTTTTTTTTTCTTCTTCTTTAAATAAAACAGAAACCAAAATGCGATGCCTTGCAAACCACAGACACCCACATAGTCAGCTTCTGCGTCGCTTTGCAGGTAAACAGATGCTGAGGCCTGGAACTGTGCTATAGTTAGGCTGGCCAGTTTGTGCAGTGAGAAGTCAATGTGCTGCTGCTTTGGTACAAGGAAGAAACTAGGTCATCGGAAAACAGGCAGCCGGAGCGATGGAGCCAAATTCTTTGCAAGGCTGTGGGGTCTGTGGAGGGTGCTAGGGAACTTGAACCTAAGTCTGGGAGAAGTTGAGCTGTGTCCTCTTCAGGAGGACCTCTCAGTGGTCTGACCTCTCTGCCCCTTTAGAGACTCATTTGCTGGTTGGTTTGAGGAGACGCTGGTTCCTGGTACTTGTGGGAGCAGATGATGTCTCTTGGTGTTCGTGGATCTCCCCTCTCCATTTCATTCCCCTCTGTAGCCTGCTTGAATCCCCCTTTTGTTCTCTTGTGAGAGCAGAGGAGCTGCTGGAGGACGAAGGCAAGCAGAGCAAGCCACGCTTCTCTTCCCTTGTAACTCAGTGTCCTGCTGCTCTTTGCAAGCTGTGGTCCTAATACCGCCAAGAAAGCTTCTAGCTTTTCTTGGGTAAACAGAGATATGCTGAAATAAGGTTTATTTGCTTTAATAAACCTGCAGAATTAGGTCCTTGTATCTACTTCAGGTGTGTTTTGGAAAATATTTGTTCATCTTTCAGCGAACAATGGCAGAAGTGGCCTGGAACAGGAGCAGGGTGGGAGTGCCGCGTGTGGTATGCCGAGAGGCATTTCCTGCCCTTATCTCCCCTCCTTCGAGGTATTGTCCACGGGGCTTCAGATCTGCAGCCTGTGTTACTGGAGCGGAGATTGCCAAAAAAGATACCTTCCCAGGAACGCCTGCAAGGGGCAGGAGCCGTGCAGAGCCGAGTTCACGAGAGGTGGAGAAGAGCTTTCCAGCCAAGCGCCTGTGCTTGGAAAATGCATCTGTCCTGAAGTAAAAGCTTTTTGGAAAGTGGATTGTGCCGCTCGTGTCGGCAGGGTTTCTGGGGGATATGGTGAGTCCCGGTTCGTGGGGGCTGTGGGCAGGGGTCGGGGAGAGCTTCGCGGGGCTCTCGTGCTGTGGAGGAGCTGCGGCACGCTTCCCTCGCTTTCCTGTGGCATGCTCAAGTTGTGAGTTCATATTTTGTGTCTTGGGCAAGTGCTTGAATATAGGTAGTATCTCATGAAAAACTTTGCAAGAATTTGGGTTTGTCCCTATGTAGAACTGAAGCATTTTTTTGCAATCTTAAGTTCTCATGGGACAGAACAGGTTTGGGGGTTTTTGTTTAGGTCTATTCTGAAACCCTCAAAATAAGTTTTGCAGGTGCAGCTGAAGCTGCCCTTGGCCTTCTGTTGGCCCTTTATACTGAATAAAGTGGCTGCCCAGGACCTGCCTGTGTGCTCTGGCTGAGTTTGTTTTCAGTTCTCAAACCAATTATCTCGTGGAGGAAATGGTGTGCCTGGCTGTCAGTCGGCTGAGATATTTATAGGTAAGGTCAAACCCCTGTGGAAGGTCTGTAGCAATGTTTGAAAGGAGTGGATGTCTCAACCTTGCAAAAATTCACTGGGATGTGGTGAAGTTTGTGGTGGTGTGGACGTTTCTCTGCAGCTCCTCAGAGTAATGCCTCCCCCCTCTGCAGAGAGACATAACGGTGGCTCTTCCTGGCTTGGCTGGATAGGGTGAGGTTTGGTATCCTCACCATCTCTCTCACCTGGGTTTAGTTCCCTCTCTTCTGCTGCTGTTTTTCCCATAGATGCTTTTAATCCATTGTTTATGGTACCGTTGCTCCCTCTCTTTTGGAGTGGGAGGGTTGAGGAAGGCATGGCTTCAGCTGCCCTGTTGGGGCTTTCTCAGCTGCTTGTGAATAGTTAAGCTCTCCACAGTCTCCCTTCCCCGTAAACTCTTTTTTCTCAAGCTGGCTGAACCATAAGAGCTCTCATCTCATGGGATTATTTGCAGCTTACCTCAATTTGGTACGCTCACCTTGCCATTCGATGTGCTCTGTACAGGTCTGTTTGGAAAGGACTCGTTCAATTCGCTCATGACATTGGCTTTATTTCAAATGCACCTTTCCCTGTTGAACCGCTCCTTAAATCTGGGACGTGTTCCCTCCTTCCGTGCAGCAGGTAGTTGGGTGGCTGCCCGTGGACCTCCCGGTTGATCGCTCTGCAGGTAGAGCTGCTCAGTGGTCTCTGATGTCATGGTCACACCGAGAGTCTGGGGCTGAGATTTAACTGCTCTCATTGGTGTGGTCATGGAGCCTGTATAGCAAAACCAGAATGTGCCAGTGTGTGGTGAAGCAAAAACCTGAAGGGAGAGAGAAGTGAACACAAAACCCCATGTTTTAAGTAGCTGTGGTGGTTACGTGTTACTGATACCTCCCTGGGAGCCATGTCCTATCTGTCCACCCTCAGCTACAGCTGGGGTGAGAAGGGGCCGATGGATGAAGGAGAAGAGCACGGATGATGCTCCTGGTAGGTAGAGCTCCTCTGGGGAAACCTGCTTGGCCTTGGGGTGCCTGATGGGTGGCCCCACACATCTCCAGCCTCTGGGTTATTTGTGCTGGGACGGCCTTGTCTGGTGTCTGTGGCTGCTCCGGGCTCTGCCACTGCAGACTTGGTCCCCTCTGCTCTGTGTTTTGCTGCTCAGACCAAAATGCTTCAGGGAGGCGGCTGCTAGCGTGCATCAGTGCAGCGCGGTCCTGGCTGCCGTGTTGGGGATGCCTGTAACGAGGGGTGATGGTTATGCTGGAAGGGGACAACTGGAGGGAAGGATGTGCCTTAGTACTTGAATCTCTCCTGGGTTGTCTGAGGAATGATATCGAATACTATAGAAGATCTTTGCTTATTTAGACTTTCTTCTGTTCATAAAAGAGGGCTATCTTGAACTATAGACGTGAATGAATTGGACACTAAAACTACTGCTTAATCAAGAGGGTTTTGCTTGGGTGTTTGGAGTGGATGAAGGGTGGAAACACAAAGGCCAGCGAGAACAACCAAGCAATTAAAGCACAGTTAAGTGAGCTGCCTTTTGAGATGGTAGGTGTTGCCTGTTGCATTTTTCCAATGGACTGGTCTTAGTTGCTTGTCTGCATGGGATGATGAGACTTGATCCTTCACGCTTTCCTCCTCATTTCAGGTTTCCACTGTATTCTCATCAGACACTGCGATGGGCCCTTCCCAGCTCAGCCTCGAGATGCTGGTATAGCAGCAGGCAGCTGCAATCCAGAGGACCTGCGGTGGGACATTATTTCCTGCTGGGACACCCTTCACCCCCTCTCTCTCAGCAGAAGCCATGGATGCCCACGTGGACCTCCTGACAGAGCTGCAGCTGCTGGATAAGGTGCCCACGCTGGAGAGGCTGCGGGCAGCCCAGAAGCGGAGGGCTCAGCAGCTGAAGAAATGGGCGCAGTATGAGAAGGAGATGCAGCACAAGAAGCGGAAGCATGAAAAGAAGAGAAATGCTGTTAACCGAAAGAAAGTGTCTTTTGAAGCCAGTGTTGCTCTGCTGGAGGCTTCTCTGAGGAACGACTTGGAGGAAGGTATGGCACTTGTATCTGGCAATTTCTTTGTCTGGCTACATGTGAGGTCCATGTAGCACTGTGGTGTGCAGAGTGTGTTGGCATCCATGGACTGGCCTACCCTTGATGTGGTGTTGGTCTCTAGAGCGTTGCCACCTCTGATGTAGCTATGGGTTCCTCAAAGCACTGTGTGACACCAACGTTACCTAGATTGACACCAGGAGTGGGTGCATGAATGGCAGGCTAGGGCAGGAGTTATGACTGAGATTTGGGGAGAGGGAGGCGGTTTTCATTTCTTTACTTTTCACACTTGCTACTTACAGAAGGTGTGAAACACTTCTTTGTCTTCTAGGTGTGCCTCTTCTAGTGGTTTTACAGAAGTCTGTTGTGGGAATTTACATGTTGGTGTAAATCTCTTCAGCTTCCCTGCTTGGGGGGATGGATTGAGCGCTACATGGATATATGACTTTTTTTCCCTATTTAAAATAGTGAAAAACATGGCTTTGCTTAATGCTTCCTATAGAGGAGAATTCCAAATTGTTCAGAAATTGGTTTAATTGCACCATTTCAAAGTGGATTAAAGTGCTTTGCTTCTGCTTCAAAATCTGAAGGGAGGAAAAAAAAAAATGTCTAAAAGTCAATCCCCATTAGCCTCAGCACAGCACAGGGGGAACCTGTGAGCTCTGGGGAGCCAGACCCTACTCGTCTGCAGAGAAAAATATTTCTCGGAGGAGACCTGGAGGTTGCTGCTCTGCCAGGCAGCAAAACTGGGGTCATCTTCCTGATCCCTTGGCATGGCAGAGACAAGGGAGATGCTTACGAAACCCGGCTGGTTGAGTTGCATCTCTGCTGGTGCATGCTGCTCTGGTTTTCAGCATCTTTTGCAAGCAGCAGTATGTACTTGCCTTGTATGTGGGTGGAAAGCAAGGACCTCGTCATGTCCCTGTTTCTGAGAAGGCCTTTTGTATGCTGTAACTTGTCCTTGTGTCCTACCAGTGCACGCTTTGCACCTGTTTGGAGATGGAGCTCTTTGGACAGTGATACCTGCCTGGGTGGTGTGTTACAAGCGTTTGCCAAGCCCTGCTGCGCGTCTGTGGTTTTGCGTGTGTTTGTAGCTTCTCTCTGGGAGAGCAGACCTGTGATAATGCCCTGGAAACTGCAGGCTTTTATTTGTTTCTTCCTTGCTTTAAAGGTTTAATAGTTGCTTACAGCTCTCTGCCCCACTGAGCTTGTGTTCCTCACTCTGAGCTGTTGTAGTCTTCTAGGAGAGCCCCAGCAGTGAAGCCAACGAGAGCCCTCCTCTGAAACTGCATCTGTTGGTATTGCCTGAGATGACAGATTTGTGACTTGTATCGCCTCTGCCTGTGCTGGCAGGTACTTGGTGGGACACGGCTTTGGGTTGTGTGCCCAGCTGCCCACCTGTGAGTGACAGCTCACTGCGTTGGGGTGAATAAAGAGTGTTTCATTATTCTCCTCTTTGTGCGGCGACGGTGCCTCTGCTCAGCGCTTGTGCTGGAGGGTGTGATGTGGCCAGGGGCTCTGCGAGAGGCCCGGCCTTGTAGTTTTGCTTTCTGGCTTTGGATCTGGGCAGTT
The DNA here is from genome assembly GCF_028858705.1 of Grus americana. Classification (NCBI taxonomy): domain Eukaryota; kingdom Metazoa; phylum Chordata; class Aves; order Gruiformes; family Gruidae; genus Grus; species Grus americana. Next base: position 4,886,570 of record NC_072868.1, read on the forward strand.
TGGAAGGAGGAAAGCCCCTTCGCTGTCTGCCTGACAAATACTTTCCTATTTTGCGTGAGGTGCACAAATGGCGGAGGTGTTGGCAAACACAGCTCTGGTGGAGGGTCGCTGTGCGCCTTGCTGGCAGGGAGCAGGCAGGGCTGGTGTGTGTGCAGGCAGCAGCGTTAACACGCTGGTGTCGGGGGTCCTGTGGACGACAGTCCTGCACCGCACGTGGACACAGATACTTTGGGGGGTGCGGGAGCTGAGCTTTCAGCTCACAGCTTTGCTCTTTTCCTCCTGTAAGGGGAAAATCCATCGCTGCGGGTCTCTTGGCACTATAATCGTGTTGACCTCTTTCCGTAGGAGAGCCCAGGTAGTGGGCTTTAACCATCGGTCGCTCTTTCCGATGCGATGTTGGTCACACCAAAAGCGATAAAGACACTTCCCCGCTCGGTGGAAAATCAGCCTTTCCTGGGCAGCATCCCTGGTGCCACAGGTGCTTCCCCTCTGTAGCTGGATTTTTCAGATGCCTCAAGTTTTTAAATTCTTTTTATGGTCAATTAATTTAAGTCCTAAAAATAGTGTGTGGGCAGGTTCTGTCCCTGCTCTGTCCCGTGGGACCGGTATAAAGGGGAGAGGGAGGAGGGGACAGCACCAAACTGGGAAAATTCCTGATCAAGTGCCCTAGGCCAAAGTGAGGGAATTCGTGGCCTTTTGGAGGTCTGAGGTGATTATTTTGGTGTATGAATCATCTTTTGTTTCCGTGTGGGAAGCGGAGGGGGAGGTGAAATATAAATGATTAAGAAGTTGAGAAGTTAGCATGAGGAAGGTTAGAGAGCTGGGGGTGCAGCTGGCACGCGTCACCTCCGAGCGGGTGTGCCATCTCCATTCTTTGCTAATTTTCTGTACTTCTGCAGTTATTTTTAACATTCCCACTCCTGAAGTGGGAGAGAGGATGGTAGTAGGTGCTGTGCAATGAAATCGGGGAAAAGAAAGCAGAGCTGGGTAGCGAGTTGGCTCTTTGTCCAGAAGGTGTCTTGTGCTGCGGCCTAACCTCCTGATGGTGCGGTGGGGTGAGCCCGGTGGGATGGAGTCGGTGGGTGCAACACCCTGCCCTGCGCTTCAGGGAGCAGCCTCGTGTCCCTGAGCACCTGGACGTGCTGACTTCGCTGTCCTTTGCCTGCATCTTGCCCAGGTGTAGTTGAAAGAGCAGTGCTCATTTTGCTCAGCTCCCGTGCACCCGCAGGTATCTGCAGCACCTTCCGTCGTCCCCGTTTCCTTCTGCCATCGATGGCTGAGCCACCCCGGCTTCCCACCTAGCCCATGACCTCTCTGGCTGTGCAAACGTGATGGCCTCAGCAAAGAGGACTTCTTTCCCATGTAAGAAATCCAAGTTTGTCTATGGGCGACTGGGCGGGTTGCAGAATCGCTGTATCCCAGCGTGGTGGTGAAGCAGGACTGAAGGCAAGGGCTCCTGGGGAGCCTCAGCCCCGGTGTGGGCAGGAGCTGCGAAGGGGGACGGCTCCTGCCTGCTTCTTCCTCGCATCTTCTGCAACAGATCTGTCAAAATATCCCAGGTTTAGCAAACAAGCTGCTATTAAAAGCTCCTTTGGATCTCTACTGACAGAACCAGGGTAGCGAGTGTGCCACAAACACGCTGGTGGCAGATGTGAGCAGACAGTCACACTGGGGAGAAGTAGGTGATGGGCAGCGACCCCAGACCGAGGGCAGCGGTCCCCCTGGGCTGCAGCGTGCTGGCTGGGACCTTTGGTTTGGAAAGCTGAAACGTCTGTGGCTCTGAGGTGAGAGCAGAGCACTCCTGGTTGCCACGCTGGACCTGCTCCGCTCTCCCCCATGGAGGAGCTGGGAAGGACGTGCTGTGGAGGGGCATCACGCACAGTCAACATTTTAAGTGGAAATATGTTCGAGCCCTCGCCCAGCTCTAGGCACGATCTGAGCTGGGTGCAGGGGGACGGTGCAAAGGGGAGGACACTCAGTGCATCAGAGCTTACAGGGAGCGGCAGTGCTGTGTACAACCTCTGGGCTCTTCTGATGGCTGCAAAGGAGACTTGCTTTATAATGCAGCAAAGCAATGCTTTGTAAGCTACTGTACTAAGTGCAAAGAAGGCTGTGACCCTTCGAGGCCATCCTGCAAAGTGACGGACCAAAACGGTGGGGAGGAGGCTGGTCCCGCCATTCCCAAGGCAGCACCTTGCCCCCGAAAGCAGCCCCGGCTGCTGCAGGGCTGTCGTCTCCAGGTCTTTCTACATCGCTGAGCTCCTATAAAAGCATCCCCAGAGCATGGGGAGAGGAGCTGGTGTTCTGTAAATCGAAAAAAAAGATCCCAGAGGTGGGTAAAGTGGCTGCCTGTACAGACATGTGGCATTTGCTGCCCGGAAGTCCCTTTGCACACCCGGCCTGTTTGCAGGGGGAGCTCCCACTTGAATGGCAGAAGCTGGAGGTGTTCGCGTTAGCGGGGGGGTGAGCTGTGTTCCCTTCAGCAAACCAACAGAGAAATAAAGCCCCTGAAGGACCGATTCACCTTCCAGCAGTGCTGGAGGTGCCCTGGTTTCTCCTGCTCTCGGGTGAGAGTCCCTGCAGGCACCCGCTGTCCCCCCCAGCCGTGGCTCCAGGAAGCATCGCTGCAAAGTCCTTCAGCTCCCACCTTCTGGCACTTGATCCTGCAAGCAAAACTTTGTCAGAGCCAGAGTGTTGCATAAAACAGCGTTTCTGCAGAAGTTTAACCATGCAGATCCTTACGGCTGGTGAGCCAGGAAGTGAATGAAAACTCAGATTTGATGACCTTGGACTTGGCATCCAGCAAAACGGCTCCCGTTAGCAGCGGGCACAGGCTTGGGGCTCGCCGGGTCCTGCGCCAGTCTGGAGAAGATTTCCCCGGGGAGGGTGTAAGTCTTGCACAGCTTATTCCTACGAATACGTCCCCCATGTTTCCCTTCATGCCAACCCTTAAATCTCCTGTAAAGGTGCGGTAATGACGAGCGGGTAAACCCTTTTAAGAGCCATCCCCAGGCAGCTCCTTCTGCGCTCCCTTTGCACCTTTCTGGAATAAACCCAACCTTGTCATTTGCAAAGGCACTCTAAAAAGAGGCCCTAATTAGTGTCTATAAATTGCTTTCTTTAACCTTTCCAAGTTGATGTGATCTGTTCCCTTGTTACTAAAAACCTTTTATGAGGTGCCTTAATTTTCCACCCACATTATTAGTCTCCTGAAGCCTTTTACGAGGGGTTCCTGTGTCCGTGTCTATGAGCAAGTACATTTATCTGTCTAAGAAGATTTTTCTCCTGGGTTTCGTGCCCTTTGAAGGGCTCTGAAAAAAAAATCTCTTTTGTCGCCTGCAGTCTGAGTGTATATCTAGGTATTTGGGGACTGAATTGAGTCAGAAATTAGAAGTTTCTGTTCAATAATAAAGGTGTGTTTTGAGTTTTAAGCTCCCTATGTGTGGAAATGAAAGCCGTCCTCTTTGGGAAGCTGTGCGTGAGAGCTCTTGGCAATGCTGGATTTTGTTAATTTTGTTAATGGTGGTTGGTATGTCTTCCAAAAGCAGATTCACATGTTTGGCCACATTTAACTTGTCTTTTTCATGCAATCTGGATGCGATGCCAATGCGGGGTGGCTTGCATATGGCACCTAACTAGATGGCATCTGGGAGCACGAGCAATATTGAATATGCAACTTTCTGTGTTGTCATAACAAGAAAATAATATTTTTTTTCCTAACTTCCTGGAATTTCAAACAGGTGGGAAAATCATTTCCGTAAGAGCTCGAAATGCCAGCTTTTCTGTTTGGCAGCTAATGCTGAAAGTCCATCTCAGGTTTTCCTGGGATGAGGTCCTCTCCCTCCCCAAATCTGGAGTCAACTTAAACATTTTGTTTCAAACCCTTTTTTTAAACAAAAAAGTTTGATCAGAAATACTTTCTTTAATTACTTTTTAAATAACAAAATAAGAGATTTTCTTAACTTCAGCAAGTATTCTATAAAATGCAACACCCTCTGTTGTAGAAGAGCTTTGGTTTCAGTGGGTCTTAATCCCTTTCGGAAGCATCGGGGTGTCTGTTCTTGGGGCGCTGGCTGTTGCATGCACTGAGCATCGCTGCTTGCTGTTTCAAGATGTGTAAGTTGGGAAACAGACTCTTTCTATACCTACAGGCCAGAAATTCTGCATCTTTTGAGTTTCTCAATTCACAGGACAAGCAGCCTCCCTCCTGTGCCCCGCGCAGTGAGCGATTGGTTTTCTTGACTAAAATAGGAACAGAAAACGTGCACGCAACTGTGCTCTGACTGTCCTTGCTAAGAAATGGTGATGTGGGGATCCTGGCTGGAATTTTTTTGATCAAGATTTAAACGCACACCCCCCACCCCCCCCCCGCCCCAGCACACCTCTTGCATGCCTGGCTGCCCACCCCCAGCCCTCTGAGCACATCTTTCCGCTTGCACCTTGTTTTGGCTGAGAGCACGTTCTCAGCTTACGTGATGGAAATGGGTTGGTTTCACATCATTTTGGTTTCTGGTTTTAACACGTGTGCTGGCTTCCACCATTTCTGATACCGCTGAAAATATTTCTTATGTGTCTTGTAATAGTGTTACAAGATAATGAATAAATATTGGATTCAAACTACTTGTCCCTCCAGTAAGGGACAATCCCTGTTGGGATTCAAGGTGTTTTAAATCTAAAAGGGGTTGGCCAATGACTGATTTTGTTTCTTACTACAGTTGGCTTACATCACTGAATCGGCTTCTAAAATTTGGCTACAATGTGTTTTGGAGGGGAAACTCGTAACCACTGTCTTTTTGGTTGCATGTATCCCTAAATGCAAACTGGGCATTTCTTTGATTTAGTAGTATTGTCGATGGTTGCTTCTTAATGCAACCGTGAGTAAGGTGTGTTCCCTTTCGAAAGAAGATCTGGGCAGTGGGGAGTAAAGGCTGAAGCTCTTAGGGCTGTGCATGCAAGGTGCAGTAGGTAGGATACGTAAGGTCACCATCTGCTCTGCAAACCCTGCCCGGCCAAATCACAGCAGGTAGAGCTCAGGACGCAATGGCCGCCTTTGCCGGGAACGTCGGGACTTTTGTCAGCCAAAGGCAGATTACCGATGGGACCTTAATTCAACCAGGTGCCCAGGGGTGTTCGTGCGTACAATGAAGTGCTAAATCGCTCGCGTTTAACCTCTCCCTTCCCTGTGTTGGCTGCGCTGCTTCTAATGCCGTGGAGGCAGCATTGCATGGCGACTTATTTTCTGTTACCTACAGGCTGCCAAATGTCGAAGCCAGACCTTCCCAATCTGAACCTGATAACACTTGCTGATACATCGCTGGGTTTTTCTAGCCAGTAACTTCCCAGCTTGGTTGTCCTTCTGATTTCCCTGGGGGGGGATCACTGCCTGCCATCTGCACGAGGGGGACCAAGGCGTGGAAGTGCAGCGATGGCCATGGGTCGGAGCAAGCACTGGAAGCAGCGTGCCAGGCTGCCCGCTCAGTGGGATAACAGCGTGGAAGGGCTGACGCTACAGCCCAGCCGGGGGGCTGAGACGTGGGGTTTCTTGCAGGCAACGTGTTGCCTGCCTGGCTGCCTTCCAGGTGTGTGCTGTTACCTACGCTCCGATTAACTGCGTGTTTTGTCCCGCTCCAATAACGAGAAACCAGAGAATGTAAAGTAGCAGCTCAGTGTGGGTCCTCTGGCATCTTCTGCATAATAAGCAGCAGCAACCCGGAGTGAAATATTGTCCGTCTTCCCACCTCGGCCATGACCTCTGATAGCCAAGGCTCTGCCTCAGTGCGGTGCTGTGTTATCTAATCCAGTTCTGCCAAAAGGATGGAAGGAGTTAGCCGGATCGCTCCCGAGAGCTCGCTGGCACCTGGAGTTTTGCAGCATCATTGTGTTTTCAAGTGTATTTTGGAAAAAAAAAAAAACAAATGCTCAACTCAGAAAAAAATCCTCATCTTTGCAGATGAGAATTGGTGGGGAAATTAACATTTCTTGAGGTGAAGCCTTCCTGCATGGCTAAACCTCACGTGGCTGCTTTACCCTGATGCAATTGAAAATGCAGTGCTTGGATATAGTTTCCAGACAGGAAGAACTTGGCTGTAAGCTGTGGCTGCAGGCTCTGCTTTCTGCCCCTTCTCCTGCTCAAGGAGAACTTGAAAAGTGGATTAAATATATATATTTCCCCCCCCCCCCCCCAGATTTAAATTCCTACCCTTCTGGATTCAGGCCAGCTCAGCTGGTGTAGATTTCTTCCTCCTAGAATCATGGAAAATAGAGGTTGAGAGGGCCTCAACTGGTCATGTAATCCACCTCCTGCCCCAAGGCAGGATCAACTGTATCTAAAATGCTTGCTAATGAGGTTGGAGTTGGGTATCTTAGTGTATTTATAGGCATCTCCACAACACAAGAGCAGATACCTGTGCAAGCAGCCCTGCTTCTCATTCACTTCTACATATTTTTTTCTATTCACTTATATTTATCCCCCTTTATTTTGCTTTGCATCCCATCCTTATGCTTATTGACTGCGAGTTTTCCTACTTCCGTGAAGAATGCTCTAATTCTTTCTTTAATAGCAGTTGCTATGGCAGCTGGTTCAGGCAGTGCCTTATAACCTAGTGCAGAGCTGCTTTGACGTACACTTTCACTGCTTGGTTTTTTCCTCTGAAGCCTGGCCAGATCTTGGGGAAACCTTATCGCTCACTGCAAATGTCTTGACAAAAAAAAAAAAAAAAAAAAATCAGATTCTGGCACAACTATTAAAAATATCTCCTAAGCCTTGCCTACCCTCTAACCCATCACCTAAAGGATGCTAAATAGGCCAGGAAGCGAACTGTTTAATTCTGTCTGCTGATGCCTTTGTAATCAAGAGCCAAGATGCAATCAAGCACCCTGCACTCCTTTTAATTCGGGGAACAAGAGCCCATGTGCAGCTACTAGCAAGCGGATGCAGTTTCCACTGAGGTCCCTGCAATTTGCAACTGCTTATAGCTGAATTTTGCCTCTGGATTCCCTAGATAGCGTGAGGTAGACTGGCTATAAATGTTACTCATGTAGGAAACTGGCTTTAGTTGCTCTGTTGTGGTTCTCGTGCTCCATATACTTTTTATAACAGTTTGTAGCATCTGTCAGTTTGGCCAAGGATTTCAAGCTAGGTCTCAATTCCCTTTTTCCTGGTGGTCTTGTCTGCTCTGCCTGGTTTTGCTTTCAAAGTGGCACAGAGGAGCAGTCCCTGTCTTGAGTGTGAGAGCACCAAGATCTGCATTGGTATAGGAAACTGCCAGTGTCTCATTTCAGTTTGATTTGTGTGCCGTTACCTGGGCTGACAAGAGAGATTATATTAGTAAGGAAAAAAAAAAAACAAACCCAAGAAAAAAAACCCCACAACCAAACAAAAAAAACCCCAGTTGTTGTTGGTTTTTCTCCTCAGGACTACTGCTATAGTGCTCACCTCTAAAAGGGGGGACAAGAGCAGGAATTAACCTGAAAGTCACCCTCACACCCTTCTCAGCAGTTGCACCAGGCCTGTTTTAACCCGGTTGGCAGCTGATGGTTTCCGTAGTAGAGAAGTATTATCTGCACACAGGTTGTATTTTGTCCTGTGTTACACCTACATTTGTCTGGAAACATCCACATTTTGAGTGGGTGGGGGAGATTCTGGCACCTTCAAAGTGTTTCCAGTCTGGTCTGATTCAGAGCAGCAAAGGTTGGAGATCAAGTGCTGATACTTGCATGGTTCTGGTTGAAATGATAAGGCTTGAACGTAGTGAGACACAGTGGCTTGGTGTATTCAAAGTCTTTCAAATCACCCAATCTGAAGGATCCTCTATGTCAAAACCAGCTATTTCAATAAAAGCAAAATTATACCAGCAGAATATTTTTGAACGAAAACATGAAGTCCTTGCCCAGGAACAGAGTAGCTCTGCTGTGCCAAGGTGTCGTTGCTGCAGGACATCTACGGTCTGCCCAATGGCTTGGGATAAAGAGAAGTCCATGCCAGTTCCCAGCCTGTTGGAGAGGGGAAGGAGGAATGTCCCTGCGGTGAAGGACAGCCATTTTACTTGTGTGAAAGGTGTGGAGAGAAGAGCGCTTCTGCATCTATGTACCAACGTTGGGTTCAATTCTCATGTGTTGTCAGTGGAGACAGGTGAGATCTGAACTGGGGTGCTGTGATTAACCCTCTGGAGAGTATGTCAAGTCTACAGAGACCAGGTCCTCACTTAGAAACCTGGGCTGGAAGACACGCGGTGCTCTTGTGGAGAGCAAGTTTCAGCCCACTTAGGAGCTCAGACTCTTTCTGTGACTCTCAAACTTTTCAGACCTGGTTTATTTTTTCACTTCAGATCCTGTCTTTAATTAGCAAGGCCAGAGCACGGCTTCTTGGGAACTTAAATGGGGCTCTTCTTTTAATTACAATTTTGGTTTGGTAGCCCGAAATAGCAGGCATTAGAAAGAGCCAGAGCTCCAGCGAAGGAGGACAGTCCCCGTGGATCTGCAGTGGCATCCTCCTGGCTGTCAGGCAGTCAGTCATGGGGTTTTCTTTCCTCCTAAAGCTGATGCTGTCAAAACAATGATGCAAGTCCTGAATGTGATACGAGGCTCCAGTCTAGGCTGTAACCAGTCAGCTTCCAACCTGGTGCTGGATGCTGTGCCAAAACCACAGCGTGTCTGGGTTGGTAGGTGACAGCAGGTCATGGAGAGATGCTGGAAGTCCATTGTGCTTTTATTAGAAGGGCCAGTGAGTTTGAAATTTCATCTTAAAGGGCATCTATCTAAGCAGGATTCCCTGTGTGCTTTCATAGTAAATTTATTCTTCCATAACTTTAATCATGCAGTTGTGAAATAGCTAGGAACAAGCTGCTGCTCTGGCCCCAACCCAAATTACTCTCATCTGTGGCAATTTTCCATCACTCTTCAGAGCAAGAAGAACTGTCATTTGAGTACTGGTCAGCACTGAATCTGTAGTGTGGATTCAAGATTTGCGTCATCATTGCACTCGGTGCTCTAAGATTTCCCGTGTGTTTAGTAACGGGAATGTTTGCAGCGTGGATCTGTCCAGTTATCCTGAGGGGAGCAAAAGAGCAGGAAACATTTCTTGCTTCACTTACATTCAAAGACTTGTCTTCTAGCTGAAGGGCAATATTTGTTGACTGATTTCCTCCTATGAAGTAGGAGTGACAGCTTGAATTGCAGCTAGAGGTGCCCGGAGCAGCGCAAGGGTGACGAGACAGAGGTCTGGCCATCTGGCTTTGCTGGATCCTTGTATTTGGGTTTGAAAGCTTCCAGAAACACGCTGCTCATTCAGCCTTCGTGGACCAAGCTCTGGTAGGAGCACGTTCAGCTACCATTAACTGGGGGCTTCTTGTGAATCTCTGAGGATGTTGGCACAGATCTCTGAAGATACTTGGATATTTTAACTTCTGTTGAAGTCAGCTTGGTTTGGTCACCTAATGCATTTGTGCTGCTTAGGAATAGAGTCCATCTGAAAAATGCTCAGCTGCTTTCTGTTGGGTGCTGGTATAAAGACCACCCAGTTAAACACTCCTACCCCACAGTATTAAAATGCACTGACATGGCACTTTGTCCCCCTCAGGCATTGTCCCCATTGGCACCAGGAGTTCCCTGCAGCAGTGGAAACATCTCATCTCATCTCTTTGCTGTGGGGAGGAGTGGTTCCTTGTGGCAGCTATTACCCAGTTCTGGAAACCAACCCTGGTGTCATGGGCTCCCCACCCTCCTCTTTCCCTTCCCACAGGAAGAGGCTGTGGGTTTTCCAGCCGTGGAACAGGAAGGAATCGGGGATCCTGTTTGCCTGCCCACTGAGCTGCTCATATCTATTTAAAGCTCCTTGCAGCATGGTGCTTATCGCTGTGGCACCTCGTTTGCCAGCTGTCCTGTCTCTGCTATGCCCTCTGGAAGGAGCTCCTCCATGGACCATTGGGCATGGAGGTCCTGAGATGCCACAGCTGGGATGCTGGAGGGTGTTTCCAAACCCAGCAGGCTGATTGGAGGGGTTAAGACAGCAGCACTGGTTGCTGTGTAACTGGGAAATGAAAATAACAGCTTTGTCACCCGCAGACCATGGGGTCTTGGGACCTGGGGGCAAGAGAAGGATATTTATTCACATTCCAGTGGGCAAAGTTGGTCTTGCAGTTTCGCCCTGTCCCAAAGCAGTTTCTTTCTTAGATCCTAATAACATCCAACTCAGTATCCAGCTCCTTGGGAGGTGTCAGGTAGTGTCTGACCTGTGTATGAACATGGAGATTTGGCGAGAGTCATGAAAAGCCTTGGCTACGTTTATTACCTCTCACTAAAATATGAGAGGATGTTGGGCACTGGCTGTTTTGTTGTGGACATCCCTTTGCTCTTGTTGGGAGGTCTGAGTTCTCCGCAGCTGTGATAGAAGCCTGCAGCACAGCAGACCTGCTGGGTGGGAGGCCACCTTCCCACTGCGCACAGAGATAGCTTCAAAGCAGGAGAACCAGGAGTCCCTCCCGTGCACAGGACCTGGGAGTGCTCTGCGCTGCTGCAGCGTATGGGAGAGTCTCACTTCTGCCTAGGAGCAATTTGTGTCGTCGTTACGGCTCCGAGGGCTGTTAGCAAAGGCAAGCAGGGTGACAGAGCTGTGACTGGAGAGGATTTGCTGGTGGAAATGCTTGTGGGGTAGGTGAAGTGAAGGCTGGAGGTCTCCTTGCCAGAGCAGGATGCACATGATGCAGGAGCAGGGCGAGCGGTGCAGCCTGGCTCTGGGACAGCCTCCTGGAGCAACAAAAACCTCATTAGACTTGGCACAGTTTGCGGCATACAGGGTGATTGTGTAAAATGCTGACTTGCGGGCTTAGGCGTTTAACCTGAGCAAAATTGTCACGGGCTGGGAGCAGTATTTGCTTTGGAAAGAAAATGTGTACCTGTGCTTGAGCATCCCCTGGGATGCACACAGCTCCGGAAAGCAGTGGGACTGGCAGGAGGGTGCAGGGACGCAGCCGGGGCAGCCTTCTCCAAGACTGCTGGTGGGGGGAAGCCTTCTGCGCTGTCATCACCCCGGGGAGCGAGTTGTTACCATGGGGCTTGGGGAGAGCGGGTGCACAAGGGGCTCCATGGGGCTTTTTACCCTGCCAGCCTGGGTGCGTCATGCTGCAAAGGCGCTTGGACGGGCTGGCCCCGGTGTTAATGAGCAGCCTCGTAGCTGTGCTGCGCATGGCAGAGGGTTTTCCAGTAGTAGTTAACAAGTGAGCGGAGGAGCAGGAGCCAAGGTGCCCAGCAAGTCACGGAGTGGCCATGTTTAACTAAAATTAGCCCCTTGTAAGCTGTGGTGGCAGCTGTGCATAACAGTGAGCTAATCTCGCGGGGGAGAGGATTTGCTGGAAGAGGTGACTGCTCCCAGGTGCCCTGGCAGTGCCACGGCAGTGCAGGTACCAGGAGTTGTGTTGAGCCTCCCTTGGGGAGGCAGGCACCGTGCCCCTGGGGTGCATCGTGTTCTCACCAGCTACAGTGCTGCCAGCATCCCTGGGGAGGGACAGCACCGACGTGACCTGCCTTAGTCCGAATGCCGACTTGTGTCAGGGACCACGTAACCACAGCAGTGTGCGTCCTTGGAGAGGGATGCTTGGGGACACACGTATGGGCACAGCCAGCGCTTGAACCAAATCCTTCCTGCTGGCTGAAACGGGCTGAGCCAACAGCCTTGGTCTGGCAGCGCGGCTTCGACCTGCCCGTAATCAGGACAGGCTGCCCGGTGCAGGGAGAATGGCACTGCCAGCAGGCAACGAGCATCACTTACTCTAATTAAATTTTGGGGGGCTTTATTTATGGCCTTTTTTTTTTTTTTTTTTGACAGCTGCTTAACTGGGAAAGTAAGCTGGGGGAGGGAAGCTGTCCTTATTTAAAAGGGTCTACCCTTAGCCCATAAATCTGGGCCAGATCCGCTGGTACACGCTGGCTGCTTTGTGCGACCCTGGTAAGGAAAGCAACCATAAATGTCACTTTATAGCTGTTCTGCTTTGCTCGATGAATCTGGATCAGTGTCTCTCTCCCTCCTAATCAGGTTAGTTTTCTTTTGATCTACCCCTGTTAGGGGAAACCTAAACTGATTTAGCTATTCCCATCCATTTTCCATTGGCCTGATGGCTCTTTCCACAAGGCTATCTCGGCTCTACCCTAATTACTGTTGAGTTGTCTGATGTTGTAGCAGGTGACATTCTGGTGTATAACTTTATAAATCTTCACCAATACTCGCTGGGAATTTTTTGCCAGATGTTTTGTTTCATTTTTGGACAGATTAGTTTTAAATTGGCAAGTGCACTAGATTTAAGGAGAAGACAATTGCTACTAGCTGTCAAAAAGAAAACACTAATTATCAATCATGTTTTATTGAGCCTCTGTTGAACTGATTTGCTGTAGAAAACATCATTTTCTTGTACTCTATCTTCAGGAAATCTGATTTTTGTGAGTTCTGCTCTCTCAGTAAAGGTGATGTATGCTAGAGCATAAAAGAGAGGAAAAATTAGCTCAGGATTAAAATCTGTGACACCCTGGAATTTAAATCACCTGGTTTTAGGAGCATAAAACCATTATCTGTGCTGGCGTGCCATAAAATCATTGCAGATGTGCGTTCCTTGTCACTTCTCCATGTAAGCCCTGTCCATGCCCGTGATTTACAGCGCTTTCCTGGACGCAGCAGGGTTGAGTGAATGCGGTGGCTTATTTGTTTGCTCTGAATAGGCCCCGGTTTTGAAAACGAGCCTCGAGTTACTGTGAGACAAGATAAGAACGGTTGGGGGAAATTTCAGTGTTCCTGCCTCGCTCCAGGGCTGGGCTGCGGCGCTGCGCTTCCCGTGACTCAGAGCGGCAGCAAGGCACCCGCTTCCTCTGAAATCACCCGGGTTTTGCAAAGCTGCCGGTACGGTCATTAAGTAAATCAGGTTTTTAGTAAGTTACTCTCCGCTTCGTTGCGTTTGATGTCTAAAATACATCTCGCTGTGCTCCTGTCGTCTCTAACGTAGTCAAATTGACCGCTTGGAAAGGGGCATCTTCCGACGCAGCTCACGTAGCCTCTTCCTGACTCCAGGCTGGTTTCGTTTTGCTCCTGCGATAAGTCGAACAGGGGTCAGCAGTTTTTATCGAGCTATATTTCTTGCGAAAGGGAAGCGTTATCCGCGAGGAGAGATACGGTACCCTGTGTGACGTGGACGCGTGGGAGCTGATCCGCAGATGTGGGCAAAGAGGACCCCTCAGTGGGTCAGCGTAGCCTGGCCCCGTCTCTCGCTGCTGGTTTAGTCCTGGGGGATGTGCTTCATCAACAGCAAATTCCTCCTTCGGAAATATCGGCAAGGAAGGGATTGCCAGCCAAGAAGTTGGGGAAACCTTGTCATTCAAATTTAGTCCACTCTCTGAAGAAACTCCTCAATTTAAATACTCTCGGTGGAGGAAGAAGGGACCAGGTGGTTGCAAAGCATCCCAAAACTGCTGCCAACGTCAGGGCGTCTTTATAAGAGCTCCTGCTTCTCCCACAGTTCCTGGAAGAACCTCTTTCTAATGCTCTTGGACTCTCACTGCAGAACAGAAATCCAAGGGAGGGTTTGCATATCTTCCCCAGCTACTCTGGGGCTCAGGTCTATCTGAATTCCCATCAGACCGGGGCTCTGGTGGGCTGGCACTGGGGGTGGAGGAGACAGCTTTGCCTTAGGTCTTGTTCCCTTCCCACGGTGACTCTGCAGATCACAACTGCCGTGATTTGTTCCTCTCCACCTGCAGTGGGGGTGGCCTTGCCTGAACCTCGCCTGTGTGTGCTGAGCATTCATCTCCACTTTTATGGGTGTTTTATTTACTAAAAATCCCTGGCGTGTATCTTCTCCTTTTTAATCTCCTTGATGCTGTTGCGCATTACAGGCATGAAACACCTTTATTGGGTCTGTCTCGAAAAACAACCCTCTTGAGGAGTAGCCCCGCTGGGGAGCAAGGCTTCAGCAGTGAAGGGGTTAATGCGGTCCGTCCCGAAAACTATCTGTGCCTCATGCCAAGCCTGATTGTCATCTTGCTTCTTTTAGCCCCTGCAGTTGTTCTGTCCCCAGAGCCCGTGGGTGGCCATTTGATCTGTGAGGGATGCGTGTTTGTTGGGAAACTGTCCCTTGCTTCAGTGCTTCTAGTGCCCTGTTAGGTGGAAGAGGCTGCTGCTCCTTCTTCTGTCCTTCAACCGAAGGTATGTGGTGATGTGTGGAGACCTTGGCCAGCATGACATGCTCTGTTCCCCAGTAACAGGTTGCACAGATCACACTTATGCAACCAAGACCTATTTTAACTCACTTTTTGCTGGCGATCCCCTTTTTCCCAGGTGTGCCGTGGATGTGCCGGCTGGAGGAAAGGCAATGGTCCTGTCGGGGCATGGAGCCAAGCCAGAGGTTAGAGCTGTAAGATCTGGCAGCAGCAGGGCAGGAGAAGCATGCAGCCTTCACCCACTCGCTTTTCAAAAGGGAATACAGCTAGAATTTGGTTCAAGGTTTGTAGGTCAGGTTTCCATTATACAACCGTACTGGTTGCAGCTGCTCGTGTGAGATCCAGACCTCGTTGGATGCTCCTGGTTTGGAGGGCTTCTTTCCCCAGGAATTATTCTTTACGATGAGATGTACAGGAACAAATGGGATTTCTCTGTTGTAGCACTAACTGGGGTGGTAGTGGAGGCTTGGAGTGGGATATGCTTCAGTCTGTGAAATGTGGGAAACATCTCAGAAGCAGTTGTTACGAACAGCTGCTTGGAAAGAAATCAGTGTTTTTAAGATTGTTTAATTTGAGACAAAGGTAGGACCAAAAACAGTTGAGGGAGGGATCTTTCTTACTATTGATTACAGATCTAGTAATGAGGATCAGATCTCCTGCATCTCCCAAAACAGGTACAAGTGCTCTTGGCACAAGTTGCACTGGGCATGTGGATCTCTGCCCGTGTTTGAAGGACAGGACTGCTTCTGTGAGGAAGGGTATACTCTGTGTTAGTGAGTGAGAGTGCAACCCGCCCGTTCATTTCACAAGGGCTAAAATGATCCGTGGTGTCTCCAGGACCCAGAGCACCTTGATTCCTGTCCTCACGGTGGTCCTTAAGGGCCCTGACACCCTGGCTAGCCAGCCCTGCGCTCGTTCTTGAAGGACTTGCTCTCAAAAAAGACACTAAGATGCTACGGGCCTCTTCTGCTGGATGTTGGTCAGCAGAAAAATATGTGTAATTTCACCAGAAGCTGCCAAAGTTGCTCAGTTAGTGCTGGCGATACTGAATTTTGGGTTTAGTAGCGGGAGCGCTGGATCTGGCCCAGGCGGTTGCACGGGACTGCACATCTGCCCAGTACCGCGCACAAACCTCACACCCACTCCTGGTTCCCTGCGCTGTCACTGGGATCCATCTCTGCAACCTGTAATTAGTGCTGTCAGCAGAGCAGTGTAAGCAGCCACTTAAGCATTAATTACTTTAATGAACTTACTAAGGTGGGTTTAGCTACTAAAGCATTTTGTTGTTACTATAAATTTTTAAGTCAAAATATTAGACTGCAGAATCGATGGGAGATGACGCAAAGCTTGAGCCTGGCTTTTCTCTTGTCTTAATGTGGGGGGGGTTTAGGTAATTAAATCATGCAGCCTTTTCTCTTCCGTTGCACAGAAGCCGGCATGGCCAGCAGCGTGGCAGCAGAGCGTAAGGAGGCTCTTCTCCCTGTTTGCTCATACGTAGGTGTAAGGGATGCAGTGAGTACGGGGCAATCTGCCATTCAAGCCCAGAAGATGGATGTCACCTTTCTTGCATTGTGACAGCTAAAAGGTGGCCCATGACGCTTGGGCTCTTGTAGTGTTAAATATGTAATGAAAAACTCCCTGATGTGAGGGATCTGCTGGTGAGGGAGCTCTCTTAGAAGCAAACAGGATGCAATAAAATGGTTCATTAACAAAACTGGTTTTAATACAGAAGTAAGCAGAGTTTTCACCACTGCGGAGAGGAGAATGGTCCTACCATTGCTAATGGCAAAACTTAAAGGGGAATTTTAATGGCTGTTAATTATTTTGAAAACTGCAGGTTTCTTGGGAAATACAATATACTTTGGCAAACTGAAGCTTTTCTCCACTGTTGCAGAAAGGAAAACTGTAATTCCTCTGAGCTGCCTCTTGCTGAAGAGGGTATGGGAGGCATTTGAGTTGCGATACTCATGTGGAGAGTCGGAGAGGGTCTTTCATCCCAGGACAGGAGACCTCTCGAAGGGGCGAGGGGGGAGAATTGCGATATATTGCTTTCTCTCTGCTGCCTGCTGTTGCTGTTGCTCCCTGCAACTCCTTGTTCCCAGCATCGAAGAGTTATGCCTTCAATGTTCAGAGATACTACGCTGATAAAAGGGATGCTTTAAACCTGCGCAAGAGCTGTAGGAATTACGTATTTTTTAATTTGGTGGTTTAAACTACGTATTTAGTATTAATACGCTCGGCATGTAAATACAAAGCAAAATAAATTTAAAACCCAAAACCATCACTGTATGTGCTGAGACTAAAGTGCTCATCCCAGAAACAGGATGAAACATGAGTGACCTGGTCTGAAGCATTAAGGCAAAGCATGTTCTGGAGGAGAATTTCAGCTTTTTTCCACTTTAAGTATTTGCTGATGAGGCCAGAGACCCCCTCGCCAGAGCAGTCGGGTAAGCGTTGGGAGTATTTTGCTCACATCCCCGGTGTGAGCTGTGCCTCTGGGTTTGGACCCGAGCCCTCTGTCCCGTGAGGGAGCATCCCTGCTCCGCTGCCACGATGTACCCGACTCCTCTGCAGTCTGCCAAAGGGTTTTCTCTCTCTTCCCTGCTCTGATCTGAAGGGTTTTTCTGAATGCGAGTCATATTCTGTAGATGAAAGCGTTTTAAGCTGACTGAGATGGCTTTTGAAAGCAAAGGAGCCGCTTGCTAAAAAGGAAAGTGGTGTCGACCCCATGCACGGTTTCTTTCTTTACTGCATCAAAGTGCAGGAAGCTCAGCAGAGGAGAGCTGGCAGTAAAAGCTGTCTCGGTTTGTGTTCACGTGGGGCTGGTGCTTTGGTGTCTGAGGATGTGGCAAGGATGGGTGAAGGCAACAAATTGAACTTTTATTTCTTTCTGAAAAGTCTAAATGACCTGTCAAGCTCTCAAGCCGCTTCCCCATGGACCAATCTCCCAGCAACAACGAAGCTATATTGCATCATCCAGCCTGGGAACACTCATCTTCTGCTGCTTGAGGTGGTGGGAAGCAGAAATCACGTAGAACTTGTGAGAGAAGAAGTTTGAGTGCGTTGTCAACTTTGTACGATGAGGCAGGTGAAATATATATTATGCAAAGTATATGCAGAGTACTTAACAGACTATAGATCAGCCCAGGTTGTGTCATTGCGTGCCCACTTGTTTTGACCTAATTTAAAGGCCTTTTGTGCAGTCTCTGAGGAGTCATGGAGAGGGATTTTAAACCTTCTTCAATGAGATTAGGAAATGTTAAGGAAATGAACTGTTTGCCCACTATTCTTGATAATAGGGCACTTTTTTTTTAACTTGGATGCTCAAGATAATGGGTTATAAATTTGGATTACACTAGTAGCAACCTGCAGCAAATGTATGCCATGATCTTTATTAAACAGACTGTCCTCAACTGGGTCAAGCCCAGGGCCCACGAGGTGGATGGTCTCGAGCTTCAGCCCCTGGCTGGGTGGCCTCATAACTGGAGCTGCCATCGCACAGATTCTTAGATACCTTCTGTCAGGCCTGTCTCACTGATTATAACTAGTACTGTAACCGTGGAAAACCCCCTGCGTCTCTGCTGAGCTGAGGTGCTGCCTTCTGATTCAGCTCTTAAATGTATGAACCAGTTTCCATGCAGCACCTTTGATGATGATGTTCACAGATAAACTCCTTTGACTTCTCTGACAAGGGTTTGTTGGGTGCCAAGGGCCGGGAGAGCGGCCCCTGTGGCTCTCTTATTTTGTGGTTATGTTGAAAACAAATTTGCAGTATGGAGAGTTGGGGTGCACACGTGTTTTTTGGAAATGCCCCTTTTTGGTGTGTGGTGGTACAAAGATTGCCCATGCCTCCAGGTCCCTCCCACCAAGGAGCAATGTGCCACTAGCTGTGGGACTTTGTGCGGTTGCCCACTGCCTCTGTGCCCCGTGCTGGCTTCGGGCTGTCACGGGGGTGATGCTCAATATCAGGGGTTGCTTTGGGACTGGAGGTGTTTGACCTGGAGAGCAAACTGAATGTGCTTATTTGTACAGAAAAGTAGTTCTAGACCGTGTGATATGTCTGTGTGTGACAGATGCTGAGATGAAGATTGAAGGAGAAGTGATTTGAATCTCTGGGGGAATAGTGGGATTTGATCAGCCCTGAAAACTTGCAAACTTCTGGGACTTGGGCTTGTGAGAGGGGAGATAAAAAAGAGGTTGTCCTGGCCGGGTTGCTGGTGAAGATCAGGGATGTTTGTCAAACGTAGGCTTGGCGACCAAACGTGCTTCATTCTCCACCTTGGTGACGGCACCATTCCTGATTCATAATTAAACGAAGTGTGCTGCCATGCTGCAAGCCCTTCGGATGAAATGCCTCCCCCACCTCTTGCGACTCGCTCTCCTTGTCCTCGATGTGGTCAGCAAACAGGTCCAGCCTGAGTGGTGGAGACCCTCCCGAGGGAGCAACACCAGCCGAGAGCTGCTGCCGAGTCACAGCTTCTTTTTAAAATACCCGTGGACACAATTACCGAACTTTTGTCAAATACAAGGTTCACCTTGGGGTCTGGTTGCCGTCAGAGCTGTTAACATTGAGATTTCAGCTGCTTTGCCCAATTCCTCTTGGTTGTGCAGCCAAGAGGACAGGGGAGAGGAAAGAAGAGTTTTCTTGTGCTTAAAGGGCAGAGCTGGGACCTGGGACTCAAGGGCATGTCGCAGCTGTGCAGTGGACCGTCACTGTGACCTTGGCAAAGAAACCTGAGCCTCCAGAGTCTTGGTCTAACTGGGGCTGAGATGTCACATCTGTGAAAGGAGGTGAATGCTGATTGTAAAATCCCGGGAGACAGCCTGGAGCTCGCTCTGCAGAGATCTCTGGATGAAAGGCTCTGTTGAAATTCAAATCTCTGAATTGTGTAAAATTTGCTGCTGAATAATTACAGGTTGCAAAAACAGAAGGGCTGCTAAGGATCAGCTGATGCTTCTCTGGTAAAGTTCAGGTTGCTGCTGAACTTGTGTGAAAGTTTTTTCTTTAGCGTTTGCTTTTTAAAAGGAAACCACAATCTCTTTATTTGACAAAAAAAAAAGGGGGGGGACTTTCTGCTTTTATAGACTTTTCCCTTCCAGCGCTGCGCAGCAATGCAGTGTTTCCAGTAAGAAATGGTGGTGGTTTAGCAGATTACACTTCTCCCATGTGGAGTGATGGTGTGAGACGCATCTGGGCTGGGCGCGACCCCGTGGGCTGGCACCAGCTCCTGCCGCTGCCGTGTCACACCAAGCTGGTTTCGAGAGGGCTGCATTGCAGAGCATGTCCCGGCACACCACGCTTCTGCCTTACGCAGGTGCTTAGACCTTGGCTATGTGGCACCCTGTGTCATGAATGCAGTGATCCATGGGAGCAGACCTAAGGATGTGATTTGGTCCTGTATCTCTTAAAGATCTTCATCCCCAATGTACTCATCCTAAACTAAAGGGGGACAAAGTTGGAGGGGAAAAAAACCCCCTCAAAACGTGCTGATTGAGGTCAGAGTGGATGCTGCTGAGGAGCTGGAGCTTCTCTAAAGAGCAGGGCAAGGTTAGAGGTGCACAACAGAGAAGAAGGGTCTCTGAAGTGGGGCAGGCTGAGGAGAAGAAAAGGGGAGAGCCCTGTCTGCCCGGAGCTCCTGGGCTGCAGTCAGTACACTGTCACTGCGGGGAATCGTTTGCTAGTAATTCAGGGAAGCTTGAAAAGCAGATATGTATTTCCCCAGCCCTCCACCAAAACCTCTTCTCTGTTACCCTTTTCCTGTTTTATAATTGAGACTTTTAAAAACATGTGGTTCAGGTCAACATACAGCTGCTTAGCTGAGGCCATAGGATGCCTGAAATACGAGCTGGGGCAGAGGCTGTTGACTCTGGAACCTAATAACACTTTCAAATGGCAAGATGAACTTTTTTCTGCTATACAGAGCATATTAGAGTATCCTCTGGCAAATACTGGCAGGCTGGCTCTGCGTGGAGCTCGGGGGGGCATTGTAGGTCTGCTCCTCAGATCACCTGTTATGTTATTGTGTTAATGTAACTGGGGAAGCTCGTCATGTGCTCAGATGGCTGCAAAAGTTTTACCTCCTGACACCATTGCTCCCTTTTATCAAAACACTTCTTAAGATGTAATTTCTATTAAAGCCAATTAATTTTTTTGCTACATTTCCTGTTTGGTACCCTGAAAGATTTATTTCCTAATAAGCTTAGTGTAGACATCACAGGTGATGACTGCTGCATGCCTCAGTAGATAGGTTTTGGTCCAATACATCGAAAGTAGTTTCTGAACAGGCATGTAAGTGGGATCCTCTGCGCTACTTGGATCAAAGACTTTGATGTTGCGTTGTCTGAATGGATTTGCATGTGTTGTCATGACTTCCAAGGCGAGCTTTTTGTAGGAAGAAAGCTGGAAGTTGCCAGAGCAGCAGGAGAACAGGAGGTCCTGGTTGAGCATTTCCTGACTCTGTAGGTGCCCTTTGACTAACTCGGCCTGAAACACAAAGGGAAGTGAGATGTGTTGCTTGCCTGCTTGCACCCACCAAACCCAACGCTTCAGGTGGGAACTCAAGAGATGGGGAATGCAGGTTCCTACTGAGCTGCTGCTGGAGGATGTGGCTGTCCCTCATCTCTCATTTTCCGTTGGTGTTCCCTGCTCAGGCCGCTGGCTCATGTGGCTTCATTGCAGTGGGACGATTCCCTCTGGATGTTGTTGGTGCCTTCTGCTGAGCACCATCACGCTCTAAAAGCCAGCATCGCTCTGCTCATCACTACAGCTTCTAAGTTACCCTTGGGAAACATGGCCTTGGTCTCCTTGATCGATACCTCCATAAGTCTGACTTAAATTGGGGTGGTTTTTTAGTACTCTTTAAATCCCTACTCCAAAATGCCTCTTAGAGAGAGAAGAGGCTCTTTGGCAGCCCAGGTGTCACTGTCGCAATGATATTGGGGAATCTGCTCTCCTGGCTCCCTGCCCACAGAAATCCTGCTGCAGGCAGCTAAGCCCGAAGGTTATATAAAACACTTATCCCTGTTAAAGCCCATCATCTCTTTAAAAACCATACCAAAATGATTTATTTATTCTTCCAATAACAGATGAGGAATGGGAAACCAAGAAAATGATCTCTGACTTTAGTTTTCCTTTATGTATTTGGTATCTCCTGCATGGGCCGATTTCACTGTTAGTCTGAGCAGGCGGAGAGGATGAGGATGCTTTTGAACATGATGCTACGTCCTGAGAAAGGCTTGTCAGATGGCAGCATCCTCTAATTTTTATTCTCCTTATTGAAATGAATTTGGCTTTGTTTCTGCTGCGTCCGTTGAGCGTCGCTGGTTGCAGATGGGTAACTTGCACACTGTTACTTGTCTGAGTAATCCCAGGTGGATGGCAGCCATTAAAGAAAGATGCTTTAGCATCACTAGCACTAAGTAGATTATTAAAGCCTGAAGTCCTTTAGATACAGAAGAAAAACGTGAGATGCAGTAGGTTTGGGTGCCTGGCTGTGGCCCGTTCATCGAAGACGCAGCTGTAGATGCCGGTCCCCCTGTAGTAGTATTCTTGGCACTCTGGTGCTACAATGATGGATAGGGGTCAAAGCATGAAGCAAAAATTGACTGAAATAGCCACAAAGATGGGGAGAAAGAATTGGACCCTACGCATTAAATAAATGTATGAGTTGTTGCCAGCTCTCACTTGCTGTCAGAGTAAAACCTGTATACGGACCGGGCCGCAGTGCATGTGCGTCCAAGCTCTGTGGGAAGAGCCTGCCACGTGAAGCAGGGTCTCTGGGGCTAAGGAAGGGGATGCCCTGGTAAGCGAGAAGCATCAAAATCAGAAATAGATTTTTCCTGGAGACAAGCGGCACCTGAGCTGAGGGTAGCTGCCTGAAATGTCCCTGCCCGTGTGACTACGGCACGAAGCAGATGGGGCTCTGCTGGCCTCTTTCCAAACTTCCCAGATTTTGAGGGTATATTAGAAGGAATGTGTGTGCCTAGCTATAAACTAGGTGGGAAGTGTCTTAACAGGCTTTGAACCTTCCTGAGAAAGCTCGGTGATCAGTCACGTTGGGATGTCTTAGTTGCTAGCTCAGCAGGCAAACTGGGCCATATTTATTTTTAGGCATACTAAATGTTTGAAGCTGTCTGAGTGTGGGGTTTTGTTTTCTGTGGGTTTTTTTTTTGTCTTTCAAAAAGCTTTTGCGGAGTTTGTCAATGGAGCAGGATGGGCTATCAGTTGTACGTTGCGGGGAGTGGAGGCTGAGTAAGTTCATCCTGTTATTGCTCATGGTTTAGATATGCTTTTAAATATGAATATCATAGTATGCTGTGTTAGGAAGCTGGATGCTTTGCTGGCAGAGCACTCGTAGCTTCAATGCTGTTTTCCTGGCAATGTTTCTCCTGTGGAATAAACATCCCTGCGAGACCATAACGGTAAAAATGCAGCTTTGAAGTAGCTGAGCCTACCCATAGGACCGGGCCTGGCAGGCTGGGATCGGTCCTTCTAGACCTTTGCCCACACACCTGTGTGGCGCAGACACCACTATCACTGCTGGGAGGAGCTTCTTCCACCACGCTGGGTTTTTGATTAAAGCTACGCTTGGGTGGAAGTGACTTCTAGCAATGTGTAAAAGTGTGCATCTTAATCCAAGTGAAACTTCTCTTTGCTTTATTCAGTGAAATCAGGTATAAATGTGTAAGAAATATTCTACTGCCATAGAGACCTCAGTGCAATAGTAGCTTTTAAAGGTGGCCTGAGAACGAAGAAGTGAACTAGAAGAGTTTAAATATTTTCAAAAAGAAATCATTGAGTGCAAAGGATCAAGATAAACCTGGATTTTTAAAAACTAATAGCCTGTGTGTTTAAGTAAACTCGGAGCACGCAGGTAAGCCTGCTCGCCGGTATGGGCAGTTTGCCACTATATATTTTTGGGATGAATCAGGACCTCCTGTCAGAAAGGTGTTTGGTTTTTTTTTTTTTACCCCCTGGTAGCCGTATCAGTTTCAGTTGGATTTTTCTCTTATGAGTAATAAGTAATAATAATACTTGAGGTATGCAAAAGCTGGGTATAGATGGGAGTGTAATAGTATCCAGAATTTTATGATGTAGCTTATTGACTGAGAGGGAACTGTACCAACAAAGGCATTTTTTCTCCATGGAAAAGTCTTCATCTGGTTTAGGAACTTTTCTGGAAAAGCTGTTTCTAGTGTAAACTCAGTGGGAGGTAACATCGATGAAAAACAATAGTGCTGTAATATCTCTTCAGGTGAGAGCGCTGATTACCCCGCACTGAATTTTCCTTGGGGCCTTTGCAGTGGCTTCTTTGTCTTTCCCCTGATTTATGGGTTTGGGGGAGAATAAGCGAGGCTTGGACATGCTTGGGAGGAGAGGGAGCTCCTGAGAAGTGGGTGTGTTGTGTGCAGGGAGGAGAATCTGTCTGAGGCTGCCCCAGGACATGTGATGGAGGGTGACTTAAAACCTAGGATGTATTTTCACAGCTGTTGTGGGAGCTTTTTCCATTTAACACAGCACAGATGTGAATGATAAAATATAAATTGAAGATTAACGTACACCATCTTGGCATGTGAGAGGTTCAATTATAGGCAGAGCAAGCAGAATAATGGAAAATACATTTGAGTGATTGTTCAGTTAATATAATTTGCAATGAATTATTCACAACAATTTGTTCACCCAGCTCTTATTGTAATCATTTTCATTCCTTCATTTGCTATGCGTTTGAAACTGCTTCCCACAACTTGTGCTTGACATGTAATAAAGTATATCCACGCATCCAGCCCCTTCTCCCCACCTCCCCCCGCCTACACGCATAGAAGGACAGATTTTAAAGAGCTCAGCAGTTTAGGTACTGAGCTCTCTTTAAGAAGTTAATCGTAAGTGTCAAAGTGGAGGCTGCTCCTGCTGAACTCGCCGATGTGACCCATAAAAGCCCATTCTGTCGGGCTTGGAGCGCCCTCAGCTCGCAGAGACCCATTTCCAAGCTGTACCTTGTGCATATGGGGGGGTTTGTCTTTCACGCGCGGTGTGCTGAGGCTTTTGCCGACAGAAGGCGATCAGCTGGTGTCAAGTGATTAATCTGCATCCTTGCGAGCTGAAGCGTGCGCTTCCTACCTGGATGGCATCGTTTGTGCCTGGAGGTGGGAGGTGAAGGTGTTGGGCTTTGCACCGGCAGGCTTGAAGAGAAGCACTTTGCTTGCTCAGGTCCCTGTCCCTTATGTTGTGCCTTAAGCAGCAGAGCGGGTTGGTGGCAGTGCCACTGAGGGTCCGGCTTCCAGCACTGCAAAGCGTCGCAGTTGTGGCCCCCCCCTTTCCTATTTTTAAGGCACTGGAAAACCCACAGATGCACATTTCTCCTGAAGGCCATCAGAAAGGAGGGCTTGTTCTTCCTGGCCACATGGAGAGCAGGAGGCTTTCACCCAGGCTGTTCCTGGGTAGTGGGCATGGGGAGGATCCATGTCCTCCCTCCACAGGTCTGCCCTCAGGGAGCAGGGGGTGACAAAGCTGCTCTTTGCCACCCCGTGCCTTGCTGCTGGGGGTGGTGGGCAGGAATCGGGGCTGCGTTCTGCTGCGAGCTTGGTGGGACCTGGGTAAAATCCTCTTGCTCGTAATAGGGGGCATGTGTGATAGGGAATGGCAGTTCTTGGAGACTTCTGCCTCGCTGTTGGGATTTGTTGTGTGGAGCTTGAGGAATACTGAAAGCAACGTCCCTCTGACTTTAGAGAAAAGAGCCAGGGCTTGCTGCTGCCCAGCCCTGTGCTCCCCTGCCGAACCCCGAGATGCAAACTTCGGCTTAGGGCTAGCTGGAAAGGAGTCTGATCTCTTCTTCGAGCCATGTTTGCCCGGACTCGTTGGTACCACATCCATACCTAGCCTCATTACCTGACTTCTCTGTGCTCTTTTCTGGTGTCTTGTGGTTGTCAGTCTTCGATGTGTTGGGAGATACTGGGGAATGTTCTGAGGGCTGTGGTGAGCCGGTCCCAAGGGCAGATGGGGGCCGAGGCAGGTGCACTGCGAACGTGAAGGCTGCTGCAGGGGTTAGTGGAGAACTCAAAGCTGCTTTAGGGTAAGATAAATCCTTCTCTGAATCTTAACCCTTCAAGGACTCTTACAAGCTCTGTCAAGCCGTGGTCGCAGAGCCTTCAACACAAAACCCAATGCTGCATAACAAGCTGGGATTTATGCTACTGCTTCTTCCCATGGAGGACAGCACTTGTAAGAGTAATCTGCCAGCATCTACTTGTCCAAATGTCCATAATCAGGCAAAATATGATTATGGAGCTGCATGTCATTAGTACACAATGGCTCTTAAATGGCTGAGATTGAATTAAAACCCTAATGACAGAGCATCTAAAGTAAATAAGAGACAACCAGATCCACTGGTGAATGCCTTGCCTATCGCTCAGCCTGGATTAGAAGAGCAGGAGCTTGGGGCTGGCCAGAAACACTAGAAGCACAGTCATTAAATTGGATATACTGGCTGGGGTTCAGCACTCTTATTACTGTCAAGCATGCAAGTGTCGGGGGGGTGAGCTGAGTGTAGGCCTAGGCTTCCTGCGCCGGCCTTTGAGCTGGAAAAAGCTTGGGCTCTTTGGACTCGCCGCAGTGGGGGATGAGTTCTGTTCGTTGTTTTATTCTGCTTTTTTGTATCAGTTTCATCGAGCCAGTGTCGATGCAAAAGTAAATTCTAGTATGTATTTTGGGTCAGGTGAAACAATCCTGTGACATATCGTGTTTTATTTTACTTCTGTCCTGTTTTGCCTGCCTTTTTGATAACATCAGACTGGTGACTTCCAAACGAAACTTTGCTTTGGTTTCGATTTGCCTTTCTCGCGAGTTTTTTTTCCAGATCTTTTAAACAAAGCTTCATGAATCGACATTGATGTCATTGTGGACATGTTTTCCATGTTCTACCTTGGATGCCAGAAGTGCCCAGTCCCCAGGGACAGCCCTGACGTGCTGGGGAAGTAGCTCCCTCTAACAGTGGGGCAGCCATGGGCCAAAAGCAGCAGCAGCTGAGGCTGCGGGGTGCTTTGGGAGTGACCAGCCTTGCAGTCATTTGGATTGCCAGCTCTGAAGATGGTTATTGCCCTTTTAGTTTTGTTACTGTTCCTTATTTTGCAGCTCTGGTTTCGCTTAATGGTTACATCTTTGCCAACAAATAAGATGGGACTTGAATATCTGTTGTTACCCTGGCCCCAGGGAGATGATTATGAACCTCTGGCTTGTGCCTGTGCTGTCAGTGACATCTGAGGTGGAAAAAGCACTAGGTAGTGAAATCTCTGGAGAAAAAGCAGAGAATGAGCAAGTAAACAACAGAGGATGGGTATAGATCATCAAGATTTGTCAGCAATGTTGAATTTGAAGAGTTTCTGGTGTTGCTATTAATTTACTTCCTCTGCCAGGCTTATTGCTATTACCCTGTGCAAGATCTGTACCTCAGAGCAAACTTTACCTTTTACCTAGGGGCTAGTGGCTTTTCGTGTGTTTCAGAAATTTGCATTTTAATGGAATCAATCTTATCCTTTCTCCCCAAAGCAGCAATAAAAAAAAAAAATAAAGCCCCTGGGAAGCTTTCTTCAAATACCCAACAGCTCATGCGAAGTGTCCAAAGCAACCCTGGTGGATTTTAGATGTGGCAGGTCCCTGAACATATTGGGCTTCTTATCCCAGATTGGTAACTTCTTGAGGCAAGACCTCATCCCTCCCACAGTGAGATCTCTCTTACGGTTGTAACTCAGGACCCAAAAATCACTGCTTGCCTTTGAGGTGTCCTGGGCAGCAGCGCGCAGATGTTGCATTCAGGTGTTGCAAAGCACAAGATAAAAATGAGGTTGTTCCAGCACAACCGTATGAAAACGATAGCTGTCATAGCAAAGTCTCCTTTGGAAGGAAGTTGTATGCTGGTGCTCTCTGCTGGATAAAACCAAGAAGGCCTTTTGCTCACCGGCGCTGTGGTGACTGCAGGTTCACGCCAGTGTTGAGCTCTTGGCTGCGAGATCTGCAGCTCTGCCCACACTGGGACACGCTGACGGTGCGAGTTACCTTTGTCTTGAACTGGCCGGGTGTAGCTGAGAGCAAGGGATGTCTTAGGATTACTGATCTGACTCCTTTCCTCCCATCTCCTTCCCTTACAGTGTGCTACTTGCTGAAGAGCAACATCAGCCCAGACCTGTGCAATGAAGATGGATTAACTGCACTGCATCAGGTGAGGCGTGGGAGGAGGTCACAGCTCCCTGCCGCTCCGTGCTGTCGCGTCTTCCTGCTGCCCTCTGAGCAGACCTGTCGGGGTAAACAGAGAGAGCTCTTGTATTTCATTTTGTTGCTCAGCTAAAGCAGTGAAACTTCACTGTGTTGTACTGACGATCCTGTTTCTTGGGGAGCAAACTGAGATCAAACCCTTCTCTTGCTGTATCCCAGACTTTGTTCAGTGATAAAAAGGGCTTCGGACTTGGGGCTGGATTTCAGATGTGAACGTCATCTCTCTCGCCCTTTAATCTTTGCAGGGCTGGGCTGTAAACTCTTAAAGCAGGTTAACTCAAATTGAGAGACTTTGGCAACCCCTGAGTTTTGAAACTGGTTTAAATAATCGATGCACAGGATGTTTGGAGAGCCTGCTGCTGCTCTCTGTAGGCTCAGGGACTTCCAAAGGTCTGTATGAGATGGCAGCAGCTGATGGCCAGTAAAATACAGACT
The DNA here is from genome assembly GCF_028858705.1 of Grus americana. Classification (NCBI taxonomy): domain Eukaryota; kingdom Metazoa; phylum Chordata; class Aves; order Gruiformes; family Gruidae; genus Grus; species Grus americana. Next base: position 4,914,465 of record NC_072868.1, read on the forward strand.
TGTGGTGTCTAAGCCTGTGTCCTTCCTCAGACCCTCTGCACTGATCCCATAAGGGTTCTTCTAGCCTTCTTCCTAACGCCCCCCGTCCCCCCCCCGCCTCGTGAGTCCCGCTTTGCAGTGCGAAAGCACCAGGAGAGTCAGCGTGCAGAAGGCCCGTGGGACTCGCCGTGCCTGGCAGCTGCCGCCTCCGCTGCGCGGAACAGTGGCACGGTTGTCACACTCGCTCCGAGGGCGGAATGGGGACTCATGGTTTTCTCGCCCTTAGTCCCTGCTGTAAATACTCCCATTGACTTGAGATTTCAGATTCTTCTGCAAGTCGCTTGCTGTCTTCAAAGCTGGATGGATGTTTGCTTAAAAATGCAAACTGACTTCTGGAAGAATAAAAGGTCCCCACCGCCACCACCTCTCCAAAGAGATGTTATTCTGCACACAGAGAAACACTGACCACCTCATTGCTTTCCCCACTAGCTACTGAAGCCATGGAGAATCCCACCTTGCCCCCTAAAGGATCAGTTGTTTGGGAGTTGAGGTGGGAACTTTGCATTCACTGGAATTAATTGAATCCCTGAACAGAGAGAAGCTGCCAAATGAACGTTATTGCCCATTAGCAGTGGCTTCCAGTGAAGGGTGCAGGTACCTTACTGTGATAACTTGGCTATGTGACAGGTGCGATTTTAACCTTGCTTCCATATACAACCAGTAAATGGAAGTAGAAATACATAAAGGGTCCTTGGCAGATGGCTGGTTAAATGTTTGTTGTGGGGTGTAATTCAGCACCATTATAAGCCCATCCTGCAGTGCTGAGCTGTGGGTCTGCAGTAATGCACAGACCAAGAGACAGAACAAATCTTATTTTCGTGTCTTTATCACACACACGTTCATGTCAAGAAGTAAGCATGAGGTGGATCAAGGAGCAAATTCCCCCTTCCCAAAGGAAAGCCTTTGAGGTCCTTCTTGCAAGCTGCCTCTAGGACTGGTGTAAATGCATCGAGGATGGTGATACTTTTCAGGAGGTGAAATGCGTCATAATTCTGGGAATTCGACTTGCATTTCTTCAGATAACCGTGGTAGGTAGCCTGAGCTGCTGGGAAGACTTTTACTCATCACATGTCAGTGTGTGGGATTTTCCCTAAGAAAAGGGAATGTCAGCTTGTCAGCTCATCCCTTGGTATGTGGTTATACTGGTTACACTGAATTTCTGCTATGTTTGCTCTTGAATATGAAAGACCCAGTGGGACGGAAGCTGTGTGCATATTTGCTCTTGTTCCCTACTGGTTCTGCCCCCAAACAGAAAGGCTTTGTAAAACACCAGTGACCTTCAGTCTGTCCAGTGTAGGTGTTCTGCATGGTGCCTTTCTGACCTGGTTGTGCTCAATTTAGTGGTTAAGTCTGTTGGAGATGCTTGTTGTCAAACACTGCAGGATAAAGTAGGTCTCCATGTCCAGGTACCTTGGTACAACTGAGCAGGTATGAGCCCTCATCTTCCCCAAATTTAAAAAAACCCAATCTGTCTGCATCTCTTCCTCACCAGTGCTGCATAGACAACTACGAAGAGATAGTAAAGATTCTCCTTAACCACGGGGCCAACGTCAACGCGAAGGACAACGAGCTGTGGACTCCATTGCATGCAGCAGCTACGTGTGGTCATATCAACCTGGTGAAGATCCTCATCCAGCAGTAGGTGGCTTTTTGTGTCTGTCCCTTTCTGCAGATCGGATTCTACCCACAGCTTCTGTGGATGGAAACCGAGACTGCTTAGTACCTTGTGAGATTGCAGCAGTGGTGATTATTCCCTGCTTTCAGGCTATTCATGGGGCTCCTTCCTGCGTGGGGCAAAAGGGGGTGGAGGAGGAAGAACAGAAAGGCTGAGGAGATGCAGTAAAGCCCTAGATGACTTCGTTCAGTTTCATGAAGCTTCTGGAGACTGGGCCAAAATTTGCCATTTTTTGTCTGTGTTCTGGTGTGTATGCACCTGTGTTTGTGCTTGTTGAACTGTGCTCGCTGGATGGGTAGAAATAGGAGCAGCCAGGAAGATCCACCCTAAGCTCTTAAACATGACTTCAGGTCTTCCACCCACTGCCAAAGAGACACTGATGTAGGGCAGCATGTTCATGTAGCTCAAATACTTGGCTGAACTTTGTGACCCGTCTTACTGGCTCTTAATTAGTAACTAGTTAGCTTCTTTTAATGCATTTGTTCCTCTGCAGTGTGAGACAGGGTGCTCGCACTGGACCTTCCACTTGCCTTTACCAAGGCCCTAAAGCTAAAGTCTTTCCTAGACTTGCTGGGAAGGAGGAGGAAGCCAGATGTGTTTTGAGCTGTTCCATGTGCAGCTTTTAATAAGCACCTGCTGTGAATCCTGTCTGGAGCAGGTAGTCCTGACTCTGTGTGGAGCCTTCTCCTCCATTTCCTGGAGTGAGGGTATAGAGGGCAGAGCGTGCTTTGGGAGCGTTAACATCCACCTGGCATGGCAGTGACTGCTGCTTCTCCCTCGGGGAGAGAGACTTCTCCCTGTGGTTCTGTCATCTGGAGACGAGCATTGAAAATTTGGCCCTTCTTCTTTGGCGGTATGATGAAGGAAATGGAGCAGAGGATGCAAACAATCGTGTCTTGGAGGACGTTTCCATTTGGGTTAGGAAATTTTTGGATGGAGGGCATAGAAATGAAACAAACAAATGTGGAACAATATAATGCATTCCAGACTCTTAATTGAAGATAGGGGAATGTCATGGGGATGGGTGGCAGGGTGAAGAACTGAAGCTTATGGCCCTAGTTGTCCTAGACTGCCCTGTGGTAAGTAGTTGCCAGCAAATTTGGACTCTAGTAGTCTAATGTTGTAATCCCATGCTCAGAAACAGTCTTCCCTGGACTTTTGAGGAATGGGGTGATTTAATTTGTTCGCTACAATCAAAGTTGTCCTTTACAGGAGGTTTCACATCTCAAATGACTAGTTAAACGCTGCCTTTGAAGGCAATGTTACTGGTGATGGGACCTGGAACCCTTGGAGACCATCAGAGGAAGCAGCCCACAGTTCCTTGCTTTTTTATTTGCTGATTAAACTACCGCTGGAACTTCGCAAATGTGAATTTCAATGTCGTTTGCTCTGCTCAGGCAGAGGGGAAAAACCAAATAAACAGGAATCTAAATGCAAATGGATGCTGTCTGCAGTCTTTCCAAGGCTGGTAACTGTCAAGGTAGATCAAAATTCAGCTGGAACTATTTAGCAGCTAGCTGAAATGGCACAGTTCAGAAGGTGCTGGAAATTTTCTACTATGTGGGAACATGGGGACAGCGATCAATTTAGCTGGCAATTCTACTTTCAAAGAGTGACCTCCTGGAGGTCCCCAAAGCACTTAGAGAAGTGCCTTTGGATAATCAGAAAGAAAAATTTACCAGTTGACAGGATTTATTTTTTTTTTTAATTACTATTTATTGTCAACGTGCCCTTGGCTAGATGGAAGGCTCCCTCCACCATTCAGCCCGTATCTTTCACAACTTTCCTGGTCCTTGGGAACTTTTCATTGAAGGACTGCCAGATGCCCAGATAAGAAGCTCCTGGTAGTTACTTGGCATTGTTATCCAGAAATACAGCAAATAAATCACTTCTATCATTGAGAGGCTGCCGGTCTGTCCAATGCCAGGATCAGGAGAGGACAGAAATGGTTCAGTGGCTCATGTGCCCCGCAGCCCATGAAGGAGGCGTAGCATGCTGCCTTTCATCCGTTTCGGGGATTTATCTTCCCCATTCCTAGCTCCATGGCCTTGCTTAAAATCTTTCATACCTCACACAAATCTTGGTGACATTTGGGCAACTGATAAAGCCCAGTGAGTTTTTGCTAGGCGTTCACCCCAGTGTTTGACACTGTCTGCTCTAGGACGTCTGAGATCCTTTCTCGTGTAACTCTGCTTTCTCCTTGCAGTGGAGCAGACTTGTTGGCAGTAAACGCAGATGGCAACATGCCGTATGACCTCTGCGAAGATGAGCCAACTCTGGATGTCATTGAGACTTGCATGGCCTATCAAGGTAAGAAGATTGAGTTCATGTAAAATACAAAACTGGGTCAGTGTAGTACTAAAAATTACCTTGTTTCTCAGCTCTTGATTTGCCTCTGGAGAGAAGCAGAGAGCTGCTGGCTGGCATAATTTCTTGGAACCTGACTCTGTCTAGTTCCTCTGATTCCTAAATAATGATGAGGGTGAAGGACAGCTGTCAGTCCCCTCAGCTACATAGCCTCTGAAAAGGATGTGAGATCATATCAAGCAGGAATCATAAATCTAATTTTACTCAACCAGTGGAGACACGGACCCTTTCCAACTCTTCTCTCTCTAACTCTGAATTTTAACAGGAATTACGCAGGAAAGGATCAATGAGATGCGGGCTGCTCCAGAGCAGGTCATGATCTGTGACATTCATGACATACTTGCAACTGGACAAGACCTGAACAGGACTGATGCCCAAGGTGCTACGCTGGTGAGTGAAACTGGTGTGGCTTCACTTCTGCCTTCCTTAAGCCCGTGGGTTATGAAACCTGCCCTGTGGCTGGAGTCACACAGAATCAACACGTACAAGTCACTGAGAGGAGTGAGGAAGCTATTTTGATCTCTTTCCCTGTTTTAGTTTATGGTCACGTGGGAACAGGCTTTGTCCATGAGTACACCTGACATAACTTAGTGTCTGACCCTGCTCTTTTTGAAGCGAATCCCTTGTACGTGTGAGCTCTGTCAGTTGTCCTGCAGCAAGGCCGCTGTGCTCCTGGGTTCTGTCCGACAGTGGCTGGTTCCAAAGAAAGGTGTGAGAAACCCTGTGAGGGAGAGCTGCAGAACATAGGTAGCACTTCTGCTGACCTCCAAGGAAATGGGACTGAAAGACCTCCCAGGAATGTTTTACTGCTCATCAGTCTTGTAGTCTAACCCGACTCCCATGGAGGAGACATGAGAGTCCTCCGGTTTTCGTGGGAGCAGGATCTGGTGTTGGGCACTCTGGAGACTTTCTGCCTCCTTTCTACTTTGCACAGCATCTGGCTTGTGCAGAGGCAATGGAGTGCTGTGTTTATTCACGTAGGATGGCATCTGCCCCTGGGCAGAGGAGAGCGCTCGGGACAAATGCACAGCACAAAGCAAGCTGGCATCTGAAATGACTGGACAGGGGCCAAGAAGGCTGAACACTCCTAGTCCTGTTCCCTTCTTTTTCACCTGCAAAAGTGTGTCTTAAACCCTTGCTTACAGCAGTCCCAACTTCAGGAAAGTTCAGTGATGTTGTCATACATGCTGGGACTTCCATACAGCCTTGGTCATTTGGTGCCTGATACCCAGGCCACTTGGTGTCATTTGTTTGATGGCCAGACCATGGCAGTGCATCAGGTTTCTTAATCAAAATTGTCACCTACAGCATATACCAGAAGCATAAGTGGGGGGACGGATTGCCTCCAAGATAAACTTGGATGACTGAAGCTTTTATTGCAGCTTTTTTTTTTTTAAAAAACATGTTTTTTGCCTTTAGCAAGGATTATATACATAAATTTAAGCAGACCCTGTGGGGATGATATAAAAAGGGAAGCCAAGTGATCCCTTGTTAATTCATATGGCTTCTAGAGGGTTTGACCCAGTGCCATAATATTTATGTACAAATTAATTGAATTGCCAGAAAGTATCAGAATTTATTTTCAGATGAGGGTTTAACTTTGTGTGGTGGAACCCACATGGAAATTTTTGAAAAGAAGCTTTAATTCTGTTCTTCAGCACAGTTGAAATAGGACGAGCTCTGAGTGGAGTTCGTGTACCTTCAGAGTAGTGCTAGGTCAATGTTTTGCTCAGAGATGCAACAGCAGACTGCAATTATGAAAATCTTCAGAGACATGAAGTGTCGTGGGGGACCAAAGGAGACTGTTATTGATGTCTCCAAAGTGATGGTTGTAGTTAGAAGCCACTATCTGAAAAATCAGATTCCCTTAACTAAAAGTAGACAAGGATTAAAATGGTTTTGATTTTCAAATGGTGAAAACAATTATAGCGTGAGTGGAAGTGCACTTGGATGAATGGAGTCCTGACTAAAGCAGGCTGAAATTTTGATCAGAAAAATCACATCCACAACACTTAAGCGGGGTAGAGGAGACATTCTTCTGGCATGAGGAATGCAGAGTTTACAGTGGATGATGTTCTTCGTTGCAGGCTCGTGTTTTGATGGTGCTGTTTCCCTATGGACTGGGAAGCACTTAAGAGCCCTTCATTTAAAATGTGAAAAAGTTATTTTTCTAACCTGTATATGTAAGTTATTTTAAGAACTGTTAAGCAGTTTCCTCTCCAGAGTTATATGCAGGTAATACTGAGTTTTAGGAGGAACAACCTGCTTTTGACCTGATGGCATCTGCCATGTGTGAAGTGTGCTACCTGTCCAGATCTAGACTCAGATGTTATCCAAGAAAGTCCACTGAAACATGGTGTATAAAACCATTCGCGGTCCTTGCAGATGGTTCATGCTCTGTTCCTTGTCTCCTAGCTGCATATAGCTGCAGCCAATGGTTATCTGCATGCAGCTGAAGTCCTCCTTGACCAGGGGGCAAGCCTGGATGTTAAGGACTGGGATGGCTGGGAACCTCTTCATGCTGCTGCTTTCTGGGGACAGGTAAGGATCTTGTTGCAAATGTCATGTATAAGGGTGACACTTCTTTTTGCCTGGACAAATTGCAGAGTATTCTGCAAATGGAAGAAATCTGTACTAGGGCTGGACTCACTGGACAGTGTCAGATGAGGTCCTTGGGGCTCCAAAAAGAACCTGTTGCTGAGAAAGTTCAGGGAGAGTATGTCTGTGCAATTGAATGGTAGGAACAGTGTTGACCATCACATATGTACCAGAATAAATTGAGGTGAGTTGAGCATGCATGCCATTGCTTCTTCTCTTATTCCAGCTTTTCAGCTTTGAGGAGGATAGCGATTGCCTAAAATACCTCTATCAACTTGGCTTTCTTTCCCTTTCTTTAGATGCAGATGGCTGAGTTGCTTGTGTCCCATGGGGCTAGTTTGAGTGCCAGGACATCTTTGGATGAGATGCCAATAGGTGAGTTTAATAAGCTTGGGGTAAAAAAAAAGAGATTGCTAAGTTTTTCCCCCTAAGCATGCTGGAGTCTTCACATGGTGCTTTCAGAAGCATTAATGTTATTTTTCAGGTGTCTATAGAATCAAAGTTGCAGTTCCTTTAACTAGGACTGAAGTTCTAAAGTGCCTACTTCTGAAAACGCTTCTTCTTGCTCATAAAAACAAGGGAGAATGAATTTCTCAAGCATCGAGTCTTTCTCCTGTGCGTTTCTGCTCATGTTATCCATCTGTACCTGTGCTTGGGAGTCTCCCTGCTCTTACATTGTAGTCTTGGACTTGAGCAGCTGTTGAGCGCAGCCCTAAGACTTGGGTGTCTAACTTTACTTGGATGCAATGAAGTGTGATAAGCTATAAGGGGTTGGGGAGGAAAGAGAAAGCACACACAAGTCTTGGAACAGATTGAAAGTAAAAATGCTGAAGTGCTAGCATCTGACCACATGTATGATAACCTTGTGCCACATTTTCTTTTGGTAAAAGGTTTTCTGAGCCTTAATTGAAAAGTCTGGGCATCCTTGTTTTGAAGGTTGAAAGTTCTTGTCTTCTACCCTGATCTGTTTTGCTTTTGTCTATATTCTTTTTCGTTTTGGAGGCTTAAGTAAAAATGCTGTATTCAGGGGAGCTGCAGTCAGCTAATAACAGAAGTTTCTTTTCCTCCCATCTTGAAGCATTGATGCAGTGGTCAGTGTATCTCTCACCCTTTCACGGGTAAAGCACGGCATGCTGCAGAGATGAGACAAGATCTGGCCGAACAACTGGCCAACATTGCAAAGCTGAGCCCCTGTCACAATCAGCAGCTCTTGTTTCCTGCTCCTGTTTAGGTGTCTAAACCATTCTGCCTCCCCTAATTTGTTTAGAGACTAATGTGCCTAAGCATATTCTGCTTAAATTTCCCTTCTCTTCCTCCTAGCATTTGTAGTTGTATATACTAGGAAGGTGCAGTTATTAACATGGTGTTAATGGTACCCCATTTGAACCGTCTGATTAATGGCTTGGTTTGTGTGTACTGTAGATCTGTGTGAAGAGGAGGAATTCAAAGTATTACTTCTGGAGTTGAAACACAAACACGACGTGATTATGAAGTCTCAGATGAGGCATAAATCCTCCCTGAGTCGAAGGACCTCCAGCACTGGCAGCAGGGGGTGAGTGTGTTGTTCCCTGCAGGTCCCTGGTGCATCAGCATGGCCACCCAGACATGGGTGCAGAGCATCCTGCGGTTGGCGTGCGGAGAACAACCCGTGTGTCCTTTCCGAACAAACTCTGAAAGGCAGAAGCTGACGTTTGGTGCCTGAAAGCAGAGCTCTTTTGAAGAGCAGCTCTTTTGAAGAGCAGCTCTTTCACTAGAGGGGGGGGGAAATGCCTTTGTGCTGTTGTGGGTTAAGAACTGCTCCAAGCAGAGGACCAAGTGATGAGAAGTTACCCTGTTAAACCACTGAAATGAGTGTCACAGAATCAGTGCTTCAAGTGGATTAACTTGAGCTTCTCAGTAACATGTCTCATGGCCAAGATACTGTGCTCAGACACAGTTGGCACAGGTCTTTATAAGATGTTTACTAGACACCAAAGCAGTCCTGCAGACCACAAAACTCCCTAAGCAGCTCGTGGGCCGTTTCCCTCTACACTTACTCCACTGATTGCAGAGTAGATCCATTAGGTGAGCTGTATGAGATCTAACGCAGATTTGCAGTACTACTTTAAAACTCCTTAAAATTCCTCCCACCTTTAATATCCACACTAGTGCCTTTGCTTTGCGTGGGTGCCAGGAAGCTAAATTCATGTTCCATTCCAGTGAGAGGAGAGGCTGTGAAGCACGAGGAGGAGGTGAGAAGAGCTACGGGGTAAGAGGCAATGTCGTGTCCTGCTCACAGCATCGATGCTCCTTCTCCCTGTCCCGCAGGAAGGTGGTGAGGAGGGCCAGCCTTTCGGACCGAACAAACCTCTACAGGAAGGAGTGCGAGAAAGAAGCCATTGTCTGGCAGCAACTGGGGGCGGCAGAAGAAGGAAGAAACTCGGGTCTCATTGGAGAAATTGGGGAGACTCGGTCTGACCAGGAGAATACAGACCCTGTAAGGAATCTCTTCTGTATTATGGGAGTCACTGAGGAGGGCTGGTAGCGCAGGTTCAATTGCAGTGGGTGCTCTGGGATGGAAGGGGGCTGAAAAATTCATAAACCTCATCCATCAGATGTAAGCAAAAGACTAGATTCTCATTTGGTATAAACTGGGATATCCCACTCAGGTGCAAAGACAGTTTTGGATTTACAGCTGCGTAGTTTTGAGATACGGCCCTAATGAGCCAGGAAGTTCAGGAAAAATAGCGTGTGCATTTCTTCTCTTTACGGCTATCAAACTGGTAATCACAAAAGAATTGTAGTCTTGTTTTGCAGTTATTTGGTTTTAATTCAGGTTTTGTCATGTTATATTCATGCATATTATCTAGGTTGGGTGGGTTTTTTTGTGAGTCCCCCCGAGTTCACATTCCATGTTCCTGGTTGGGGCTCACAGCATTATAGGGTCGTGTTAGCGGGTGAATTCAATGTCTGTGCTGCAGTACCTGTCTGGTGGAAGGGCTGAGTGTGAGCAGGCTTAGGAAGTTGTCACAGGGATGAACTGTGTTATGAGGGACAGGGGAAGATGCTTTTCTTTCATGTCTTCTTGTTACAGAATTCAGTGCTGGAGAACTCTTCCCTCCTTCCGGAGTTAGCAAACAAAAGCACCCAGTGTGACTCTGAAATCCCCCTCCAGAATGGACTCATGGCATCTGCCAGCACTTACCAGTACACGTTTTCCAACGGGGACATTTGGAGTATGCACGCTGACCCTGACAGTAACCCAGGCCACATGCTGCCCTATAGCAACCCCGGGCTCCCCGACACGCAGCAGTTCTGGGGTGCCTACAAAGAGCATAACCATCAAACGCTCTCCGAACTTAAGCGGCAGCGGGCTGCAGCCAAACTCCTCAATCACCCTTTCCTCAGCACCCACTTCAGCAGTGGCATGGGAGGGGTTGCCGAGAACGGGGGTGAGGCCAAGTCGCACCTAATCGGATCCAGGACTTCTCCCTACAGCTCCAATGGGACCTCAGTGTATTACACAGTGTCCAGTGGTGATCCACCCCTCTTGAAATTCAAAGCTCCCATGGAGGAAATGGAAGAGAAGGTGCACGGGTGCTGCAGAATTTCCTAGTCTCATCTGTTTCTCACCCCAGCGGAAACAAGACGTGGGTGGGCTGGTTGGATCTATCGCAGCGGCCGGGTTGTTTGAGTTCCAAAGGGAGAATCTGGTCATGGACATCCTGACTGTGGCGGCCTCGTTCATCTTGAATTGTACTTTGCCCTGCCAATTACTTCCGTTGCAGTTGAATGAGTAATGCAGGTGGAGCAAGGCTCTTAGGAGAGGAAGGGATGTGCATCAGTATGATGTAAAAAGAGTCACCCTAGTCTTACTCCCTGGGAAAGAAGGTTTGGGTGCGCTGCCTCCCCATCCTTGGGAAGTCATGAGATGCCTTGGAACAAAGAAAGGATCTGAATTGAAATCTTTGCATCTGAGCCTCTTGCTGTAAGTCACCGAGCTTCTGGAAGGTGACAGTTCAGACCTGAATTTTCACTCTTGGGTGATGCACGTATCCTGGAGGGGAGATCAACCCCCACACGGGGTTTGCAAGAGCGGACACAGCTGTTTTCCCTACAGCTGGATACAGCACTTACAGGGCCCGAGCAACAAGCAAGCGTAGATGCTGCGCTTGCTTTAGGAAGTTTGCAAGGTGTTATCTCCTTGCAGCGACAGCTCGCCATCAAAAACTCCGCACTGGCTGGGTCCTGTTCTGCTCATGTAAACTTGTTGCTGCAGACTGCCATCAGGTTTTAAGCAGAACTTTTCCTGGAACAGGCTTCACTCAATAGGCTTTAAAACTGATGTTGCAATAAGGGGCCCTGGCAATAGAATTTTACTGCAATAAAATACTGACAAAGGTCTATATTGGGATAAGTAATTTAAAGAAAAAACTTATTTGTACTATTTAGACTCTTAATTTGTTAAAACTGAAAAGACTTTTGCTGATCTCACTTTCCTATTGATTCTGTTTATTTACTCTCTACGCTCAACACAGATACTAGGGGCAGTATGCTTTGCATTCTGGTTTTTCTGGATTTCCAGAACCACAGGGCTCGGGAGGGATGAGGAGGAAAGGCTTGCCGACACTGATCTAGAGATGTCATGAAAGCGTTGTCTAATCTCCCTAGATGTTACAACACTTGCGTTAACCTGCAGTCTTTGGCTGATAAATAAATGTTAAATCGTTGCTTTGGTAGTTGAACATTGCAGCAGGGCAGGATATTCTTTTTTTGTCTGTTTTTTCCAGCTCCCATGCTGAAGTCGTCAGCAGTGGTTAGTAGCTGTCAGAAGAAGACTTAAACGCCTCTATGTATGAGGGAGTCGCCTGACGCCATGCAGGACTTAGCAAAGCCTCTCCGCTGTGGAGCAGTTGGCACACCAACACGTAGTTAGGGACAAACTACCTGAGAAACACCAGCGCGGTGTAACCTGGTGGTTTGGCACTGGCTGTTCAGCAAGTTAAGGCTTTGCATATCTGCGGGGGGTGAAAGGAGAGTGCCCTGTGGGAGACAGCTCTGAGGAACAGCTGAGTTAACGAGTTGTATCTACAGAAGTAACTGGAAATCTTCAACCCTTTTTCTGCACAGAGGGGCTATTGCACACCTATTTGCCTGTGGTAATATGTGTCTTCTCAGGCAATTTAAATTCCAAACTCTGAAAACATAAGCCTGTTTGGGTCTCTGTACGCCAGCAGTGGATTAAATCCAGCTCGTGTAGTTGTGCTTCAGCCAAGCAACAGCAAATGCAGCTTCCACCAGTATTCCTTGTACCTGGCAGCTGTTAGACATCAATACTACACTTCTCACATACGCTCCCTCACAGCCTTTCCTTTTTTTTTCTAGGCTATAAAAAGTTGACTTAGGCTGCCAGCAGCTGTTAAGTGCCACCCTCTGCTCCCCATCAAACCTGGCCCATCACTGGAGCTGGATATATTATGATAGAGGGCTCTGGGCAACTTATTCTCTGCTGCTCGAGGCAGCAGAGGTGGCTGTGTGTCACGACCACAACCACGCTGGGCAGGAAGCGTTTTTGGACCTGTGAGGTTATTACCAGGCTGGCAATTGAGTCCTTTTGAACTCTGAAGATAGAGTTTTCTTCCCTCACCAGTTTTAGGAAGAAATTAGAAAATGGTAGCAGTGGATCTGATTTTTTTTTTTTTTAAACCTCAGTTCAGTTAAAGGCAGGGGGGTTCTTTTTGTGTTTTGAAACATTCAGAGAAGTTGGGCTTCCTCCATTACTGAAACGCATGTACTAAATATAAGACTAGAAAATATTATTGTGCTTGACTTTACCTTAAGCGATTTTAAAAGTCATTCTCTGGCAGAAAGCAGATGATTTGGTAACTGGACTGACTTTACCACATCTGTGTGTAGTTAACAGCAGGTCATCTGATTACCTTGAGAAAATTCTTCTGGCTAACACCACATGTGGCCTGGATATTACGGAACGGGAAGATGATCTTTCAGATCTCTCTGTTCGCCCATGGTGGTGGGGGTTGTCTCTCCATATCCATCCTGATGAGAATTCTGGGCTCAGTGTAATAAATTTTGGTGCCGCTATCCCCCAGGTCGTAAGCAGTGCAAAACTGGGGCCCAACCGATGCCTTCCCTCCCAGGGACGGAGGAGTTGGGCCCTTTTCCTTCTTTTGTGCTATCAAGTGTATTGAATCCTACCGAACCCCAAGGAAATGGAAAGGAGACTGTTGAATGCAATAGCATTAAGTAGTTTGAGGCTTGCTTTCGCCGAGAGTTGTTAATACATTAAAACTGTAGGAAGCCAGTCAATTTTAGACAAACAGCTTTTACTCCATTGGTATTTCACTCTGTTTATGTGTAAAACTCCAGGAACTCATCACTCTAGCTGTGATCTTGAGCAAACCAACAATTGATTTACTATCAGGCAAAAGATATTACATGTTCTAGATTAGAAAACATCCCCCTAATTGGACTTTGTATTGTAATTGTAAAATTGGCTGTAATACAGCTCTTGTGGCTCTACCACTGTAAGCTAACCTGTTCACTGAAGTCTAGTGGCGTCTGATCAAATGTAATCAATTCTTATTCAGACGAGAGAGTTGGTAATTGATAAATCTTCCAGGATCTGTTTCACAGCCATGCCAAGTATTTATCTGCTACTGGCTTTGGGCTGAAGTTGCATCAGAGCGGAACTTGTGAAGGCTGTTGAAGAGTGACCTAGAACGGGTTCGTGCTTACATGTTGGTGACATTTGGGATATAATGGTCACTGGCAAATACGCTCAGGGAAGAGCTGGCAGTTCATGCAGAGGTGTTGGTTGTAGGTCTGGGATGAGCAATTCTGTGAAGTGGGTGTTTAACCTGCTTCTGCTAAACTGTTTTGTAGAGACAGGCTTTTGGGGTAATAACAAACACATGGCTAACTCTTACATGAGCCTGCCTCTAGGAATAGGGCTTTTTATTATAAAATTTAGCAGTGTTACAACAATAGTGGGGTTTTATACCTATGTATTTTAAAGGCCATCACGGTGGAAAGCTGTGAGGACATAGCAGAAGGCACTTGGCTATTTCATTGGCTCTTAATATTGCTAAAAAGCTGTAGAGACTAGAAATCGTGTTGTGACTGGCATAGCTAGCGCTTGGCTTATTAGAGGAAGATTTGGGGGGTTTTATGCTATACTCGATGTTTTTAGCCTCAGTAAACATCTAAGTACTGATTCAGAGTCAGGTTAGAGTCCCGCTTTCATTAGCAGCAAGCCAAAGGTTGTAGTTATTCATACAGACTGTGCAAAGATTTGAGAACGTGGATCTATTGACAAGTCTACTGTAGGCAGAGCTGCACATGAGAATCACCCTTCTGCTTGCAAAATCTTCCTGCGTGCTGAAGTCATGGTGTTGCTAGCAAACTACCTGGTTGATGACAGCAGCTTTACTTTCCTTGTTGAAAGACTTTTTAGGTGGAAGGAAAGGTGTGTCTCAAAATAGTGTGTGCTTTACTGAGCTCAACCAAGAAAGTCCCAGCAATGAAATGTTGGATAAGGGCTTAAGTACCATTGCTGGGATCTGTTTGACGTCAGACCTGGAACTGTATTTCACATACCAAGTGATGTGATTTTATCCCACTTAGTCTCACGTCCGTGGTGCTCCAAAATCTTAAAACCCTCCTAATTTTGGGAAGAACTAACTCTAGCTGATGTGATTCTCTACCATCTTGCAGGTGCGGTTGAAGAACCACGCAGATGAGGAACTCCTGGTAGGGGAGGAGAGGAACATGGCAGGGCAATAGCAATAACGAAACAGTGCAATACTCCGTGGAGGCAGTTTATTGAGCAGGGTCTTATTTCAGGGAGTTGAAAGCACTTAATGCCAAATGGTGTTACAACTTCTGTTTAGTGTCAGTTTGCTTTAATCTTGGAGCTCTGCTTACCCAAATCTCTGCTGAAACTAACCCAGCAATACCATGAAATAGGAATATCTTAACTGAGACAGCAATAGCACTGGTCTCCAGTGAGCCATAGATGAACTGTTGTCCATCGGCTGGGAGGTGATCTCCCTACGTCTGGGTATTTCGTGCCTTATCAAACTTGCTAAAGGTAACTCAGTAACTGTCCCTGGAAGGTTTGTGGTGACTCTACAGTGCTGTTCTTTAACTTGGAGGCTGTTTTGCAAGGGGATAACAGTTCAGAGCACACCAGATTTTGAAGTTCTTATTTGCTCTTTCAGTTTCTCTCTCTTCCTAAATACACAGAAAGAAAATGTGTAGGTTCTTCATTCTAATTTAACGAATCCCGTTGACCTGTGTTGTTACAGCAGTTCTCTACAGGCAGAATCCAGAACACGCTTGTAGCAGCAAGGCCTAGCCTCTTACTACAGAACACAGCTGAATATTTACATTGTTTTGTTTTGCCTGTGGCTGTACAACAGAATTTGTTGTCCCTGCTTGTTCTTTGGCTTTCTTCTGCTGTTTTCATGTTGGCCAAACTGGTAATAGACTTCTCAGTTCCCCCACAAAATTCAACTACCACTGGGTTCTTCAGGCAACATCTGCCGTGGCACAATTACAACCTAGAATATTTTGCTATATTTCAACGATGGAAGCTGTAGTAGAGGAGACTCTGCTCAAAATACCTGTTCCCAAACCTACGCCAATGCAATTATCTCCACCCGCAGCTTGAGGGGAGACACGGGCTTTGAAACAGTGCAGATGCAGCCTTAGTATTGCCACCTCGACGTCTTCAGCCTATAGATTGCAGCGGGACAATGGAGGACAGGAGTGTCGGTAAGCCCGGTATAGCTCGGTGCGACTGCTGCGTGTACGGGATAGTAACAAATGATGGCAAGCCTTCTGCAATAACTCGTAATTCCATCCATCAGTAGTAAACGATGTACAAATAAAACTCGATGAGATGTATTTTATGTGGGAAGAAAATAATGTAAGAACTGTATATTGTATTAGCGGCTTTGTGTATAAAATGGCATTTTGGCAATCAGAGTCTAATATATTTAAAACTTTTTTTAAAAAAAGGATATTTGATATTGTACGGAATTGACTTTATTGCTACTGTAAGTATGAAAAGATGGTTTCTTAACATGTTGAAGCAATGCATAAAATCTTAAATTGTATGTAAAACTCATGCCAAAAGGGTATGTCTGACAGTATTAGCACCTGACTCAGTGTCTTTAATAGAGAGATTGAATTTTTTAATTTAAAAATTATATTAAATTTCTTTTAATAATACAAAAATGCTACTGAGTTGTATTTAATCACTTTACGTTTCGGAGCTCTGCCTAAATGTCTGTGCCTCTCCCTGAACTCCAGGTACAGCCAGGAGTTGTCTACAAGAGTAAATGTGGGCAGCGGGTAGGTGTAACTTTTTATTTTTCAGCAGGTAGCAGTAATTTGTGATGGGGACAAGCAAGAAGGCCAAAACTAACTGCCTTTCCTGGATTTCCTCATGGCCCAGGCATTAGGCCCGGCATTCATTAACGCGCTTCATTAAGAGGGTCCTTCTCATGGCGGGTGATGCAGGCCATGGCGGATGCCCCCTCACCGTCCCGGCCCGAGGGTACGGCGGGACATGGCGGCTGAGAGGAACGGGGCCGTGTAGCAGTCAGGAGCGGCCATGGGCCGCGTCCGTGTCAGGCCTTGAAGCCGCACAGAGGGGTTCAGCGTGGAGGCCACCAGTGGAAGGGCCGCCTCAGCCAGGGGACCTCCGCGTCCTGAGGAGGGGGGCCGCCGGAGCCTGCAGCCTCCAGCGCCGGGCACTAATGGGGCTGCGCGGCACCGGGCCCCAGCGCGGCAGAGAACGGCTCAGCCGGCGCCGCTTCTCCTCCTGGGCCCGCCCCGGCTGAAGCGGGCCCGGCCGGGCGGCGGGGCCGCCTCCGCCTCAGCCAACCGGGCCGCGGGGCGGGGCGCGGCTCCCCCACTGGCGGCGGCGGCGCGGCGCTGTTTGGATTCAAAGCCGCTATAAAAGCGCGGGGCAGCCCCGGGCCGGCCCGCACCGCGCCATGGCCAACCCGTCGCAGTGCCTGGAGGAGGGCGCGGGGCGCTGGCCGCCGCGGCCGCCCGGGCCGTACAGCGAGGCGCAGCGGCTGGCGCTGGAGGAGCTGGTGGCGGGCGGCCCCGAGGCGCTGCGGGCCTTCCTGCGGCGGGAGCAGCTGCCGCCGTTCCTCTCGGAGCCCGAGGTGCAGGCCATCGCGCGGGGCGCCCTGCCGCCCGCCGCGGCCCCGGAGCCGGCGGGGGAGCCCTCGCTCGACGCCTCCTCGCTCACCTACTTCCCCGAGCGCTCGGACCTGGAGCCGCCGGCGCTGGAGCTGGGCTGGCCGGGCTTCGCCAGCGGCGCCTTCCGCGGGCTTACGCGGGTGGAGGCGCATTTCCAGCCCGGCTGCGGGGAGAGCATCTACGGCTGCAAGGAGGCGGTGCGGCGGCAGATCCGCTCCGCCCGGCAGGTCAGTGCGCGCCGGCGGCGGGGAGTGCCCGGGGTCCCGGGGGTGCGGGCTCTGCCGGCAGCGCCCTGCCCGGGGCCCTTCTCGAGCGGGATAGCGAACCGGAGCAAAAATCGGCAACAGACTCAATGAGCATCTCTTTCATCTGATAGTAAGCAAGGCCGTGTGGCTTCAAAACCCCGTCGGGCAGAGGAAGCCTCGTTAGGAGGACAAGCTCGTAAATACGCAACGAGCGGTACTCGTCCCGGCAGCATACATCTACACGCTGCAGCCGTTAAATCTCACTTTCCCTGTTACGTTGCTCCGGGGGCGGTGGGCCAGCAGTTCCCTGTCCCTGCTGTGTGCAGAACCGCTGCTGCTGTTGTGGCCAAACCACCCGCTGGTTTCCAGGTGATTTTACTGTTATTCAGAGTGGAAGGTATCCTATTCCAGGTTCCTCACTGATGTGCTCCGCAAGCCAGATTCACGTGCAGAAACCTCCTACTGTCCTTAAAGGATAAGACACAAAAAAGGCCTTTCTTATAAAATAATTTCCCTTCATCACCTCTTCCCTTCTTCATCTCATTAATTGCCCTCAAGTAAATGTGCAGACCTGCTCTTAGCAGGACTTCCCTCCTACAGGAGGGGATGGTTTTGATCTGATGTCGAGCATGGCTTAAAAATCCCAGGGCGTAGTAACTTCTAACTGTTCTCCGTACCTCTTTACGTTACCTGAGTTCATAGCCTTCGACTGTAATCCCCAGGAGGGAACCACCCTTCTCCTTAGCAGCCATTCAATTGGCTTAGCTAAAATTTAAATGTATAGCTTCCTCTTCAGGTGCCAGGTGAAGCAACCCCTGTGTTGTAACAAGTGTGTAACTTGTGCTCGCACACGGCACACCCTAAATCAGCAACTGAGCTCAGTCCCTGCCCGCTTCTGAGGGCTGAAGCTTAGGGCATGTGTAAGGATGGCATGAATGATGGGCTCCCTGCCAGAAACGGTCACAAACCAAGCTCTGTTCTCAAAGGATCCTTATTGGGTAGATGAGCCCAGTCTGGTGACTTGGGTAAACTCCATGAAAACATCTGTTTCTCCAAAAAGCTGTACTTGTTCGTAACATTTTGCTTTTAGCATCCTGCCAAACGCCTTCCCTCTCAGCGAGCCAAGAGCCAGGCAAACTGTTCCTGCCGCTGCCATGTACGTGCCTTATCCAGGGAGTGGTTTTGTGGATACAGAATGGAGAGAAATTCTGACCCCCTATAATTTACTGAATATCAGATGCTGTGTGATGTTGCTCAATCATGTCCGAGTTCTTTGGGTTAATGTGAGGAATGGGAAAACTTCAGATGCTGTAGAGTTTCTTCTCAGCTCACTCAGATGAGGTTAGCTTACGTGACTAAAGGGGACACTGTTGCTATCTTGCCTCCGCTGTCCTGAATGGATGAGTGTAGAGAAAAGGGCTTTCTCTTCTAAACATAACTGTACTTTTAATCATTTTGAGTAAAAGTGTATTTCTTTTTCAGCTGCTAATTCTGGGATTACCACTCAAATGCGCTGCTAATTGAGTAGTCATTTGAAGGCACTAGTGTTTTTCCAAGTGGTTTAGTGTGAATTATTCTGGTTTCGGGGGTTATTTTCTTATTCATCTGGTCTTGTCAAAAGCATCTTATTTTTCTATACCTTTGACACTTCGACGGGTGATAGGATGGAGAAAAGCACAAGGAGACACATAAGAAGCACCAGCACGCACTAACGTTATCTAGAAATACCAACATGCCTGTGTATGTTATACCTAAGAACCCATCCGTATGGAACCAGTCCCTTAAGGAGCTGGTGGGAATGCAAAGCTTAGCCTGTTCTTGTGGGAAATGTTTTCTCTGAGTAAGCAATGCCACACACGGAGCAGCTGTGTCGCACGCATATACACCTTGGGCGTGTTGGAGCAAGGTGTGGGTACTTATCTATCTGACAAGAGCAGATGCCTGCAGCAGTTGTATAATCCGATGCTGATCTAAGAGAAAGAGAATAGCAAAGTAAGTCAGAAAGCCAAATCCTTTATGCCTTTGTGTCCCCACATGGATGTATGTTCTTGGTTTTGAAGGGTGAGAATTCTAGCACTGAAACGGCGCGCGATGCAGCTCTGAATTACCTGGAGGGATTGTTCATAAGTGTAGGACTGTCATCTTGTCTTCAGTCCACTGAGAGAAATCTTTGCATATTAGCAGTTGCCTTCTGTAAAGAACTGTTGAGTGAGCAGAAGGATTTCTTGTGAAAGTATGGGCTGGAAACTCAGAATACATCTGGTAAGAGCCAGGAAATAGTGATTTCAGTTTATATATTGTCACAGAACTAGTTTATCTCTTGATAACTTATATAGGGAGAGCATTCCCTTCCTACCACACAAAGAGAAACCAAGACGTTCAGCTGTGACAGTGAGGAGGCCATTCGAGCTAATTCTCCTGCGGGCAGTGGGGATCTGCAGCAGGTATGCCATGCTGGGAGAACGCAAGTGGAGATGGCTTCTCTGGATTCCCGATTCTGCTGCAATAGCTTCCCCATTGTTACCAAAAGGCCAAATACCAGGAGATTGTGTAGGAAGACAGGCTGTGAAAGTGTACAAAAGCAGCACCAGATGTGAGGGAAAAACCTCTTCAGGGTTATGCTTTGCACTCCAGGGCACAGTGCATTTACAGAAACGTTGCAGGAATATAGAAACCTTCTATAACTCACCAGGGCCTGCAGAGCAGGTCAAAGAAATGTGCATCTGGCCTTGATGAGAGCAGCAGGAGAAATGGCTGGGGGAGGTAGTGATCTGGCCTTGTGGAAAATAAAGCTCTTAAACAAATGTAACTTTTTTTTTTTGGCAGGTGATTGCCCTTGTGATGGATTCCTTCACAGATATCGATATCTTCGGTGACCTTCAGGACGCTTATAACAACCGCAAAGTCCCTGTCTATATTCTTCTTGACCAGGACTTTCTACTCCATTTCTTGGAAATGTGCAAGAATTTGGGAGTCTGCCCTGAGCAGGAAAGCGTAAGTACTAAACTGGGTGGGGGTGGTTTGATTTTATTTTTTGTGATAGAGTTTATGGTGATGGATATCAGACATACCCTTCTATAAAACATCAGACTCCCTTGAAAGACTAAAGCATCCTGTCAGTTTGATAACTGACATAAAAAGGGATTTTCTGAAATGTTTCTCAGCTCCTGAAGATCAAGGCTCAATACCGCATGGTTTCAGTACTACCTCTAATCCAACATCTGAAACCGCTCACAAACTCAGCGAAAACCATGCAGAAAAGGCACATCTCCTACCCTATGCTACCTGTATGTAGGAGCTACAGCCCTGCTGTGCAACTCCCTGGTGTGCTGGGTGGAGTGTGCACTGTGATCCCTGTCCTGAGGCAGCAACAATTTTCAAGCATTTAATTTTGCAAGATCTAAGTAGCTTTACTCTTTGGCTCAAGGATTTGCTTGCTAAGGAAAACAGAAACACAGGAAGCCTGAGGGTGGTATAGCTCTGGTAACATGTCATTTCTGTCCTAATACATAGTTGCTTTCTTTTAAAAGGCTTTGGACGATGTGACCCAGGTGAGTTACTTCATTCCTCTGGATATATGCTGACATGAGTGTGTTGCAGCTTGGACAGACTTCTGTTCACCCCAGTGAATGTTTCTCTGGCCAGGGAAGCACTCCTAGCTTTATGGGCAGTAATTAATTAGATCTGGCTGTTCTCTCTGCAGACTCTCCTAATTTAACAGAAATTTAGCACCGGGTAACTAATAACACTCACAGGCAGCCAATGTAAGGAAGCTCACTTCATTCCTATCTTCCATAGTGTGCATAGCTGCTTTTAGGTAGAATTGCTAATCAACAGGTTTTGGCAGTTAACTTCTATCTGATGTTACTTTTTCCCTTCTTTTCTGCAACAGCTGATGAGAGTTCGAACTCTCACTGGGAACACATACTACATGAGGTCGGGTGCCAAAATTGTTGGGAAAGTCCATGAGAAGTTCATGTTAATTGATGGCATTAGAGTGACAACAGGCTCCTACAGGCAAGTATTGGGGTCTGCTAGTGCCTGATGAAGCTGTAGAAAGGGGGAGTTTCTGTGAGAAGGATGTATTAACTTTGCTGTTTGCCTAGTGTTAATGAATGCCAATGGCAAGTGGACTAGCTGAGTCTAAATGGGACTAACACAAAGCTGGAAACAGCTTTGGAAAACTGATTTACACAACTTCTGGCTAGCAAAGCACTTGGCCATGGCTAAATAGAGTTCTTCCTGAAGAGGAGTGTGTGAACAGTCTTGACTTTATACCTTCCTTATGCACAGCACCTCTAAACTGAGTCTTGCAATCTGTAACTGTACGTGTTGAAAAGCACTGGAAATTAACTGTGAATCTTGGTTGGTTTTCAACAGTTTCACGTGGTCTGACGGGAAGCTGAACAGCAGTAACTTGCTGCTATTGTCAGGTCAAGTGGTTGAACATTTTGACCTCCAGTTTAGGATTCTTTACGCCCAGTCAATGCCCATCAGCCCAAAGTGGCCGTCCAGCTGCAGGAACAGTGGGATATTTGATCACCTAGCGAACAGAATAGCGTCCCCTAAAGAATATACTGTGGAAGGCAACTTGAGAGCAGAATTTGCCAGGTTGTCCAGTACCCCAAAGAAATTGTTGAAAGAACTAGATCTGGCTGAAGATACTCCTGGAGGCAAACCTTGTAACCTGGGGCGTTCTTGCCTCTGTGAAGAGGAGTGGTTCAGCGATCAAGAGGCCGTAGTGGAACGGAAAAACGCATCGACTCAAACTGGCCCGTGGGAAGAGAAGCCTGTAGTGACCGTGTGTAATGCTGCCACGCAGACCCATGCTGTAACGGCAGAAACCGGCACTCAGACTTCTGTCGCCGCTAGAATGACGGGCACTCAGACTTCAGTTTTGCTGAAGACTGCAGTGACACAGACAAAGGAAGATGAGTACACAGAAACACCCCTGCTTCACAGAAAGCTGTCAAAGGAAGGATCTTCTCTGTCTGGAAAGGCTGTATCAAGTTCTAGTCTGCGATCGCTGTCTTCATCATCGTCCCAGTGCTCTCTTACAAGCTCTACTGGCTCAATATCTTCTCTCCGGTCCTTTGAATATTCTAGCAGTCACAGGGCAGAATATTTCCAAAAACTGCATAAAGAGAGGCAATTCCACTACTCCACTATCAGGTCGAAGCTTAGCCACATGGTGGATATCCTATCCCGGAGGGGACGTGTGCCTGAAAACTACATGACCCAATACACCGGAAGATGCAATCTAAAACAGAGGCGTGACATCAGCGCCAGCCTGCGCAGCCTCCGGGACGTTTCGCTCTTTTCTCTGAATAAATGATTACTGCACTGAATGCAGAACAGAAAAGCTCCAGTCTCAAATTGCAGTCACTTTGTACCTGCTGATTCTTCCACTTCCTTCCAGCACTTTTACTTTTTTAATACATGTGTACATTGCTCTCCAGCACTTTGTTTTATACTATGCAATTTAAGCAATAAAAAAAAAAGGGGGTTATTTATACTGTAACTACTTGCATGTTCCTCTTAAATGCATTAGTGGTGAAGGTTTATTTTAATTCTGGATGTTTAACCTGAACAGTAAACTTATTACTGCTTTTTAGGATTGCTGATGCTCTGGCTTTAATTTATGTAAACTTGGAAAAATCTGAGTCAGACTGTTGCTCAGAGTGGCTTTGGAGATTTAGCTTACATCAAGGTATACTTTTTTTTTTATATTGTCTTTTATTTCTACTTTATATTTGGCGTGAGGGGAAACAACTTTTATAAAAAGACCCATAAAGCTAATTTTATTCTAAGTCTGACTTCAGAGATCTATACGTTACCCTTTCACTAAAGTTGTGAAGGGTCTGTTGGAGCAGTTGCGGGTTCTTATCTTCAACTGTATCCTTTTTCCATTGTTTCAGCCTTCTGAAATGGACTGAGCTAACTAGCTCTTCAGTTTGTTTGTCCTCTCATGCCTTTGTGTAGATATGCACACATATTTTTATATATATATGTATCTACACATCCTCAGAAGAGCATCTTTTTAAAACCAAGACTAGGAAGTAGCAACTTAGCCCTCCAGGACAGCTGTGCCCATTTTAGGTACAGTCCTGAAGTAAATGTTTCTAGTATTAGGAACTAAAACCTAGATATATTGGACCTGTAACAATATTAACGGGAATGTATTGCTGACGTGTTGGGTTTTTGCTCTTGTGAGTGGCAGATGAGGTGATATCTGGTGTTCAGCGTCTTGCTGCAGCATACCTGTTGTATTTTTCTTTTAGGATGACTTCAGAGAACTTTGTCTCTTGTGTAATTTGTTGCACAAAATTAAGACTTTTAGTCTTAGCACTGTAAAAGGAGCTTCCAGTTCTGGCTCTGTCTAGGAATGTCTGAACCATTTTGCTTCTGTTAAGAGACCTGTAAAGAGCTTCCTTAGAGGTGAGACAACCACTGAGGGCACATGGCAAAAGTAAACTGACAAATGCACTACAAAATGTTATGGGTTATGTTTGTTAATATTATTGTACAAGTAAGTTTTAAAGATGTTATTTTTTTTCCTACTCTTAAAAGGAGAAAAAAAAAACAAACCAAACTGTACTATCTCAAATATTCTGTGTTTCCTGCTCTGTTTATTCTTTATCCACTACTAACTTGGTTTGAGGAGCTTAAATGCCACTCCAGTTTTTGAAAATACTCTACTTTGGATATAAAATGGATCTTAGATTAAGTTGCTTTGCAGAGACATTACCCAAATATGTTTTAGTGGTCCTGTGTGTGTGTTTGTGCTTGCTGGATCACTTATTTGAGCAGTGTGTGGATTCTCTGAGATCTGACCTGGTACTGTTATTCTTTAGATTTGCATCCCAGTACTTCAGGGACCAACTGTACTCTGAATTCTGCCAAGTCAAATCAGAGTCAGGGTTATGTATTCTTTTTCTTATTTCAGTGGAAGTGTGTCCAGTAGATGGCACATTTCAGCTGTTCTGAATATTCCCATGAACAGCAAGGAATGAGTGAATGAACAGAAAAATAGCTAAAACTCAACAAGGCTGCGACTTAAGTGTAGAACATAACACTTTATTAACTTTGGCATTTCTGTCTCTGAAATCTGTACGGACAAAGAGGCTTAGCTACTTCTATTGCTTGGATTTCAAAGCAGCCACTCCCTCCCGAAAGCTGTAAGGCAGATGTACAAAGAGGTGCAGGTGAGGAAAAAAGCTCTGTCTGCACTTGTTTAAAAAGATGAGATATTTTCTTGCATGATCCCTGGAGCTGGAACACCAGGAGTGAAGCAGGTTGCAGAGAGCGAGCCAAGATACACCCTCAAAGCCAATTTCAAGTTGTTTTTTTAAGAGCTTGTGTTCAGCAATGCTTGGATGTATGTAGAATTATATTGTTTATGTGCTTTTTAATCTGTATTACATTGTGCAGCTGGTGTAGTACTCTCGCAGGAACAAGAATCAGTTTACAAATAAACTCCTCTTGCCATGGGGGTTTTCACCTGATCATCGCCGAGCTTTGTTTTCTGTTTATTTGGGATTTTGAATCTCAGTGACTAACGCGGCACTTGCCCTGCTGTTGGTGCTTCCCTGCTGCTCCGGGTAAGCAGAGCAGCCCGAAAG
The DNA here is from genome assembly GCF_028858705.1 of Grus americana. Taxonomy (NCBI): domain Eukaryota; kingdom Metazoa; phylum Chordata; class Aves; order Gruiformes; family Gruidae; genus Grus; species Grus americana. The sequence goes on from NC_072868.1 coordinate 4,939,229, forward strand.
GCAGCCGCCTGCCCGGGAGGGCCGGTTGCCCTCTCTAACCTTAGAAGCACCTTTTGATCCGCGCTGGGGAGCAGGTCCAGGGCTGGCCTTGCTCTCCCTCCTTAATTCGAGGTTTGCTTCCCTGGGCGGGGGGGAAGCCAGCCGGCTCTGCCACCCGTGCCTTTCCCGTGGGCGATGCAGCTCCAGCGCCCCTTTCCTTCCCCGCTGCCGGCGGCTCCTGGCCCGTAGGGCAGCCCGCTGCTTCCCGCTTCCCCCGGGGCCGGGCGGGAGGCGTGGAAGAGCCTCAGCGCGTGGGGCCCGCCCGCGGAGCCGCTATAAAAGCGCGGGGCAGCCCCGGGCCGGCCCGCACCGCACCGCGCCATGGCCAACCCGTCGCAGTGCCTGGAGGAGGGCGCGGGGCGCTGGCCGCCGCGGCCGCCCGGGCCGTACAGCGAGGCGCAGCGGCTGGCGCTGGAGGAGCTGGTGGCGGGCGGCCCCGAGGCGCTGCGGGCCTTCCTGCGGCGGGAGCAGCTGCCGCCGTTCCTCTCGGAGCCCGAGGTGCAGGCCATCGCGCGGGGCGCCCTGCCGCCCGCCGCGGCCCCGGAGCCGGCGGGGGAGCCCTCGCTCGGCGCCTCGCTCGACGCCTCCTCGCTCACCTACTTCCCCGAGCGCTCGGACCTGGAGCCGCCGGCGCTGGAGCTGGGCTGGCCGGGCTTCGCCAGCGGCGCCTTCCGCGGGCTTACGCGGGTGGAGGCGCATTTCCAGCCCGGCTGCGGGGAGAGCATCTACGGCTGCAAGGAGGCGGTGCGGCGGCAGATCCGCTCCGCCCGGCAGGTCAGTGCGCGCCGGCCGCCCCGCTCCCGCACGGCTGCCCGAGAGCTGCCTCCTCCTTCCCCCCCGTCGTTTACTTTTAAAGAAACGGGTTCGCTTGTTATGCTATTTTGTTATTGCTTTAATTTTTCTCTTTTCACTGTCTTTTATATTTATTTTTTAATAGATTCATTATTTACAAGCTTCCCCCTCCATATTGATGAAAACCGAGTCCGTGCTATCCGGGCCTGGCTAAGCTCCCTCAGGGAGTTGGCACTTGTGAGTGATAGGTCTGAAACGCGCCCGTTCCCAGGTCTTTTAGGTAGCCGTGGCTTCCACAATGCATGTCAGATATACATCAAACCTTGGGATTCGGGCAGCAGCTGGCTCTCAAGGGAGGAACCCACCCAGCCCCCCTTCAGGGGTTTTTCCTCCCCTGAGAGCCAGCTACTGCCCTCGCAGGTCCTTCCCACGGACTGAAGGAGCCTGGGCGAATAATCAGATCTTGGCTTGAAATATGAGAATCTGAATAATAAGTTGACAACAACCCTCATTTTTATCTTAGAGAGGTGAGATGTAAAGAGCAGTCGGTCACTGGAGAATTTGTTGGGGTTTTTCTTCTGTTTCTTTTCATATTTGATAAGTATGAAAGACTGGAAAACTTAAGTTTTGGAAATAAGCTCACCTTTTTCTTCAGGCAGTGTTTTTGAGGAAAGGACAACTGTTCTCAGAAATATAAACCTCTTGCCCAGGAACTAGAGACCAAATGATAGACAAATTTATAAAAGAGATATTCTTAGCACCCCCAAACATCTCCACAATCAACTCGGTGCTCCTTTTACACCAAAAGTTACTGATGCAGCTGAAGAAGACTGACAGCAAAATGTCTTTCCTCATGCAAAACACTTTTTTTTATCAGCTCGCTCAGGTTTTTGGAGAGGTGTCAAGTCTCCCTCTGCCTTCGTAGGTCTTGGCACGGCTCTGGAGGTGGGGGGAAAGGAGAAAAAGCTCAGATTTCTGTAATTTTTTGCTTGAAGGTGAAGTTATGTAGTAAAAAAGGGAAGGGTTTACTATAACCTTAATTAAATACCATGAGAAATGTGCTACTGAACAGATGCAGGAGTTATTGTTGCTGCTAATTAGTGATAAACTTGGATTATTAAATAGAGAAAAAGTGTCTTTCCACACTAGGCTTTCGGGCTAGATTGCTCGTGCCTAATGAACCAAAAGACATACAGATCCTGGCAAAAGAAGCTTCAATGTCTGCTGCTGAAATTACAGTAAAAAATTTTGCAATGCGATAATAAAAATCTTAAACGATGTTATCTGCTATAAATCAGTCAAGCGACAACAAGATTGGGGCAAATAATCTTTAACAACAATTTCTGTTCATAAATTCAATATATTTTTTTCTGTTTAGAGGGACATGAATAAGTGATCATAGTGAAGGGGCGATGTATATTGTGCCTCCTGTACCTTCGTGTACTGTACTTGGTAATCACCTTTACCAAAACACCATTCTCTTCACGGAACTTTATTCTAATCAGACTTATTTTTCCCCTTCTCTTATATGTCTGTTAAATGTTTCAGCAGTCTTGTGAAAGTCAAATTCCTCGTGTGCAATCTCCCTTGGGATGCTGTGGAAACAGCCTAATGTTTCTTCTGAAACTTGTTGCAGATGATTGCCCTGGTTATGGATTCCTTCACGGACACCGATATCTTCAAAGATCTCTTGGAAGCTTGTAGCCAGCGGCAAGTTAAAGCATATATCCTTCTAGATCAGTCTTCATTTTCCCACTTTCTCAAAATGTGCAAGGATCTGGGAGTTGACCTGGAACAGGAAAAGGTGAGCCTTGTCATATTTATAGGGAGAGGGTCCTCGTACGACTGTAAACTTTGAGCTATCAAAAGAAGAAACTATTATGCCTGTTGCCACAATTTAAAATAGCTCTATCTCTTTCTTGGAAGATTTAACCATTCTTGCATAAGATGACAATTGATAGAAAAACTAAAGTCTTAATAAGTGGATGTTACAGTTGCTTTCTGAGCACAAATACTAATTGAATATTCAAGGAATGCAAGAGGAATGTCCAGTTCCTAAAGCAAGACTGGAGTTGCTCAGGCTCACCGAGAATTTGGAGAAGCAAGTTCTCAGGAGTCTGTGGAGTTCGGGTCCCTCCAAGATTTGGAGCTTTTACACTCACATTCTGCACAGCCAGGTTATGGGTTTGTCCCTAAATGCCGCCTCTTTGCCTGCTAAAACAAGACAAAATCATAATTTGGTTCCTAGAGGGTGAGTCTTGTGCCACTGCACAGCAACCTTTGCTAGTTCATCAGTGATCGTTACTGTTGTGTGTTACTCCTTTAAATGCAATCATTTAACTTTGAAATCCACATGATGCTTGCCTTAACAGTTGATGAGAATTCGAAATATCACTGGGAACACATACTACACGAGGTCAGGTGCCAAAATTGTTGGAAAAGTCCGTGAAAAGTTCATGTTAATTGATGGCATCAGAGTAACAACAGGCTCCTACAGGCAAGTGCCAATTTCTTTCTGTTGCTTAACATGATTTCTGTATGTGGAAAGGAAAACCATCCATGCTGCAAAACTGCTTTCCTTATCAGGGTTGACATGTAACATTTGTCCAAAAAAAAGCACACTGCTCATCATTTGGTTTATAAGAACAATTTAACTAAATGTGACAGAATTTTCAGTTAATACTTCGTTTACTATTTATCTTGAATTAACTCAGAATTTTCTCATTCTCCCTCTGCTAGTTTTACGTGGACAGATGGGAAGCTGAACAGCAGTAACATTTTGATCCTGTCAGGCCCCGCAGTTGCACACTTTGACCTGGAATTTCGGATTCTGTATGCACGGTCAAAGCCGATCAACCTCCGAGAGTTATCCAGCTGCAGGAAGAGTAAGGTGTTGGACCAGCTGGTCAGGATAACAGTGGCTTCCAGAGACTTGACCAGGGAAAACTTCCTGAGAATGGAGTTTTTGTATCTTAGAGCATTTGTAGGAAATCTAAAAAGGAAGCGAAGCTGGTTGCATGCCTCCAGGGAGGCAGTCTACGTGTCAAATAATGTGATGCATGCCTCTCCTCCACTGACTAAGAGGAATGGCTCGCTAGTTATGAGGCCACACTGGATCGTAGAGAGATGAATTGCATGTTCACGTGGAGCGAGAAGCAGAACCTCAGGAACCATGTCCAGTACTGTCACACTGCATTTGTGAGAGCAGCTGGGACACAAACCTTGAACTGAGAGAAAGTGATACTGGAATTGTGGTTTTGTCTGAAGACCACTGTAATGCAGATCAACAGATACAGTTATGGTATTGTCCTAGGTCAGGTGTGTTTTACAAAAAACCCCTCTAACACCTGGAGAGCTGTTATTGACTTCTAGTATTCTGTCAGGTTGTCAGTTTTCAATCGATTCTTGCATGTTTGAAGCTGATGGGTCAGCAGTGTCTTAGCTCAGTAGCTCAAACCTTTTTGCCTAAGGAATCTAGGTATAGAAAATAATATTGCTTAAAAGTCTTCCAAAGATGAATAGCAGGACTGCTGTATGGCTCTGAAATCAGTCTATGCTTAGTCTTGTGTTGCACAAACTCTCCGCGAACTGTTTGATGACACAGGACTGAAGTGTAGTAACCCTGATCTAGAAACTAGTTAATCAGTACTATGGTACTAGTCCTAAAACGTTACATTTTCTTTACAGGAAGCTGTGCTGCTAGGCAGAATGAGCTGACGTGTCAGGTGGACAAGGCTTTTGCAATGATTGAATTTTAAGTGACCTTTTCTTTGTAAGAATACTTGGATTGTTGGACATCATGAAACAAATGCATGCAAGGGATAGTATTCCTAAGAGCCTACTATGTTTGTAGTAGAGCCAAATGAGACCATTTTCCTGGCATTACCATATATACTTTTTGGTTTTTTTATGGTTGCTACTGCTGTCTAATCTTACAGGAAAAATTGAGTTGATCTAAAATCTGTAAAGCTGCTGCTACTTCTCCAAAGCCTTCCTTCCACCAGACATGCAATAACATGAAAGTCAGAAATAGAACCATTTTTTTTAAGGTTTCATGCAAGCTATTTTTTTTTTAAATCCATCCATTTCAGGAGAAAAAAAACCCAAAAAATCCAAACAAGTAACTATCCTCCTGAACAGTTGTACATTGAGGCACTGAAATTCCAGCAGCCTGTTGGTGCACAAACTCTTGTTGTCCAACCACGGCAGCTGTGGCGAAAGCAAAGGTACATCGTTCCTCAGGTTGTTCTTGAGGCTTTTGCTACTGCAAAGAACTTGGTTATGTGCGTGTGTAGGTTTCTCGTGGGCTCTCGGCTTCCAGGGGGAAGGTTAAAGCTTTGCTGGGGAATTTCATACAGGTCTGCTGACCATCAGCAGGGCAACATTACACTGGGCGTGTGGGGCTTACAGAAATGGTCCCTATGGACACTGCAGTAATGGACTCATCTGTGCCTGTTTTCTTCTGTGCCTACAACCACAGAAATGTAATAGTTCTGACTCTCCTAATCTGTAAATGTTCAATAGTTTCTAGTTTAATAGTCTTAACTTTTATCTACATGTAAAGAAGTTTGAAATATGTATTTTTATTCTTAACTATATTTTCCATAAACACAAAAAACGTACAATGTTGTACTCTGCAAAATATTGTTTGTGCAATCTTATTTTCACTGTTATTATCTGTATATGTTTCCTCAAATACAAGTTTTTAACTCTGTTATTCATCTCATTAATAGGCAGCTCTTTCTGTGTGCTATTAGTAGGACTTTTCCTCAACAATAGCTAATACATTGATGATACAAAATACTGTGATAAGAGTTGTGTTTATTTTTGATAGAGTAGACTTAATCTGAAAAGTACATCAAAATCAATATCAAGAATTATAAGAATGTCTTATAACTGAATAACCTCTTTTTCTTGTAGTTACCTAAAGACTTAGCGTAATGAGCAACCATGGAGGTACGGCGGTGTGAAGTGCATCTGTCTTAATCACCACGACTGCACTGCTAGTGTGTCGAGTTATTAATGAGGGTTGAGAATTATTAATAAGAATATAAAGTTTGATTTTTTTTTCCATAAGCATGAACTTTTGACAGCATTACTAAACTTTGTAGAAGCTGGGTTTGGCTTTTCCTGAGTTTTGGATTTTTGGGTGTGGGTTTTTTTGTGTGTTGTTTTTTTTTTTTAACTCTAGCCTATACTTAATTAATTCAAAGTCTATATTAAATTTGATTCGATAATAACTTTCGTGGCCTGGAATGAGTCTGCGGTAGGGCACCGCTGAATCTTTGCACTATCACTGCAATTGTTCTTTGCAGTCCTTCAGCTGCCTGGCGTGAAGTGCAAGAGCCGCGGTGCGCAGTGCGGAGGCATCTTTCCTGGGGTGTAGGGAAGCGATTAGCCGTGCTTAATTAACGAGACAAGGACTTTTTGGAGAAGAACTTTCAATCCTGTTAAATCGTAGGTTGTCCCCCAGGTTATACACTTCATTTTAGTCAGAGGAGTACCTGAGGGACTCAGCCCTGTCCACCGGGAGGGCGTTACCTGTGTTTCACTCTTTTGGCTCAGAGGGGAAGAGTGAGTTTCAGTCACACTTAAAGATTATTTTATCAACTGGGTGTCCTCAGCAGGAACAGCACGGATCTTACACTCGGCATTATGAACTAGGAGCCGTTTTTGCCATTAAAATAAGGAAATGTCCAAAGCTCTGACAGCTACCGTGTTGGGGACAGCCGGGGCCTCTTGCCGGCCCCCTGAGAAGCGGAGGCAGCGACGGCTCTCCCGCCCGCCGCCATCAGCACAGGCCCCTCGCACGGCTTCGCCGGGTCGGGCCCGGGGGGCGGCGGGGCCGCTTCAGGCCCGGGAGAGAGCGGCGGGGCCGCCCCGGGCGCCATGGCAACGGACGGCGCGTCACGTGGGCGCCGCCGCTTCCGCTTGCCCTCTCACCCCAAAATGGCGGCGCCCGTGGGACCGGTGAAGTTTTGGAAGCCTGGTGAGGGGGTGCGGTCGGTGCGGGGAGCTGTGATTCCCGGGCGGTGGGCTGTGCTTCTGAGAGGCCCTTCCCGGGCTGTCTGCAGCGGGCCCCGGGGTTCCCTTTCCCCTCCCCGGAGAAACCGCGGCGCTGCCCCCGGCAGTCGTCGGCTCTTGGGGGTCGCACAGATTTTGGACGCCGAGGGCAGCGGAGGAACGTGCTGTCCCTCCGCCGCCGGGGTTTGGGGGCGGTGAGGGCTCTGTGACTTCAGCCGGGCGCTGCCTGCTACCGGGGGGGATCGGAGTCTGCTCTCAGCCCGCTGGGGGGTGTGTGCTGCCTTCGGGGGGTCGGGCTGGCTGGAAGCGCGCAGGGGAACCCCAGGAAGTTTATCAAAGGGAGGTGCGAAGTCTTGCCCCTGAGGGGGGGATAATGCGGGGTGCCGCACCCCGGGGAGAGCAGCTCAGCGGAGAAGGTCCTTGGGGTCCTGCGGGCAGGGAGCCGAGCGGGAGCCGCTGATGAGCCCTGGCAGCCGAGAAGGTCACCGGCACCCCGGGCTGCGTGAGGAAGAGCGTTGCTGTTAGGCTGAGGGAGGTGATCCTTCCCCTCAGCGCTGAGAAGGCCGTGGCGGGGTGCTCTGTGGGCTCCCCAGCACCGCGGTGACATGGACTTAGTGAAGCAGGCACGTAAGGCGAAGGGCCACAGGGATGACTGAGGGATTGGAGCATGCGACGTGCGAGGGGAGGCTGAGAGAGCCGGGATGTGCAGCCTGGGCAAGAGGAGGCTCAGGAGGATCTTTTCAATAGATACAAATACCTGATAGGGGAGTGTGAAGAAGATGGAGCCAGACAGTTCTTGGTAGTGCCTCCTGACAGTACAAGACACAATGGCACAAGCTAAAATGTGAGAAAGTCAGCTTAACCGTGCGAAAAACCTTTTCTGCTGTGGAGGCAGTCAGGTCCTGGAACAAGCGGTCAGGCAGGTTGTGGGGTGTCCAACCCGACTGAGTCTGTGTTGGACTAGAAAGTCTCCAGAGGTCCCTCCCAGCCCACGTTGTGCTGCGCCTCTGGGATTGCTCCCGCGGGCTCTGGGCAGTTCTGCACCTGCCCATCTGCTTGTTCCCAAAGGGGAGCTTGGTGGGTCTGGGTTTGGCAATTTTTTTTTAAAATTGGTCACTGTGTTGTGGTACACTGTGGTTTGCAAAGCTATTCCAGAGTCAAGATTAGTTTAGCAAACAGTTTCTTAATAATTTGACTATTATAGTAATACGTGTGTATATACAACATGCATATATAAATACCTCTGCACATACTGACAGTTGTGTGTTTAAAAAAAAAAAGTATAGAAAATGCTGTGGAAAAAAAAATTGGTGGGTGATAAGAAGTGGGATCTGTTAACTTTGTTGATTTGTCAAGATCCAGATATTCAAGTCCCTGGTTCTTGACTTCTCCATCTGCCCTGGGGAGGGAATAGTTACTGGAATCATTGCTAATCAATCTTAAAATTGGATCAATTTGCTGTAAAAGTTGCTTGGCAGCTTTGAATAGGGACTAACTGTTTTTAAACAGTGGTAAAAGTGGGAAAAGCCCAGATAAGCAAATCCTTCAAAACAGGGGAATCCTTCTCTTTGCTGTCAGACTTTCCCAGGTGAATCTGCAGCTGGAGGTGATACATTCCATTATTGAAATGAGGTTTCATTTCTAGTTCACCTGCATGATTCAGCATTTTTGGTTGTCAGTGGTTTTATGGTAACCTGCAGCAGGAATAAATCAAGTTTCGGTTACTGAGGTAAATTCAGATCTGAAGCAGTGGCATATCTCATGAGCGGGCAAGGTTGAATGTTTATACAGCTGATGTCAGTCAAGGGAAGTTCTGCTACATACCTGACCGGCTGGCTTAAAATCCATGGACGTACTTCTGAGAAGGATATCAAAGATACATCTGAACTGTTGCACAGAAAAAGAAGAAAATTCCCAAGATCTTGCTATACAATTTTTCCTCCTTTATCTTCTTCTAAAAATTCAAATACTTATTCACATTAGATTTATTTAATTTTTTAATCAGCAGGTTAAAAATTTCATTTTCATTTGAAAGAATTTCTGCATGTTTACTGTTGGTTAATATTTTGATTATTTTCATAGAAAAGTTAGTCTTCCATTATTTGCTGCTACCCATGATTCCTCCTTGTAAGGAACATATTTACACTGGTTGCATTGTGATACACTAGGCAGAAGTGTATTCTTCCAGTTAAAATTAACTTATGTCATCTAGGCACGGAAGGTCCTGGTGTCAGTGTCTCGGAGGAGAGACAGAGTCCTGCTGAGAGTAGTGGCATAAGCATAATCTATAATCCTTATGCTTCCCTTTCTATTGAACAACAAAGACAAAAGCTGCCCGTTTTTAAGGTATGGAAGTTCCTTTTGGTATATTAAATCTGTTGCATGATGTCTGGCTCGTATCTTTTTTTTTTTTTTTTGAAAGAGCAGTATAGAATAACTTTACAACAGAAAACAATAATTTTATGACCTTGCTCTCTTTATTTGTTGGAATTGATTGTTCTGTTTGTAGAACTGACAGTAACAGTTGTCAGGCTCTGTAGATTTGTGTTAATTACTATATGTTGTACATGTCATTTCTGGATTTTTAAAAAACTGTTTAGCTTTTGGCAGTAAACTCCATGTAAAATAAATTTACTGTGTCTGTTACATATGTAAATATTGTAACTGTAATTACTTTTTTTCTACGCATCTTTTCTTGATACTTAAATGTCATCTTCTCTTTCAGCTAAGAAATCACATACTTTATCTAGTGGAGAACTATCAAACTCTGGTGATTGTTGGGGAAACAGGTTGTGGGAAATCAACGCAGATTCCACAAGTAAGTGTCTATTTAACTTGGTAAAATCAGGTACTCCTTCAAGGGGTTTTAAATGTTAAATGTTAAACCAGCAACCCAGAACTGCACTGTGAGAATGGAATTCACCTGGGCTCCTGTGTGTGACCAAAAAGACAGAAGTATAGGGTTTCATCTTAAATACCGGGAGCTGGTGTATCTGTAATACAAAACCACCTTCTACTACAGGAAAGGACCATACGCAACTAATAATTTTATTCTGGTACAAACAGTAGTCGTTGTGCTACAGTAGGTGTTTATTGCTCTATCAGAATCATGTTTAAAATTTTGTTGAGAGTATGTTTTTAAGAAGGAAAAAAGGTACACTTTTCTTACGAGCTTTCCTCTTGGAAATTTTTGGAGTATTGTGGTTTTGTAGAATTTTCTCTTTTGTGACAGAAATGAAAAAAGTCTGAGAATGTTTCAAAGTTAGTTCTTGATTTTAAATTTAAAAATTGTAGACTAATGATGAATGTCATCCATTTCAATGTGAGCGCAGGACTTGTGCTGCTTAGGTTTTTTTCTTAAAGGAGTTATAAAATAAAGGAAAGGAGAGAAAAATGAAGTAGTTCAAAAATACTTGAGACCCAAAGAACTGCTCTTAGATGCTTTCTGAAAGCTTATGTGGTTAGGAAGTAGGTATTGTACTATAGTAGTTTTAATGGTGAGATTAATAATGCATAAAATTTCTAAGTAACTGATTTGCCTAAGGTCCTGTATCAGTTAGTGTCAGAACGAGGAAAAAGCACATGGTGCAGAGAACTAATACCTTGCTGTACTCGCAGCATGACCAGCTCATTTCTTATCCTCAATATTTGTTTGCAGTACCTAGCAGAAGCTGGCTGGACAGCCGAAGGAAGAGTTGTTGGAGTGACGCAGCCTCGTCGGGTTGCTGCTGTTTCAGTGAGTTTCTCCGTGTCCAAATTTTCCCAGTTTGTTGTTGTTATAACCTCCAGTTTATTAGCAGTTTTTGCTGAACAGCAGGAATCACAACTGCATGAGCTCCTGAATGAAAAGACATTTCTGCTTATCTTCCTCACAGAATTGCTGGTACTGTACGCTGAATTCAACCTGATTAGTAGGTCTTGCCAAAGATTCCAAGTCCAGAATTGCAGATGTAGAAGCTTTGAAATAAAATTGAGTGGTATCAGCAGAACTGTGTACAGAAGTTAGGGCTGCGCGGGGTTGAGCTGCGATTGAAATGTACTTGTGTGACCCTTAACTTCTTTCACAAAGTAAAGTAGTGGTATAAATCTGTGTGTAGTAACATAGCTATTGGAAGAGAGAGGATGTTGTTTACCTCTTTCTGGCAATTCATATCTAGTTTTCTCAAATCTTTTTTCTGTGTTTTTTTTGTTGTTCTTTTGGGTTTTTTTGGTTTGTGGTGGTGGTGTTGTTGTTTTCCCTTGTAAGAGTGTTGGGGAAGAGAAGAAATTCTTTTATTGTGAGAAATCTTTTTGTATATGTAATAGGTCTAGGAGAGCGTAACGTCAGCTAGATGTACTGTGGGGGTAGAAGAGGGGGTGCTGAGGGCAACAACTTGTACTCTCTGGTAATAGCCTGCACAGAAAGTGTCCAGTGGTCCTTGTCTTCGTAACTGCTGCCAAAGGCTGACTTGGTGGGCTGAAGTTTCTGCTGCAGCATTCTCTTTGTACAGAAAGCTGAGGTGCCATTTTGTAACCTTCATTTTTGCCTGTTCTTTATAAAGTATTAAGCTGTACCTGCAACAAATCAACTTATGCTTCTGGTCAAAATGTAGTAGACTGAGCAGCTGTACAGCTTGCTGTTTCATCTCATCCAGTGTTCTTTAACCAGATCCAACATGGGTAAGGAAACAGTCTCTAGCAGTGATCTGCATCGTCTGCTTTGGGCAGTCTGCCTGCAGTGTCCTCCCTTTTCTCCTTCATAGGACATCCAGCTGACAGTGCACAGTTCTACAGGAGATGTTGTATATACTGCAATGATTTCTCATGACAAACTTACTTCTCTTTTCCCTTTGAAGTCTTAACACGTTATTTCTAAGCCTAAAATAAAACGATTACTCAATTAGGGCTTAGTATATAGACACAGTAGGATTTTTCAAGAATGTTGTTGCAAACTGGCTGAATTGTATTGCTGCTGCAGGGAGATGAGAGATACTGTTGATGATTTATTGCTTTGTCTTGAACTGGAAGTGATCTTTTATTTTAATCGGTGTGCATATCTGCTTTCCCATCTAGAGCATGGGGGCTGTCAGAAGTAAAGAGAGGTAGTTGCAGAGCCATAAGGCATAGTTTAGAAATTAGAAATCTGCTTGCATTACCCAGACTGACAGTTATCCTGAATGCTTGGGCTGAAAGTGACGGAGTGATAAGATTCCAAGTGAAATCATGAATTCACTGCCTGTCGGTATGGTTTAGAATGTCACCCAAATGACTGAAAGTAGCTTGTCCTGGAATTCTACAAGGACTAATGTGTATATAGTGTGGAGTTTTATTGTGTCTTCAGCTATTAAATGCCTTTATAGCTTGCTGAAACCATGGCCTGATAATACCTAATATTTTGTAGAATGTCTGAATAACTCAAGACTTTTAGCTAAAGGAGCTATTGGTTTAAAAGTGGCCAAAAATTGTTGCTTCTTTTAATTACTCTGTCAGTTCTCTATTTTCTGCATAAAAGATTCTGTATTATGAAAAGTAGGGTAGCATCTTTATTTTTTTTAAAAAAAAAAAGTCTGAGTAAGTTCAGGGGCAGGTCAGCTTAACTGATAACTTTTTTCTGGATCCATATACCTGTACTCCTTCCCTTTTTGCATGCCAACCGTGTTCTTAAATTGCAGTCCCGCAGTTGCTGGTAGGTGGTCCTTCCCCAGCGTTGTGACTGGTTGAGTGGCTGCCTGTGTAGGTCTGCCAGAGTTCTTATTGCAGAAAGGTACCTCTCTAGCTTTCCTAAGTAGAAGCAGCATGCAACAGATTTATTAAGTTACACTAAACCATTTAAAAAGTATTGACTGCTTGTATGTTCAGTGCGTGCTGTTATGTCAAACAGAATTTTGTGTTTGAATGAGAACAAATAATTCTTTGGAAGCACTAGCTCTGTTCCTGGTTTGATGCCAATTCTCTATGGACAGAATAATGATACAGCGAAGACGTGCACTGTGAGCTGTCTCTTGTTTGTAAGAATCTCTTTTCTCAGGTCGCCGGCCGAGTTGCTGATGAAAGAGGTGCAGTGTTGGGTCATGAAGTTGGATATTGTATTCGGTTTGATGACTGCACGGATCCGCAGGCCACAAGAATTAAGGTGAAACATGAACAGTATGTGGTTACTCTGAAAGGGTTAGCCGAAAATCTTCAAGTACTTTTGCAAAATTAATGAGAACCTTGCAATGCCCGGTAGAGAGAATAGATAGTATTTCAGTTTTCCGGGTAAGTACCCCAAAAATGTGCTTGAAATGGCTATGGCTATCCAAACCTTAATAAAATGAGTTCATGTTCTATTCTGCTAGTCAGGCAGAAAACTAAAGGAGATTTTCAAGGTAGATACGGCCAGGTATTGGTACAGTGCTAGTGTGACCTGATACATCACTCAGTCATAGTGAAAGGTTGCAGTGCATCACAGCTAAAGTATCCTCACCACCCCAAAAATAGCTTCTGATTAAAAGCACAGATAAAATATGAGTAGGCTAACTGAAAGTAATTTGATGTGGATTAAATAGCAAGCTTTGCAGCTGGTCTTTAGTGCTGCGAGCAATATTAATGTTGCTTGTGTTGGTACAGACGAGAGTTTGCTTTTGTTGTGCTGGATAGCAGTGATGATGAATGAGAAAATTTACTTTTTGATTATTTTTTTCTGAGGCTAGTAGCCCTTTTAAAGTGAAACAAATGGAGATGCTTGTTCATTAAATGCAGCTGGGTTGTTGGGTTTTTTTGAGTGTGACGATTAATCATTTGGAGTTGGAAATATGGAGGTTTTTACCTTGCACACCAGTCCTTGCCTAGTTCAAGGCTACAGTTGGAGTCCCAGGTCAAACTACTGTTTGTTGGCTACATAAAGCTGGTGGGTTTCCACTGGCTAGTAGGAAGAAAGTATTAAAGTAAAATGTTGCATTTTGTTGAAATGTTAAGGTTTGTGTTCTGGGCAGAAGCGTGTGATAGATATTAAGCAGCCTACTTTGAGAAGGTCAAGACTGGATTGACACACAGGATGTTATTGGTAGAGCAGATTTAGCCTTGTTACAGACAAGAGTGAAGAAACTTCTATTGCCCTGTTCCAGTGCTACCAATCTGTTTGGGTTTTTTTCCAATACAAAAATAACTAATTTTAAAAAAATTCAATACTGATTAAAAAACAATCACTCTGCTTACCTCTGGGATGGCACTCAGAAATACACATTTGGCTTCCATAGCCAAAAATAGATCAATTTAATAGATCACTAGAAAATTAAAGGCAGGGAAAAATTTAGGCAAAACCCTAGAATATCATCTTTAAAAATCACATGGTAATCAAGACTGCTTGTTAAGGTTTTTTTACATTTTTCTTTGCATTCACTTTTAGTTTCTAACTGATGGTATGCTCGTGAGGGAGATGATGGCTGATCCTTTATTAACGAGATACAGGTAAGGAAACGTGGAATTAATGATTGCTGAAGTGTAATTTGGAAAACTGCTTTTTTTTTTTTAGACTGAGATGTGGTTATTATAAATTAAATACCAAAAGATGGGAAGATTATTTTAGGAGTTTGACTTCTTTATGTTGTAAAGATTATTAGAAAACCGATTAATCATTGCAGCGCCAAACCTGGCAGGATTTGGTGCTGTGGTTTTGAAACAAAAGCTAAATAGATCTTATGGAATCTGAATCATTTAATTTACTAGTTTTAAATTCACTTTTTCTTTCTGATGATAATCAAAGGGAAAAAAAAAACCAACAATGAACACAGGCTATTCTGGTATCCAGAAAACCTATGCAGTGCAGTACAGTAAAGATAAATCTTTTTTTCTTCCATCCCTTTTCAAAAGCTAGCCTGAACAAAGAATAGTATGTATGTACCACCTGGTGTTATCTACGTTTTTCTCTTCTTTGTTGCTGCACTTTTAACTTCCCCAGTTTTCTAAGTGGATATAAACAGTAATAGTCCTGCAGCAGATTTAAGATAATGATATTTGTAGAAGACAGGAAGACACTGATTCTAGTGTCAGTCAAACCATTTTTCAAATCTTGTCTTTCTGCTTTATTCCCAGTGTCCTCATGCTGGATGAAGCCCATGAAAGGACTCTTTATACAGATATTGCCATTGGCTTACTAAAAAAGGTAATTTTTTTAATGTTCTCTAACAGTTTTCATTTTCATCCTTTTCCTTAAACCTCTGATTCTGGTGGCTGATTAGTGAACCCATTTGAGAGGGTGATTTCCAGTTACTCATGTATCTTACAGCCTATTGTACAACTATTGTATCCAACTATTTACTTTAGACATCTGACACTCAGGATCCTCTATTTCCTCCCTACGTGGCTGAAATATCTCCTTAGATGATAATAGCAAAAAGTTGATCATCAGCAGCAGAATGAAGACTATGTGATCTGATAGGGGTTGTTGTTGACTTTCAACCTACTAAGGATCTGACTTCCACCAGAAATTAAGAGTAAGCTGTAATGAGTACAGACCAAATGCCCTTAAAATGGATATGTAAAACTCCAAACAGTCATCAGGTTGTTAGATCTATGGGGTGATATGGGTGCTTCAGTTCATCAGCTGTCTTGTAGTTTCAAAGTATTTTTAAAAGAGAAGTTACTGGTAATCTGGATGCTCTAAAACTTGGTTCTAGCCTTATATCTCAGAAAATAATTTTTACTCTGGATGTTCTTGGTCTCTATCCTAGGTTCAAAAGAAGCGTGGGGATCTTCGACTGATTGTGGCTTCAGCCACCCTGGATGCAGAGGTATAGCTCTCAGATTTGGTTTGAAATGAAGTGACCTTAAGTGGCAGCTCCACTTGTATTTATACACTGCTTATCCTCTGTCTTGCTTCTTGTGAAGCATTACTGCTGTTTGAGTGGTGAAGAAGAGAGGAGGGAGTGCAGGAAAAAATCTGGTGTAGTTAAGTTGCTGTGTTTGCTTTTTATTTTGTATTAGCAAACCTTTTTGGAAGTAAATTTAAATATGAATCTGCTTTGCATATATTTATGCCTGTTCTCATATTGGTATTGTTGTATAAAAACGTGTTCTCTTGGCTTAATCTAGTTTGTAAGAGACATACGTTTAGTGCTATTTTGCTGACAGCAGTAATTTGAGACAACCATAGACCAGTACAAATAAGTGATAAATGAGTAAGTTTAATTTCAGTGAGATTAGTTCCCTGATTGACTTGTGGCCTGTGGTAATTTATGTAACTTACTAAAATGTCATTAATTTAATTTTGAGTGGGAACAGAAGAAATGGTCTCTTAGATCAGAGCAGTGGTTCATCCAGCCCAGCATTCTGTCCGTAGCAGCAGCAGCAATAGGAGATGCTGTTTAGGAGAGCGTATGAGCCTGTCCACCTGCTGTGGTCCACTCTCTCTGAGCTGCTTCTGCATCTGCAGTGGTTGTAATGGAGATATCAGACAGTACATTCCTGCTGTTTCCGTCTAGTATGTGTTTATAGACCTGCTGTTTGTTAATTTGTCTTTGAAGCTGCTTGATGAAGCTGTAAGTCTCCAGGACATCATGTGAGAGCAATTTTTAGAAGTTTGCCACCTGCTATATAATGAAGTACTTCAATTAATTTCTTTTAAACCTGCTGATTTCATCAAAGACCTCCTAGCTCTAATAGTGTGACATTTGGTTTTTAAAAGAAAAGAAAAACCAAGAAACACCCCCCCACAATTTTACATTTACTTTATCTGTCACCTTTGATTCTGTAAACCTCAGCTGTGTATCTTCTCAACCTTCTGCTTCTCAAGCAGAGCCCCAGCCTTTTCAGTCTCTCCTCATAAGGCAGCTACTCCATCTCCTTTATCATGGTCTTTGCTTTTCTCTGTACTTTTCCTAACTCTGCTGTGTCCTTCTGAGATGTGGTGGTGAGAGCTGGCACGTAGCACTGAAGATGTAGGTGTGCTGAGATTTCCTTTAGTGGCAAATACCATATGCCATAAATCTTGATAGTATGCTGTTTCAGTAGTACTTGCACTGCTATGTATTCTGTATTAGATATAACTTTGCGTTTGCAAAATTTTAACTGCCAGAAATCACACGTTTCAAATACTTTACAGTTAATGTAAAAATAAGTTAATAGGAGCAAAATTATTAGTATGACTATGTAAACATTTGTTTAAATACAGAAAGTTTATGGTAGCTCCATAATGTTCATAAAAGTTGAGATGGGTTATTTGGGTTCTTAATGTTCATTCTTTTGCTATTACATATTGAAAATACTTCATGGCAATAAATCTAAATTTATGAAGGTGTCTTGCAACACATAAATCAAAAACTTACATAAATCAGCCTAAATCTGCTTTTATAAGGTGAGATCTTGGTGTTCAGTAAGAGCTGTAAAATTTACTTATCCAAAAATGGATGAGAATGTGCAAGCCCTACCCAGCTTTAGTTTACGCTTTTAGTTTGTTACTGTTATAGATCCAGTAAAAAGTTTATACATCTGCTTTTTCTAACTGTATCAGCTGATCTAATTGGTTTTATTACCTCTTTTCAATCTCTGCTTCTCAGAGTAATAAACATGCAAGGCAGTGTATTTGTGCTAAATGCCTGAATCTCAGGCAGAATAGAAAGCAACAAAATCAAACTTGAAATTTTTAAGTAGGACCATTATCAAAATACTGTCAAATTTCTGAAGAAAACATCCGAGTAGTAGTAATTTAACTTTGTGATGTCTTTAGGCTTCTGCCTCAACTCTTTGAAGTATCAAACTGAAAGTATTTTTTTATTATTATTATTTTAATGTAGAAATTCAGGGATTTCTTTAATCAAAATGAGACCGGTGACCCCAGCAAAGATACCAGTGTGATCCTTACTGTCGAGGGGAGAACGTTTCCAGTGGACATCTTTTACATACAGAGGTGTGTTGCTGTTTGATCTTGTCAGTGGTGATAGGAGAGTCTGCAACTGTGGTATCACTTTGTCTAGGTTAGAGCCCAGAAATTCCCAGACCAATGGTAAGGAGGTGTAACACTAAATTTGGGAAACATTTGGATGTTGCTTGTAGCAGCAGATGTGTTTTTAAGCTTACTGTGGTGTAAAGGAAATGAATTGCTGAAGGTTGATTCCTGAGGTTGCATCATGAACTAAGTGTGGCATGGCCAATACGTGGTGTCCGAAAGCTAGTGCTCAGTTTGTTCCTTATGCAAGTGAGGAGTCTGCTTCCTATTTTTCTGCTACTGTCTCTGCTGTTTTCTCTCCCCATAGTCCTGTTCCAGACTATGTAAAATCAACTGTGGAGACTGCAATGAAGATTCACCAGATGGAGAACGATGGTGATATACTAGCATTTTTAACTGGCCAGGTATGGACATAAGCCACTTTTTCACTTTACAGCGCTGTATTGTGGGCTTTGCAAAGCCACCTCAGTCTTCTGCTTTCCTTAGCTGTGCTTACTTTAATCTCATTAAAGATGACAAATATTTCTGCATTGATGGGAGCGGAATTAAGCCAGCCCAAAAGACTTTTAGAAAATGTAGTTATGGTCCTGATTTATCAAAGCTAGTGATGGATGATAGTTTTTCTCATTTAACGCTGTATGCTTTCAGCCTCGTTAATAAGTGGAACAGTATGTGGGGTTTTTTTTGGTGCTAGTCACACCTACGAAGTTGACAGTGAGTCATCATTAATAGTTAAGGCAAATGGAATTTACATTTGTTAGGCTTAACATCTGAAGTCTTTGACAGAAAAACAAATTGCTGTGAGACAAAAATTTGTGAGTCTCTTCTGCTCTATTTATGCCTGTCAGCTCACTTTGCAGCTGAGTAAATGGAAGGTAGCTTATAATTTTTCCAGTGAGGAGCTACCTTGAAAAACTTCAATAACATCTTGCATATTTTTAAAATAAATTCTTCATCCCTACTACTGATTTGACTTTGAAAGAGTGAATTTGGTTTCTGACAAGGCAATGTCTAAATATTTTGTTGTCTGTGTTCGAGTGAGATGTCACTGTTGATCTCCAAGATTAAATGTGAAGTTGAGCAATAAGTGTTAATACTGTTACTGTGTTATCCCTGATCAAGACCCACAGCGTTCTGCACAGTCAAAACAGATTGGCCTCCCATTTTGCTCTCACAAGTTGAGATACATGGGAAAATATGCCTGCTTCCTCCTGAACTTTGTTCAGTCCTTCCTTTGTGATTTTTCTCATGTATTTGTGACATTATCTCAAATAACAAGGAACATAAATATTTACATAAATATATATTTATTATGAATAGCAATTTATGTAAGAATATTACAAAATTGAGAGAGCTAGTCAAAAGATCCTGGAGCTTGAACAATTAAAATTATATTGGGATTATTTTGGTGCATAGTTTGTATATAGGTGACAGCTATGTGGTATTAAAGTGAAACCTCTCTCATGCCGTCCCCTGTCTTGCTCTGGCTCTAGGAGGAAGTGGAGACCGTTGTTTCTATGCTCATAGAACAGGCTCGGGCCCTTTCTCGCACTGGAATGAAAAAACACCTCCGTGTTCTCCCCATGTATGCCGGGCTGCCTTCTCCTGAGCAAATGAAAGTGTTTGAGAGAGTTTCTCACAGTGTCAGGAAGGTAAGGCTGTTGTGTATGTCTCAATTTCTACCACCCAGAAAGGTATCTGCATTACACAGACTGTATATATCAGGTTCACATCATCAGGCTACTGCAAATGCCTACCAGGGGAGGCTTTCTGCATCTCCTAACACTGCCTGTCAGTTTTCAAACTGCGAACCAAGACCATGTTCTCTGGCTTCTCTTTTCATCATTGATCAGTCCTAGGCATGTCAGTTCTCCTGTCTACCTCATCAGCTTCTCAATTTTCAAGAGTCTTTGTACAAAACCTTGTACTTGTCTACGTACAGTTGCAGCTTTTTACACTCTGAAGTCCTCTACTTTTACTTGGTTTTATTTCTTTTTGTGGTCTAAGTGTCTATGCCTGTTTTCCACCAGTAATGGAAAAATCAGTGACAGAGTGGGTAAATGCTGTATTTTCACCTAAGAAACAAGTTAAAACTTGCTTGGTTTTAGTAGAAAAAAAGCTTTGTTTTGACTTCTGCAAGTCTTGTTCGGATATTTAATGTCACAGAAGTATATAGTTGGTCATGATTAGCACTTTCTGCTTAGGCAGAGCCTATGTTGGGGCCGAGATAAGCTGATAGAATTACGCTGGGGTGACTTGTTATAATTCTTGTAGCTGCTGGAGTCTAACAAGTAAAATTGTTCATCTGGTCTTGGAGAACATTGAGTATAAATACTTATTTTCTCTCCAGGATATGACATTAGTCAATTAACTTCAAGATTTACTTTTTTAATTTCAGGTGAAATAAGGATTAAATTTCCCTCTGTCATCTGGGAACAATTATTTTTTAATATTTTAGGACATATATATAAAAAATATAATAATAGAACACATATATATTTATATATATGTGTAATAGGAAAATATATATCTCTGCAGGAATACTGAACATGGAATGCTTAATCAACTCTGTTCCCCTCCTTTCCCCTGCCTCACCCCAGTGTTAAAAGTAACCACTTAATAAAACGGAGAAGCAGAAAGAAAATATTTTTAGTTTGCTGCATAAGAACACTTGATTTACAGTCAGTTAATGTTTTTCTGTGCAAACACTGCCAATGATTTTCTCTGCAAACACTGCCAAGCTCTTTTATGAAGAGAGAATAAATTTGAATAAGAAAGTGATTGTGAAGCTGTAAAAACCGGGCTTATTTCAAGCTGACAGCTCTTTCTGCTGCATGTAGTGTATCCTTTTGTACTCCAGCGTGTGTTTACCAGAATTGTCATATCTGAGATCTTTCACGTGGCTTGTATTTGAGTCCTGGTGCACTGATGCTAGGGCTTGATAGTGTAATTGAGATTGGGGAGTTCACAGTTCTTTATGTCTGTATCTGTAGGTGATAGTAGCCACCAACATTGCTGAGACCTCCATCACAGTTCACGGAATTGCATTTGTAATTGATTGTGGTTTTGTGAAGCTTCGGGCCTATAACCCCAAACCAGCCATCGAATGCCTTGTGGTGGTACCGGTATCTAAAGCTTCGGCTAATCAGAGGGCAGGACGTGCCGGCCGGAACCGCTCTGGGAAATGTTACAGACTTTATACGGGTCAGTAATTTGATGTGTAGGGAAGGTGAACTTGCTGGTGTGACTTCCACCTTGTTGTGCAGTGGTTTTAGTGTTAGATTAAGAACATAACTGTGTTTTTTCTTTCAGCAAGAGATAGAAATTTCCCTTCATTATTTCTCCGGCTTATTTAGAAATACATTGTTCATATGTGCTAAGCATTGGAAACTGAATCCTTTTATGAGTCAGAAACACAAATTGAGCAGGGTGGGTACTGTGAGATTGTCAGTGATTGTAAACCTGCCACGTTAATGCAACTTGTAGAGTGGCAACTCTACTAAGAAGTTTATTTTTTAATTTTTTTGATTTCTGAGCAGTTGCTTGAATTTATAATACCCACCTATAATGTTCTCTTCTGTGACTAAAGTCTCCTTTAGGCTGTGCATCTGACAAAGGACTCTGGAAATCCTTCAGAAAACTGAGGGAAAACTTCTTTACGTGGCCCCTTTTTCATAGGAATAG
Organism: Grus americana; assembly: GCF_028858705.1. Lineage (NCBI taxonomy): Eukaryota > Metazoa > Chordata > Aves > Gruiformes > Gruidae > Grus > Grus americana. The sequence goes on from NC_072868.1 coordinate 4,960,671, forward strand.
GTGCCAACCCCAAATGCATCTCATAATCAATGATCCTGGAACTGTACAAAAATTACTGTTACAAATAAAACAGTTCGCCACCTAGCAGTGTTCAGAAAGCTGCAATCCAACTGTCTCGATTATCAACTGTTTAAAGAGAAAAGACTTTGCAGTTGAGTACTGCCGTTGCTTATGTGCCTCAGGTTCCCTCTAGTTTTACTGGAGCTTCGAGACTTAGAGACATCAAACATATCTCTTAAAATGTGTGTGTGCTTGCCAGAGTTGCCACATTAAACAAAGACATGATTTACTCTCCAAACCTTTGTGTGCAATGAAGAAGCAGGAGTGAATGTCTGCTGCATAATATACCAAGCTTTTTAAGTATTTTACTGGAGAACCATGACTACACTGAAGTTATTTTTGTGTGTCCAAGAGCTGGCCTAATGGGCACTTTAAGAAACATTTTAAAGTTCCTTTTGAAGTGCACTGAAGAGACAAAAGTAGAGAAAAGGTACACTATGTTTGTCTTAGTGAAGGTCTGAGTTAGAACAAATAGAGGGGGGGTCTGTATAGAAAGGAAAATAATTCAGGTAGAAATATTTCTTGTTTTGATTTGGAGTTTTAGCTAAACTTGGGGGGGTGGTGTATCTTTACTGCACAAGAGTTGGTTAATGGAAGGTACAGGAATTTTGACCTTACATGAAGTATTTTTCCAGACTTAGAGTGTATAGCGAATGTGCTTTATAAAAGGCATCGCCAAATAAATTGGTTTTCAATTCTTAGTCATTATTTTAAGTATGCTTTTTAAAACCTCATTTTGTTTGAATAGTTACTAAAACTAGTACTCTTATACTGAAAGCATGCTGGTTTTGAACTTTTTCTTGTCCCTTTTAAAAAAAATGGGGTTTTGTAGTATTGCACACTACCTTTTATTTTCTGATTAAAAATATTAAACCAGAAGAGAAATAAAGCATTTCTAGATTTTCATGAAGAACTTACAACATTTCAAATTGAAATGTGGGTGGGTAAACTACAGAATCAGTAATGTAGCCAAAACCATTGAATTTTCTATTTAAATTAAGGTTTCATGTCTCTGAGTTAAAGTTCTTTTAACACTGTTAAGTATGGATACTCAATAATTGTAACTTGAAATGGGTATGATTCTATCATACCCATTGACCGCATACAGTGGGAGTTGAAACCCGGTCCCAAGTTGCTTTGTTTTCTCCCACAACAGAGGAGGACTTCGAGAAGCTGCCGCAGTCCACAGTTCCCGAGATGCAGCGCAGTAACCTGGCACCCGTCGTCTTGCAGCTGAAGGCTTTGGGAATTGACAACGTGCTCAGGTTCCCCTTTCTCTCAGTGAGTCCTGGGCTGTAAAGTCTGTCACCTTTCTGTAGTGTGAAGAAAGATGACTAGGAGACTTGTTGGTAACCCGCAGAACCGTTAACCAGTACCCATTGCCCTGTCGATTTGGAAAGCATACTGCATTGCCTGCTGTCAGGCAGCAAAGTATTTTTTAGTGCAGGTAATGTGTGTGACAACTTAGAAACAACAACTGGTTGTATTCTAGAGTTTGCTGTTGGAAGTGCTGAGAAGTTGAGAAAGGCCTAGAAGAACAAACTCTGAGATTCTGCAAAACTGTAACTGTAGTCCCTTTGCACTGAATTTATGAAGAGGAAAATTGATATCTACAAAACCAAATCTATGCTTGTCTGTCTTGTTAAAAAGAGCAGTACCGATTTTTAAATTTGCTTTCTGTAAAGTCTCTAGTTACTATTGATGTGAAAAACTAATATTTCAGAAAGTTCAGAAAGTAATTGTTCTGATCACTTGTGGCATCGCTGTTGGACAAAGCAAATATGCCTTTTCTAGCTCAGATTTTGAGAGCATTGTAGTGATGACGCTGAGCCTGCTGACGTGCTTTTGAGTCGCAGCACTGGTGGTCAGTGGAAGGGTGATAGGAAGAGTCTGAGAGCTCTGTCTTCATTTTGCCAAAGTAGGAAGGTAGGTAGGTAGAGCTCAAAGGTTTTGCAAAAGAGGAAGATCTAAGAATTGTCGTGAAAACTTGTGTGTTCTATGATGATAACTTTAAACAATGCACATTTTTTTTCTTCACAGCCACCTCCTGCACAGTCAATGGTGCAAGCTTTAGAACTGCTGTATGCTTTAGGAGGTGAGAACTTTATGCTTTGCTTTATTTATAGTTATGCTATAGGAGTTATGAAAAAAAATTGTTAATTTGGATTTCATGATTGGATGGACATTGAGAACTGTGCTTAGAGAAATGCAGCCTTGACTGGTGGCAGCTTTTTGTTGGTGTGTTTTTAAAGCATACCTCAGTCTCCTCTGAATTTACTTTCTTTTCCTCTGGTTATTTCAGGCAGGTAAGTAAGCAAAAGGCAGCAGTAACTTTCTGAGAGGAACTAGAAATCTATTGCATAGAATATAAACTAGAATTTAAAAATAGGTGTTTGCCCAATCTAAACAGTTATAGCAATCTTCTGTGTATTTCCTTGCACCTTCATGGGAGGAACCAGCTATTTTGTCCCTGCTAGGAACAGTGCTCTGAGCTGATGAGGCTTGATTCTCTCAGGCACATCCTCTGTTTGGATCTCTTCAGTCCTGCAGAGTGGTATGAAGATACAAACAGAGTTTGGATGCTAATTAGACCAGTACATGAATTAGACACTAAATTTACCTGTATCCAATTAGATAAGTTGTTCAATACTCCAGCTTTTAGTGTGGTGATCTTTCATTTTGTGTTACTGTGCCAGTGATGGAAACATGTAGCATTTGCAAGTATAAACAAAAAAAGTTGAAAGTAAAGGTTTGACATCTCTTTCAGGTTACAACTGACTGTAATAACCTAGAATTTAGCATCATTAATATAATTGCTACTTTGTTTATTCCTTGGTCAGACTTTAAAAAGCATAGTGTGTGTGTCTCAAATTTTTCTGTTAGCATGTTACATTCATTATCTGATCTTGATGTGTGTGCGGGAACTCTGCCTAAACATTGCAAGTAAAATCTGATGCTTGAATTTGGGAGAGGCCGGTCACTGGATGCTAGAATTCAACCCAACAGAGAGCGTGCTTCTCGATGGCTTAGCGAAGCAAGTGTCACGTATTAGTTTTCAGACCTTCTCATTGATATGATTTTAAAGGTATGACTGACAAACGTTATTAAGAGCTAATCTAGTTAAAATTTAAAAAATGAGTTTTAGTCTGTGTCTCTGCTCTGAATGTAGTATGGCTTCTGGCTAAAAGACCACACCTTGTGTAATGTAGTGCTAGTGGTGTTAGTCCTGCAGCTGAGAGAGTTCAAACCTTGCTACGAGTCAAATTGTTCTGATTCTATTAGCTGCGAATACGATGCAACCACTGAACACACACACCCACACACACACCACCCCCCGATCATTCCATAAGGCAGCATAGTTCCTCCTGGATGAATTGGAACTACTTTTCTCCCGCTCGGTGTCTGTGTTTCAGTGCACAGCCTGCTTGCTTTTCATGTTTTTAAATGCATAGGAGCTCATTTGCACACAGCTCACAAAGTCTGCTCTAGTTTTAGTATTGAACTTTTTAGTTATGGACAAATGAACAGATACACACAAACTTCTAATGAAAAGAAGAAAAAGCTAGTCTAACAGACCCAGAGAGCATAATTCAAAGTAATTGCTACTATTTAGCTGCTTAATAGAATATCTTTTTTTTTATTATGTTCTCTGAATTACTAATAACAGCTTGTTCTCAGATTCAGTAGAGAGTCTGAACAATGCTCTTAGTCATATGGTTTAGTTTTAGGCAGTCCTGCGAGGAGCAGGGAGTTGGACTGAATGGTTCTTATGGGTCCCTTCCAACTTGAGATGTTCTATGACTGTATGATTCTAAATGTGGTCATTTGGGTTTTATTCATTATGCTGCTGTTGGATACCTATAACACTCAAATCACACCATAGTAATATTTTTATATGCAGTTTTCAATCCTTTTTTTCTTGTGGTGAGTGGAATGTGTGCTGTCTAATTTTGTTTATAGGAAGAACTATTGTTGGGTTTTTTTGACAGCTATTTAATCTTTTTGAGTGCAACAAACTTAAACAAAACAGAAACTTGACACAAGAACAAATAATCAAAATGAAACTCTGTTTGACTTTTAACTCGGTGTTTGTAGTTAATTCAAAGTTTACAATATTCGCTGCATAATGTAAACATGAGGAAAAGGGTAAAAGAGATTGTGTAGGGTTTGGAAGCTTCCAGAGGTTTGTAGCTGTTTTTACCATTTACAAATGCTGTTGTAACTTGTGGCAGTCTGCTCTCTTCTTACTCTCACAGAGCTGTAACTCTCTGCTTGGCTGTGATTTTGCTCTGTGCTGATTCAGTTCCATCTTGCAAAGGAGAGTTTCACTTACAGCACTTGGTTCTTGGCAACCGTCTCAAGCTTGGAACAAAGACCTTCACAGTGGCTCAGAAGCGTGTTGCAAGGATGAATTCACAGCCAAAACCACCTTAGGGAAACGGAGAGGAAAGGTCAATAAACTCCCTGATTAGCTGTTTGATGTTTTGGCAAAAGTGTTATGCTCGTGGTAGCTTTGCAGAAAAGTACAGAGCTGCTGCTCCGTTGGCTGCCCAGCTTTTGTAGCAAAGTGCTGATGGTGGTGTTTAAGATGGAAAGAAATGTGTGCGCATGTGTGTGATAGATGGATTCGCTCTCCAATTTTTGCTGAAGTTTAAGGTTTTAAGTGGTTTATTACGGAGATTTTATCTAAGTTGCAGAGGTGAAGCTGCCCAAGCGTTTGCAGGTGCAGGAAGTATTAAATTTCTGTTATGCAAGTGTGAACACGTATTTCATCATTTGCATTGTAATAGCATGCAAATGTGCAGCTTAGGGTCAGGACCCTGTTGTGCCAATGCACATAAGAGAAATTTATTCAACAGAACTATCTTATGCAGAGCAGACACTCTTAAGGTTGAGATAGTTCTGTTGAATAAACACATCACTGTTTTCAGACTGATTATTTTCTAGTGATGTGAACTGATTGCATCACAAGTGTCTCTTCTCAGCCTTCTCCTTTGATGTCCCTTTGAAAGTCTGAGATGTCGGTTGGAGCTTATTCTTTTTAAGCATAATTGAGAAGGTAAAAAGTGGCTTTATTTTTAGCTTTAATTCACATCCAAGATTTTGAAGATTTGCTTGTAAGTTGTTGCCTGTCAGAAACAACCACTCTAAGTTTAAAATAAAGTGTTTTAATCCCTCGGCATGTCACATACTAGTGGTTGGTATTTGAAACTTTTTAGTGACACGGGACTTGAATAATCTCTCCTGTGCGTGTTCAATAAAAATCTTTGCAGTATCTTTTTTGAAGTGGAGCTGAAGATCTCCGATTTCATATATATATATGGATCTAGATGGTTGCTTTTGAGATTATTTGAAGGAAACTTTTACCTATTCCAAACTTGTATTTTTTTGCAGGCCTTCTGTGTGTGTTCAGTCTTACTGCTATGAAGACATCTGTGCACAAGCTATATATATCGATATCTATCTCCATGCAAAATTGCACTGAGATTTGTAGGATACAGCAGAAGCCAAAGGATTTTGGCTTGATGCACCTGTAGAAAGTCAAAAAGATGACAATTTCTCCTTTTTCCTACTTAGGAACCCATTTATCTCTCTGTAGATGAAAGACAGCATATTCTAAGCTATTAACTGGTCAAATTAGAGCTATCATACCTTAATTTTTGCAGTTTCTGTGACTGTGTGTTTAAATATATTACTCTGTCATTTCACATAAGCTGCCTTTTTGGACCTATTTCTGAAGGAAAATGTTTTGACATTATGTGAAATGTCTGTTAGGTTTTGTTGAACAGCATAGGGGTGTGGTGAGTGAATTACTACGTTGTCATAATAAGTGAGATGATAGCATATGAAATAATAAAGGAAATTAAACACTTGATAGGGGTATCTGTGGGTTCAGATATGCTGACATGAGTTATAGGAGATCTCGTTCCTGGACTTGATTTTTGGTTTTGCTTTTCTCTGTGAAACATAGCTGATGTACAACTGTGTTTTTTTGTCACTACACAGTTTGACACGTAAATATATAATGCATGGGCCACCGTTGTGCTTCCTCAGTCCACTCTGCTGTGGTTATTTATGTAATCTACAATGCCCCAAAGTCCTGTTATTGGGCTCTTGTGTCCCTCCTTGTGTAGCTTTTCTGTTGTGCTCTGCCTCCTTGTCGCACCTCATACCACTTGGCTTAATTGCAATTTTCTTTTCTCTTTCAATTCTCACTCTTTGCTGCCTTTCTTAGCGAGCTCTTTTCCTTCTATCATTTTCTGTGTCTGTATTCTTTTTTTTTTCCTATTTCCTATGTTCTTTTGCAAAGGAAATGCTTTTCCATTTAAATCGTTCCCTGATTCAGCATCATGTTCTGGATTAGAATATAATTTGCCTCGGTAAACCATGCTGCAGGTGTTTAGCTGTAGGAAGCCATGGAACTAAAATGAGAAACATGCAGGGTTACTTAGTGATAACCAGGAATCAAAAAGCAAACTGTCATATCTGTCCTGTACCACTTCGTCTCCAGTAAAAAGGGTACAGTTGGAACATGGCTGACAGTTTAGTTATTGATGCACGAGGCAGTACAAACTGCAGAGAATCATCAGCTGTACATCTCCAGATGATACTAAAGTTAAATTGTTTTTCTGCATGACCGAAGCAGATGTGACTCAGCAAAATGACATCCTACCCCACCACCCCCCAGTAGTGCTTCCTGTTTCTACAATTATGCCTGTTCCATAATTATGCCCTTTTTAAATTCTCATCAGGACTCCTTCTGCTTTCCATCGCCATGAACAAAGATGTTGCTAACTAGTTAAGATACACGAGTCTAACAGCTAGTAGGCACTGACTGCCGTTGCATTGACTTTGACTGCAAGTTTTCTAAATCATTGGCAGTAGCAATGGAACTTGGTCAAAATGAACAAACTTGTGTGTTCAAGTATGTTTAAAAAAACCCAAAACAATACCAGTGACCTACAGGAGAGTAAATGGATATTAAGGGGCACCTTTAAGCTTGGTTTAAGATACACCTAAGAATTGCTGAACATATTTGCTCTATTTTAGCTCTTAATTCTGCTCTTTAGTACACATTAAATTCCTAAACGAGACTTTCTGTGCTACTTTTACCTGTATCACAGCTACATTTATTAATATGCTGTAGGTTTGGATATGCACTGCCGTTTAACAGAGCCTCTTGGAATGAGAATAGCAGAGTTTCCTTTGAATCCTATGTTTGCAAAGATGCTTCTGGAATCAGGTAGGAGAAAAAAAAAATCAGATTTGTTTCACAGGCTTGTGTTGAGTAGAGGATATTGTCTCTAGTAATTATAGTGTAGTATTAGACATTTGCTCAACTTGAAACAAACTATATGCTTCATCTTGGTGTGGTGTTTACTGAAAAGAAGTGGTTAAACTCATGAACCTCTCTAACAAATAAGTCTAACAATTTAACACCCTAATTAATAAGTCTAACACATTTGTCTTTTATGTTTCATATTAAAAAACATCCACTGTTATACTAAAAAAAAAATCTAGGGGTTTAGGTATTTTGGTTTTATATGCCTTAAAAATATATTTCACTTCTTTTCCTCTTTATTCTGTATGGGGATAAGTTGAATGGAAGAAGCATTTCCTTTACGGAATTTCTCTACTTACTCCTCAGGAAATTTCGGCTGCTCCCAGGAGATTTTGACAATAGCTGCCATGATGCAGATTCAAAACATCTTTGTGATCCCTCCAAATCAAAAAGCTCAGGCTGTAAGTTCAGTCATGTCTCATTTTGTTTTTGTTAGTTCCACGTTTCTGCATTTTTGCCAAGTATTTTATTGATACTACAATATTTTATTGACTGCAGATTTGTACGAAAATGAAGCAAGGTCTTGAACTGTACCTACTGGTTACAGGTAAAAGAAGAAACTGAGTAATGGTGGGAACCTTGGAGTCCTTTACTAGTGTTAAAAGACTCCTTCTGAGAACCAAAATCATGAAGGGTTATAAATGAATATTGGTCAATGTAAGCGTTTGTAGAGGCGGGGGAGAAAACCCCAAACAAAAAAACAAACCTCCCCAAACACCACTTCCTTTCAAGAGGAACAAAAAAAGAAAGCATTAGGATGTAGCAAATGCTTACTAGATAACAGGAGCCTAATTTTAATGCATTCCTCTCTCGGATTTTGGGGTTCTCTTTTTTTCTAATTTAAGTTTTAAAAGTGCTCCTGAATACAGGTGGGCTAGTAGAATATTGCTGTTGCCTAGAGGAGCTACCCTATATGGTGAGAGTTACTAGGAAATATGCAGATGATGGGAACTGTGGATAATGGACTGATTTTTGCAAAAATCAATCTGCCTATAAAAATGTATTTCTTCTTCTCCAGGCCAGGCAACACAGAAAGTTTGCTGTGGAAGAAGGTGATCATCTCACTATGCTTAATGTTTATGAAGCCTTCGTCAAAGTAAGTCAGCTCAAGTCTTTGTGGATTTGCAGGAATGGGAAGAATGGGAAGTCCTGAGTTCTGATTGTGGAAGTCCTGGATATAGCATCCTCAAAGCTGAGGAACTAACAAGTCTATTAAGTGATAATTCTGCTTTAAAAGATATTCTGGTCATATTTTGCCACAGACCTTCTGTTGTTCTGAACAGTGAATAGAAAGAATTTGATTTGTGTATAGCATGGAAGTCTTATGGGTAGACAACTGTATTTTCAAGGAGACTGGGATTTTTGAAGGGGCCTGGGAAAAACAGATATTCAAATGCCAAATGAAATTCGTATTGTCTCATTTTTTCTATAGATGTCTGAATTTTACTGATGATAAACTGCATCTAAATTTAGCAATCTTTTTTTTTTCTTTTTTTTTTTAAATTACCTCATTGATCATCATATCTTCTTTTTCATTGACCTTATGTATTTACCCTAAGGTTTAACACCAATCTTAATACTTCTCTGTAAGCTGTGGTTTTACTTAATGATTTTGAAGCGCTATACCTATTGGGAGAAGTATATTTTGCTGATATAAAGCACTTCTGTAATAATATATTTGCAACAGTGTTGAGTTGAAGCAGTGTAACCACTCAAGTGTTTAAATATGACTTCTCTCTCCCTAGCCCCAAAGCAATGAGTCAGATACCAACTGAAATTTTGCCCTTTAAATTTTATATCTCCCTAATTCTCTTTAGAAACAGCCAAATGCAGAGGCTTTGGAGTAACTGCTGGCTTCTGGAGAAATAGTTCTTTGCATAGAGAAGACCAATGAAATCAGTGTATAGAAAAGTTTGTTTGCATTTTGAGATTGAAAACAGACTAGTTTATAATGTGATGCATTTGTGAGAATGGAATGACTGATGCTATTCTCTTTCAACACTTATGAAGAAATGAAGTACATCTGTTTGAAAATATCCCATAGCATTTGTTCTACTGTTTAGAAGTTGTTTGAAACATGTTTTGTAGTTATTGGTGCTATGTACCCTTGTTAGTTGCTATGTAAACAGATAATTTTCAGGGAAAACAACAATAAATATGTTGTAGGAAACAGAAGAAAAACAGAAGGCAGCTATGGATTCAAAAAAGATTGGGTTTTGTTTTGCTGATGGTATCTCATTGTAATTTTTTCTATTCTTCTCACTGCACAGCACAGCAAGAGCTCTCAGTGGTGTCAGGAACACTTTCTGAACTACAAAGGGCTTGTTAGAGCTTCTGTTGTAAGAGAGCAGCTGAAAAAGCTTCTCGTCCGCTTTAAAGTGCCAAAGAAGTCCAGTGAAGGTGAATTATTATTTTTAACCTGTTGTCCAATACATATTAAAGGTAGTCTTCAAATTGTCAGTCTGCTTTCTGCTGTTCTTGTAACCTTCGAAGTATTTTCTCCCTGGCCTAAAAATAATGTTAATTAAATCCAGATTTTTTTTTCCTAAAAATAACTGCAGAAGAGTGTTTTAGCCCATTTTTACAATTAGCATTTAGTCCAGTCTTCATTAGTTAAGTTTTCCAGCAAGAACTTATAACCACTGATTATATATTTAATGGACAGATTTATCAAGAGAGTCATAAATAGATCACCCTATTCCCTCTTTTGACTTTGCAAAAAGCCATTTTTCTAGTATGTTCAAAGTGATGTACAGTGAGTCATTGGGATCTGATTTCCTGCAGTGCTGTGCGTGCATGGGTGCCGTGACCATGCTACACCACTTAGACACACCCAGGGCTATGGGGCCGAATGGGATCCACCCCAGAGTGCTGAGGGAGCTGCCAGAGGTGCTTGCCAAGCCACTTTCCACCATTTCTCAGCAGTCCTGGCTAACTGGGTCCCAGCTGACTGGCAGGTAGCCAGTGTGACACCCATCTACAAGAAGGGACGGAAGGAGGATGCGCGGAACTACAGGCCAGTCAGTCTGACCTCAGTGCCAGGGGAGGTTATGGAGCAGATCATGTTGAGTGCCATCACGTGGCACATTCAGGACAACCAGGTGATCAGGCCCGGTCAGCACAAGTTTATGAAGACAGGTCCTGCTTGACCAACCTGATCTCCTTCTTCTTTCCGCATAGTGGATGCGGGAAAGGCTGTGGATGTTGTCTACCTGCACTTTAGTAAAGCCTTTGACACCGTTTCCCACACCATTCTCCTGGAGAAACTGGCTGCTCATGGCATGGATGGGTGTACACTTCACTGGGTAAAAAAACTGGCTGGATGGCCAGGCCCAAAGAGTTGTGGCGAATGGAGTTAAACTCAGTTGGCGGCCGTTCACAAGTTGTGTTTCCCAGGGCTCATTGCTGGGCCCAGTTCTGTTTAATATCTTTATCAGTGATCTGGATGAGGGGATTGAGTGCACCCTCAATAAGTGTGCAGATGACACCAAGTTGGGTGGGAGTGGTGATCTGCGGAGAGCAGGAAGGCTCTACAGAGGGATCTGGACAGGCTGGATCCGTGGGCCAAGGCCAACTGTATGAGGTTCAACAAGGCTCAGTGCTGGGTCCTGCACTTGGGTCACAACAACCCCGGGCAACACTACAAGCTTGAGCAAGAGTGGCTGGAAAGCCACCCACCAAAAAAAGACCTGGGGGTGTTGGTCAACAGCCGACTGAATATGAGCCAGCAGTGTGCCCAGGTGGCCAAGAAGGCCAACAGCACCCTGGCTTGTGTCAGAAATAGTGTGGCCAGCAGGACCAGGGCAGTGACCATCCCCCTGTACTCAGCACTGGTGAGGCCGCACCTCAAGTTCTGTGTTCAGTTTTGGGTGTCTCAGTACAAGAAGGACATTGAGGTGCTGGAGCATGTCCAGAGAAGGGCAACGAAGTGGTGAAGGGTCTGGAGCACAACTCTGATGAGGAGCGGCTGAGGGAACTGGGGTTGTTTAGCCTGCAGAAGAGGAGGCTGAGGGGAGACCTGATTGCTCTCTGCAACTACCTGAAAGGAGGTTGTAGCCAGGTGGGGATTGGTCTCTTCTCCCAAGTAACAAGTGATAGGACGAGAGGAAATGGCCTCAAGTTGTGCCAGGGGAGGTTTAGATTGGGTATTAGGAAAAATTTCTTCACCGAAAGGGTTGTCAAGCATTGGAACAGGCTGCCCAGGGAAATGGTGGGGTCACCATCCCTGGAGGTATTTAAAAGCAGTGGTGCTTGGGGACATGGTTTAGTGGTGGACTTGGCAGTGCTGGGTGAACTGTTGGACTTGGTGATCTTGAAGGTCTTTTCCAACCTAAATGATTCTATGATTCTATTAGTTCCCAGCACCCATCTCTAACTGCTCTGCAAATCAGACTTCAATGCTTAGCTGTCACACAAGGTTGCTCTAAGGACTGTGAAACTATCTTCATCGAGACACCAGTGGGAATGGTAGTTTTTTACACAGTAATTTTGATTTGCTGTGAAATTGATGTCAAAACAGATTGCAGGGTCTGTCTGCCTTCAAGCTTTTGCTATCAAAGCCTGATGCACTGTGAAAAGTTATTTTAGATGATTAAGTGGTATTTTAGGGATTTTTGCCATTCCATTGATGCATCTTACAGAAAAATTTGTCTTTTCAGGTGATCCAGATCCCGTTTTGAGATGCATAGTTTCTGGCTTCTTTGCTAATGCAGCTAAATTCCACTCTACTGGAGCTTACAGGTAAAATACGTAGTTTCATTATAACTGTTGCTTAGTTTAAAAGCTCCTTTGACTGGATAAATCTAGGTATAATCAACAAACAGATGCTTCTTTAGACACTTGCAATAAGAAACACCTGGCAGTTGATTTACTAAGTATTTGAAGTTTTGTATTTTCAAACTGCTTCAATGTTTATCTTTTCTCTTTGGGAAATATAAATAATTAAAGTTATTGATAGTGGAAAGCTGTTACTAATAGTAATTAGCTTGTGTTAATATAAGCAAGAACAGCATCTCTGTTGCAGCACTCCCACGCTACTTTTTCATTTAGCATAGCTAGAACTCTTTCAGGACGTTAAATTACCAATTTTTCCTTTTGCCGGGATTTAAGCCTGGTTTCATCTGTTCGTTAAGTGCGGGTGTTTTTAATTTGTTCCAGTTCTTTCATTGTTGCCTTTTATTAACATTCTTACTGGGGATGAAAGGAACCAAATGTAAAACAATAAATAGACTCACAATCTGAAATAGTATCTTGCTTTGAAGGACTATCCGTGATGACCATGAACTTCATATCCACCCCACTTCAGTGCTGTATGCAGAGAAACCTCCCCGCTGGTAAGTTAAAGCAGCTTTCACCTGCTTTGTGATCTTTATAAGACATTCTCAGCATCCAGACATTTTCATGAATGACTTTTCTCCATCAGTGCAGGAACAGAAGTAGGTGGTCATGGCTCCCACAGAGAGAATTCAGTTGGTATTTCCTTTGCAACTTTTTGTAGGCAGTATCCAAATAAATCAGGAAAATAGTGATGTTTAACTGTCCAAAAACCCTGCAGAGGTTGGAAAGCAGAGTTAGGTGACCCTTTCTTAATGGGTGCCATACCTTGCACTGCAAATTGCTCTACGAGTAGTCTCTGTGCCTAGATAGAGCTAGGGTTAATTTATTAAGCCTATTAAGGAAATAGCCTGCCAAATAGGTGCTGCAGTAATTGCAAATGGCTTGCTAGGAGAGGGCATTCGTGTAAAAGGCATGATGCAAAAGGTTATGGATGTCTAGCAGATCAAGGAAAGAAATTGTCGTACGTTCGTAATGTCTGGGATATTACAATTCCATTTGTAATGTCAAAGATGCTCAGATAACAAACAGAAATGTGTTTCTATCGATCAGGTCAACATGATCAGCCTGAAGTATTTGGACTCTGGTCCTTCTTTGCCTGTTGCTGAGACTTTGAAGGGTAAACTTGGCCAGTGTCATCTGTTGTCTTTGAATTGGGCTCCTACACCTGGTGCATAGGGTTTGCAGCAGTATAACTGATTGGAACTTGGCCACCAATCACAGTGGCTCACAAATTAAAGTTTGGCTCAAAAAATAAAAATAAGTCTGTCTCACTGTACCAATTCTTCAGGGCTGAGTCGAGCAGAGTGTAGCTAGAGTAATTTTTGCCACTGAAACCAGCCTCATTCGATGCTGTTTTGCCAGTTGTTTTTTTTTTTTTATCCTCCTGTCACTGCTATTAAAAATAAAACACAGTATGTTTGAAATAATAAAAAGAACACTTTGCAAATATACCTACTGTAAGCTAGAAAAACTCAAAAGTAACATCTTGAAAGAGGTTGGGTCATGGGAGAGTGACAGAAGAATAAATTGTGAATAAACTAATTTGGAAAGAAAGTCTAGTGGTAGGAGAGTACTGGAAGAATTCTTTGCTCCAGCACACACCTCTTCCAGGGCTCAGCTTTTAAATGATGAGCCTTCAGTGTGGAACTTCCATTCCAGCCTTGGGCACTTCCAGACCTATAGAAAAGCAGAACTGTAGACAGCTAGCTGGAAGTCTTAACTGACAAAACTTAAGACTGTTCTTTGCTTCACAGCCTGTTTGCTGTTGGTGGCAGCAGTATTGCTGGAGTTTTTAGGAATAGTGATTCTGGGCTTAAATCTCTTTTTGGACCCACGTGTTGCAGAACAGGCACAGAGCTGTCTTCCAAGGCCATGTGGTATTGCCACCGCCAGCCTAAAGATGCTGGCTTGTGGCATCCTGTAAGACAGGAGTTTAACTTACTCAGCAACCCTAGTTTCAGTGTTGCTGCTGCCTGGGCACCCGTCCTGTGTTGAGGGCTTCAATTCTCTGTCTCTTAGAGGTGTATGTAAAATGTGTTCTCATGCTTGTTTGCTTTCCTCGGATTTCTCTTTAGTTGTATTAGTTAGTATGTCTCGGACCGCATTTGGCAAAGAAGAGAATTTTGATCTCTTCCCTCTTTGCTTTTGAGAGCAAAATACCAATTAATGAGAGACCACAAACCTTGTGGGTTTGCACCTCTAATGTGTATAGAAGGCATATAACAACTTAGGGTTTTGGTGACTAACCCTTCAGTGAGTGGGTTTGCGCTTCCTTGGTAAAAATGACTTTCCCTACTGAAGGGTGACTTCAGAAATAGGTTGCCCATGCTGGGAGCAGGGACTGAGTCCGCATGGCTGGCTGTTTCTAAATCTCTTACCAGGAGATGTTCTGGCAGTAGTTAAAGCTGATCTTCTTCCAATCCTTATCCTTCTTGTCTGCAGACAGGCACCAAAGATAGTCATGCTGTGATTTGTGCCCTACTTCTTGTGAGTCCAGGGTTTTGGTGCTTCTGACATCCTTTCTTGTGATATCACAGAGTAACTAATATTCTCTCTTCCAAAGCATCCGTTATGAGTCCCCCTTGGCCCCATTATAAGAAATACTCTTTCTTTTATACCTTGCATCCATATGTCCTGGTAATATCTGAAGGTGTTTTTAATGGCAGTCTAAAGGTTGTTTTAATGTAGAGTACTCTGAACAACCAGAGGGAAAGTGATAAGAAGGTGTATTATAACTTAAAGACTCTCTTGTCACTCTGTAAATACTACCTCTGGCAGCATGCATGTGAAAATATGCTGCTAATCATCTCTCTCCCTCATTGCTTTATAGCAAACACTTTTTTTTTTTTTTTCCTCCTAGGGTAGTCTACAATGAAGTCATACAGACTGCTAAGTATTACATGAGAGATGTGACTGCTGTTGAATCTGCATGGCTCTTGGAACTGGCTCCTCATTTTTACCAGCAAGGAACGGTACGGAATCGGCATAAAGCCCAAACGGTACCATTGCTGTATTAGCAGCTCTTGTATCTGAACTTTTGACATGTTTATGTTTTGTTGTTGTCTTTTTAATGGTACAAAAATTAATTTGGTTTTGTTCATTGTAGTGGTTTTAATATAAAGAAAGAGGATAATAAATTGATGCATGAAAGCTTTTTCCCTATTATCCAGCCAACAGACATGATCTCAAAGTTACAAAATAGTATATTGCTCTGGCAAATGAAGTCTTTAGCCATTTTACACTTGAATGTAGGCACTTGGTAGCACTCCTACGAGCAGCGCTATAGCTCAGCAGTGGTCATACTTTGCACGATAATTTTAGAGGAGTCTTTGCGTGCTTTGCAAATGGTTGTGCAAACCCTGAGCTTTTTTTTGAGCATTAATTAAGTTTCCTACAGCTCTGATCTGTTCAAACTTGAAGTGGCAAAGAACAGCTGCTATTTGTGCAAACATACCTTTTCTTTACAATTATCTTTTAATAGTTGCCACCATGCTTTATCAACTCTGTCCCATGTGAATCCATCATTCTAGGCTTATTCACTGGTCATTCTGAGAACTGGATTGGTATTATCTAAATGTTAGTTATGCTGGAGTTGCTGATACCACATTGCATGTAAATACTCTATAGGCAAGATTACCAAATCAATCTTGCATGTGAATTTCCCATGGGAGATTAATAACTACTGAGCTTTATATTCTAAATTAGTGAAGTTTTTCCAAAATACTGAGTGAAAAAATGCACTTGCATGTAAGACCTATGCAGAAAGAGATCTGTTCGTGCGTATGAGCAGCCATGTTGCAAAAATTGCTGTTTCTGATTTATACAGCTGCTATGCTATGTGACTTTTCTGAGAATCTGATGTTTTTCTTTCACTTCCTGGGATTTTTGGAAAAAAACAAAACTGGTGCACGGGGGACCTTAGGACACACTTCTGTGGTTACAGTGTACAACAGCATCAGCATCTGTCCACATAATTGACTTGAGAGGGTTGAGGCTCTTTTTAAGTTCAGCTTGGCTAATTCATCCCAGTTATCCAGATATCATCTATAAATTCACTTACTGAATAGCTGAATATTTTCTGCTTTTTTCCTGTAACACGTTTGACAAAGGCAGTCATGACCCCTGCAGGGTAGGCCCTTGAGTCTTTAGCTGCTGTTAGATGTTCTGCAAGCATGGTGTGAAAAGGAGGTGAGCCAATGTTCCAGTTGTATCAAATCTGCTCCTGGAATAATTAGTCCTTTCAACTCAAATATTTACATGTTGTAACATCCCATGTACAACATAACGTCCCATTACGATACGACCTCTCCATGGGCTAAAGTTTGGTGCGAGGTTTTCCTTTAGGTAGGTGATGTCAGGGAGTGTGACTCAATGACTTGTTCAGGAAAAACTTGAGTTGCTTTTTGTAAGCGAAAAAGACTTGTCTTACATAGTACTACCTGCCTGACTGAGAGAGCATGTTTTTCAAGGTGGTACTACTAGTGTTGTAGATAGTCTATGAAATTACATCGGAGCCTAGTTTTTACTATTGCCACCCTTTTCATTTGATAAACTCAGTTTGTAGTATGACTTGAGCATTGCTTTCATCCTAAAATAAATGGAAGCTCTGGAGGACGGTAGTGCTGGTTTTGAGGAAAATTATCTTTTCTGGTTTTGTCAGTTATCCTTATCAGCCGAAAGGTTTGAGTGTCTTTTATACAATGTTTAAAAACTAGAAATGTTCCTGTTCTGTAAAGCTTTGAATTATGCACATAAATTTTCAATAAGCAAGTCATTGCAAGACACACAGTTATGCTAATTTATAGACATTCAGACCCTTTTTCTACTAAAGGATTCATAAGAGATTTCTGAAATAAGAGAATTTTTATTCCTGTATCAAGTTACAAACAAATTACAACTGAATGTTTCATTCCACATTTTTGTAGGTCTTTTTCTTTAAGAGCATAGAGGTTTAAAGGTCCAACACAACTACAGCTGCAGTGTTAATATGTTAGTTAAAATCCTATACTTCATGTATGTACTCCTAGTGTTGGTGCAGATGTATTGTTGGGTGCACATGTATCTTTCTGTGCATATTTGCATGCTGGCAACTTGCTTGCAGTTAGTACAGAAGTACTAGAAGATGACATTTTATTCCAAGCCAGAATTTGACTTTGAGATATGTGTGGGTTTTCAATGTCATAGGTTTATTTTAGCTATATCAATAACAAGCAGAGCTTGGGAAGGGTGGTATTTGGTATTTGTATAAGAATTTATTTAATTTGGGATTAAAGACTGAAAGCATTCTGGTTGAACATTTCTAATTGTGTATACACTAAGCAATTTTTCTTTTCTTTTCTTCTCTTGCAGCATCTTTCCTTGAAAGCAAAAAGGGTTAAAGTAGATGACCACTGATTTGACATGACTTAAGTCTTGTGACACCAGATGCAGAACCTACCAGTGATTTCAAGCTGGCTACAGTCCATTCAGCAGTCAGTTCATTAGCAATTTGTTCTTACATCAACTTAAATGTTTAAATGCCTGCCAGGATCTGTAGGGGTTTATGCATGACCAGTACATTGTAAACCTATGTAGAGCTTGTATTGTGGACATTTTATTCTTTGCCTACTTGACCACTGTTCATCTGGGCATGTTGCTCCTTTTAAATAGGTAGAAAAACAATTTAAAAAATAAGAGGACATACAGGACCACAAAACCCTGAAACCTTCAAGAAGGAAAGTGATTTCCTGGAGTGGTACGGCTGCCTTATGAGAGTGGGGAATAGGGTACCCTGCCTCCTATCACCTAGAGCACTGTGACTACTACCGGCCAAACTGCGACTGACTCCTGGCAGCAGGAGCTCAGGGCAATGAACTAGCCCTTGAAACGCAAGGGGCTGCCATGGAAACATTGATTTCACGTTGGACCATCCTGAACTGGTGCAGCTTGTGCTCCCAAGCAGTAAAAGTCTCTTGCCTGAGGCTGAGCTGCCCCAGGCTCCGCGTGCTGTAACAGTCCTTCTGTAGGTAGCTTTGTATTAAAGTGTCTTGTTTCCCTACGTGAGAGTTGCTGTTTGGGGAGGGGGAGGAAGAGTAGCTCAGTGTTTTTAAGAAGGACTATTTTGCTCAATTGGGGGACTATACACCTGTGTTCACAAACAGTCAAATTCACAGATGGGGCTTTTCTTTTCTTTTCCCCCCCCTAACAAAAGAAAAGATGTTAGCCTCTCACTACTTGGAAATACCAGAAAATTTCAGCAGGGGTGTATCATGGAACACTGTCATTTAGTCTCTGTCATTCAGCAAAGGTGAAAATGTTCTGTACTTTCCTATAAGGAATGCATTCCTATATTTATTTTTTTTATTAAGAATCTGTTCTTTGCTGCTTGGGACTCTTCTTCGTGTGCTACTGTAAGAGAAGGATGCTCTGAACAGTTGCTGCTTTAATTGGGACTCCATGGCTACTTTTCAGTAAGGAACTGTACCCTTTTGTGTTTTCACAAGATAGCTGGATACATGTATTTATTTTTTCCAACTCTATTGATATTTATTTTAGAAACACATTGTTTGAAACTTTTATTTTTGTAAGGCAACTGATTTGATGAAGGTGGTTTTGGCATATTATAACTATAATTTTATTTTCCTTAAAAAAAAAAGATGTGTAAATAGGCAAAAATTTCTACATAGAACAAATGCCTTCCTCGTCACAGGACTGCCTTGAAAACTTTCTTGAGAGCTTCTTTACTTTCTCCCTTCCAAACACCTGCAGAGAGAACATGTTCTGTCATGTGCAGCATGTGGGCTGTTCAGTGTCTACGTACTGACTGCCAGCACAAAAAGCTGTACCAGTCTCCATGTATGGCATCAGCAGCATGACAAACCGTGTCACCTTCCTTGTCGTTTTCCCTGTGAACCTCACCGTGCTACTGCTCTCTCTCTTAGAATGGAAGCTCTCTGGGGCAGGGACTGTCTCCTAGCCAGAGCTGAGAGCATTGTTGGCACTTACTAAAAAAGATTCAATTTGCAATTTTATTATTTTTTTTTTTCTTAAAGGATTGGAGAAAGAGCTGAATATGAAGACTTGTAAAATGTCTGTGTCTCTCTGTCCTCTGGAAGTATTCTTAAGAAAAATAAAACCATTGAGTCAAGGAACCTTGAGAATGCATCACTTCAGCCTGAGTAGTGGGTGATTTCCCAGCGTACTGGGTGGTTGTACTGTGCTGGTCTGAGTTGTGATGGGCTGTCAGTGGCTGGCCACTTCATTTGCCAGTTCTGAGAATTTGGGTGGTTGTGGAGAACCACTTCTCCAGATGTACTTTTACCTGGCTGTACAGCTGCAAAATTTTCTCTTGGAATGAGTGTGACTCCTGCTAAGTTAAGAACTGAGGGGTGTGAAAGCTTTGTAACATGCTGCAAGCAATTGTACTTTTATAAGAATGAGTGCAATAGGTTTTTGTAAACAAAACCAGAAATTGAGACTTGTCTTTCTGTAGTTTTACAAACTATTGAGGTATTTCCGGAGGTGCAGAACAGGCAGGCTGTACTAGAGATGCAGGCTAAGAGTAAGTGTTTTTAGAATTCAGATTAAGGTTAACTTGAGAGAGAAAGCACTGCTTTCATCAGTAAACCTGGACCCTCTGAAGGTGTTTGAAGACAGAGACCTAAAACTTGAAAGACCTGAAAATCTCTTTACTCTGTAAAATTTTGGCCTGCAGCTCTCTGCGAGATTTGTACGTAGCATTATACTTTAAATACCTTTGCTGAAGGAGATGGGTAACTGTGCCTTGTTGTTGGGTCTCTGCTGCATGAACAGTCTCTGCTGTTGTGGGGAGGTTGGAGTCATTTGAAGATGTTTGTAAAGGAGTTTATAAAACAGTTGAAGGATTTAAAACCTGGCTTTTAGAGAATGAGGTTAAAATATTAGATTCCTGAGTTAAAATGTTGCTTGAAATAGAAGTCATGCCACCACTGGCAAGGAGATAGTTTTTTTGTTTGGGTTGGTTGTTTAGTTTTTTTTAAAGTAAATTTGCAGTCCATTAATGTCAAATTACTGGGGGGGGGGGAAAGAAGCTGTACTCCTGAAGTCCATCAGAAAGTGCTCTCAGTGTTTCTACTTACGACCTGAGCATTGTGAGTTATAGAAAAGATAAAGGTAAATTGGAATAAAAATTCAGCCAAGACAACATTAATTGACATATATTTCTTATCTTGTAGATGAAAAATAATTCTGATAAACTAATGGGAGTCACAACTCTTCCTGCTTAATCTCAGGAAAGAGACCAGTAATTAAAAGACTAAAATGAAAAAAGGGAAATAAATAAGGGAGATGTTACTGCCTTTTCTCAGTGCTTTATGATAAAATACTGATATAATAGGACATATAATTGAGCCATGCACACAGCGATAGTCTCTAAACTTCAAGGTAATGTGATGTAACTTATTTTTAAGCTGAGTTACTTTTACGTAACATACAATAAGCACATGTGTTGGGTTTGTGTGGCAAGGTTTTGGTAGCGGGGGGGCTACAGGGGTGGCTTCTGTGAGAAGCTGCTAGAAGCTCCCCCTGTGTCTGACAGAGCCAATGCCAGCCGGCTCCAAGATGGGCCCGCCGCTGGCCAAGGCCAAGCCCATCAGCACCTCTGGGATAACATATTTAAGAAGAAGAAAAACACTTAGAGAGAGAGCTTTTGCAGCCGGAGAGAGGAGTGAGAAGATGTAAGAAACTCTGCAGACACCAAGGTCAGTGCAGAAGGAGGGGCAGGAGGAGCTCCAGGCGCCGGAGCAGAGATCCCCCTGCAGCCCGTGGTGAAGGCCATGGTGAAGCAGGCTGTCCCCCTGCAGCCCATGGAGGAAGGATGAGGGGGTGTAGAGATTCCACTTGCAGCCCATGGAGGACCCCACGCCGGAGCAGGTGGAGGCACCCGAAGGAGGGTGCGGCCCGTGGGAAGCCCACGCTGGAGCAAGTTCCTGGCCGGACCGGTGGACCCGTGAAGAGGGGAGCCCACGCCAGGGCAGGTTTGCTGGCAGGACTTGTGACCCCGTGGGGGACCCCACGCTGGAGCAGTTTGCTCCTGAAGGTCTGCACCCCGTGAGAGGGACTCCATGCTGGAGCAGGGGAACGATGAGAGGAGTCCTCCCCCTGAGGATGAAGAAGCGGCAGAAACACCGTGTGATGAACTGACCGTAACCCCCACTCCCTGTCCCCCTGTGCCGCTGAGGGGGGGAAGGTTGAAGCCAGGAGTGAAGTTGAGCCCGGGAAGATGGGAGGGGTGGGGGGAAGTGTTTTAAGAGTTGATTTTATTTTCTCATTCCTCTACTCTGTTTTGCCTAGTAATAAATTAGATGAATTCCCTCTCTAAGTTCAGTCTGTTTTGCTCGTGACGATAATTAGTGAGTGATCTCTCCCTGTCCTTATCTCGACCTACAAGCATTTCATTATGCCTTTTCTGCCCTGTTTGGTGAATGAGGGGAGTGAGAGAGTGGCTCTGGTGGGCACCTGGCCTTCAGCCAGGGTCAACCCACCACAGCACGTTACAGACAGGCGTCAGGGAAAAAGTGGTAAGTCAGGTTGTATGCATCTTCACACCAAAAAAAGCCATTTACCATTTATCTGTGTGAGTCACTCTGGAGCTGGTGGTTTAGATCTCTTCTAGCTTGTGGGCAAGTGCAAGCAGTGAATAACTTCCTGTTCCAGCAAATGGAAAACCAGGACAGAGACGCTAAGATGGGGAGAGTGTTGGAGCAGCATTTCTGCATGAGGGAAGACAGGGTTCTAAGACACTAGAAACGGGTCTGTAATTTCAGCCGAATTCTGCAGAGACACTTCTGACTACCAGGGAAGGCTGGGCTTCTCCGATTCTGTTAGGAGCCCTGGTTGCAGGGAAGGAGGGAGAGAAAAGAGCAGAGAAGTGGAGAGGTATCTGCAGGAAGGTGCAAATGAGTGCAGGGTTTCTTCACCGTCAGGTCCCACGGTGACTCACGGCAGTGCTTTGCTCTGATTGCTGCTGAGCAGGTGGTTACAGGCTTGGGTGGTGGGAAATGGAGCTTCCAGAACCTGATTGGAATTAATTAGCTGAGCTAATTAATTGCTCTGCTTGTCCCCTTTGTGTGACTTTTGTGATTAAACCCCCTGACTGGCAGTCCTGGAGTCAAGGACGGAGCTGCTTGTTCGTGGGGAGGCAGCTGCTGATGCAGGAGCACGGGCATGAGGACTTCACTCCCGTGGAGGCTGTACGGGGCCGGGCGCAGCTATTCCCCCTGCCATGCTGGAGGTGAAAACCACCCGCGTCATACACCGTCTGGATTTGTAAGGTGATTCTGTTCTGAAATGCGGCTGCAAAATCATTCCTCATGTTTCAGCTGCTTTCTTTACCAAGGAAAATTAGCTGTACCTGGTTTTTTTCCTCACTAGTCCTTCAGAACGCTCTCATTCAGGAGCATCAGCATGCATCGGTAACTGTTGCCATCCCATCGCTTGGTAAGGGTCACTTACTGGGCTAGTTCATCACTTTTGAGCAATTCCATTGAAGGCAACTTGGACCCACTGTTTATTGCTGTGATTTCATAATTTTATATTATTCTCTATCAAATGGCCATACTATCAACTATTGGCAAAGAAACTCAACAATACAACTCGGTGTTTAGTGTGAATTCCTCTACGGGGACCTAGAACAAACAAGTTTCAGGATGAACATAAGTGGCACATGGAAAAACTGTCCTTATATCTAGTTTCTGGTCTGTTCCCAGACTGTCAGAGCTTTTGTCCTTGAGACCTTGTATGGGGTTCTGTCAAGTAATAACTTTTTCTCAGAGATGTGCATTTTTGGCTTAAAACTGACTGCATTTGGAGAAAGGTGCCAGTAGATGGCAGGCATCAGTTTCGAGCAGCAGTATCTTGGGGAACAAATAATTGGCCAGTTCTTAACAGTTTTTCTTATTCTTCAGTTTTAGCATTAAATTAGTTTATTGATAAGTAAGATGAGGAAGGGTAAAGGAAAAATCTTATCAGTGGCTGTGGGATAAAGTCAGTATTTGAAGTGCAGAGATTAGTGAAAAAGCCCCGAGTGGTGTGTGCCCCACTGCTTTAAAAACAAACAAACAAAAAGTCCCAAAAATCCCAACCAATAAATTCTATAGCTTTTCTTTCAATTAAACATTGGAGTCATAAAACTGGCACCTTAGCTGTGAGCTGTTGCTGGAGGTCGGGGGGGGGGTGTGTGCTGGGTGGGAGTGTGTTAATGCTGCAAGGAGGCTGACAGCACTTCTTACTGGCTTTTATCCTTCGCTTGTCCAGGTGACCAACCATAGTTGAAATTAAAAGAGGTTTTTTCACTTTTTTTTTTCATCCTACTTCCAGCTCTCATCTTTTTAATAAGCTAAATTTTGCAGCCTTCTTGACTAATAGAAATACTTTTGTAATAAGAAAACGAAGAGCTAATAGAATCCTTCAAGTTCAAAACTCCAGCACGTGGGCTCTGCGCGTGCCCAGAGTTCCCCCTGTGGAATCACAGCCTGAGGCTGGAGCGATGGGCCCCCTTAAACAAAAAGCGTTCCTTGTGTTTTACTGATGTGTCAGTCTAAGGCTGCAAGTCGCCTTGGTTACGTAGACCTTTCTTCTTTCCCTACACTGGTATTCTTTTCACAGCTCACTTTATAACTAAGGTGTAGTGAAATGCTCTTCTAGTGTTCAGCTGGTGAAGCTGTCTTGGTTAAAACCATTTGACCCTGTAGATTTTCCTCTCTGCAATGTTGGTAAACTAGCAAAATTTGCCTCCTGGCAAAATTTGGTAAAATTGGAAACCCTGGAGGGAAGCCACCCAAGCACCGGGGCCGGTTCTGCTTACAGATGTACACAGGGAGCTCTGGAGACCTGAACAAGTCTCAGAGCAGCACAAGGACCAGAACTCCGTGGTCTGTATTTTGAAAATACCAGTTCTGTGTCCAAAATACAGGCCAGCGCAGGGGAGCGTGTGCAGGGGTGCACGGCTGGGGCAGGGACGTGCCGTGTTTCGTGCTGCACCCATCTGCTGCCAGCTCAGCTCAGCCAGGGTGAAGGACTCGAGGTGCCCCGGTGTGGCAGCCCTCAGGGCTGTGTTTCCTGGCGGTAGGTGGGTCTGGTCCACCCTCCCGCTTGGCTTTTATCTCCTTCCTGGTTTGTCCGTGCTCGCATCCACTACAAAGAAACTTCTGATCTGTTTTGGATTCTAGCCACTATTGTAAATAAACAAAATATTAACAGTTTAGGGCAAAAAAACCCCAGAACCCATTCTGTTCCTGGCAGCATGGTAGCTATGATTTCTCTCAGAGAATGCAAAAATGGCTGCTTGCTCCACTCCAAATTTGTCTTTTGCAGGGCGGCAGTTTTGCAAGGCTGTGGGATGCGGAGGTTATATTTAGCTGTGTTGCCAATTATGAGATCAAAAATTGCCTGGAAAAACTCCTCTTTTCCTCCTTTCTAGGATCATAATAATAATTTAAAATAAATATATATATTTAATTTGTCTTTCAATTTTATTTTAATTCTCCTTAGCAGTTCCCGGAGTACACAGCAGCACAAGGAGCACTGTGTGAGGAAACATGATTGCAGCTGATGGGGTAAGCGCAGGAGATGGTTGCAGCTGGTTGCAGCTGCAGATCTCGCCCCCGCTGTTTGTGATGGCCCCCGGGTCTGAGGGTCGCTGCCTCTGCTCTCCTCCTCCCTGGCTGGGTGCTGCAGGGAGAGACAGGAGGGGAAGGGGGCTTAGATGGAAGAGCTTTGCTGGTGGAATAAGTCGGAGGGTGTTTCCTATCCCTGGAGTGAGTGTTTCCTATCGCCTCTCGCAGCTGCCCAGGAAGCGGGCAGGTTTCCCTGCAGGCACGAGTCCTGCTTTGCTTGTGGCAGGGACCCTTCAAGGTCAGCGGGTCTCCAACCTGACCAGGGGATTGCCCACCAGTTCCCTGTAGACTTTCCATCCCGTACTACTTTGCTGGGCAAAGTCAAAACTTACAGGAGAAAGAGCAGGACAGAGAACAAAGAAAGTCACAACAGCTTCTTGGCTCCCTTCAGGCCAAGAAATAGGTTGTTTATTGCAGATGCCTGTTGGCAGCAAGATAATCCCGAGGGACCGGGAGTGTTTTGATGCCAGGAAATTTTCCATGAGCTGGGTGTTAAGGAGCTCCTGCTGTTTCTCTTTTTGGTACCCGGTGAGATACCAGGGTTTCATAGGCAACTCCTGAGCGAGAGCCCCGGTGAAGCGAGAGCAGGGAAGGAGCCCTGCGCATGAGTTAGAACCTGAAAGAGCTGGGCTCGTGTTCAGTCCTGCTACCGAGAGCAGGATCTGTTTGTAAGGCAGAGTTAATCCTTCCTCCTTCCTATTTATCCCTTGCCTATTAATGTTTTGGGAGGCCGAAGACTGTTTCCAAGTGTGTGGGTGTGCATGTGGGTGTTCAGTATCTGGGACAACAGGGCCCAGACCTTAGCAGATGCCTTCAGGTGCTGCGTGTCGGGGCTTAGAAGGAGAGTGGAGAAGCAAGAGATGCACTTTATCCAGAAAAATAAACGATCAGCAAAACGTGCCCCAAAAGGTGCTTGTCACCAAAGGGAATGCCCGTCCTCTGCTGAAGAACAGACATCTGCTATCACTTCAGAGACGCTGTGAGCAGGGGAGGTGGGTCCTGCACACGGACATCCAGTCTGGCTCTGCTGCTACGCGGGCACAGACGGGGTTAGTGCTTGTGCGAGGCATTGATCACAGCAGCCGCTCTGACATGTAAATACAGGCTGAGACAGTATGAAATACCGATGGCCGTTAGGAGCTGTCAGGCCGGTCAGGATACCAAAAAGGGCTCTCTGCAGCTCCCAGGGGGGGCGTGCTGGGCAGCCCCGCACACTGCGGGGGTCAGAGCTGAGCAAGGTGCCTTGTCTTGCTCAAAATCTCTTTGGTTACTTAGAAATTGCAGCTGGTGCTGATTTAACCCTTTGCGCTGCGGGAAGAGGCGCTGATGAGGAAGCGGTGTGTTACAGCGGGGAGGGATGGACTGGAGAAGCCTTGGAGCCTCTGGTTTTAGGTGGGGAAGCAGAAAGCGATTCCTCCCGCAGCTGTGTGCGCGGGACCTGCCGCACTAGAGCACGTCCAGAGGACGTCATTCCTGGCTCTGTTACAAAACCTGCCTCCGCAACTGGCTTGTCAGTCTGAGCATCTACATGACAGGGGGTCAACCCGGGGTTGGGACACACGATCTAGGTAAGGGGGCTCACGGCAGTCCGTATCGCAATGGGGCCGGTCGTTACAGCTGGTGTATGCGCTTCTCATTTGCAGCAGTGCACATCTCTTGCTGTGGTGAGAGCAAACAGGCTGCCGCTCCCCCTTCGTTTGGCTATGGGTGCCAACGAGGTCATGATGAAGTTGTAAGGTGGTGATGTCCCCTAGCCCTGAGAACAGATCAGTCGGGTGATTCTCCGTGCAGCTGTGCAGACTCACATTGTTCTGGTTCCCATCCTGTCAACAAAACATCTATGGAAAAGCTGCTGCTTAGTGAATTCTTTAAATAACAGATTGCAGCACTCAACCTTCTCAGGAACCCCTAGGGTATCACTGTTCAAAATGTCCCCGCTGGCGCTATTTTGTGAGCAGAATTTGTGGCACATGAGCCCGTGTGTAACGCGCACTGTGCAGGTTACCGTGTGGGTAGGTATGCGCATCGTTAGCGTTATTCATCTTTGCAGCTTTCAATTAAGTGTTGTTTGGAGGCCTCCTGAGGATGTCCTGTACCACAAGTAAGACTTAGGAAGATGAAGGAGGAGGTCCAAGGGGAAAATGTTCATCATTAAATGAAGAATGAAGGGAGCCATGGTCAGAGCAGGGCTGCAGATACATGGCTGGTAGAGCAGATCCAGAGCAGCAGCTGCTCTTATGTTCTCCTGCTGTTCTCCATCCGAAAGCTTTTTATAGATGCCTCCTAATTCTTGTCCCTTTGTCACCATGTGCTTTTTAGTCTATTTAAGGGCCGTCTTGTCAGTGTGAGGAGTGGAATACAGAAGGAAGATGTATTGTAGGAGGAGATCCCAGGGACTGGGAAAGCCGAAATATATGGGAACCCACTACTCAGATCTTAGTCATTTGAGTGAAGTTCCCATTAGGTTTTGGAAGCTTTCCAGGAGCCCTTGTACCTAAGCAAGCAATAATTTCTGGCAAGACAGGTATTTTAGGCTTTACCAGAATTCCTGCATCAGGTGCAGCAAGAGAACAGTTGAGCTGAGCCTAACAGAGCTTTGCCCAGGGCAAAGCCATGCTGCTGGCACCTAGCGGGGCCACGAGGCCGGCACGGCGCGAGTGCTGTCACCACCACGGGAGTTCCCGAGGCGGGTTCTCGGGGCAGAAATACCTTCAAGGAGGCCAGGGGTACTACGGACTGCTTTGGAGTGGGCTGGTTTGTGTATTTTCACAAAAGTTAGAGAATAACCATTGTGTATCAGCCGCCTCCTCCTGGAATTTTATTCTGGAGTGAGTTTTTGGTTGGAGACAGAAAGAACTGGAACATCTGAATTTTTATGTTGACTTTGTCTCTCACTGGGTAAATCCACTTGTAGTTCATTTTACTGAAGTGTAAATACGGGTGAAATTTTATATCTCCTATGGCAGTATGAGACTGTAACATCTGTCAGATATTTTGACACCCACAAACGCAATGCTTTCTGGAAGGCAAAAATGTTTTTGGCAAGTGGGTTTGCATGTTTGGAGCTTTCTCACCAAAGCTAGCTGAAACATTTTGAGAGAAAACTCTTCCTTCTAAAACTGGAATTAGCAGATTGCTGACATCTGACATTTCTCAGTACTGACTGATCTTTAAATGCTGTGCTTGATTTGAGTTGCACTTTTTTCCTCGGTTCAATTTCTCTTTTAGATTTTTGGGTTTATTTATGTCACTCGTCTCCCTTTTATTCCTCCTTTGTGGTCACTGGAGGAAAAGTAGTAGAGAAAGTAAGTCTTCCATCTATCCCCTCTCCTTCTATAGTCGAGTGGCACAAAGTAGTTTGCCACGTCTCTCTCCTCCCTGCGCTCTTCCACTGCAGAAAGATGCAGATTACAGGTGAGGGTTACTCTCCCTCCCTTTCTATTTGGGGAAAAAAAAAAAAAGCAGTAGAAGCAGGGTAAAACTTCAAAGCATGGATAAAGTTTTAGAATCTTCCTTGGAAGAAAGATCAAAACCTTTTTAATGAAAAGGAAAAAAAAAAAACCCAACAAACCAGATTATGGCCCCCCTCAGCCACTTAGGCTTCATCTCTCCGAGCTCTGCTCTGCGCACACTCGTGCACACTCACAGCCCTCCGACCCACTGGGCCTTAACAATGAAATGGAAGTGCCGTTCTTGAGGCTTTGGCACTTCTTGTTTGCTTCTGTGTGCCTGCATTGTTTGGGCTGCAGAGCTGGTGTGACGCAATGGAGGTGAGAAGTGTTGAGAAAGCTCCTGCTGTCAGCAGGTTGCTGTTCAAATCTTGGTGCTTACGTGACGCTGGATGGGCAATATGGAACTCTGAAGTGGAGAAACACGTGGCAAATACGTCATGAAAAATGGCAAGTGGATCAAAATTAATAATTATAAGGAGCAGTTTTTCTAGGCAGCTTCTTGTCTGAGCAGTGGTTTGGATGCTCTTTTAACATCTTTAAAGATTAAATGCCTCCATCAGTGTAGTGTAAACTTGCATTAGTTATTTACAGCTACGTGCATGAAAGGGCTCTGGGTGTGAGTCAGGGATCTGCAAGGTCTGACTTCTGGACGTCCGGCTCCTGCAGTGGACACCACAGCCTTGCGTAGGTGTCTAATCGTCCATGCAATGCAAAGGGACTGTTGATGCAGCAGGATAAGGTTCATGGCACTCAGCTTGTGTAGTGGGAAACCCACCTGAGATAGCCAGGGAAAAGTGAGTTTGAGGTGATAGTCCTGGTGGGAGCTCAGCTCTTTGGGGTACTGTCAAAAATCTCCTGGAACTGAGTTTCTAAAAGCCTCCTGTAAGGTGATGTAGACATATGTGAACCAGTTCCAAAACTGGAACCCCAGAACTCAGACGCCAGTGGGATGCTGATGGCCAGCAGTGATACAGCTGTGCACGAGTTACGTGCCCTTCTGAGGGAGACGGACGTGGTTACACCATTTCATGGCCTTTGCCAGTAAGCGTGCAGAGAGCTGTAAGGATGTTGACCTGCTGGCTTTAGCTCTTGGGCCCTCAGCACCACACTCTGCTGCAAAACAGATGACATTATAACTATAGAATGAGATAGATAAGCGGTAAATTCCTACCGTGTGTAATGGCTCAGTGTTAGATTCATTGACTTAAGAGACTACGATGTGGCTTCTAAGCCCTCTTCAGTCGAAGGTGGCAAAACTCACCACCTCCAGGAGAGGGTCAGAGGGTGAAAAGGGGGGTGTGCTGCACCCTCTGAGCACAGATCAGCTACCTCTTGTAAAAAGTAACCAGCGTCAGCTTGGGGGAAGGAGTGTGGCTGCAGCTCTGCAAAAGCAGCTCCCCGGGGAGCAGAGACACCCCAATCCTTGTGCAAGTACTGCTTGCGTATTCGGTGTGAGAGGGGCGTTGGGCAAAACACCTTGCTGGGGCTTTGGGACGTGGCAGTACCTGGGACCGTACAGTTACCGGAGAGCCCGTGTCCCCGTGAGCCGGCCACGGCGTGCAATGCCACGGTGTGCAATGCCACGGCGCTGGGCTGGACCGGGGTCAGGGGAGTCCGGCACAGGCGCTCGGGTTAATGGTGAAGGCTGGG
This sequence comes from Grus americana, assembly GCF_028858705.1. Classification (NCBI taxonomy): domain Eukaryota; kingdom Metazoa; phylum Chordata; class Aves; order Gruiformes; family Gruidae; genus Grus; species Grus americana. The sequence continues at coordinate 4,990,643 of NC_072868.1, forward strand.
GAGCCTGTGATGCTGACAGCAGGGACAGCCGGGCTCGGAGGCACTCAAGTAACAAATTGAATGGTGAATATCTTAAGATGACTCTGGTTTATTGTCCAGATCAGGTCAGCGGAAAAAATATTGGGAGACTGAACAAAGAGACAGGCTGCTTTAGCAGATAAATGGACTGATCATTTCGTATTGAGGAACAATCTCTAAAACATAGTTTACTGCGCAGCTGAGGGCTGAAGCATTTGCTGATGCCAAGAGCTCCTTCTTTGACCCTAGGCACGTGTGGAATTAAATGGCGCGGTGTTTTTTGATGGTTAAACTCCCCGAAGAAGACACTCCATTTGTTACCAGGGCTCTGATGAAGTAAAGTGTGGTTTATATGTACAAGGCCGGCCTTCAACTCATCTCAGAATGAATGGAGAGGTAAAATTGAATTTTACACTCCTGCTGCTATGATTAATGTACGGGCTCTCCGATCCAGCAGCTGGCCGCAGGAGGGCAATGCAGGCTCGCTCTGTGGGCTGCCTGCCTGCCTCCACTTATGCACAAGGATGCCAAATAGAGGAGAGTCTGCATAAATGAATAGCTGTTGTAAGAATAAACCTGTTACAGCAATAAATTTCCCACGTATCCGTCTCAGCCCTCTGATATGAGGCCGCACCTGACAAAGGAATAAACTTGTTAGATGAATAAAAGAGCACACATACATTAAATCAGAGAGTCTAATGCCAGGAGACTGAGAGGGCTATGCAGCGCTGGTCACGCAACGGTGGTGCTGCACCTCGCTGAGGAATGGGAAAATGGGTAAAGCTGCTTGAGGGAAATGCTCGGTGTTCGGCAGGGATGTGCAGGGCTGGAGAGTTTCTGGTGGCCATTCAGCCCTGTTGCTCCATCCCCTGGGATGGCTGGGAGGAAGGCACAGTAAGACCTAGGGCTTCTGAAAGCTGCTCACAGGCAGGAGAGGGACAAGCTGCCCAGCAGCCCTAGAGGTGTGTATTGTCCTCATCCAGTTCAGGAGCAAAGGAGTAGGTGAGACCCATTCACAACTTCATTTGGGGCTGAGTGGCTTCAGCAGAAGCAAGTTGGGAGGCCAGGATCTACAAAGCATCCTTGCATCAAGGAGAGGTACTCTCTGCAGCATGTGCCTCTACACTCTTCTTTCACTCTCTAGGAGTCTGGTTTTCCTGCTGGGCAGAGAGGGTTGTTTGCCTGCGATTCCTTTCCCACTAGTCCTGGTGGGGAAACAAGCCTCTGTGAAACCCTTCAATGCTGAAAATTGTTCCTTGGCCCTCCTGCATGTTTGCTGTTCTGGGGGAAGTCCTGCTGCTTCATCTACAGGGTGGTAATCACCTCCTCCACCTCGACCCCCAGCTTCCTTAGTGAAAATTCAGCTGGATGGTCTAGAAATAAATCCTCCCTTCTGGTCACTAGTCAGTGCACCATCTTCCTTTTGTTGCAGCATTTGAACTGGTTTTAAGTCCCTTCGCCCTACACAGCAGCACGTGCCCAGCTGAACACTCGTACAGCAGCGTTAATGCTCACGGCACCAGAGGGCAAAATGCAACGGGAAGTGATTTTTTTTTTTTTTTCTGCTGATAAGATTATTATTCCCCCCCCCTTCCCCTGGTATTATCTATTAGATATAAGAACCAATCTTCTGAATGCTTACAAATGACCTGCAGTGCTTGCTAGGGTTAGATGGAGAGCAGGGCCTGTAGTAAATAGATGCAAGACTAAACTGTGTCATCTTAGTTTAGGTAGGAACACATTCAACCACTAAAGGGTCATGTGTTTATTGAAAATAAACATTTTAAATGGTATAAACCAGGAAAATGTTGGGCTAAATACTGCAGAGGACTATTCCTATGTTAATGCAGGTAGTGGAGTGGTTTCCCTAAAATTAACTGAATTATTTGCCTAAAAATGGAGTTATTCAAGCCAATGGCCTGCAGTAAAAGTAGAACAAGGTAAGCTATTGCCTTTCACCATCTCTGCATTCCCCAAGCTCAGGACTTCTAAAGGCTAAAGATCGGGGTTGGTAACAGGAAAGCAATATGGAAACCTGTTAGATCTGGTCTGCTGAAATCAATGGACTCCCACCTATGTGGCTCTAACAGGACTGAAAATAGAACTGTGTAAATAATTATTTTTTTTTTTAATGTGGGTTTCTTTTTTTGATAAACTTAAAGTTTAAATGCCAAGTATCAGGTGAAACATCTTTCTAATTTGTATTTTTCTGTTGGAATGCAAAATCAGAAATATGGTTTTGAATCCTATGAAATTTTTTTATTCCAAATTATTTTGGTTTGCTCTCAGTTAATCTTAAATTGAGGTACATTTGTAAGATTCTCTCACCAGAAGACACTTCTCAGCTAAACATGTGAACAGTACTCTGCCCTTACCAACTGCTAGGTGAAGCGGATGGAGTAGAGAGCCCAAAGCTCTGGAAATGAGCCTGGCTGGAGGAGCTGCTGTTCCTGTACCTGGGGTATTTCTCAGATGTTGAGCATGGAATGAGCTGATTCACCTCAGGCATCACCTTGTTAGTCTTAAAACCAGTGACCTACTGCCAGTGACGTGGCTGGAAATGCTTCTTCATCCTCCAGCTGTTTCAGAGCAAGGTATGGTGTGATTCAACACCCTGTGCCTTGAGGAGGGCTGGGCTTCACAGGGTTCCCCAAAAACCACCTTTGGTCTTTAAGTTGGTACCACTCTAAAGACAAACATTTGGAAGCTGTTGACAGTGCTGTTCGTTTTTCCATGCCATATGAAAATCATTTTGCTTTGCGTTCTGAGCTAATGGGATGGGAGGAAAAGTTTTACTCTTGGTGAGGAAGATGATAGACTTTCTGCTCATGAGCCTTTTTGCTCAACTAGTGGGAAGGTGTGTGACTCTAGGGAACAGAGTTTGCATAGAGGGATCTTTTGAGAAGGTTTCGATGTCAGGACAAATCCACAAAAAATAAAAAAGTCTCTTCTTTCTTACCAGTGTAAAACCTGCAGCACTCTTTGCTCTGCTCTTCCACCCAGCCCAGCGTAAACCCAGGGATGAGATGTCTGCTCCGTTTGTGGCCCTTTCCTCTAGCAAAGGCATCTGTATCAGGTATGATTGAGTTACAACGAGCAGTACTGAAATCATCACTCCATTGTAAATGGAGCTTTTGGTAGCCATTGGTCACTTCTGTAGTATCAAGAGGTGCAAAGTATGACAAGCTGCTTTCTGGAGCCTACAGCAGACTGTCGCTTGCTCCAAATCCAAGCTGGGCTGAAACGCAGGGCAGCGGTGGAGGGCTGAGGGTCCCTGTTACCTGGCCACATCACACCCAAGCCCGTGGTAAACCTGAGCCCATCCGCCCGGGGTAGGGTGGTACGGCCGGGGGGCAGGTGGCTTTTGAACGTCTGCTTCAACTTAGCATCTCTCCTCCACCCATCCCGGCGTGGAGCTGCGGGTGCGGCGGGCGCCCGGCTGACAAACAATAAACGGCTGAAGGATAACAATGAGTCAGGTGAAAAAAGGAAATTGTTTTTTTGACAATCTGCTGTTGGGGGAAGGGGGGGGGGTGCGCGGGTAAAAGACCCTGTAGGAATGAGGAGCCTGGGAGAAAGGGGATAAGTTAACATTAAATGGGCATGTGGTGACAGGGGGGGAAATGGTGGGACAGCTGGAAATGCAGCAGGAGGCTGGAGAAAATCGATACGAGATAAGCGTTCCAGGGGTAGTGCTGTTCATCAGGTGACAAAGTTAAAGGCAGCGAGACACTAAAAGTGAGAAAATATCACTGACCCCCTGCAGTATTGATCAAACAGCTGAGACATTCAAGGCCAAAGTCACTAATAAAGTGAGACGTATCAGCAAGAAGCCCATGAGAGCAGATGAGTTGGCTTCCGAAGGTCTTAAAAATAAAAATAAAATGTATCTGCAAAAGTTCTCGTTAACCATCATCTTTGTCTTGTTAAGTGCAAAGGGGACAAAGCCGCTTTGTGGAGAGGCACGGCCAGGGAACTGATATGCGTGAAGGTTTCCTATTGTTATTAGAAGGGGGTTTGAAAACTGATTGGGTTTTGTAGTGGAGAGAAAAGAGGAGCGAGTAATGCCGGGGAGGGCCAGCAGTTCCGCAAGCTGCTGCTGACAGCTCTGCCAGGACACCTGCGGGACCTGACCTAGAAATCTCGGGCTGGCCTCATGCCCCAGAACTCAGGCTGCAAAACTAAATGGGTGCTCCTGTCTCAGCCTGCCTGTCTGAACGCCTGCGGCGATACCGTTGCACGTCTGCTGGCGATGTCCCGCAAAGCTGGAGCCTTAAATCTGGCCTTGAATCAGTTTACGTAGGGAAGACGGGGCTATTTGTATTGCTCGGTTTGCTCTAATTGCACGTGGCTGAGAGATGCAGGTAATGGCGGGTCGCTCATAGGACACAGACATTTCAAATGGGGCCAATAATTCAATTAACAGATGTTTATTCCCTGCCTCCTTCCCCTTGAAATGCCTGAAATTGTCCCTGGAGGATTCCATGCCCTCATTTCTTTTGCTTTTTGGAATAGGTTCAGGTCAGCTTGCCGTGTTGGTGTGGCCACAACCCTCAGCTATCCTTGACCACCTGGTGTACCAAAACTTGCCCCAGAGCTGGACAAGAGCGTGCTCGTGGCACCGCTCTACGTCGGGAACATCCATCGTACCATTCAGCTGAACGGCCCGCAACGGTTGCTGAGGGAAGGCAGCTCCTCGTAACAAGCTCCTTGTGAAAGGCTGACGCTGGTGCATCTCGGGTCACGCCTCTGCTGAAAAAATTTCAGGGGTCTTCAGTCTGAGTAAGCACAGAAACTGCTGCCTGTCAAGAGGCGTAGGTGCTAAGAAAAAATAGAAGAGTATAAATAAGACCTTTACTGTGACCTGAACTCAACCCAGCTATTTTAGAATAAAGTACACTGCAATTGCTTTGTCCTAGTATAGGAGTGACTTCTATTCACTATATTTGTTCTTTTGTCCCAATTGAAAAAAAATAAGACTGCATGGTGAATTTTTTTTTTCTGGAGTCATGAAATTAAAGACATAATTTAGAGCAATTATTTGGGAATTGCTGCGTTAGATAATTTTCCCTGGCAGATTAGACCTATGTACAGCATCACCTGAAATCAAGCCTCCTTAGGTTGATTTATAGGGTCTTCTGGAGCAGGCTTTTTTTAGCTGAATTGCTAGCGTAGAATCTAGCAGGAAACTTGAATTCTGATATTTCAGGCTTTTGGCTGCTACAAAGCATTCGCTACACAACTGAAGAGCGGTTCAAATATTCAGATTGGTGGCTGACTAGCTTCTCCTGTGCCGTTAGCTGCACCTCAGATACACGTGCACCTTGGCAGAAAGAAAGTGTCGCATTTGTTACCATCCATCCACGTCTCTATTTCTGCAGCCAGACTCACGGAGGGCTTGAGGATGGAAAGCGACTCTGGAGATCTTAGTCCGAGCCTTTGCAAAGCAAGGTCAAGTAGAGCATTAAGTTCTTTCACCGCTTGTATTCCAGTGATATCTTGTCCTCTGGTAATGTCTGAAGTGAGCTGAGTACTGAACTAGCTCCGTAAGTAGAGGGAAGGAGAAATAGATAAAGGGAAGGCTTTTGCTTAGAAACCAGGCCGGGGGGGGGATGCAGGATGTAAGCGAAGTGCTTGAAATGAGATTAGACAAAGGTCCAGCTGGTTCCATGCAGGTATGTGGATTTTAAGTGAGTAATTCATGGATATGTTCATCTGTACTGGGAAAAAGCAGCAGAGTAACTCCTTCTGTTTAATATTTGTATCTTCTAGCAAAAGCTTTGTCATTTCGCATACTTTAGAAGTCAGTGTGAGGCAGGAACTAAATGATCTGCTTGACTTCTTTGTTGTTAAAATGCCCTTTTATTCCAGTTCTTGATGTGTCTAGGGACAGGAGCGTGCCAGAACTAGCCAGAAATAGCAGAGAAGGGTCTGTTTAGGCTATTTTGTTGGGATATTTTATAATTATCCCAGCACTTGCATCATTATCTGTTCACAGGAACTGTTGTCTGTGCACTTTATTTTACCTGCCCTTACTGTGGTTGTTAAGATCCCAAATACTGGGATAGCGGTGTTGCATGGGACTTGTTCTTTTGGTTCAGAAAGAAAAGGAAAAAAAAAGCACCATTTTGTTAGTTTTTGTGAAAGATAGCTTCCACTGGTTCCTGTCTTTCCTCTGGCTTTTGCCCACATCCCTTGTGGAGTAAAGAAGGAAAGGAAGGTGAAATAAATACTAACTCACTAACTGAAGGTACACATGAGGTCCCTGCTGTAATGATGACGTAGTGTCCTAAAAGCATGTGTACTGTGAGTAATTTGAGTGCAGGAACTGACAGGTCTTTCTGAGGAAGTTTTTTTTGGGGGGGGAAAGAGAAGAGACCACAAAGGAAGCTGACGGAGGAGAAGGGAATTTATGTAGCTTGGCTATAGGGAAGAGAGGTTAAAGTATTTGTTGGCTTCATCAGGTTTCCATATGACAGCAGAAACAGCTGCACCTTGAATTCCTATCTGAAGACCCTAAACCCAGAAGACAGTGTTTGTTGTGATGGATAGGGTTACCATTGGAAATGTATTGCAAATTTCAACAGGGACATTGACTATTTTGTATACAGCAAGGGCAGATCAGCGAGCAAAGACAGATTAATTTAATTAAATCAATATGCGATCACTAAGCCTCATAATAAAACCTTAACTAAAAACTTTGGGGAGAAAAACTGATTACCTTTGCAGAGTACGAGATGGAACAAATGTTTGTTCATGAAATACTTTTTCAACAGTTTAAAAAATGTTTGTCTTCTTCCCGTCCCTATTTCCCCATCCTGCCATGTGATAGAAAATCTAGTAACTAGTACTTCAGAGTTTTGGGGGTTTTTTTCTTTTGCTGTTAGCTCTTACAGCATTGAAAGTTGGAAACAGGTAGCAGCAAAAGGACGAAACCCCACTGCAACCCTTTGCTCCTCTGTCCCTTCCGAAAGGTGCGATTGTGCCTCTCAGTGCTGCTTCTAGACCTTTTCTCTGAACCAGATACCATTACCTAAATTAGTAGCAATGATCAAGATTTTTAAAAGGTCAGTGATCTTGGCCATGCAGCTGCTGGATGCACAAGTATTTCTTGCAGAGCCTGTTGGGTCTTATACTTTCTTGGGCCTGTTGGGGTTCGTGTTCTTACTGCCTAGGAAATCATCAGCTGAGGCGCTTGGGTGGGCAGCGAAAATTATGAAGGAGACTGATCATCTGCCAGGATCGCCCTGCAGCAGGAGCACACGTGCGGGAAGGTGCGTGCCACTGACCTTCAAAGACCATCACTCCTCTGCAACAGGCTTCTTCCAAAAATGCCTGAACTTGATTTGTTGTTAACCTTGCTAGCAGGATCACAGGAAGTGTTTGTTATGTCTCTCTTAAAACAAAGACACTTTCCTTTCCTTTAAAGCATCCACATCTTTGTGCAGCTGGGCTGTTGCAGTAAGCGTGTTATGTCAGAAGACTGTTTACAGTTGTAAGAACTTGGAGCCTCACCTGACTGGTGATGTCTCTTTGCGTGATCTCTCTCATCTGTGTCCTGTGACATAACGAAGCATTTTAGGCTTTCAGCAAGATCACCTTGCTGGACCTGTGTCACTGGATGCATGAGTAAACCAGCAGATCCCCCCTGCTGTTGCAAGGACTGAGGCCATCAAACCCTCTCCAGCTTTCGCCCTTCCCGTTTGCCGGTGCTCCTGTAGCTCCTGGCTTTTTATACAAGACACCCTAGTTAGCCAGTTTGCCTACAGAAATTGAGAAGTGCAGGTGAGAGTGTGGATGTTGCACGCACCCTTATGGACCTGAAGTTCATCCCCTCCCCATAACCACTAACTCCATCCCTGCCCTCCCTCCCACAGCGAAGCTGAGCCATCACCTAATTTTCTGCTAACGTGGGGGCTTTCCCAGTGCTCTCTCATGAGAAACACCGTTTCATCCTGACTTAAACTGATGGGGCGAGAGGACCTGGGCAGCGCCTCGTGCCTCGGCGAGGCCAGCCCAAGCAGTGGGATAACGGATGATGTGCCAGCGCCGGAGCGCCTGTGAGCACTGTTAGACCAGCGCTCATCCCGCCCGTTGGTATGGTAACGGCCCGTTATTTAGTGGAAGGTGCCATCCATAGCACCGTCCAGCTATTTGTTCTTGTCTAATTATTATTACTCTTTGCATTTTCTTCCAGTGGATGAGTAATGGAAGAGGGCTAGAGGGAAGGGAAGGTGCAGGGGGAAGAGAGCGGTGATTTGTGGGATAGGTATCTCATCTCAGAGAGGAGGACATTGATCTTGCTGAGCATCCACAGACAGCCCCGGATGCCGGTGCACAGGTTTCACACGCAGATGCCTGCGTGGGTGTCAGTGGTGACTGACAGGGCTTGGGTGGGGACTGTGGTGGTGTTTAAGGCTGCTTTTGATCTGTGAGCACCAGTTATTCACGTTTTGATTTCTAAATATTCACCAACAAGCCAGTTGTTTCGAAAGTGAGCCATCTCCCGATGAGACCTGAAGAGATGTAAAAAAAAATCTTCTCAGATCTTGATGCAAGCTGTTGTGTTCATCCTTGGTAACCAAAATCTCCTACTTTGCATAAGAGTTAGTTTAATGAATTAAACTAGATTAAACAGTCACTTTCTCTTCCTAGAGCCAAAGACAATTCTAGATTTCTCAGGGCAGAAATCTTTGTCCAAATCAGGACAGCAGATGTAGCTTTATAGCGAGCTGCAGCAAATGTTGGTAACTGCAGTAAAGCCCAGTTGCCCCTCGGGACACAATGGTTTTGTTAGGACATTTCATGGTCTTGTCTAGAATGAGTGTAATGATGGGTGGGAAATAGACCCCGATGCATCTTCTTCTTTTTTTTTTTTTTTTTTTTTTTTGTATGTGTGTATATGCATTTACCTGCCTCCTAATAGTCTTGGTTGTTTTTCTCTTGACCTAAACATTCCCAGAATAGGACTGCTGATTTCCCAGAGGGATCCTCTCTCTGTTTTTCTATGGTCTAATTTGGAGGCAGTTATCCTGTTTTAGTGGAGTCCAAAGTATTTTGGCCTTCTGGAGATTTACAGGGGTGGGGAGAGAACAGAACGTTTTCCGAGGGTGGAGAATGGGGCAGTAATTTCTAGTACATTGAGAGATGCGTAAATGTTGTGTCAAAACAGAAGATATAATTTGGTACTGGTTCAACTAAGCCTTTCTTAATTGAACATTTTTATTCATGGTTCACATAGATGACGTGTGTTGTCTTTTAAATGCTGCACACTTGCAACAAGAGCTTGTATTTGCAACAAATCCTCTCCTTGTTTTGAGTGGCAATCAAGCATCTAGAACCAAAAAAATTCAAATACATATTGCCTGGCTCTTGTTGCTTCACAGGTGTGAGTTAAATATGGAACGTTTATAGATGCAATGAAGGAATTCTATGGAATATTTATGGAGGCAATGCAGGAATTTTATCAGAGGTCACTCTTATTCCATGGAGCTTTTATGCAGCTACGCAAAGAGCTGTATGCTGATTTTTTTTGTTTGTTTGTTTTTAATTTTCTGTGTATTTTTTTCCAACTGATTTCTGAGAGAAGGTTTCTTGAAGTCTGCACAAGCTCATATCATGCCCTAACCTGTGATTATAGAGAATTTCATGCTTATATTGCTTTCTGTGGCTGTGGGGGATCTTTGGGCTGTTCTGAGAGCAAAGGCTCCCGCTGTTGATGCAGAGACATGTTCAGCAAGGTGAGCCCTTCGCAACACAAACACTTCTTACTCTGTTCCAGAGAGGGCAGCAGCTAAAAACAGCAGATGTGTTACTGTTCAGCACGCTCTTGATTTCTATGAAAAAGCAGTAAGTATCTCCTTTTAGTAAATAAACAGCTGTCTGAGTAGGAGAACACTGAGCCTGGACTGAAAATAGAGTGGTTTCTACTCGGGGGTAACACCAGCTTTGTGTTTGTGCTGATGGTATCTCATGTAGGCACTTCGGAGGGTGTTTGGAAACCAATACAGCCAAAACCCAATGTGACCAAATAACAGGTTTTCCACAGTGAAAACAAACCCCCTCAAAGACCTTATCCTGCCTCCCCTCTCTTCTGGAGGTGTGCACCATATTCTCCATAACGCCCTGATCTCTGGGGACCCTAAATCCACCTTGGAGGAGGCCACCAAGGCACCATGCTGGGAATTTGCTGGAGTAGGGACAGGAAGCAGTTTTGTTCTTTGTCCTTTGACAGAATAGTCCAAAATAATTAAAATTCATCCTGGGTAGGTACCAAATCAGGATTTCTTTCCCTTGAGCAGTTTGTTCTGTTAACTGCTAATGGCCTTGTAATCCAAAGACATCCTTTCTTTTGAGGACAGGAAGAGTTTTGAAGCTCCAGAACAATAAAGGTATATTGTCTCTCGCAATCAAAAATCAATATCCTCAACCATAAGATCTGCTCGTGCTTGAACTTTTCTTGGTAAACGAGTTGGAAGATGTTTGTTGGTTGAATTTCCTAGCAGTTTCAGCTCATGGCCGAGCATCCCTGCCCTTCCCTTGCCCTGGCGCGCAGGTAGGGCCGGATTCGGAGAACGCCAGGGCCACGTTTAACCTGCCCCTCCAGTTATGTGACCTGGGAAGGGAAGAAACAAAAGACCTCGGCTATAAAAGGCCCCAGCACAAGCCAATCTGAGGGTACGCAGTGGTAACGGCCAATTATGATGGTATTATAAAAGATGGCATTACAGCACTGAAAGTATTGATTGACCCTTTAGCCATTGCAGACACTGAAAGAGAGAGAAAGAATGAGTGCGAGATCAATATATGCATCTTTAGACCTATTTATCTCTGGGTGATTTTTCCATTCCCCTTCCTGTTCGATATGGCATAATTTACCTTCATAAAGTGTTCAGCGTCAGGGGTCCATTATCAGAGTAATCAGTTTTGATTAGTAGAGAAAGGGTACAAAATTGTTTAGCCTCTAGATAGAACTGTGAAGAGTGAGTAAACTATGCTTGACAGCACCTAATGCAGTTAGAATGTAGACTTAATTTGATTCCAATTCTTTATGGCTTTCCGTGATTTCAAGCATCTATTGGTTTGTTAGAAAAATATAATAGGAAATGGGCCATGGCAGGTGGGAGGGGAGAGGGAGGAGAGAGATAATTTAAGTTTGCAGGATGCAATTTTCCTCAATATAAACATTCTAATGCAATTTGATGCCCATTGTGTTTTGGTGCGCCAGGCGGGAGCTTTTATTTTGCAGATTTATTTTTAGCACTTTGAGTATATATCGGGGGTAACCCAAAGCGGATGGTTGGCTGTTTATTGCCAATGCCACGAGCTGAGCTTCAGAAATTCTGACGTGCAGTACGGAGCTGGGAGTCGAGGCTCTTGTCTTTCCTTCCCAGCTCTTTCACTCGTACCGTGCTACGGTGCTAGCATCCTCCTGACTTGTTTTTTCTCTTTTTAAAATGGAGTGGAGAATCATGTAAAATCCACTAATGGTGGCAGAGCTCTTGGAGATCCTCTAGTGAAGTAAGCGTCTTGCTTTGAAGTCAATCATTAATCAGGATGTGATTAATGCTACTGAGTATACCATCAGTGTAAGAGAAAAGCCAATTAAGATTTTACTAGGCAATGACTTCACTCTGCTCCGATTCTCAGGACGACTAGCAGAGCAGCAGTACGGTACGCTGGAAAGCATTATCTGATTTCCCAAACTTCCGTAATTAGTTGGTTTGAATCCTCAGCCCTATCTCAGCCATGCCTAAGGCAGCGTTTCACAAGCAGTGTCTCTCCCTGTCCCAGCTGGAAACAGAGGTCAGGCAGTTAACAACATGACTCATTTTTTTTTCCATCTCTGATTTAGCTTAATGATGTTTGGGGAAGGATTGTGACTCTGCAGCCTGCGTTGCTCCTTTTGAACTGGGGATACTGATGTTACATCTTAGATTAACCCCACCGCAAGCTTGAGCATCATTGCTTAAGGACTTTGCTGAAGGACCAGATGTGCCTTGGGTGTTAAAGTTTGTAAAACTAACAAGTGTTACCAGTAATTAAACAGAAGACTTCTGTCTATCAGTGTAAGGTAAAGAAGGGACCACTATACAGCACTGCAGATTTGGGACCACAGAGAGAAGAGGTTTGTATTCTTCTGAGGGCCCATAGACGAGACACTAGGCTTTATGGACACACCTTTGATACTCTAAGATAAAATGGCTTTACCCTGCATTTATCCATGATAAGAGATGTTCCTACAGAATTTATCTTCTGCTTGTTTTGTTGCTCTGTCCTGACTAGACAAATTTCAGTCTCATACTGTTTGAATGCAGGAAGAGATGAGATGAAAGGAGCCTCTGCACTTGTGCAATGTGTCTCTTCACCTACCTCATTTTAAAGACCTGTAGGGCTCCTGGCCAGAAGCTGCAGGAGGTGGATGTCATCTCAGTGCTGGCCCTGCCCCAGCTACCCTGCTCCACGCTCCGTCATCCTCTCTCGTCCTGCACCCTCCAGTCTTTCATGGGTTTTTTTCCCCAAAGCGTACCAAAGAGCATGCTGCAAGCAGAGCTCTCTCCTCCTCCAGCTGGGTGTACAACGTGTCAGGGAAGGGGTGAGAGCTGTGTGTGAATGACTTCTACTGTGGTGGTTTGGGGAGATAAAGGATTTAGGATTGACAAAAAAATAAAATCAACATTCTTGGCCAAACTGGGCAGAACAGTTTATATTTGAGTATTTTAAACCCACATCATCTAAAGTCAACTTCAAACTATTTTCTGATTTTGCACAAAAATATTGTGTTCTGCAAATATCAAGATGAAACTTTGCTTTTTCTCCCACCACCCCCCCGAGATTTATTGATAGGATTTTGACTGAAACAATTAAAAGAAAACAAGATGAATTCACAAAACACTTTGGTTGATCTGAATCTGTGTTTATTTAAAAAAAAAAAAAAAAAAAGAGAGAGAGAAAAAACGATAACCCAAAAGAAAAAGGTTTGGTGCAAGCTTTTGTGTAAGCTGATGCCTCCAGCGCTCTGCCCTTGCTGCTGGTGTAACACGGCTCCTCTCAGGTTTGCCCTTTCATCCGGAGTCGCTCCCACAAGCAGGTAACTCGTGTGGGCTCTGCAGCTTTCAGCACCTCCCAACGCTCACCTTTCTCACTCCTATTTCTCAGACTTTGCTCAAAAGCAACAGGAGAGGGTCCCGAGGCTGCAGAACGGGACGGGCCCCTGCACATCCCTGGCTGCGGTGGGTACGCGATGCGCCGGGGCCGTTACCAGGCGTGTCGGGGCTCAGGGGTGAGTCCTACAGCACGTGCCGAAGAGGGAAATCCACTCTTTGTTAGATGTATTCCAATCCCTGCCGCCCCCTGCTCGCCTCTTACAGTAAGCTGGCATGAGGATTTCTCTTCAGGCTCCCGTTAGATAAATAATCAATTAGGGAGAGAGGCGAGGAGGTGAAGAGGCGAGGGGGGGCAGCTGGCAGGTCACCACCAGCACGCCCGTGGCGAGAGGCGCAGAGAGGGACACGGCGGCATGCGGGGTCATCTGCAGCTGTAAAATTTTATGTGAATGTAAAATTGACGATAAAACCTGCCTGTGCCAACTTCCACAGTATTTAGCTGAAGCTTTTAAACCTTTCCCAGATACCCATCTTGTTCTAAATCCTCCTCCCCCTTTTTTTTTCCCCTCTCTGTCTCCCTCTCTTTTTGTCTTCCAAGAGAAGTTGAGTAGTTAGAAGAAAACCAGACAGATTTCTTGAAGCTGGCCATTAAAGTCCAACAAGGGACCTGCCTGGATCTTGCATCTGCAAAGCCAAGCCGAGCGGCTGGAGCTCGCACTGAGCTGGCACGCAGCTTTTGGTACCGCGTCGCCTCTGCCCACCGATGCGAGGGTTACTTGCCCCGGGCGAATTGATCAATAACCTTTTACATGGCATACTTGGGTTTTTTTGAGCTTTATCTATAAAATTAGAGCTGGGCAAATCAATTTGTGTAATAGAATCTCTAGTCACAGATCCTTTAGTATTTGGTTTATACCCTCTAGTGACCAGAGCTTTTAATATCTTTTAATGCTTTGAAATGGAGACAGCGTTGCCTGCTCTTGTGCTTTTACTGAATCTTGAGATACTTGGTCTTGTGTTTATAGTCCCAGCTCCTGGAGGCAAATGACTGCAGGAGAATCTTGGCTTTTGTTTTAAAGCGTTTCTAGCAATTGTGGTTTGAGAGAATGGCTTTAAAATGTGATCTGGCTCCACTGTAAAGACTCAGGAACTAGAAGGCAAATAAAAACGTAAGTTAAAAAAAACACAACCCCTATTATTTTTTGAACTACTTAGGCTTTTTTTCCGGGAGGTGGGCAACATATGCTCATGATACATGTCTATAGATCTAAATCTATCTATCTGGAGATGTTCACTTGTATTTTTATCATTTGGAAACTCAGGTCTAAGCGAGGAATTGGCAAGCAGCTACCATCAACTACAACAAAAATATTTGAAACTGCTCTCCTCCTCCCGCGTTGCTTCACTTGCTGGAAATCCAATGCACGCCAAAACGGCAGAACACTGGGCTGTCAAAATGGCTTTTCATGGTGAATTCACTTCCACTTTGAAAAGCTGGAAGCGGCTGTAGGAACTTCTGCAACTGGAGTCAAGGAAATGCACTTCAGGCTCTAAAGGGATGGGCAAGAGGTGATGTGACACTGAGTGGTTTGGATGATGGTGGTGGTGTATCAGTCAAAAAAGAGGAGGAAATGACTGTCATTATCTGAAAAGTCTTAACTGTCTCTGGTTTGTGGTTTGTTTGGATTTTTTTTAAAAGGCATGAAAATGAAATAATTATTTTTATTTCTTTTTTTTTTATCAAGCCAACATGTTGCACTTTGTACGGACAATCAGAGCCAGCTGAAGGTTTGCGGTGTGTCAGAGTAGTCTGCTGGAGTGTATATACTCATGAAGGAAATGGAATTGGTGCAATTAACTGTTCTCAGAAATTTCTCTGTGACCTTTGTCTGTTCACAGAAATGCCATTGTCCTCCTCCACTCGGTGAGAGAGCTGCAGTGCTGCTGTCCTGCTCCATGCGCCCGTGAGCATCACCACTGCTCTCAGACCGCGTCAGGAATCTGAGCTGAGTTGTCTCTTCAAAACAGTATGTTTAAGGCAGTTTTTGATCTCTAAAGTACATTTTTTTTTTATTATTTCTGAAGAGAAATAGGCTGCATTTGTGAGGTATTGTTAAAATAGGACATTTCACCCACCTTTGAGGTAGCTGTTTGACAGCAGCTGGCACTGCCCAACCACGTAAATGGGAGAGTGTTGCAGAGGTCATGAGCTCCGTTGTTCCAGATCTCTTTTAGAAGCTATGCATGGACCAGAAGTACTAAAACAAAATTTCAGAGTGAATAAGAAGGATTTCTGTGACTGTTTTTTTGGTTGAGAGCCCAGCAGAACTCTTAAACACATGTGCAATCTTAAGGAAGTGTGTAACATCTTAAGTGAATTTGTTTCAGCTGTGTTCACGCCTTTTCGTCAAGTACTTCCCATGAAAATTTGGACTATAAAATCCTGCTGGTATGAAAGCTTTTTTTTTTTCTATAAAGTTTAAAGTTGTGTGCAGCAGTATTCCATATCCCAAACTAATAGTTTGCATGTGCGAATCAAAGTATTAAGTTCACAGATTTTGACCAAAGCCAATGTTTACTACGTGACACAACCAGCGTGTCACTTACCTGTTGCTTCATAATATCGTGGAATTATGGTCTGTGGAGTAGCGAGATTTGCTGGAAAGAGGCTGAATTAATGAAGTAGTTTGTCTGTGACAAATGATTAGCTGATCAAAATACATCATTTCTTTTTTTTAACACAATTAGGTGATGGCAGAAGGGATGGCTTGCTTATCTCAACATCCACATGCATGTATTCCTGGTCTTTTAGGAAATTAATCTCCAGTGTGAAAATTCACAGATTTCCTTTCTTTAGACTGGATAACTCAGATTTCTGAACATAAAAGCAATTTCAGATGAAGTCCAGGAAAATGGATCCTGTTTGATATCTGAAGGTCATCAGCTGTGTTGGGGAAGGGTCACCACATCTTCTGTCAGCAGAGTTACCAGGCTTTAAGCAGATACATATATCTCGGGCTACATGATTTAAAGAGGTAACATTTTTCAGTAGTTCAAAGATGCCAGCTGAGTAAATAAACCCAGACCATCATGTGCAAGTTCTCCTGCTTCCCAAAGTTCATTAGTGATAATGAGACTCTTGGCATTTGGATAATAAATCCGTGATCTAAGGGCTGTTGTAAGCAGGTTGAGGAACTCGGATGGTGACATTAATGGTGCAAATACAATAACATTTGAAAAGAAACTTCTTGGAGGGGAGAGGAGGGAGGAAGAAAGGGCAGCCGAGTGCGAGAGCACAGGGGGAGAACTTCATCATCCCAGCCCTCCGTGCAGAGTGCATACACCATCTTCCCACCTTGTATTTTCTGCGGCAGTTCTTTGAAATAGCACTCTGAAGAGCATGTACGAGATAGTAAGAGGTAAGAAATGGGTATGTTACCTACCTGAACCGGTTTGTCTGGTCACATCAGTTACAGCAACCAAGTTACACGGGCTGAGCGAGTTACTCGCTGTCAGCCAGGCCTCAGTAACTGCGTGCGGACGTACGCGCCTGCTGCTTCCACTTTCACGTGTCCCACCGCAATGGTCTGCTTTGCAGCGAGCTACCTGCGTGCACATTTGCTTTGTGAGAATACATCCCAAATCCCATTGCAGTGGAAAAATACTTCTTGAAAATCTGTGCAGGGAAATGATGAAACCCCCAGAAAACCAGCTGTAGACTTTGAGGTGTTCTGGACCCCACTGAGTCAGGGGCTGCTTGTGATTTTTGGCAATGGAATCCCTTTTCCTTGTTGTATTATTAATTACCAGCTCTTCCATCAGGTATAGGAACTGTGTACGTCTACTCAGCACACCAATCTGATAACATCCAGCTCTCCACCAGCCTTCTCTTTGGCAGCACAGCAAAAAAAAAATTCAGCTTTCAAGCAGCCCCTTTTTAAGGTTTCTTTTGTCCCTTAAACTGTCGCATGGCCTGAAGCAGCAGCAGAAGGGGGATGATACATGCTAGCACAGACTAACTTGTTTTCAGCAATTAGAAATAGCGAATTTACCTCTAAAATGCTGCAGATTCAAGATGCTTATCTCAGGAAAATGTTAATTGCTTGAACGCTGCATGCTCCTGTATGAGGAGTTTTATTTGGATTCAGCTGTAATTTAGCAACTGCATAAAAAAATAAAATCCTCAAGCCAAAATCAAAATCATCTTAATATCTCTGTAGGAAAAAGCCAAACAATGTATAACTAAATCTCTCCTTTGCTTAGAAATAGTCACAAAATAGTTCCTGCATTTTTCCTAGGGTGGATAAGCATTTTGCCTTAATAGTATTGAAAATTTAGGAGTGCCAGAAGCTTGATTTACTAGAGACAGAGAGTAGATGCTTTTAGTAACTGCTGGGGAGTGTTTGCAGAGTACCTGGGAGGATATCAGCTTCACCTGGACACATTTTCTGTGGGTAATATTCAGCTTTTTGACTCTTGCCTTCTGTGTACTGCAGCTGAATTAATTAGTTTAAAATCTGGGTCTTTTCCTCCCCAGATTTTAGGCCAAGTCTAAATTAGCAGTGCGGGTGGCAGTAAATACACAAACTTGTATAGTTCCAGTAATACTGTTGGCCTTCCCCCCCAAGTTTATAAGTTACTTTTGGCAATAGCAACCCATGTCAAATGTGAACTGCTCTCCGATCCGGTTACAGCCTAGGAAGGAGCCGGAATTAAGTTTGGGTTTTTTTTTCCTCTCATAGGACTATGATGGAAATAGAATCAAAATTAGCAGATAAATGAATAAAATCTCAAGGACAATAACTGAATAAACATGTCTGCTAAGCAGTTTTCTAAGAGGAAAATCTGGCATCTCTCACTAAGGAAAAAAACGGAGGAGGAGACGTGTGTCCTGAACTGCTGAGACTGAACAAGCAGAGAGGTAGAAGCTGGTTTGCCACGTCAAACGCCAGGTTCTTGGTGTAAGTAATCCAAAATTTTGCACACCAAAATATATTTTCTCAAGCTGGTGTATGACTGACTCATCTCTCTCTGCCGTGCGGTTCCACTGACCTCGGAGGAGTTTGCTGTAATGCTCTGCTGCCCGTGGCAAGGCTGAAATTACCGACCGGAGCCAAACCCACGCAGCTTAAGAAACAAGGGGAGTGGGTGCAGTGCGCTTTGGCTGATGAGGTCCCAAAGACGCACTCCTTCCCCTGCCCTCAGTGTTTTAAAATGGAAATTGGAATAATGTTAAAAAGCATGCAGTATTGCTTAAAGCTTAAGAATAACGCGTGCACAGGCTGGCGTGCAGCACCTTTTCCAAAGGCAGTGCTGTTCTAAGACAGTTATCGTATTTCCTTGGGTTATGATCCCGCGTTCGGAGTTATCCCCAGACCATCAGCCTGTAAGTCAGCCCACGTCCGGCTGGTCCAGCGCCTCTTACGTTAGGCAGGAGCTCTCGGCAAGCTTTGGTGGGGCCCAGGAGGACTTATGGTATTATGGGCCAGGAGCAAATGGCAGGATGTGCCCTATATTTTTGGGGACTGAGGAGAATAAGGGGGCTCATAAAAATAAATATATTTAATAGCACAGAATGAAACAACAAATTGAAATTGTGCTGAAATCCAATTCTGGGGTTTTATAATCCACAGAAACTTATTAACTTCAGAGACCTGTGCAAGCTGGAAAAAAGTAAGCTTTTCATTCTGTCCCCAAAACACAGAGAATTTAGAGCATTTTTATGGTGCATTTTAGGACAATGACCTGGGCAATGTGTTTAGCTGCTTCGCTTGCCTCATAAAACCCAGTTTATACAGTCCTGGAATCAATCCTGTTCTGTTTTGGGCTTTCCAGAGCAGGGGCTGCCAGTGGAAGCACTTTATGATATAGAGCTAACGTGTCGAAGGGACATAGACCAGAACTATTGCGTTCACCTCCATGGTCAATAAGAAGCAGATATTTAGACATAAATAACTCTGGCTGTGGGATGGGGAGAACCTCTCTGCAGTCCAAGGTTTGAGGGCACTTGTCTGTTCCCCAGGACCTGACCTTTTGAGTTTATTTACACTAGGGAGCACAATTTGAGCAAGAGGCACACCAAAAAACCCCCAAAAAAGGAATTTGATGTGCCCTGTACAGTTGACTCGATTGTGCCAGGGATTGCCACGTTCTGGTGTTGAATTTTCTATAGTAGTGTTTGAATTTTACTGTGTACCTATTCCCCCACCCCAAATCGTTTGGGAATACCAAATGCATCTCTTCATTGCTTTATAGCTGCAATAGTTTTAGTCACATAACTTCATTTTTCAGGGAATAAACCCCCCCTGTTTCCACATCTAATTCTGAATCTGTGCTTTAACTCTCTTTTCCAGCTCCCTGTGCCGAGCATGCAGCCGGAGCAAAAAGGGCCAGAC
Organism: Grus americana; assembly: GCF_028858705.1. Taxonomy (NCBI): domain Eukaryota; kingdom Metazoa; phylum Chordata; class Aves; order Gruiformes; family Gruidae; genus Grus; species Grus americana. Next base: position 5,010,162 of record NC_072868.1, read on the forward strand.
TGCCTGAAGGCGAAGGGTGGGAATGCGCTGAATATTGGGCCTTGGAGGTGAGCGAAAGCCACGTCTCCTCTAGCCAGATCCTTCACTCGCTGCTTGTGTCTTTACTCTGGACCGTTGGTTTCTCTGAAGGCTGCTTTTTTTCCCCGTGAGCTTCTGGAGAAGCCTAAGGAGGAAAACATGTGGGACGTGGAAGTGCAGGGCTTGACTTCAAGAAGAATAGAAAATGGGTTTGGGAGAGTTAACTCTTTTTCACCCACCCAAATAGACCGATTTCTAGATTAACATTTGAATGCCTAATTATTTTAGCCAAAGGTGCCTGCTTGTACTTAATATTTCTGCAGCTTTTGCAAGTATTTAGCTCTACAGAGAGCAAATATTGCTATTTCTTCTTGCACTGATACGATTACTTGCATTGGGGCCACAGCTGTCCCTCCAGCCGAGCGGCTGCGATGTGCGCGTTGCTACCCTGCCACGGCGGAGGCAAAGGAGAAAAATCGGAATTCAAGCCCTGTCTGAAAAGTAAAAGGGACAAATTAGTTTCTTGTCACTGCGCTGCAATAAATACATTGTCATTTTTATACCCCAGTGAATCATATTCTCCATTTCCCCCGTAACTATTATACAGTCTGCTGGCAGTACATCATTTTTTGGTAATTTTATTTTCACCAATTGTTTTATGAAATTTTTGAGTTTTATGGACACTAAAACAAATCTAGCCTGCGAGTATTATAGCCCTTTAAATCACCGGCAGGAAATCTCAAGGTTCCTCCAGACTGTGAGAGAAGGAAGCTTTAGGAAAGAAAGATTGCTCCTAGCTTATAAACTGAGCAAAAACCCAGAGATAAGTTTGTAAAAGGGACATACATCATCACTGGTGAAAACCAGGACGTAAAACAACATCTCTCCGCTCAACTCCCTTAAGAATAAAAATGGATTTTTATTTAGCAGAAACACTAAAGTAGTTGGGGAAAGGAACACACAAGCTTTTCCATGCTTTCTTAACCATAACAATCCTTATTTCCTACAGAGCCACTGTGTCAGGCACCACCTTGGCTAAATTGCAGTCAGTTGTAGTCCCAGAACGGTGGGAACCTGGCAGAAACCCCTAATTACAACCCGAAAGCATGCAGCACTTGGCTGCGTTTGGTCCTCACGATGCCGAGGAAGTGGTGGCTCCTGGGCGTGGGGGAAAGGGACTGGCCATGTTCTCCCCCTTGTCCTTAATCTCTGCTAACTTTTTTCATCGCTAATCCTTCTGGACTATTTTTGAGAAGGGTTTGCCAGCTGCACAAAGTTTCAGCCAGCAAATGGGAGGCAGAGACCTGCAGAGCCACCCTGCTTGCAGTCGGCTTGGTGGGAGCCCCCGGCCCTCGGAAGGTGGGTTGAGACCTCAGGAAGCTGCCGTGGTCCAGCCTCCACCTGCCGTCAGCAGGTATCTCTGTCCTTCTAAAACAAACCACCTGGCTTTGCCTTTCTGAGAAGCAGAGGATTATTGTTTCCAAAACTTAAATCAAACCTGAGTCATGGTATGATAAAAGCTGATTACTTAATTTTTTTGTAAATAAAGTCTTTGTTCTAGATGGATTGCTTGATGCGCTTCGCCTTTCTCCGAACATAAGAAAGTAAAAGTAGATGAGATGGTCTTGCTTAGGTGGAAATGTTGAACAAGAACTCTCTCAGCTGTAGCTCTGTCCGGTGCAGATGGACGAGCGCTCATCCCAGTTCTGATGTGGAATTGGTAGTCTCAGATGAACTACTCCTTTTTACTTTTCCCTTTCTTAATAGCATCTTAATATTTTTAAAAACTCTGAAGATATTTAGATTATATATGTTTTGTGAATTGGATGAAACATTGGGTTTAGATCAAATTGAATTGCTTTTGTTTCTAAGAAATTTTTAAAAAATATAATGGAAAACAGAAATTTGAAAAATAAAATTAAAGTGGCTGCTCTCTCTCAGACCTGTGGTCCACTGTGACCAGAAGCGGAACAATATAACTGTATGTGCATATAATGTTTCTCTCGGCATATCCTTCCAGCAATCTATTATGTAGGAACTTATGAGCCAAAGGGAACACATTTGTTAATGGCCCTTGATGGATTTTTCCTCTGTGAATTTATTGAGTTGAACATATGTACGCTCATGATTTCCACAGTATAATGTGGGAATGACTTCCACTCTGTAACATGTTGTGTGATGGGGAAAAAAAAACCCAACCCTCCTCCATTCTTCTACTTTTAGATTCCCTGCTTTGGCTCTCTTCTCATCTGATGCCCTACTTGTTGCTTTGCAGGAAGCTGTGAACCATCACCACCCATTTACCTGCCCGGTGATGCCCATGAGCTTAACGATTCCTACCCTCATCTTATCTGGCCATCCCTTTTCCAGTCTGAGAAGCCCAGGTTATCTTCTAATTTTTGGACAGAGAAACCTTCCTGAGGGAATGCGGGTGCTGCTCCAGAGCGGGGTTGGGTTTACACGCTGCGGTTTTGGGAGGCTGTAACGGTAACTCTGGTGTGTTGGCTAAAAATCAAGAGTGGGTTGAGGCCGGATTCAACTCTTTCCTCTTAAAAGTCCTAAAGGGATGGAACCAGTAAAGATACGTCCCTGAGTAAATGGTGGGTTTTTTGCAGAACAAAACTTTCTGAAAAGTAAGTACCAGCTAAAAATGTCTATTTGCTAAGTTAATATTCCCAGACTATGACCTTCAGACTGTATATTCTGAATAAATCAGTAAAAAATAAACATGAGCTTAGTTTTCAAGCTCTGTTTCTATGTTACCTGAAAAGAAAGACCTATAGGTTTGGAAGCAAAAAACTGACTTTGACTATTTGCAGTTCTGGTTTTAGGAGCTGCCGTGCATTTTATCTGTTCGGAACAGGGCAGCGCTGCTCTGTGTCTCCGACACGTCGCCGTTTGGGTGTTTCAGGGGAAGATATCTTCAACAACCTGAGCATCACCTCCCACTCACATGGATGGTGATATTTCTCCTGACTCCAAACTGAGAGCATCTTCCATCCTGAGGATTTATAACTGGTTTCTGTTCCAATAGCAGCCAAAAGGGTGATAGAGGTGAAGCACTTCTTAATTTGAATGGTTCTGAAGAAAAACAAAGAGGAGAACAAGGTACACTCAAGGGAGGAGGGAGTGAGTAAATGTGTTCAGCATGTCTTGTCCCCTTCAGGAGTGCTTGTTTAAAAATAGGGCACGGCTGGGGGATAGTGGAGAAATTTGGGGTGTAGCTGTATTGGGCCAGAGGGTTTTACATCAGTATGACTTGTCCTCTGACGGGAAGGGAGGTCAAGCTGGCCGTCGAAAGCAACTTCATGCCAGCGGGGCTGCAGCCGTGCTAGCAGCATCAAATGCTTTGCTGAAGAAATACTCCTCAGGGTCTGGTCTGCAGCGTTCCTGCTGTCTGGCTCAGACCTTCTGAGAAGGGGTGTGCGCTGAGGGACCAGCTGCGAGTGAGTTGTAAGGAAGGATTTTGCGGGAAGAAAGTGGCCGTGAAAGGGGCTAGCAGCTCTGTTGGCAGTGCTTGGGAGGGAAAAGGAAGCAGCGGGGGGAAACCCCAAACCCATTGCGGTAGCTGGTGCAAGCGGAGGTGCCGTGACCCAGCCTGTGCCGTCTGGTTGCTGCCGGGGGTCTGGGGCTGCCAAGTGCCACAGTCCCGCAGGTCTGGTGGCTTCTGGTGACACGGGGCAGAGCTCTGCGGCACCCCGTTTGCTTCAGTGGCATTCGGCTGAGCCAGACAGCAAATGCACGTCGCAGTTTCTCCCTGTTGTATCAGGTCTCTAACATCTCCTCTTTGAAAATAAACCTCAGGCCACTGCCCCCTCACCTCACTCTTTGCTGCTTGCTGCTTTCTCCTCCCCCCCGCTTCTCTTTGCACAAAGTCCAGTTCTTATTTTTTATTTTTACTATCCGTAGCTAAATCTACTTTTTTTTTCCACCCCCTTTTATTTTTTCTTCCATGCTGTTTAATCTCAACTCAGAGCCCCAGAGCTGGTGCAGCGTTACAACAGTTTTGTCATGTTGGCTGTCACCGTGCTGACAGCCCCCTGACAGCTGGCAGATGTACAGATGATGGATGTTTTCTCCCTTGTGCAAGGACGATGGGATAAAAGTGCAAACAAACCGGGTAATAGATGGGAAAAGCAGAGCAACGTTGATAAGGCCTGGTCCTCACTCTGTGATGTATGGGAAAGCAAGCTGTGGGCAATTTGTTTCAGAGAAATGAGGGACTCTTTGTAGAGAGGGACACAAGGAAAAAAAGAAGGAAAAAAAAAAAAGAGAGAGAAAATAAAGAAATAATAATAATGGGGGTGGGGGGAAATATCCAAAGCTTGTCTTTATTGTGGCAACACTAGCCTGTTGTTACGGCAATAGGCAGCTCTCATTTCAAGGACAGGCCTGGGGTCCTGTGCCTGTGCCTGGCATGCAGCACGGGACCCCAGGAGGTGCTGGGCTGGGAACACGGGGAGGAGGTGCTGGGCTGGGAACACTGGGTTTGTCTTTGCTTCTTTCTGCTGCTTCACTCATCTCTCCGCTGGCTTGCCAGTAGCACCTTCTGTTATTTATGGTATCTAGGCGTCTTCTGAAGGAGCTAACAAATGGCCACGCTGAGTACAGGCAGATAAACTTCTCAAGCCACTCAGTTAAACCGGATAGTTGAGAAGTTCATGCACACGTCTGGATTCACATGTCGAGGCTGCTGATCTCTAAAAACCTGCGGTGGCTGCTCCAACAGCTCCAACTTCAGGGTGAGCCCTTCCTGTTGGCGCTTTGCCCCCCCCAGCTCCAACCTCCACAGCTGCATCCACTGGTGCGGGTGGTCTTGAACAGAGGGTGACATTCACCTGGACCCTGAGAGCAGCGGGCTCTAGGCTGGACCAAAGCGAATGCAGGTGATGGGGGGTGGCAAGATGCTGCCACCACAGCCCGGCGCGTGTGTCCGGCCACCGGAGAAGGTCAGACATCCTCCAGCAAACGTGCAATGTGAGAAAGAGGACGCACGTGTTACAGCCTCTGCCGTGTCTCTCCTTAGAAGAGACTGAGCCCTGAGAGGCCCTTTAAGATGCAGGGAACGTCTTCCAGGGCTCCCGTGGGGATACTGTATATTAATACCTCGGCGTCGTTATTGCTAACACGGATGTACGTGCCCTCACACACCCACTTACCGGCATGTACATTTTCAGGATGCCGTCGTCCCCCCTCGCTTCCCTTCCACCTTCGGTTCTGTCACTGTCAGGGACTTATTTAGGCCTATAATAGTGATAATTTATTACAGAACACTTCCTACTGTGAGTAAATAAGTCTGTCTCCCTTAAACTCCCTGGGCAATTAGAAGAATGAAAGACTGTGCCACGTATTAGCATTTATTTTCTCCCAGCATTTATACAAGGCCATTTTCTTGCTGACAAATTGTGGGGCAAATTGTTCTCGAGAAAGTCTGTCAGATGAAAAGGTGTTATGATTAAACTGTTGGCGTAAATTTGGGTGACAATAAATCATTTTATTGCATTAACTGGATTTATTTGCTTGCAACTACCATTAAGGATTCGAAGAAACAATAATAAACAGGTTGATTTTGCACCTGCTTAAGGGTAATTAATATGCACTCTAAAAATAGAGAGTCTGCTTTAAAAAAAAAAATCCATTTAGTGATCTAGAGGCTGCTGATCAGGAAATGGACGTAGAATTAGCTGTACGTGTATGTTAGCATTGCATTAACAAAAATCCTAAAACTGGAGAGTGGGGAGGTTTTGGTGCTGGTGGGCTGCTTGTGGAAAGGGTTTGTAAAGCTGGGGTGACTCCTAGGTAAAAAAAGCAGCTTTTTGTTTCAATAAGGGTCTAGCCCCAATTATCCCTATTACCAGCTTGGACAAAATGAAATGGCAATATTAGTTTCCCTGTGTTAAAAAAAAAAAAAAAAAAAAGAATGGGAGCAAATACATTGAAAAATGTTTAGGAAGGTTACAAGAATGGGAAGTAATGTATGTCAAAAATCAAAAAAATTTTGTGTTGCTTTGGGAAAGGGAAAGCAATGGGTATTATGAACACATAAGGATAACACTAAAATAGAACCGTCAAGATCAAAAATGTGTAAGTTAGTCATAACTAATTCAGGTGGGAAGTTAGATAAAGGTAAAACTTTGGGATGTCTTCTCAGAAAGGGTTTTGGGGAAGAGACTGTGCTAGTTCAAACAGGGCCCTCGACAGCCTGCAGAAGGGGTGTAGGACGGGACAAGTGACGGCAGGTTCTGGGCATCCACCTTGTTCCCAGCCCTGCAGGACCCGAGTGAAGAACCATTCAGTGAATGTGTCGTCTGCTGCCCTGGGTTCATCTCATCATTTTGGTGTCCCACTTTGTGTTGAATGAGACGCTTCTCTGCCCTCAGCCTCCTCCACAGAAAGATGTAGAAAATTAGCCATCGTTAGTTGAAATAGCTAATAGCGATATAGCTCTAGATGTTAGCATAGCGATACCTAATAGAATACGGCAGCGTATTTGGGTACCTCAGCTGGTATTGAAAACATCTGCGCTGCTTCCTTGATAGATCCTGCCTCGTCCTCCAAGCGAAACCGTTTGCTGGGTAGGGAGTGGGGAAGGGATCACGTCAGGGGACGCAGCTGCAGTGGCGTGGGGCGGGTGTGTTTGCTCGCGCCGGTGGGGTATTTTGTCTGTCAGAGTCCCTGCAATTTATGATGCTGCTGTTTTCTCCTTCTTCCCTTTGCAGCACTCAATAGTTTGTGGCTTTTTGGCTTTGTGTGGGAGCTCTTTAAGCTTGTTAAGGGTGTGGGCGAGTGTTTTGTGGCCTGCGGAGGGGGGACCAGCTGCTCTGTGGACCCTTCTGGAGGGGGCTCAGACTGGGCGGTTGCATGCCTTTGCAGTTTATCCAAATTAAAACCACTAACACCACCACCCCCCCTTTTTTTTCCTCCTTTTGTTTTCCAACTACTGTGGTTCTGAGGAAAATCTTCAAAATGAGAACAGATCCCTTAGCTGAAGAAGAGAAATTTCAGTTCGTGCTTCTGCTATTGCACCCCAGTGTCTACACGGAGCCGTTGCTTTCCTGGTGGTTGAGCTCAAGTGTGCAGATAGCGTAACATTTTGCCAGTGCTTTTCCTACCCAAGTTCATTCTACTGTTCCCTGGTTTGTCGGCTGTGGGCTGGTAAGACAGTGTAAATAATCTCGTGCGTGTTAAACCAGCTGTTTTGGAGGCGAGTTGCGGCGTTTGTTTATTCTTGCAATAGAAGTATTTCTCGCAGAGGGATGCGAGGGCTGTTAGTGAATTCCAGACATCACGGCTTGCAAGTTAGTTGCCATGCTACAACCAGCCACATCTTGTTATGGTGTTTTTCCAGCTCTTAGAGCCGTAGTGCATTACAAGTAGAATTGTTTTTCTTGAAAGTTTTTAATATTTTTCCACATCTTTAATACTCTTCCACACTCACTAAATAAGAGGGGCAGTATCTATGCTGCCACCCTAATGACTTATGAATATGTGCCATTGATTTTAAATTATGCATTTTGGGGAGTGCTTTGCTGTAGCAGCTAGTATGCAGAGAAGGGTTGAGATGATTTCACAGCGACTTTCCAAAGCAGAGAAGCTGCTTTTCATCTGCGTTTGGCTGAGACGTAGTGTTTAAGGTGCCCCCCTCTATAGAGAGCCCAGTAATCAGGTTTGCAGCAGCGTCAGCGTACCTCGGTCCCAGCCCTGCTGCTGTGACCTGCGGGGTGTCAGGAGAAGGAGAAGATCTTGGCCACTCATTTCCAAGCTGCCTACAGATCTCCCTGCTTTATTTGTCCCAACAGCTGGATCGCTCACCGCCTCCTTTGGCAGCCCATCAGCCTCAAACCTAGTTTGGGGAAAACGCTGCTAATTTGTAACAGGGATTTTTCCCAGGAATGTAGCCATGTCAGTAATGCCTTCAATCAGAAGGTTTCTCAGATACAGGATTGTGTTGAATTAAGTTTCTGCCTCAACCCAGAGAGGCACTTTGTAACCCACCCAGGGCAGGAGGTCTGGCTGTTTCAGATGCTCAGCTGGGATGGGGGCTGGCTGCGTTATGAGTCCTGCTGTCGGAGGCTGTTGACCATTTCGAGGCAATGGCGCTGGTTTTTTACTTCTTTCTGAATTTTATTGTAAGTAGTTCGTGATTTACAATCATGAGCTTATTTATTACAGCAGTGAGTAGGGCTGAGAGCCAGGGGAAGCCTCTCTGGACTGTGCTCGTAGAGCAGCAGCAGGTCCCTCCCTCCTTGCGCTCTGCTGGGACTGGAAAGTTGGGACATGTTGCTTTTTCTGTCTTTTTGAAGGTTTCTCACCCAGGTGAGAACAAAAAATGACTTTATTCTTTTAGCCTTTAACATTTGCACAGGGCAAGCGCACACGTTTCTACACTATTCTACTCCTATCGTGGACTTGTTGTGTAAAATTGTCGCATGTTAATTAATTTGGCACAGAAGTTTTCAAACAGGGATGTGTGGAGCACAGTGGCTCCTGTCACAGTTTGACAAGGTTATCCGAGGGTAACGTGGTAAATATTTTTCATCCATTAGCGGATTATAAAAACGGTGCATCACGCTGCTGCTTGGCATAGAGGGGGATGGACAGCAGGAGCATGGTTGTTAATTTAAGAGGTAAGGTACCATCGCTCATCGGGCTGATCCGGGAGCCAGGGCTCACAGTAACATCTGGCTTGTGCACGAACCTGTGTTTGCATTAAAGCTAACTGCTCAGATCAAAAAACCCAGCAGATCTCTTTGGGTTCTCCATCTGTTTCCATATATGCCCCTTTCTTATTTTCTTTTCTCTTTCTGTTTCCGATTCCTATTCTCTCTTTCCGAGGTTTTCCCTTAAATTTTTATTTATCCCAGCTCCATAAAACCAGCACAAAATATTAGAAGCACCACGGAGTGCTCGGTCGCTCCTCCCATGCGGTCTGACCTGCCTGTCGAGACCCAAAAGGATTTTTTGCTGTACAGGGCCTCATTCTGCATTGACCCCTCATCATTACTGTGATAAAAAAGATTAATAATATACACAGTAAACTATTTACTATAGTGTTAAATACAGACTGCTATAATTCTGTGCAGTTATTCTGCGCTTTTCCTACAAAAAGCAGGATTCAACCTCTTTATGTGTAAAATGATACCGAACTGTAACTACCTTATAATATTGCTGCATTATTCTATAGTTATAGTCCTAAACACCACAGCTTTTGTCAATTTTACTGGGTAGGTTTCATTCGTACTATAAAAACCACAGTAATTTTTAATAGGGGTAGGTGGTGGCAGAAGAAAATGACTCATAAAATACTTGTGATGGACTTGGCTGTATCAGCCTGGGGCCTGAGTCTTCCTTGCCTGTCTTCTGAAGGACATGAAATTCTCCATCTCTCTGGACTCTCAGTAATCTCTCCTTTGTGTTCAGTTGCTCAGAGATGTTGGCAGCCAGGGGCTTTCTGGGTGCACCTATAGTCGGGGTGTACTTTGGATCAGGAAGGCACTTCTGGAGCAAATCTCTCTGCTGTCTCCACTTACTGCATTTTGGTTCTCTTTCACGTCTCGGTGTCTGACCTAAATTCCTCTAAAACCAAGTGAAATGGAAAATGCTCTTCAAGCATGTGACTGCGGCCACTGAGGGGCATTTAGTCCATGGGACCAGGCTGGGACTAATCTGGAGTAAAAAAAAAAAAAAATCTCTGGGCTGTGGCTAGCGGGGATGTCAGGTCCGCGGGAGTCTGGCTCTGCAGCTCCTCTGCTCTTGGTCAGAGTTCCCTGGCAAAGCGGACGCGGCCCTTTGGGATGGGGGACATCACCTGCTGAGTTTGGACCGGGACAGGGGACCTGACGGGGCCATCCAGGTGACTTTGGGAGTTGCTTGTGCCCTGGTTTGGTGCGGTTTGGGGTGCAGGCTTCCATTCCAGAGGACATTTTTAAACAGAAGATGTTTATAGCTCTCTGTTGTGGGCTGGTTTGGAAAGCACAAGCACCCGCTGGCAAGCAGCCTTCTCAGCAGGCAGACATGTGCGTGGCATTACAGCAGGCTACAGCCCTCGAACGCACAGGCACATCCTTAGACTTTGCCAGGCTTCTGAGACTTTCTGCAAGGCTTGTCTTCCCCGTTCATGTCAAAGTTTTGAGATCGTTGCTTCTCTTCTGCTTCCGTCCCCTTGCTCACCCACAGCCGTAGTGATCTACGGATGCTCAGAGCTGCAGCTACATTAATGGCGAAGACCCTGCAGCAATAAGGCTCGAGTTCGGTGGAACTTCTGTGCATTTAATTAAGAAATGCTGCTCATACAGAACTGAATGCGCTAGCCTAATTTACTGCCGTGTCTGTCTGTCTGTCTAGCCTTTTGTCTCTCTCTGCATCCTATACAATGCCATCGTATCTTATTACTCGAGCTAGGTAGATTCTTGCTTGGCTGAGCCGAGATCAAAAAGTAATTTTTCTTTTTGCAACAGCCAATTAGAAATTCATTTATTTTCACATTAGACATTTGACCAATATCTCCCTCCCCCCGATGAACCGATCCCCCCCAACTTCAGCAATTTAGCTCCATTTGTGTAGTCTGCATAATGGAAGACAGTGAGCCTGTTAGAAAAATGTGGCCCAGGGCAAAAATTAAATGCAGAATCATGTATCAGAAATGAGATGTATTTACTATTGTTTTTGAAAATTAATGGTGCATTTTTAGTTTTTATAATGTAATTTAATGATGCAATTCATCTAATAAAAAACCACATTTTAACTCAGTCATACAGACCTACTGGGGCAGGACAAAATGTACCTTTCAGATGTAAGATTTTTTAAAAACGCTTCGGGCTCTTTTTTTTGAATGCAAAAAAGAGAAACTCTTTGCGTGCTTTGGCTAACAGCTGGGGTATCAGCAGGAGTCCAATAAAAAGGACATTTTTTCCTTCTAAATATTGGTGTTTGTGCAGCATACAATAATATTATAAATGCAGCAGTGGGTTTGAAGTACGATGCTGCAGCTGATTATAGAATGCCATATGGTGCTGGCATGTTAAACTGATACAGATTGAACACGGACTGTGGCTTTAAATGCTGTGGACCAGCGAGTGCGCTAAACTAGAATAAATATACTATACAGCGTCAATATACGGAGCTGTCATGTTCGGCAGCAAAAAGCAAACGGTGTCAAAATAATATGAGCTGATTGAAGAGAAACCCACGCAAGTCAGCACTGAGCACGTGTTCCTTCCCGAGAGTGGCTCTCGGTGGGTCGTGGGTTGGGGGAAAGTCCTTACCCACTTTCTCAGAGCGCTGTTTGCCTTCGGTAACTCAGGAGCAAGGGTTGGGAGGAGCCCGGGGGCCCCAGCAGTGTGTTTCAGCGGGCGCTGACAGATTGCAGAGCATCGATTCTGCTCCGGCTCTGTCGTAGGGAAATGCCCGTGCCTCCATTTTCACGTCTCGAACATAAAAACCCTCTTTATCTGTTTTGCATCCCGATTTTCATCTGCTTTGCAACGTTGGTGTATTACACGTGCTCTTGTAAAGCAAACACAGGCAGGTTTGCCAGAGGTTTTAAAACCTCCTAGAAGTGGTTCTGTAACAGGGGCAAGCCCGGCTAAAGGGGTGCTACCTGCTCCCGCGAGCGCTACCAGCTCCGCTGGGATTTGAGTGATGCTGAAAGCGGATCCGACCACGAAAGAAAAAAAAAAAGGTGAAGTTTTGCCTTAGGCACTGAGCTGGGGGTGAGGGGAATGCAGAGGTGAGAGGATGGGACTGGCTTTTTTGGAAGGAACAGGGGCTCACAGTTGACTTGCACTGATCATGATAATTCCCACTTTCTGGTTTTTAAAGGTGCTTCTAGAAAATACATTCAGGTATGATTTCCAGCTTTAAAAGATGCTCTCATCTGCTTTTGCAAACCCTTTTTTTACAGACCAAACTTGAAGTTGAAGCTGAACATATAGTATTTAAAAGAATTTTAAGAGAACTCCCTTCCCATGGATATTAAAAATGTACATTTACCAGGAACAGTTGACCTTAACTACATCAAAACTACCGATACGACACTGAAGTAGATTTTGGTACAAAGCTGGGAAGGAGGAGAAGTCTATTCATTTGTGGATGAATTAAACATCCATTTTTCTTTGTTTCCTGACTCTGGTGCATGATTTCCCAGAGGGCGCAAGGAGATGGCTCCTGTGACAACTAAAAGAGAAGCTCTCTCATAAACTCTGGCACGGCGCTCCGTGAGGGATGCCCTTGGCTGGTTACGTGAGGTTTGGTAAAAGGAAATGTGAACCAGTTTGGGTCTAGCACGGACCCCTCTGTTCAAGGTCCTGGCCATTTAGTAGGCACACAGATAAAATACTCCGGCTGGGTGCCTGCTTGGGCAGGCTTCACTGAATCCCAGGATCAGCCGCCTTTTCCCTTCCCCTTCCAGCCCATCTCCATTCCCACGTGTTATTCAGCCTGAGCTGCAGACCCGGTGGATGGATTTTGAGCCATCCCAGCCAACACATCCGCACTCCTGCTCTTGCCAGCGGGCCTAGAGCAGCCAGTCTCTGTGTTCTTCTTACCCTCTCCAGTTTACAGACATAAGATAAACCATGGAGAGAGGAGCCCAGCAGGAACAAAGCATCCAGCCAAGGATCAAAGCATCCACAAGGTTTCTGTGGCTTACTGCGTGCTGAAACTCAACGTACGGTCCAGACAAGTGAGAAAACACAAGGATCACGGCGCCTTTTCGATACTAAGATTCTGTGTTTGAGCAGTGGTGGAGGCAAAAAGATTTGACCTTGTGCAAGGCGTTCCTATGCCCTGTAATCTAAAAAACACAGAGAAAGGTGCCTGGGTTACAAACGTAACTGTTTGTTTGAGGGTTTTTTACTATTATTTTATTATTTTTTAAATGGAGCTAGCTAGATAACTTTATGACCATTATCAAGTTTGTAGCTTGGTGCACTGGAGCCGGGTTGATCCCAGCACTTGGCCAGCTGGCAGCAGAGCCCAGGCTTTGAAGGCCTTATGTGTTTTGTGGATTTTTTTTTTTTTTTTTTTTTGGTTGCCTGTTTTGGATTTAAAATCTAAGGAGACAGAAGTCTGATTTGATGTGGCAAATCCCATATAGGGCTTGATATTGGGAAATCAGCGGTGCTTATGAACTTAAGCTGGGAATAACACTTATGTTTTACAATGGAATGGTCCCTGATTCAAAGAGGCTGCAGACTAGTTAAAGTAAAAGACTTGATGTAAAGAATATCTCGGGTTGATCTATTCAATAGAGAGGTAGATCACTGCTAGACTCTGACCTCTAGGTGTATTCTGTATTGTGAAAGAAACTAAAAAGAGTTTACTGAGTGTTAGAATTTTTCTTTGCTATGGCTTGGTGTAGGGTTTAGCAAATAAAACTGCTCAGGACAGAAATCCGAAAGTGAGCAGGCTGGAGTCAGAAGAATGTTACACAGAGAGTGGGTTACTTACCTGGGGAGACAGAGGTAGATGATAAAATAAACACATTTCTTACAGCTGAAGAATTCATTGGCTTTTAACATGCTGAGTGAAAGACTTGAGACAGACCTTACGTGATAATTTTTTTTTTTTAAATTAATCTAATCTGCTGGAGGCCTCATTATTTGGTGCAGGGTGCGTGTATCAATAAAGCGGCACTGGATTTCCAAAAAAGCATCACATAATTTGTCAATGAGAAAGCCAAGTGCCTGGGAGATGATGTTATGGTGTGAATTACATTGCAGAGCGGTTGTCAGCTGTCCCTGTCAGCACTTTTGCAGATGCCATAATGCGCAGTAAATGCTGTGGCTGCAGCTATTTAGGTTTACTGTGGTGGTGGTTTTCGGGGAAGCACCACAGATTAACACCTAAATAAACATTTCCCTTTTCTTGAGCTGCCCTGTCCCTAAACAACACTTCAAGCGCTGCAAGCTACCGCTCCTGCACCTCTGGCTATTTCTTCTTACCTTTTAAAATTAAGCATGTTTGTCCTTTTCCACTTTTGCAGGTTTACCAGAAGAAGAGTAGCGGTTGGGCTGACTCTTCCGTTAGCACGCTAACACCAGCACAAAGGATAGTGAAAATATAACCCTTCTGGAGGTTACGATTACAGGCTGTGATTGCCATCTAACTACACGCAGCCTGCTCCACAGACCCCACCTGAGATCAGGACTTGGTGTTATCAACACCTGCAAGAGGCAGTGTCCCTGCTAGACAAACTGCATGTTTAAATCAGCAGGGTAAAAGAAAATAAGTGTTTATTTTGTTTCTCAGGTCAGGAACTGGGATGCAGGAAGACTGAAGGACTTGGCATACGCATCTCTTGCGGGGCTGTTTCCCGGTGACTCAGGGAGATGTTTCTTCATGTATCAAATAGCACCAATAGCAAAAATCCCAGGTGGAATCCAGGATAATTAACCTGGGCTCTCTGGACACCTGACAACCTTTAATTCAATAAGTGACCCTGCTATTAAAATGTTAATTAGAGGTAGTATCTTTTGCTAAGCTGACAAGGCACAGCTTTCCTCCTCCCGGAACGAACCTTTCCAGATCACTTTTAGATTAAGTCTATGACCTTAAAAAGGGGATTGCCCTGAAACCTGTGTGCACCATCGGTGGGATGTCAGTGCTGCACGTGGTCTTCTGAGGTTACCAGCAACTGCTGATGAGCCCCATCCTGCCCCGTCAGGACCCTGGGTAGGTGGGTGAGCTGATCGCACTGCCCGCACTGCCCGCAGGTTTGGCTGTGCTTATGTTCTGCTTCCTCTTATGTGTTATTCCATGAGAGAAAATAAACCAGGTGAGCAACTGATTTATCTTCTGGGGGACCTGCGATCACCCTGCCACAATCCGGGGGGATGAAAGTGCCATGTGTTAAACTGTGCAGTTTACAAATGCCTTTTGTTCACAGTTCTGAAATGGTTTATTAATGGGAGAAATCTCATCGTTTGTAACGAACTAGCTTGCTATGGCCGTTTCAATACTACAGAGAAATTCTCTATCCAGCAGACATCTTTTATCAGGAAATATGTAAATGGGTAGCAAACAAGTCTAGGAGTCCTTTGCAGCTGTTTTGCAGCCCACATGAACTGGTCACAGTGGATATCTGAGTGTTACCCATGCACTGGTTTCTGAAAACTCGCCTTTCTTGCAGTCGGCCAGGGAACTAGACTATCCATCCTGTGCTCATGTCCAGTTAGTCCTCCTGGCTCTGAGCTCCTTGCGCTGAATCCCCGCACAGCTTTCCTCCCGCCTGTGTCTCCCGAGAGCGTGCTGGGTGTCCGCGCAGCTCCGGGGTGAGGTTTGCAGCGCGAGCTGTCAGCTCCCAGCAACCTGCTCACTGCGCACGCCTGGGCTTCCTAGCCTCGGCACGTTTTTGCAAGCATTAAAGACTGTTTTGTAGGTTGTTTTTTTTTTTTTTTTATATCCTTCTCATTACCCTGTTTTCAAGTGAGCATAACTCAGCTGCATGAGCCGGAGCCCGCTCTGGCTGGAGTAACAGTGCTCCTGGCCACCAGGCACCCAGTGCAACTTCTCCTCTTCCCTGCAGATGGTACTGTTCGACCATTTTGCAGCCATCGGCGTTAGGTACCAGCGCAGATATTAGGGTGACGGGTACAAGTGCGTACAGGCACATTTACAGGCCCAGCACCGTAGCTGGGCAGCGCTCAGCATTCGCCTGCTCTGGGATGGGTGCAAGGGCAGAAGTCATAGAATCACAGAATGGTTTGGGTTGGAAGGGACCTTAAAGCCCATCTAGTTCCAACCCCCGTGCTGCAGGCAGGGACACCCTCCACTAGCCAGGTTGCCCAAAGCCTCATCCAACCTGGTCTTAAGCACTGCCGGGGATGGGGCCTCCACAACCTCTCTGGGCGACCTGTGCCAGGGCCTCACCTGAAGAATACCCCATGTCTGGGTGGGTTTGGAAGGTCAGACACCTGCGTGGGGAGCAGGAGCCCAGCACCCTCCTGAGACAGTGCCAGCGTGCTGTGTAAGAGGGAGTTAGTAGGCACAACCCTCAGCAGCGCAGTGAATACCTAGTGTTAACGTGGGCAGCCTGGGGTGGTGGGTAATAACTTTATCCCAAGGGAATTTAACAGCTTTATCTGGGTGCATGGCCAGAGTTTTGTGTGATTTAATCAACTCCTCATTGGCTGAAGCTTCAGCGCTGCTGTGCTGGAGAAAGGCAGCTCTGGGGACTCTGGGTGGTGACACTGGTTTCTTCTGAGAAGCTGGTGTGTGGAGCACAAAGCTGAGAGGGGGTAGCGGGCTTATATAGACGTTTCGTGCTTCTGGTTAGGTTTTTGTGATACGTAGCTTGATGTTTTGCTTGTTCACAACCCTGCGTTAGAGGCACTGTGCTAGCCCTGGAGTCGCTCCTGCCTTACAAAGGTGTGGAAAGAACATCTTGTATTTCCTGGGCTTAAATACTTGTATATCCATACCAGCGGTCTGCCGTGTCCTCTGCTCTGGGAATGATGCTGCACAGAGTCAGCGGTGCTCAGCTCATTGCTGGGAGATACTTGGTTGTATCTTCCCTTCTCTTTGCACGTATCCGCATTTCAGTCCTAAAATCACAGCACTCCTTTAAAGTCAATGATGTGGGAAATCACCTCTGCTTCATCTTTTCCCTTCAGACCTGGTCTGCAGTGTTACTTCAGCCCCAAGGAGAGGGCAGTTACTCAAGGTTGAATTCAGCTGTAACCTAGACAAAAGATTCAGCTTGGTTTCTCCTACCGTGCTGCGGACACCCTGAGCAGCAGCGAGCTGCCCTCTCAGCCGACACGCACTTGTGCATCTCCCAGCTCACCAGGGAGCCCTACGCCACCCTGCTGGCATTCACTGCTCGGGGTAAAATAAAAACAACTGCAGACAGCAGCACGGCATCAAGTACAGCTGTTTTGCTCCATGTTTAGGCGACGCGGCAGCGAGCGTTGGCAGCACAATGTGTAGTACATGTGTACTGCATGTGCACGTTCACACGGAGATGTCTTTGTAAAAAGCGCCTGAAACAGGCACCCCTGTATCTGCCTGAAATTCATTTGGCTTTTGATTTCCTCGCAGGCTCGCCTTGTGGATGAGGTGTCAAGAGCTTTGAACTTCTCCAGGCTGGAGGCGCAGGGTCTTCACTCGTGGCTCCTCTCGTTTGGCACAGAGGCTGCGCCACGCGCCCCGCTTCGACCGTGCCGGCGTGAATAGCTCCCAGATGGCTGCACGGAGCAAAGCGGTGACTTCTGGCTGGATTCAGCTATGCAAAGTCAAAATGATCTCTTGGTAGACCTATTGCTATTTCTGTCTTGTTGCCAGGCACTTCATGCTTAAGCTTTCATCAGATCAATCTTCTTCCTTTGAAAGAAAAGTAGCAGGTTAACCTCTGTGCGAGGGAAATGGAAAACACTCCTCTGCCTCTCCCCAATGTGCTGTGCAGGTGTAGAGGAGCTTGGAAAAAGTGATAAAAGCAATTAGTCATCTGTGGAATTGAAAGAGCAATAGCATCCAGCTCAGAGGTTTGTCTGGGTTCACCGTAAGCCTATTAAGATCAGCTCGGTTGTTGGGCAGAGGCTTATAAAGGGTGGATGGGCAAACCAATGTCGTACCGGGTGGATTTTACAGGTTTCTGCTGTTTTCTAGAGCCTTGTGTCTCCTATATGGACTTCTCATCCCCAGGCTCCTTGCTTCAAGAGGTGAAGATAGGGAAGGAGGGGTAGAGAAATGAGAACTGATTTTTTTTGCCCATGGAAATTAGCTGGGTCTCTTGATTCTGGAGAGGGAAGAAGTTTGGTCTGGGCTCTGGAAGCAGGACCAAACCCAGAAGGTGGGTTTCCCTCCAGCCGTGCTCCTGCAGGGTTTTGCCAGTTTGCATCCGCAGCTCTGGTTCATCATTCCAAATCCTCCCTGCACGTAGGTCTCCAATTTCTCCCCACTGACTGCTCACTGCTCTGAAACTCTCCACGGAATGGAGCAGCTCAAAGACAACACAGTCACCAGATAAATCATTCCTCCCCCGCTTCTCTTCCTTTCCCCCCAACCCAAATGGCTAAAGTGTCTTTATTATTTAAAAAAAAAAAAAAGCGCGCACACACAAAAACCTAGCGAGAGAGACAGACACAAAGCAAAGGAAAAGGAGAGGTTTAGGCAGCAAGCCACAAATAAGCACCATCAATCATAGTGCAGTCAAAAAAGTACATGTGTTGGTACCTGCTAGTTATTGGCAGTACTCAAGAAGTCTCCTGAGTACAATCTTCAGGGCTCCTTAGATAAATAAATAAATAAAAAAAAATTCCATGTTCCTCTGAAAAACTGCTTGTCAGCACTGGAATGGCAGGTGCATTAACTCCCTAAGAACCAGATTATGCCCTGCATGGCAAAAAAATGCAAACACAGAGAAATAAGATGTCAGTCAACTCCTGTATCCTCTCAAGTTTTTTTGGATGAGAAGTATTTTGAAATATAAATACAGCCCGTTATATAAATGAGTCGAGGAAAAAAGAGAGCTATGAATATATACATGGTGTAGTTATCTTATTTGTATGTTTACCCAAAATTTGCATCTGTTCAACATATGATTTTTTTCCTTTTTGTACTCCACAAGGATAGCTGGAAAGCTCAGATTTATTTCGTACCACACCCCTAGCCGTAGTCCTTCCCTATCTGCAATGAGGGCTTTTGGCTTGAGAAGCTGGCTCAGCGCTACCAAACCTCCCAGCAGCTGCCCGTGCCCGCGCTGTCCCACGGGGCACCCACCACACGTCTACCCGTCATGCCTCCTCCTGCTGCTGCTGCCTTCAGCCCCTCCGTGGGTTCCTCTCCCTCCCGTGACCCTCCCAAGCCTTGGCAAACGCCATCCTGGTGCCACCTGGCTGCCTGTTCACCCCTCAGCTCCTCTCCCTTGTAGCTCTGAAATGTTTCCTCTAAAAAAGAAAAAAAATCCCTATCCGAGAGCTACCATCCTTTTCCTTTAGATCTGTATTACATTCTCCCTTCTCTCGGCTTTGCTTTTATTAGTTGTGGACTTCGAGGTGCTGGCAATGTGGCTTTGGCTGCTCTGTAGAGCTCCTCTAACATCTCTGGAGCTGGACCCCATCCTTCTGCTCCTCTACCCCTTCCCTCTGCTCCTCTCTGCTCCTTTTCATGCATTATTTTCTTTATAATCTACGAGAGTGACATTATTCCCAGTGGAAGTCCAAAAGCAGCAAAGTCCTGTCCCAGGATGAGCAAAGGTTGCGTGACCTACTGCTAGAAGACAAATGGATTTGGGGAAATGGCCATTAGCCCTTCCCTGAACTTGACAATGTGTTTCCTAAGATTCCTATCGCATGTAGGAAGACGCTGATTATTTTTAGCTGTGGGTGAGCCAGCTGTTCCTAGGCCAACCTCCAACCCTCCCAAGGACAGCAGAGACGTTCCTGCTTCTGCTCGGCCCTCCTGGGGCTGCAGCGGGTGATGGCCGGGCTCTGCACCATGGAGCGAGGAGGGAATGAACCCCCGCTGTGCCTGCCAGCAGGGAAACCTCGTCTGCATGTGCTGCTCAGCACCAGACCTTGCAGGAGGGCTTCTTTCTCTCCAGCACCTTGATTTTATTCAGTAGACCTGTATATGAGATCTAGCTGACTCTCCTTCTTGGTTTCAGCATAACCAGTGCAGGTACTGAAGCGTTAGGGGAGAGTTTTCACTGCCGCGTGGCTCCTTGCAGTTCATCCCTACCTTCCTTCCCTAGCGTGGCTGCAGTCAGCCCCCTGTTCAGCTCGATCCGAATCACCCGGGCTCCATCCGCGCCTGCCCCAGCCATGTCCCAGGGTGCGAATTAGCCACGGCTGGAGCAGGGCTGGCTTTGCATTGCTCGCCCGACGACAGCGAGCCTGGGTGGCAACCGGGCTGGTTTCAAACGGGTCACCTGGAGGCAACAGACAGTTTGCTTCATTGCAAATTCTTAGAGCAAATTAATGGGGGTATTTTGATAAGCTGCACAGTCCGTTATAGCTGTGGGGCTGCCTGTTTTGTTGCATAATGGAGATGTTTCTACAAGAACTCACTACTTTTTCCTTTTTCTTTTTTTTTCTTGGCTTGATTTTAAATTAATGAGGCTCAAAGATTTCTGAGCCTCCCAAAAATATATCTTTGGGGACGCCCCTTGATTGGATAGAATACGGAGTGGAGATCTGAATTTTGAGCGTGGTTTCCTGTGGGAAATGGATCAATAGCCTCCTAAGGAGGATCCCATTTCAGAGCAGGGAAACAACAATTAAGTTGGGATTTATCTGTTTCTGAATCAGGATTTAAAAAAAAAAAAAAAGTCGTGTTACAAAAGTCTCCAGGAGCAGACTTTCTGCTTTATCTGTGGCTGAGCAGAACCTTGCACCTCCAAATGCAGCAAAGCTGCACGTTGCAATCCTGAAAGAACTCCACTGTATGACGGAGCTAGAAGCTTTTCTCCACCCGATAAGCCAGTTGTGCCTTTTTAATTTTTATTTCTATCACCTCCCTCTTTTCCCCATAGCACCTACAAATTCCCCCTCGAGCTTTTCCTGGGCAGCGGAGCGTGACTGTCTGCGCAGCAGAAGCTGCAGGTCAGAGGCAGAGGAGCGAGCAGAGCTGGAGTCATCCCCACCGCGGGCGCAGCTCTCGTACGAGGCGAGAACATTTCGGTTCAGAAACTCTCCGGCATCCTGCTGTGAAGGTCGTAAAATGGTAAATAACAAAAGTAGAAAATAAGTGCATGGCCCGGGATGCAGGAGGCCTGCCCCAAATATCCCTTTTCTTTCGGGATGAAGGAGGGCGCTTACGGGGAGAGAAGCAATCGCGCCGAACGACTGCAAACTGGTTTGAACTGGGAGTTGGGTGGCCTCTCTGCTCTACGCTGTGCCCTCCTCCAGCCCAGCAACTTTCTCTTCCAGACCACAGATTTAGTTAATTTAGGTCCTTCTGTTGGCAAGGGTTTTGCAATGGGCTGTGGGTTAGGAAAAAGCAGAGAATTTTTCCTTAAGCAAAAAGGAGATGACATTGCACAGCAAAATTGAGCGAAAAATAGTTTGTTGGCCATTTTTCTTCTCCGTCTTGCTTCTACGTGTGATGCCAGCAAAAGAAATTACATTTTCGAGTGATTTAATAACAAAATTACTTTTATTTTTAATTCTTCTGCCTTCCTTGGAGCAGAAAAGCCACAAGATGGAGCTCTGGGGCTTTCCACCAGGGCTGGGCTGGACGCACGGGTAAAAAGCCGTTTGGAGACCTTGAAATTATGGGTTTTATTAATTTTTCACTCCGTTTAATTTTTACATTCATTTTAAAATGGTAAACGTTAGAGATGTTATAATTGTAAAATGTAATTTATCGCTGCTAGCTGAAGGTATTTACCTTTCCTTTTTAAGCTCAGAACTTTTATTTTTATTTTTATGATTGTAACAGGGTAATATTTTTCAGTCTTCTGGGAGGCTGGCATCCCCGAGACGGTGTTAGACCATATCATTCTTCTAGATGACACCCTGACTGTGTTGAGGAAGCCCCCAAACCTACCCAGGTCTATACGCAAATATTAAACGCTGGCCTTCCTGCGCGTGTAAGGGACTAAACGATGTTTTGAAGTGTTCCTCTTTCCTTGTAATCAATGAACACTTAGCTGGTAAAATTTAAGCCGGCGCAGTGAATTAGAAGTGGATTCTCCAGTTAAAATGAAAGCATTTTAGATCCTAAATTATATAGGAATTATAAAGAAATGAAAGAATTCAACATTCTGCTGTGCCAAATAATAGCTTTTCTTCCTTCTCTCTTTCTCTCCTTTTTCTCTCCGTCTTTCTTTCTCTTTCTTTTTCTCTTCAAAGGGGGCGAGCTCTCTTCTGCAACGTGCTGCTTTTCCAAGTGAACTGGTGCTAAGGATGTCAGATCTTTTCAGCTCTGACTGCTGTTATGACAGGGCTTGAGTGTTTAATTATGGTTGTATTGCAGGGACGGGGTGATTCTTTTGACTCGCTGGAGTTTGGTTGTAATAGCTGTGCACACACGCAGTTTCAAGTGACAAGAATATTTTTTTTTTAATATGTATATTTATACACTCCAGCTCACGTGCAGATCAGACAACGAGATTCTGGTAGCTGATGGTCTCCTGGAATACTGTTAATTACTTAAGCGCCACAAGCAAACATTTTATAAAAGGTTTATGAAACACTTCTGGGCAGGGGCGTGCAATAGCAGTTACTGAAAATGTACTTTCCTCCTTTATGGAAGTTAACATTTTTATTAGAAATTCGAACCACTTGACAGAGGCTTCCAGAGAAATTAGTCTCCAGTGTAACACTCGGAGAGCGGCCGATGAGCACCGCAGCAAAGCTCCTGCTAAAAGTGCCGTGAACTTTATGGGGAGTTGCGTTTGCTCCTGTGGAAGATAAATTTGGCCCAAGGTAGAGCTGACCGCATCCTGAATAATTCATTAAGAGAATTTATTCCCTTTCTATTTGCAAACTGTCCGAGCAGTCTGGTTTTTGTATGTGTTCCTCGATTCATTACGTGCTGGATACTTCATGACTAATCCTTTTTCTGCCAATTTTTGACCCGTTCCTCCGGCATGACTGAGGGATAGATCACCCGATGGTGCTTTTCTGCCATGACAAGACAGATGCAACATGGATTTTTGTGTTCTAAATCCAGATTCCCCAAACTGGTGGTTCCTATAAATATTTGTGCCTGGAGACTCCTGTGCTAAAAGTCGTCACAAATCGCAGACAGAAAGAGGGAGAGCGCTGCTCGTTTCAGTTCAATTTGCTAACACAAGGAAATAGTGGATTTATTTTTTTTTACTGTTGTGGTCATTATTTCTTTTTATAATTCCACTAGCTGTCTGAAAGGACTTGGAAACACACCAGATTTCTCTTTTTCTTTTTCTAAAATGTTAGGAAAAGGACAATGTGAAGATCTGCATATGCCTGGGATTGTTAATAGAGATAATTGTCAGAAGTGGACAAGGCTACAGCTGCCTGAGTGGTGACCAAAAGGAAAACGAGGTGTCACTTTGTTCAAACCTTTGCAGTTCCCTTGTAAAACATCACCACTCCTTAAATAGAACTGAACTGCTCTTACACCCCCCTCACTCCAACCTATTTATAAAAAGCATTGCTGTGGTTAATGCACTGAGAGACGCAGGGGCAACTCCTGAATTGCCCAGAGCATCTTCACTGGTACCCAGCTTCCTCTCTTAAACCACTTCACTTTAAGACCATTAACGTGCTTCTGACTTACAAGGATCTATTACTCCACCTTTACCCGTGGATTAGAGCCTCTTTCTCTCCCTCCTCGGTCCCTGTAGTGCCCGAGGAACCCATGCCATGCTGTGATGTTCCCCAGCTGCTGCTGCTGGTCCCAGGCAGCTGAAGCTCGTGGTTCTCCTGCATCTGCTGTTGAGGTTTCCCGGTGGGTGCAAGGCTGACACCACCGAAACAAATAATTCTTCAGCCTTTGAAAAGCGACAGAAGCCCCGGCGCGGCTCAGCCCAGCCCTTAGGATGGGAATAACAGGCGCTTTGCAACTTCTTTAAAGAAATGACAGTGGGGACATGAAGCTGATGGATGTCTTCATATATTTATTTCTGGCATTTTGATCAAGTGCTGTGCTGATGGGAAGGGATATGTTTGCAATTAAAGCCAATGAGTTAACTGTAATCTTCCCCCCCCCCCCCCTCTTTTAAAAGAAAACATGCATTTAAAAGGAATCAAAAAGAAAAAGAACTTTGGAATTTTCAACAGTACAGAATTGCTTTCAGAAAGGAAAATCTGTTGAAATAAGAGCAGCTATTTTGCAAGTAGCTGTAAGGAAATAAGGATATTAAGATATCCCTCTTCTCTTTTTCTTCTCCCAATCATCAAACAATTTGATTATATAAAAAAAAGACTTTAGAATTATTAAAACCCAGTAAAAGAAATCCTACTAAATGTAATAATTATAATGTAGAATTTTTAATCTGCTCTTAGGAACAGTTATCTCTTCTTTGTACTTAACAATTCAAAGTTCTCATTTATGGGATTTCACAACATACATTACAATATTTTGACAATTAATTTGTTCCTCCTTTTCAAGAAGTAAGAGAATTATTAATTATACCCTTATTCAGAAGTCTTAGTAAAGCTTTAAGTTAACATTTCCTAATAGGCATTTAATTCTGATTTAATAAGACAATTATTGCATTATAAACAAATATAAATTGATTATTAAACACATTTATTTTGGATTAACAGCAATTCCATAGATATGATAGCCATTAAACATCAATGAAAAGACTTTCATTAATAAACTGATTTATTTACCATGGCATAAGTGTCCTGTTCAATCTAAATTAAATATCTATTTGGGATCCTCAGCCTGTAGTGTTACCAAAGGCATCTTCATGTTTGAACGCTGCACAAAAAGCATTTCTAGTTCAGCTTTGCAAGATGCAATCTCAAAAATAATCAATCCCTATAAAAAAGACTTTGGTTACTGCTAGTTAACTAATTATACAGACACAGCCTTTGTGCATGTCTGTATGAGATATTCTTTGTTATTCTCTTTCTTCTGAACTTTGATGCTATTTAAAAATAAATTTAATTACCCAGTGGTTATTTACACTGCATTTATTTCTTCCATCTAGAATTCTTTTCAAATTTAAAACGTGAAGGTCACTATCATTTTAGAGCAGTTTATTATTCATGTATATTGCAAAATTTCCAGGGAGAAAAAATTGCTGTATTTTACAGTTGGAATGCAAGAAAAGAATTGTAAAATTGACTGCACTGGGCCTGATCCTGCACCGCATTATAGTAGCTGCTTTGCTAAATAAAACCTGCAGGATTAGGCCCAATATTTTTCTTCATTAATAACAGTAATTTAAATACTACCTTTAAAAAATATGTGTGTGTGTGACATATATATTTATGAAAAGACGACAGGATATCTATCTTTTTTCTAAGGGTTTTCCCACATGATTTTATGGGCCTTATCTGGTAAATTCGCACGAGTAGAATTACCCACGTGTACAAGAGTTAGCAGGGACGTGCTTTGTGGCTGTTTTTCTTTGTTTTCTTTTTTTAAAGGCCAGATGTTACAGGCAGCTGCAGACCTCCTTAACCTAATAAAACAATTTAGAGTAGCTTATATTTGTCACTTAGCTGAATTTTTTTTCAGACGGTATTTTTTAAAGGAGGTTTTGAAGGTTTTTCTCTACGGCAATGCCCTGGTTAGATGCCTAGATGACTTCAGAAAGACAGGGTTTGCTACGCAGGCATCCCCAAACGAGGTTGGCGAGGCCAGAACCTTGCTGCCACGTTTACTTTCTGGTGTTTCAAAGAAAGATGGGAGAAAGTGGGGACTTGCCCGCCGCAGGAGACGCTTAGTTTGGCTCCTGCGGGTTAGAAGTCTCCTCTACGCTGAACTGAACGTAAGGTTTGGAAGGGCAGCAGAGGAGTGAGTTCGTCCCGCCGCTTGCTTTTTCCCTTGCTCGGCGCAGAGGAGCGAGCAGCATGGCTGAAAGCTGAAACGAGAGCAGCAGAAGGAAACGCTGCCGTGAACGAGTGCGGCCGCCTCGTAAAACCTGCCGCCGCCCCGGGTCGGGAGCGGTGCTGCGGAGGCTCGGCAAAGAGCAGGGAAGGCGATGGTGGTAGATGATGTGGAGTCAAAGAAAGGGTAATCTTAGTCCCGCTTTACAAGGGACAGATTTATCACTCTCTGGGTCGGGAAGAAATGCTCTGCAAATGCAGAATGCCCGGTTTGTGGTCATGTCCTCGGAGCCCAGCAGAGCAACCAGGCGTTTGGGGACAAGTGGACATCAGAAATGGCGCGTTTCAGCTCTCCCTGTTGTCATCTTGTCTTTGGGTCCACGCAGCTCCATGTTCAGCTGCTGTCACTTCCAGGGGTGGTAGCAGAGGGCAGCCTTAACTGGGTGGTTTGGAGATCTCTGTCCCAGCTGGAGGAAAACGTAGAAGGAAATATTCTTCCTCTAAAGCAGAAAAGGTGGCCGGGTCTGGAAAAGTAGCAGAGGTTAAGTGAGCTTGTTAGGATTTTTGTACTTTAGTTTTTATTTCTTGAGGTCGCATATAAACATGGTGGTTCCTACCTCTGGTCTCCTTCCCCTACAGCTCTGAAAAAACTGATCTGGAAAACCCCCTGGTCAAAGGATGCTCCTGTGGGGGTTCCCCTGGCCTGCGTTGGGGCTGGGGGCACCAGGTGAGCAAAGATACGGGACGTTTTCTCTTGGACAGGCTTTTAGCATTTGACAAAAACTTGTGAAGGGTGCGTGTGTGTGTGTGTGTGTTACTCCTCAGTGCCTTGGTTGTGCAAAGGGCTCAGCAAAGCCAGTGACAACTTTGCCCAAGAGCAGAAAGTGGAGCCGAGTTCCTGATTTAATTATTTCTCCCCCCCTTTCCCCTGGACATTTATGGTTTTGTGCATCCATTTTTGCTGAATGCCTTTGGATCAAACTGCAGTATTTGTAACAGCGATTTCCTGGGCGTAATGACTTGAGACCCCAGGACTTGTTGCTGCTATGACCTCTGTCAGATCTGACCTACAGCCACAGGCTTGGCAGACTGCTGCTCGCTAGGTGAAATGTCTGTTCCTATAGCTGTCCGTTAACGGGTCTGCTCTTCCCTCAATAATAAAAGATCTTGTTAAGATCTTCTTAAGACTGAGAGGTGAGGGATTAAACTGAGAATGAGTTGGGTGCAAAGCTCCCTTCCTCCTTCTCCAAAGATGCTGCAGGCGCATCACATGGAGAGTCCTTGCTCTATTTGTCCCTGCTTTCAATTAAGACTTAAGTCAAATGATCAACTTACAGATCAGGAATTCGCCAAAAAGTAGCTGAACCTAAATTGTGATGGGAAACACCTATTTGGATGAGTTGCTGTGGATGGTGTAATCAGGTCTGGAGCCACAGAGATTTTCACTTGCATGGAAAAGCTGGAATTAGCCAGAAATTCCTTCCTTGCTTTGACACTACGGCTCTGCGCTGTGATTTCTACACAGCCGTGTGAGAGATGTTACTGACAGGGATCTCGTGCTGATTTTACCGTCTGACAGCTCCGCTCCACTCTTTGCAGGGCATCTAAATTTCTTTCCCACGTTTCTTGTATTTTCTGTATTATTGCTTTTAAATCACTCTCCCTTTAATTGGCTCAGGAGAAAGGACTCGTTCCTTTGCCTCTAACTTTTCTTTTTTCCCATAAAGTATTTAGGAAAAAAATTGCCGAGTATGTAAACTAGAGATCATTAGAGGTTGTGGGTGGTTTTTTTTTTTGTTGCCGTTAGTTTGTTGGGTTTTTTTTAAAGACTAGATTCAGCAAAATATTGTTTTCTCCCAGGCTCTGGGTCTCTATTTAGGTGATTTTTAGCTCTGTTATTTATTTATATATTTATTCATTAGGTAGGCCCACAGTCAAGGAGAAGGGGAACGCGGGGTTATTAATCTTTCCTGTCATCCATTCACAGATGTGAAGTTCACACCACAGCAAATGTGAAGTCAGCAGTACGCACCCACAAGGTGGAAACT
The DNA here is from genome assembly GCF_028858705.1 of Grus americana. NCBI lineage: Eukaryota > Metazoa > Chordata > Aves > Gruiformes > Gruidae > Grus > Grus americana. Next base: position 5,037,661 of record NC_072868.1, read on the forward strand.
TCAAGCAAAAAAGGCAGCGAGGAACAGGGGTGGGAGAAGGAGGGGAAAGGGGGGGGGGAAGGCAGAAGGAAAAAAGAAAAAGGACAAGGGAGTGATGAATGACAAAAGGGAGGGGAGAAAGACGGATGAACAAGGGAAATGGAAAGAGAAATGAGACGGATGGAAAAGGCTAAAGAGGAAAGGCAGATAAGAGAGAAGAAAGTCTGAAGAAAGAGTAGGGGAGAAATGAGAGATACCAAGACAGAATATTTCAGATAGGGTGTTAATGTAGCTGGGCCTGTCTGGGTGCTTGGATATCCTGAAGATGTAAAGGGTAATCACTCTCTCAGCATGTATATGCTATTGATATGTTAATATAATTTTCTTTTTCATCTGAAAGCAATGAAGTTTTCAAACTGGCTGATTAACTGGGTCTGGCTGGTCCTGTGTACGTACATGTATTCACAAACACACGTCATCTATAAATATTTATGTTCTGTACACAATAGTGTCTGAAAATTCCCATAAAACAGCCGCCAGCATTAAAAGTCCTATTAGCATTGATGTGACATTGGACAGACGTGTTTGTGCTGATATAACCTGCCACGATATCAATCCTAATACAGCTTTTTGGGACCACAAAATGTAAACAGGCAACGCTAGCAGAAGCATTGAACATCATGTTATATTAAAAACAAGCCCGTGATAATGCAATATGAGGGGTCTCAGATCACATTTGGCTACAGGTCATATAATATGGATAGTCTTCTTTACAATTATAAAGTTTATCTTATAGGGTTTTTAAAAATGAGTAATTTCTCTGTTGTGTTGCGAGATTTAGCTCCTAATATACCTAATTCACACACCCTGCAAATCACTTGTTAAATCATTGTTTTAGTTAATTTACAGAGATGGCCATGTAGAGCAATAACTCATTAAAAAAGTTAAATGATCATTTTGGTCAGCCTACAAGAGGGAGTGACACGATCACCCCAGCTGTGGTCCCGCGTAGCAGAGCCAGGCTGTTTGCTCCTCCTCTGCTTGTTTCAGAAATTCTGCAAGTTCCTCAGTAGTTTTAAACCACAAGTTGCACAATTTGGGGGGGGCGGGGGGGGGGGGCTCCGGAGCCAACCGCGGAGTCAGGATCTCTGCGGGGCTGGGGAAGGATGGAGAGGGGCAGGTTGGAAAGGCTCAGCTTCTCTGCAGAAGCAGCAGCCTGGCACTTCCAGCTTGGGTTTTGCCTTTAAAAAGATTTAAGAGCTCCTCTTGCTTCTCCTGGCCAGAGAGCTTGTGTCTGTCTGACGTCTAAAGATAAAATCTAACCCTAAAAGTACTTTCAGAGTATTTACCCCTTGTTTACAAGGTAGGGAAAAACATTTAATATAGTTTACAGAAATCTTACTCTCTATCCCTGGAATACTTCTGTGAAACATTGCTGAAAGGGTAAATTTTTTTTAATTTTTTCTTTTTAATTAGTTAAATGGACCCCATGCTACATTCAGATATTCGTGAAATAACTTGTATATATGTCTTGCATTTTGCTTGATTTATCTGATGACCTACTAGATACACTTGTTTACTGGACTTCTGGTGTTCAGACGATTTCTGCAGGCTTCTGTGAGCTATTGTATATCTGTTATAGTCTTTTTGTATAATGCATCTGGGATCAGTAGCTTCCGGACTTAAATATATCTGCTTTGTTCTCGTATCAGTTCATAATGTTAGCATGCTTGGATAAATCAAGGAAATAGCTCTGTAATTTATACCGTATGTTAATATTTACCGTACTACTGGATCCATGCTACAAGGTGACTGAGTCTTTCTGTTGCTGAGCTCATGCTGATGATCAGAGCCGTGAAATCTGACTTTTCCTTTGCTTTATGCACCATGAGCTAGTATAGAAGCTCTACCTGTGGCACTGTATAGGAGAGACCTTGGCTTAATGCCTATTAAAAATCCCCTATGTAATATTAACACTGCTCATTTGGAATGGAGGAATATCAGGTCTCTGCTACCGGGATTCTTACAAGATGGGAATTTGTTATTCCTACTTAAAGGTACATGCTCAGAGTGGATGTTCTCAGTAATGCTGGTTGTGAACAGGCCAGAAATAAGCCAGGGGATTTTGGGGTAGATCAGTGGAATTAATTTGACTTCAGTTATTTTGGTTTCTTTTACAGAAGCTGGGAACTTGGCCCTTTTTGCTTGAATACCGAGTTTCAGCAAATTAATTCAGAAGCCTCCACAACCCAGAACACTTCATCTCCTACTCTTCCGAACCTAATTCTCAAATTCCTGATTGAATGCGACTTTTTTGTGAATTTCTGGCTTTGGTCTCTTGTATGTGTATGCGACGAAATTGGTTTTCTTTTTTCTAAGCGGGGGAAAAAGTAGAAACGAGACAAACTTCCCCTCCCTTCTGCAAAGGTTCAAGACAGAAAGAGATAAATAAAAAAGAATAAAATAAAAATATAGCTGTATATTTTCCCCCTTTGGAAGGACCTCCCACTGACTATATCATTATCTGTCTCATGTAGGATATTGGGTTCAGGATCTATAGCACTGAGCTACATTAGTATTGAATCTCATTTGATTTAATAAACCTCCTTTCTGCCTCGCCTGCTCAGTCTTTCCAGTCTTTTTCAGCCGTTAGCAGCTCCCCCATAGTTTTGGCCGTAGGGGGATAGATAACGCGGTGCCCTCTTTATACGGCAATGTGGGGACCTTCATCCTCCCTTGGCAATGCGGATGCTTGTTTTGCAAATATAGCTCCTTCCTCTTCCCCTCCCTTTACGCATACATGGCATGTGGCCCGCTCTATACGTACGCTGTTTGCTTGCTGTTATTCTCTGTAGTTGGACCCATTTACAGTGAACTTGGTCATAATGAAATATTTATATTGAGCAGACTGAAGATCTGGAATTATTTTATGGTTCTCTAGTGTATGAAGTATAGTTTTGGAGATAATCTGAATATTTTGGGGGAGGGAAGAGAACAGGGAATAAGATTCAATTTAAACTGAAAAGGCGCATCAAAAATGTGGTCAATGGACATTTTCAATGTATTAGAAAAAGGAGGATATATAGAGTAAAATTTCAAATCTTGCAAAATTAACTACATAGCAAAATCTATGCTTCAGGAAGAGAGAGCTTTTGGAACCTGTCTTTAATTTTCAAATCGGAGTTCTTTTGCTGGATGTGATGAGGCTTGGCATGTCTCTTGGCATGGATATGGATATGCAAGCTCTGTGTCTATGGGCTCTAATTTCCCTAGAAGAATTTAAGTAAACCTTTCTCAAGCCAATAGGAGTTAACTGTATAGTAAGAAACTGTGCTCCATGTCTATATTAAACTTGGAAAAAATGAAATGCTGTTCTCTGTTCTAATGTGTCAGGCAAAGCTGGCTGCAGAGAATGTGCAGAGGCAAGATTTCATTTTGAGAGCTGGAAAAGGCTGAAGCTTGATTACAGGCAGGCATGCTGGCAATCCTTTTTAGCTTGTTTTAAGCATATACTGCGTGTAGGTCTGAAAAAGATTAAGTTTCTACAAGTTTCATTAATATAGGGTGGCCAGTATTAAAGGATTTTAGCTACAGAAAAAAACTGTATTAATGAGTACAACACCTTATTAGACTTCAGAGAATCCACAAGAGCAAGCCAATAGGAATAGTCTTACCAAAACCTGTTATAATGGGGGGAATCCAAAGATGTGATGCTAATCTGTAAGGTGTGATAACTGGTGGAACTACTTGCTTTGAAGATAGGATGCTGTGGTCTTGGAAGGCAAAGTCCTCTATGTCATCGCTGGGTATTTTTACCAAGCGGCTTTCTAAAATTTACCTCTTTCTCTTGTAGGTTACTCACGCAGAATTAGCAGTGAAAACACGGATCCCAGTCATTTCCAACATACTTTTTTAGACCCCTGAAATACTAGAAGTGACTCTTGGACAAGAGGGCCAAGCTCCTGCCCCAAATACAGCGATAGCGTTTGGGGTGCCTCAACCAGACTCTCATCGGTCCTTTTGCCTTCATAGAGGGGGTGTGTTTGTTCATCTCGAAAGCTGCTGCATCTCCTAAAGCATCATCCAACGATGCCAGGCAATGGGAAAGGTGCGAACTGTTGCTTTGAATTGTAAAATCCCCATATCCATAATGCATGAAAGGACCTATGCACAGGGTTTCAGTCCTCCTGCAGCTCTGGAAAATTGGACAACTTCATAGTCTTTTATGAAAATATAATGTACCTGTGCTGCCTTTTGAGTAGTAAATTATGAATTTGAAAGTGACAAATATTAGCAACCTGCCTTTATTGCTAACAAAACTGGGCAGGAGAGAAAAGGAGTCTGCAGAGCCTTTGACAGAATGTTTAATAACTTTTGTGATTACTGTTTCCCAGAGGTGATGTGTATAATATGTATTTTCCCTCTTTCATTTTATCATAACACTTATGCTGGAGACTGTTGTTGTGTCTCTGCATTCCTGAACTTCTTCCTCAGTGAAAAGTTAGAGTGATTTGAGCAACCACATTCAGAGCAAGGTTGTGAAGCCTTCTGCTTCCTTTAATGTCAAAATTGCACTGCTTTAGCTCGGCCTGACAGTATGAAAATGGGCCGTAGCCGTATGATAAACAAAGAGTGAGGTATTAAAAGTCTACAGTACTCAGGCAGCTGAGACTGAAACTGTGACAATGCAGATGGATGGAGACTAATCACAAAAAATGCAAAAAATAGACACTATGCCAGGTGTATGCTGCTAGAAGAATATTCATCTTCATTGTGGGTCCTTTTCTGTTCCAGAAACTTAAAATTTTGGATGGCTTTGGTACTTTGGCATAGAAATGTTCACAAATTTGTACATAAAAATTGATCACTAGATAAAATTTCAAGAGGTAACATTCTTAACTTCAATTAAAAATCAATATTTTGGACTTGGCAGCTAGAGCACACTTTTCGTTGATGTGAAGGAAGAACAGAGGATGGAGAAAGGCATGAAATCACGGTTGGGTTCTTGTAACAAAGCTCAAGCTACAGTCAGACAAACATGCCCAAACTTAGTATGAGCTTTTGCTGCCTGGAGGTTAGGATGGGCTCTCTCTAGCTTTACTTCACCTCTCTTCAACATAGAAAGCTATTCAGATCCTGACTGTTGCCTTGCGTGTAATCTTTAACATTTGTAAAGCCATTTCAAGCACACTGGTGTGTGCACTCTTCCTGCTCTTCAACTTGCTCTCTCTTTACTCTCATCTTAGTTCCTTTCCAGACATGGCTTTGCAATGCACTTCATGGCACCATCAGATGAGAAATCATATTCTAGTTTCCATCACCATCTAGTTTCTATCTCTTCCTTCAAACCAGACTTCAGCACCTTTTTTTTCCTAATCTTTTGTATCTCGTCCTTTGATTTTTTTGGTTCCTTTCAATGGTCAAGGAGATGAGGGGAATATGGTCTTATTCCAAATGTTTTCTGTTTTCAGGTAGAGTGGGGTGGTACTATTTCGCTTCTTGGCAATTCGTTGATAACCTCAAATTCAATGTTATCAGAAAGCAAATCACTAGCTTCACCATCTCAAAAATGAGAACAGGTCACAGAATAGGTGATAGAGAGTAACTTGAACTGTAGTTGTTGCTGGCTGTAGGAAGCCCAAGAAGTGTTTGAGTTTGGAGATGCACTAAATATGGAAAGTAAAACCACGTGATAATGTTTTTATTTGGCTGCTGTCCTGAGAAAGGAACAACCAATAGAATAATGCCCAAAAGTATTTTCCTTTTGTACAAATGTGCTTACATCATTAAAAGTCACTGGAACCCAGGATACTCAGTTCTTAAATTGTCTTGAAAATAGGCTTAGGGACTTAAACTGCACAGGCTCTTCTGAGAAGTTTACTTTGATGGAACTTCTTCCTGGGATTTTCTCCTAGTGAAAAGCCCCCAAAACTTCTCCTAAGTTAAGGATGAGGAATCTCCAATCATCACAGAAGTTCATTGGCAACACAGTTTGGAACTAGTTATAAAATATAAATAGCTTTTTCACCGTGAAATATTTGAGATTTTAAAAATTAAGACAGTGTTATTTACTCTCTTCCCCTGCCCACCCCCCCCCCATGGCTGGTGTTGCTTATGTGCTGTTGGCAGATGGGATGTGGATCATTTTAATTAGATTTTATTGGACTTTTATACGGCCCATAATTGTGATCATTACTCATTTTCACTGTGGTTCAGACAGATCCTCTATTTAGACATGATGATATTTTGATGAGACAAGTCCCATGTAACTTGTTATGTCAGGGGCCAGTAGCCAAAGCAGAGGAATTAGGTGTTTTCACAGCATAAAAATTGGAGTAGATTAATAAAGGACTTAATGGTCAATTTGTGTTTCTAATTGTGCCCAGATTGTGGATGCTATGGGCAGAATGTCTCTTTGGGCTGCTGGGTCCTGCTGAAAGCTGCAGGAAACAAAGAGCCCTTGCAGCTGAAGCCCAAGTAGCAAAACATGACACGGAGAGGGAGCAATCCCCTGTTTCACCTTCTGGGAGAGAGAAAACCCGTTGTTGGTGTTGCGCGCGACCTTTTGCCGAATCAAAGCTATTGTGCTTGTATTCGCATCAGCTCTATGTTTAGTCCCGTATGCTTTTTCTCCCTTTCTGTTGTGGTTTTTTTGCATGGCTGTTCTTGCAAATCACTGCAAGGAGACTGGGACTGGAGGCTAAGTCTGAACTGGGGATGGATCTGTTGTAACTTCTCTACAACTAGGGGCATCTTTTCTTCTGCTGATGGTCCTCTGCTGCTTTTTGAGCAGCTGTGCTCAGGCATTGAGATGTCCCCTTTACTTCCAACACAACATCTCTTTGGAAGGCTGTGAGGTCCTGCCATGTAACAGTAATGACAGTGTTCTGGCAAAGCCTTCTGTAGGAGCTGTGGTCCATTGTCAGACAGAACCATCTTCTCACCTGTATCCCATGGTCTCCTTATTGTTTAGTGATCAGTCTTACCATTTTCCTCTTGACTTTCCAGAATCATGACTGGTATTTGGACATAATACTTGTAGAGTACAGATCTAGCTCTCCCTTTGTGTCCTGAGGAGCATTGGTGAGTAGGACAGTCATGCACTACTGCCAGGAGTTTGCAGTTTGAGGAAACTGTCAAAAATATTTGGAAGAAAGATGTAGATTTTGAGTTTTCCCCCTCTATTTGTGAATAAAGTTGTCCTTGGCTAACTCTTTAACTCTTTTAACTTCTGACCCCAACTACACTGCATTTGCAGATGCCAAGGTTGTTGGAGAATTGAAAATGTTGGGGCTCATGGGCTTTGGGGTGCAAATACTAGCAGTTCCTTGTGCACAAATGTTATCTAAAATTCACCTGTCCCTATCTGAGGGAAAAAAAAAATCAGTAAATTTAGTTTAATATAAAAATCATCTACAGCTAAGGAGATGGGATGCAACAAATAGTTCCAGCCTCCTGTACCAGAGTGGGGGATGCTCCAGTGCCATCTCCACACCAGCGTGGGGGACACAGAATTTGGCTCTGTCTGCTTATGTTCATCTGGACACACACCTTTAAAAGGATCCTGTTAAGGTGACTGCTCAAAATTATAATTGACTCTAATGTACATCTCAAGTCAGATTTTAGCAAGGATCAACTCTGATTCCAGTTTGCATATGCAAATGAGGCCTGTTACCCCTCCAGCTGCCCGGTTTGTGTGCATCAGCCGTCTTCCAGGCTGCCTACAAATGAGTTTGCTCTGTGCAAACTGGAAAGGAGCTGAGCTGCAAAGTAGAGGAGAATACCACCTAAATCCACTCCTCTGGTCCGTGGTTTGTTTGGTTTTTGGGTTTTTTTTTGCCATCCTCATCCTTTATTTAAAACAAAACAAACAAAAAATCCAAATATTTCAGCATTTCTATGCAGAGACACAAGCTGTATTTCTCCTTTGCTCATCCAAACAGATCCACTGAGGTCTAGATGCTACTCCTGCTTAGGTCTGTTGTAGATAGAACCATAGAATGGTTGGGGTCGGAAAGGACCTTAAAGATCATCTAGATTCCTCCTGTGTTACTGCTTTTGCGCTCTGACAGAAACTAAGACCTAATTCGGAGCTGGGTAACCTAGCTTAACTTCTTGCTTCATTATCTCCTTCCACTCCCTTACATCTGGAATTCTTGTCTAGATGCAATATATAATAAAATCTTACTTTTCACCTCCGCGGAAAAATAAAAGTGATAATCTCAACAGATCCCCTTCTCTACTTTTACCTAAACTGTCTTTTCCTTCTTTTAAATTATGGATGTAACGCACTGGATATTATAACAAATGGACAGACAAACGTAAATAACTTACAGATCACTTCATTGGCCTTTATGCTCTTGCTTATGTTCAACGATCCTCTCACATCTGAAAAATATAAATTAATCCAAGTCAAATGCTCCTTGTAAAGAATCAGTTACAAGCTCATCCTCATTTTTCTGTTTAGTAAAAAATGTTCTAATTTATTAAAATGCACTTATTTTTTGCTAAGTGTTTTTCATCCATTGTTTTTTCTGGGAATTGGACCAGCTCACCTTAGAAAATTATTTCTCTCTTTTGCTTAATGTTAACAGACTCCAAATCTGTGTTGCTCCATGGGATGAGAGAACCTTTCCTAACAAGAGAATAATAATCACTAAATTCTGGTATGATTTTTTACAGAAAGAATGTGTACTAAAATGGATGAAACATTATGCTTCATTTTCTCATGCTGATTTTTCAAGTGAATAATTGCAAGCCATGATTAATGTCACCCCAGAAATCTGGCATGCTTATTCGTGAACATATTAATGAGTCTAGTTTTATTATTATTCAACCAATTCTAATGCCTTAGCATAAGCCTTATCTTTCCCAGCTTCTCTATCCTTATAGATTTTTTTTCCATTGGCTTACAATTTAAATTTTAAGGACAGCAGACTTTGAATTTTCAAGATTTTACGAGCCCCCTGTGTGCCGATGGCACTATAGAAATCATAGATACTGCTTTCCTTGTGCATTTAAACTCGTCTGCTGCTTGCTAAGCCCCACTGCGATGGATGCTGTGGACACACGGGACAGACAAAGCTATTATACCACAAGTATCGGATGTATCTTTTTTATTTGGCTCCTGATTGGGTTCTTGACTAAATGGTTCAGATAAAGAATATTACTGATCAAAACTGAAACCACTGGATGGATAATTCATGCGAATTTTCACTTGCAAGCGAACTAGGAAACCTTTCCAAGTTGCGTGTTTTAAGGGGAGAAAAGTGGGTTGATTTCATCAGGTTGTCGGTAAGCCGTGGCCTAGGACTCAAGTGATTTAAGGTTAAAATTCACACGTTGCCACACTTCAGTGTGCTCTACAGCTTGCTGGGCTTCCCCTGCGAGGAACACAAGGCCAACACCTCTTAATTTAAGACCTTTAAAGGAGTGTTTTAAGTTTAAAAATAACCTTCTGTTTCTGGCCAGGCGAGAGCTTTGTTTTGTGAAAGCTGTTCTGTCAGTGGTTAGTCCTGCCATCTCCCAGTGAGAGGGTTCAGATGGAAAGAACAGAAATTAATTATTGCATTACGTTGGACAAAGAATTAAGAAATCTCTTGATATTGAGTAGGTGATGAAGAGGAGGATAAAATTTCATGTTGTTAAATGCAAAGAAAGGAAAAGGGGAAAATCAGTCCTAATTTTTCATGCTCAGTAATCAGCTCTGAGCAAAGATATTACTGGTCAGGAAAGAGATCTGGGAGTCATTTCCATAGAAAAGCCTCTCTTACCAACTCACCGTAAGTACCTTTGGTGAGCCCACATGCAAGTTTTTTGTCCTCTTATCTCAAGTGCATGGTTAGAATAGAAAAGGTGAAATAAAGGGCAATAAAGGTGATCAAATGTAAGATACAATTAGTCAGCCTCTATAGAGATAGTGACTTTTTGAATTCTTCAGCTTGGAAAAGGAAACTCGGCCTTGGCAGAAGTGCATAAAAGCCTGAGCTGCCAGGAGAAAGTAAGTAGGGAACCGTTGATCATTGTGTTTCTCACAAGATAAAATAAAGAATGTCAAAACAATTTATCAGGTCGCAGATTTAATATAAACAAAAGAAGTTACTTTTTCCTATCATACATAGTTATACTATGGAGCTACTTGCTGTGGGATAATGGGATGTGTAAAGTTTACCTGGGTTCAAATAGCCTAATTCATGGAAAAAAATATAATCACTAGACACTGAATATATTTTTATATATTTTGCATTGCTGAGTCTACTTGACTTGTTCCTACTTTTTGTTTTTCCAGAGCAGGCTGCTGTTGGAGAAGAGTTACGGGAGCAGCTAGGCTTTTAACCTGTCCCTGTTCTGTCATTATGTTGTAATGATTTCAGGAGGGATGTGAAAAGGATCCCAAAGGCCTGACATCTAAATTAATTCCCCTTCAGGGCACCAAAAAGGGGTCAAAGAAGCAGTTAACTTGGAGGCTAACACTTTCAGGCCTGTACTGGCTGTCACCTGGATGAATTCGTTTCAGCAAAGCCCTGCTGAAGTCCCTAAGAAATACTTGTGTGCAAGTTGCTGCAGAATCTGAGTTTATTTCTGTGCTGCCCTGGACAGGAATGAAATGAGGAGAGTAACATTAGGGGGGCAGAAAGTGGGGGAAGGACAAGGGGAAAATCAGCAAAAAGAAAAGTCCAGCTTTACCTACAGGGTGAATCAAATAAGGAAATGTCTAGCAATGTTCACAATAATTCAGACGTTGTCCCAGACCTTAATTACTGGCACAGACAACTGCGGACCTGGTAGGAGGGAGGTGGATCGTGTCTGTGCGCTCCATCTGCTGCCTGCAGAGACGGGAACGTTCCAGGCCAGGTGTTGCTGAGCATTGCTCTTGTCTAGCAGCAAGATAAGTTTAATTAAAGGGCTAATTATTCCCGCTCTGGAATGGACCTATCGTTGTACTTGCAATTGCATTCTAACTCTTTTCCTCTGGTGTTCATGCGTTATACATTTATCTTCCATTGTCACGTTACTGACTTGTTTTGCTTAAGTGAGGATAAGTCTTTGGTGCGTGTGAAAATTGGAAACAAAGGGAATTGGCTAGACTTGAGTCTAGGTGATACTTTGTTGTAATGGTGTTTGTCAGCAGAAAAAAGGCATTTCATGCTGGCTTTCTAACTTTCTTGTGAAATAGGTATTTTACAGTTGTGGTAACTAAGGACTCGGATCAGTGGGGAATTGGACCCAGATGTTTGTGTTCTGCTGCAATGATTAAGAGCATCAGGCAAAACTTCTCTTTCAGCTAACCCAGGAGTAACCCACTCCTGATTTCCAATGAGTTGCTGGATTTACTTCAGAATAACAGACCATGGGATTATGTCTATTGAAGTTTTATCCTTTTTTTATATTCAGTTTGAAAGCTGTGGTGTAACCCATGCTTGCTTTCTCTGGCTTTGTGAACTAAGGAGAACTCTGAATCTTCTCACCACTAATGGCAGATAGTCTTCTAGCTCTACGTACTAGAAACTTGCTCTTCAGGATGTGATCTTACCTTTCCTTTCACACTTTTTGATCTTGCTATTTAGGTAAAGCCTTAGTTTCAAGCCAGGTCTTTCTCCTCAAGCTTCTGACATTTACTGTTCTTTCACAGACCAAAGGCTGATGTCCTGTTTTTACAGGGTCGGACGTGGATCGCCCCATTGGCAGGCAGTAGAGAGCTATTTGTTGGAAACAAGAGTACTTCAAGGAAAACCTATCTTTAACAATAAGCAGCTTAATTGTATTTTCATTCTACTGTTTTCCGTAATACAGTGAGGACCTTGGGGTGTGCATATGCCCTGATAGACTGAGAAGGGAGAGGGAATGTTCCTCTGCCTAGTTTTATGCCTATGAGATCTTAAACACAAGTGACCATTTCCTCCAGGCAAGGACCTTTTTTTTTTACGTCATTTTTGACCTTTCTGTTGGTTAAATCTTTGAGTCAGGTCAAATTGATATGTGAGATTTCTGCCCTCCCCCCCGCCCCCCGCCTTATGGCCAAACTTCAAAAGACATATTATTCATACTGCTTTAACATTCAAAGCTTGTGTTAATTACCCACTAATGCCTTCATTTTTTTGCAGGAAGCACTTTATATTTTACTCATGGACCCAGCAGAACTATCACTAGGATGGATAAGGATGTACGTATAGTGTTTGTAACTTTAATATAACCTCTGAATATTCCATGATTCTGTAATGTCTGTCATGCTGGGCTTGAGCCTTGTTGCTGATGAACTGCCTGGGGCACTGTGTAGCAAATGCATTCTTTCACAGGCTAAAACAAAGCAGAGAAAACCATATAATGAATTCCAGTCGTGTAACATTATGGGCTAAGTAGAAGTGCCACTCCTTTACTAGGATAGTTGTAAGAAGACGTTTTTGAAACCACATAGCTTAAGTGATAGCAGCCACCAGCCAAAACCCAAACATGTGTCCGCGTATGAAACAGGCACATGTGGAAGATATGCAAAAGCTTTGGAGTGTTTTGTAAAACACATTCGTAGAAAGACCGTGAAACCTGAGAGACAGCAGTGCAAAATACATTGTGAAAATAATTTCAAGAAAACCTAGAGAGAGATTTTTGGGCTGAGTGCTGGTCAGAAAGGCCATGGTGTGAACAGTTCTGCAGAACCATCCTTTCTCACAATTTATGCCGTGGAAGGAAGAATGGGACTTTTTAATGTCCTTTTTAAGCAAACAAGATCTGCTCACTGACTCCACCTTCAGTTATTTTCCCTTTACACTAGGAAAAAAACATGTAAGTGCCAATGTTTTTGGCTAACTGTAGAGGTCAAAAAGGGATAATAATAATCTACAATCTCTTGACGCAAGCTATATAGGATTTATTATACTCTGATAGAGAAGAATTAGGTTCTGAGAACTCCTATCAAAGTTTGTAACATAAACATGTCTGACTCGCATCCCACAAGTGTGATTGAAGGACCAGGAGGAGGAACCCCCCAAAACCACAATTAAAAATTTTCATTCCACAGGGAGACCTAAAAATGTAAAACAGTGGCAATAGGACTCAGACTTGGCAATGTTTATCTAAGGGGATATTAATTTGGTTTAACTTACATTTTGAAAATACAGTGTTTCAGCAGGAGTATGTATTACAGCAGTGTTATGAAACCAAAGAAAAGGTACATGATGTTCTAGTCAAAATCCACGTGGGAAGGAAAGGGGCAGCCAGCAGTGGAGGAACAACGATTTAGGGACTTCTCAGAGAAGTTGGATGTATCTGAATTTACAGGGTCAGATGGAATTCACCCGAAGGTGATGAAAAAGTCAGCCAATGTGATTGTGAGGCACTGTCTATCATCTATGAAACATCACAGTGATCTGGGGGAGGCCCCTGATGACTGTAAAAAGGCTGATGTTACTCCAGTCTGCTAGAAAGGCAATGAGCAGGCAACAGTTAGCCTGGTCAGTCTACAGGTCATGGAGCATGTCTTCTTGCAACCCATTTTCAAACATGGGCTTGAAAGGACAAGATGACAATCAGAAAAATCAGCATGAGTTCATGAAGGGCAAATCATACTTGAGCAACCTTTAATTAAGAAAGAACTGCTTGTATGTATATAGCACAGGCCAATGAGTGTTTGTGGAACACCAAGCCATGGCTGACCTGGCCTAGCGCTGGCAGTAGTCCCTCTCCGAGCAGGAGGTAGGATCTGAAACTTCCAGAGGGCCCTTTTCTGTGGACTGCAGTAGATCAGATGCTGGACTGAAGCAAATGAGGAGCTGTCAAAACATTTGCATATGCATTTTTATAGGAAGAGTGTCTATCTCCTAATATTCAGAGCATAAATCAACCTCCTCTAATTGAATGTGGTCAGAAAGAGAGTTTATAATCAGGAAAGGCGCCTGGCCTGTAATTGGTCAGCAATGTCCAGATCTGGTGACCCCAGCAAATTATTTATATTACCAATGTCTTAAAATAATTAAAACCTCAAACAGTTTTCAAAACTTCCAAAAGCATTAAGCTATAGTAGCGCAGGTCTCAGAAAAGATCCCTCTGATTTTAGTTTTACCAGCCTGTGCTACTCAGGCAGGCTCGGTTTGGAGCTTGCCTTCCCTCGTGCTGGGTCCGAACGTGGCCGTGTGCTGCCCTGATGCATTTTGCTCGCAGTCAATGGCAGAAACCATACGTTACTTTTCTGGCATTGTCTGATAATGAGAGTTTGAAGCTGGGAGATCCAGATCCTACACTGAAGCTTTCAGATCATAATTCAGGAAGGATTGATGCATCCAGCTGGCTACAGAATGGACCAGTTCTGCAATACGCCCGGACAGCCCTTGCATTGTTTTAAACTTTTTTAGGCTAAGAAACTTGTAGAGTAGCGCAAATTTTCCAGCGTTCAGTCAAGCCAAGCATTTTGCACCAGTTTCAGGGACTGAGGAGCTGTTTAAACCAGTCTTGTACTGCCAAAGGGTCCTTCTGTGTTATTCTTAAAATGCTTCTCCAAGTAGGACAGCTTTTCTGAACTGGTAAGATGTATACCTCAGTGTGTACTGCACAGTGAACGCAACTGGAAAGCTCTTTAAAAGCAACGCCTGGCACTGAGCAAACACTGCCCTGATGAGCTGGTCAGATCCTGCATGTGGAAACCCTTTGTGTTCGTTATTCATGAACGCAGTATGGCACGAGGATCTGCGAGCTTTATGGACAATGAATTCTGAACTCCCTAAGAGAGAATATTTGCTATAGAAACCTGAGTCCAAGAGCTGAACGCACCCGGTTGGGAAAAGCACACACAGAAATAGTCTCTCATTTCTGGCTGCAGCTTATACAGGCAGAGAGCTTGTTTACCTAATCTGAATATTTGACCTTTATACTTTTTGGAAATGATTTTTTTTTTCCCCCTCTTAATTATGTGGAAGGAACACTTCCTTTCAGAGCTCTGATGGACTTCTCTATAAATAGCTACTTACATCCCAGAACCTTGCACTGAAGCCTTCAGCAAAGTCAGCATCCCTAGGACTTTTTAAGCCTGAGATAGGAACCACGTGGAGTTTAATCATTAATCACCAGTCTTTAATTAACAGCTCTGGGCTTTGAACAAAAGGTGCTTACTGCAAGGCTGCTGAGGGGCCCTGAACTCTTCAGTGTGCTTTCATTCAGGGGACCTGGTGGCCTTCCAAAGGGGGCTGGTGGAGCAACCTTCTCCTCATGGGAAGGGTCACGCTTCCCAGGAAGAGCAGATGTTTGTGGCCAGATCTCCATTTTCACAACTGTCCTGTTGGCTGGCTGCTGGCTTGAGCTGTCTCAACGCGGGGATGCTGCCAGCTCCCCAAGGTGGACAAAGAAGTAGAGCATCTCCAGAGGCCTCTGGCCTCTATCAGGTGAGGTGAGTTTTAACCCAAGGAAGGAGGAAAGTTGCTCCAGGCTTGGAAAATTTTATAGAGGAGTGTTCAAAATTGAGCACTCAGGAGAGAAAGAAAACATTGCTATAAAAGTTGACTCAGCCAATATTTTTCTGCATTCCTGCTGCTGTGATTGAAGATATTTGTTTTTAATATACGTTTCTCCCATTTGTAGTCTGGCTTTCCTGTAGTAAAAACTAAAGGGCAGATCCTCAGCTGATATAAATTGGCTCCACTGAAGTTAATGGAGCCATGCTGGTTTGTACCAGCTGAGGGATCTGGCTCATGCTGCAGCGTTCGATACCCCCATTATATTGCCATGATTATGATACTAATTCAGTAAAATGGCTTCGCAGTGTAATAAAACCAACCCAGAGAATGGAAGATGAAAGGGCTTCCTCTCTAACCGACCTGGTTTTTTTCAACAAAATGTTTTCCTCTATTTTCTCTTTTGTCAGAAAACACTCTCAAACAAAACTTTTTACAGCAAATGTACCTGCTTTGACAAAACTTTCCCTGGGAAAGGCTTCGTGGCTTCAGCATCCTGCCTGCCTGTATGCAGAAAAGACATATGGCAAACTCGGAGGCCGTGGGTCAGGGCACGTTGGGGCTTGTGCAAGAAAAAGAATTGGATCTTTAAAGGGGAGGAGTGATACTGCCGAGCAATTAAAGCCCTGAGGTAACTCCTACTTTTCAGAAGTCAAGGTTATCATACAAATGAGTGGAGCATTGGTCATTTCACTCATGGTCTGCCCTGACTAGTTTCTCGTGATCTGTCTGCACTGGGAGAAAGAGCCAGTGGAGGTGTACAAAGCTGTATCCTTCCCTGTCACAAGGGTAAATGATGTGTTGGGGGTTTTCATCCTTGTGATCAGCTCTTCAGCAGGTAGCAGGAGATGCTAGGCTTGAGGAGCAGGGAGCACGATAACCTGTGCAGCCTTATTGCTTGGAGCTGTTGAGCACGGAAGGGAATAAAGAGACACAAAGACCTAAATAAAGGCAGGTAAATGCATCGTTAGATCCCTAGGACGAAATAGTTTGTTTGTGCAGATCAGCAGTGCTATGGCACAGGTTTTTCTGTGCCAGGAGGGATTTTTACAGGGACATCATTGCTAAATGGAGGCAGTAAATTTAACTTTAAAGGACCATGAATTGAAGCTTTTGGCTAAAAGCTGAAATGCTGTTACTCTTTACTGGGCCCTTTTAACTTCACTTGGAACAGGATAGTATATTTTACTTCTAAGGCCCTTGGAAGTTGAAGGCCCTGCCCGTGGCAGGTCTCGTTCAGCTCCGTGGGAGCTGGAGCCTTGTGGAACAGCAGTCCAACACTGCAGTGGACCTTTCAAGGTGAACATGAACCAGCCCAGCTTTTCTGGGTAACGGTGAAATACAAAAAAGGTCCCAGCAGTGGGTTAAGGAGAGCTGTGGGTTACACCTCTACCAGCTGTGAGAAGCACGGTGCCATTGCAAGATTAAATATCAGTACAATTTTAAGTGCCAGAAAAGCTAAAGGGACGCACACGTGTGTTTCAAAGGCAGAGAAAACAATGTCCAATGCCCTGAATTAGCAGGTTCTGTTGAATCCTGCTTCCAGACCTGAGCTGGTCCCCCAGCAGCAGTCATACAAATGCTGATTCAAAGAAGTAGTTTTCTTACATACTCAACACTTTGAAACAACCTAAACTATTTTCAGTTTTGACCCTTCTGGTGACATGATCCATTTTTAATCTATTTATACCCTCTGTTTCTTTTAAGGAAAAACATTGGGTTTGCAATAAACTCTGTTCAGAAGAAGCAAAACTTTTCTTGTCAATATCTGGTTGCATCTTACCGCAACTGCTTCAGTGTTTGAATTATTCCTGAGACTGGGATATTCAGTGTGTGGATGACAGACTGCAAGTCCCTAGTAAAGGTGGAATTTGGCTGCCTTTGGCATCCACGTTCTTCTCTTCCAGGTCTTAATGATATATCAGAATTCTTGCATTCAGTGCAGGCTGACAGTGGAAGCCGTCCTGGCTGTCAGCTCAATGCCAAGGCTCTTGGACTCAGAGAGGACCATCTCTCTCATCACGAGCGTTGCGTGATTGGGGTCTGAGTGCCTCGGCAGTGGGAGGCTCTGGTTACCCAAAGGGACCGGGAATCTTGCGCTAGCAGCTGGCACTTAAAAGAAGGTTTTGAAAGAAGGACCCAAGCTGGCAGGCTGAGGGGACAGGAGGATGCATACAGGTCTTACTTTTGGAATAGATGCGCCCATTTCTTACATAAATTAGGGAAAAGGATGATTGATCTGGAAACCTTTGCAGAACCCAGGTGTCTCTGCTTCCTTAGCCAGATGTTTGTGGCCAAGCATCTACCTGGAGCTCAAAGAGCCTCAGTGCTCCTGGCGTTAGTGCCCCGTTCCTGAAAAGAGGAGGCAGAGCCTACCACCGCAGCTGGAGAGGTGGGTGAAGAAAGTTGTTGCTCGATCTAATCAGGCAAAGAAAAGCTTTGGAGCATATGGACCCCAATGTGTGGTCCAAGTACAACAGCTTGGTGAGTGTCCTGCAGGGAGACTTTTACTAGCGCTGCAACAACAATTCATCATTGCCTGAAGGTTTGATGGGTCTGGTACTCCTCGTCTTAATTGACCTCGGCTGGAGACCTGCATTTCAGTCCAGCGTAGTCACAAAGGACTTGGTCTGTGCTTGGGCCTTAAAGAGGATATTTATCAGAAAATCACATGATTAATGGAACTGAGTGATCTCTGTTCGAGAGTGGCCAGGAATTGAATTAACAGAACAGGGATTTTGGCAGGTATGAAGCGCTGGCGAAGCCAAGACCCAAGTCTGGGCAGGCAGAGCACCCCTGGCCGCGGTGGGGTGCAGCCGCTGGCTGGGTGGGGACGGCTTGAGGGAGGAGGTGATCGGCTGGCAGAACTGGAGGCACAAAGGTCCGGGCTTATGTTTGGATAAAAACACCGTGTGTGGATTATTAACCCTCCACACAGCAGCACCAAAATTAGGATTGCCCACAGTCCTCTGGCAAAAAGGGCAAAAGTAAATGGGAGGTTAACAGAACTTGATAGCCTCAAGTAAATGGTGATGGAGGGTGAGGAATAAATGAACAAATAAACAGAAATCATCAAATGCTTTCTTTCTTGCCTGCTTTTTCCCACTCTTATTTCTTTTTCCCTCCATGTCAACCCCAAACAAGACAGGACTAAAATTAATGGGGAAAGCAGCAATTAGCAAATTAGGTTAGCGGCGTGTTGCAGTGTGCCATGGCTGCCAGGTGTGAGGGGCTCTGGCAGTATATTTATTAATGGCTGTCAGAAAAGTGACACTTTGATGAATGAAGCTGGGTAATCGGCACCCTCCGACAGCGAGCACTGAGAGGCCTCAACATGCTAAACTGCAAAATCAAACCTTTTTTAACCCCCATACAAAAATACAACAACAAAAATCACTGCAAGAGGAGCGTGTTTTGCCATCAGGAATTGGAGTTCACATTCTCCTCTAAATATTTTTTTTCCCCCCTGTAACTTGCTGGGGAGGAGTTGTCAGGTTTGAAGGTTTTTTCTTTCCTTGGAATATGGGACTCAAGAATTTATAAATGCAGGCAGCTTAAAACCGTACGGCCCGTTCTGCTGGTTTGGGTATATCTCATTTCACTATCAAAGCCAACGGTGCTACGCTCGCACCTTCCAGGCTTTGCTCTTTAAACATAATGGCATTAACAATCAATCCATTAAACCGAGCTTGTGAACCAACACCCTGCCTAAGATATTAGTGTCTCTTGACTGCTGGTCAGCAATTGCTCTGCTCCTAATTAACGCCACTGACACGTGCTGTCCAGGATCCCACGTTGCATATAGGAACAGGTACAATGTAAGAATCTATAAGGTCAAACACCTCTGACATAAATTTTCACCCGTGGTGGTGTTGCATCCTGATGTTTTCATTCTTGATAATTTTAGCTTTGAGTCCCTTCTGACGAATACGTTGTTACTGTTGGAAATTAATTATGCTAGTGATCGTTTAGGAGTATCGCTATACCATACGGGACAGGCATTGGGTGCATGGCAGGGTGCGGCTCCGCAGGGGGGAATGCTAATGCTGCAGGTTGCTGTGTAAATTCACAGGACTCTGAACCCTTGGCCAAGAGTTTAGGGGAAGTTTTGTTTTAATTTTTTTTTATTTCATAAAAAAGTTCTTGAGGAGGTTAATCTAGCTGCTGGGAGAGCATCTGGATAAAAGATCACTCTGCAAAATGCTGGGGTACATGGAATTTTTTCCCAGGTTTTCAGACTTTGTGTTGCGCACAAAGGAGGTAGGGTTTGCCCAGCACTTCAATAGCTCAGCACAGAGCTGCTCAAATCCCCCAATTCTGTGGAGGAATTGAATACATTTTTATAAAATCCTAGTTCTGGTTTTGGCCAGCTAAAAGGACTGTGTAAGTTTTGATTAAAAACATGAGAATAAATGTAAATCATATCCCAGGCAGTCATCTGTTCTTCTAGTTTGAAATGAAGCTGAAGGATCTTTCTGGAATTATTTGTCAGGATCTGCGGGCTTGTTAAATTTGGATTGGCACTTGAAGCAAATCTGAAATTGTTCTCTTATGCTTTAATAATTGTATTTAGTTTCCTAATTTGGCTGGTAAGTTTATCAGAAGATAATTGAACTTTTAAAAGCATAATCTGACTAGACGGTAGGAAATACTTTAAAATAAACTTTCTTTCCGAAACTTTGCTCTGTTTTCTCTCGCTCTCTCACAAGAACAGTCCGTCTGCACAGCTCCGACCTGCGGAGGTGCACGTTCTTAAACCAAACAACTCCTGAACGAAACCAGGTTGTTCCCTCTTAATCCAGAAATCAACAGATCTCTGCCAAGAAAAACCAGCGGGGCCACCAAGCGCAGCCAGCTACTTGTGTCGGCTTCCGCACCAGCCTGCTGCACCCATGCGCGTCCCAGCCGGCGTGGGTGCTGCATTCGTGTGTTTTTGTGAGTGCCCGACTCCAGCAGCACCCTCCTTCCTGCTCGTGGCCTCCCCGATGCGCAGCAGCACGGCATCTCCACTGGCAGGATGATGGTTTCAGGGCCGGGCAAGCCAAAGGTTGCCGATGAGTTGTGCTTTCAGGTAAAGGTGGCTCTGGTTTAAGTAAGGTATTGCTCTGAGCTGTTCTAACAGAAAAAGAAGAAAAAAAAAAAAAAAAGAAATAGCTTATAAATTATTTCAGGGAACAGGAGAAACTGTTCTCAAGTTGTTTTTGTTTCTTAATACAACTTTTGTTGTTGTTATTAAAGGAGGCATGAGGGTCTTGTTTGCTTGTGCACAGGAGAACTGAACAACCAGAAATGGATTCGTCGCTTGTTTTTCACTGGCTCTTCCAGCCGGCAGCACGCACGGCACGAACTCCAGGCTCAGCAGTTGTGCAGCCGGCTTCGTTAGCCGCTCCATGGCTACCTGCTCTCGCACGCTCTTTCTCATTCCTCCTCTTTGCAGGCAGAGGTAGGCTGTGCTTGAGCAGCGCCTTGCCAACTCCATCCGCTGGGTATCTCGTATTCCGAGCTGTTCACAAACGTTGTTGTTTCAGGTGATAGTTTCAAGGAAGTGAGCACGTTTTCCAGTTTCAATGAGATTGAACCTGACTGCTAAAGTTGTTGTAAGCGGTTCCTGAGTTTTGTGGTAAGTGCAGTTCTCCAGTTTCGCCAGGGGTGTGTAGAAGTTTATGGGTTCGTTGCAGACCAGTAAACCCAGGTTTTCCATGTCCTTCGTTAGCATGTAAACTACTGGCTTGTTTTTCCCCCTCTGCCGCTCGCCCCAGCCAGTTTCTTTCCTGTTTTAAAGAGGATTTGCTGCGCTTTACGTTCTCCATTACATGGATTCGCAGTGTCTTCTGTCACTGTGGAAGCACGCATCAAACATTTTTCTCACTTATTTTGGTGCTTATAGTTTACATCTACTTCCTATTGACTTGCACAGGAGTCAGCAAGGGGCAGACCTCTGGCTTTGCTCTTGGTCTGTGTCGTGATGGGGAAGCCTCCCAGCTCCAGTGATCAATCACGCTGCACTGATAGCAGCTCAAAGAGTAAGCAAAGATAAATGGCTTGTCCAGGCTGAGCTTGTCTTGGCTTTACAAGGGAAAATACTGCTCGAAGTTCCCTCTGCGTGTCGGCTGGGTGTGACGGGCCGGTGCCTTTACCCATTGCTCACTGTGGCTCCGGCGCAGGATGGTTAACACATCAGTGTTTCTCCCGCTTCTCGCTGGGCTCTGGCCATCCTCCCCTGTATGAAGCTGAGTATTTTTTCATGACAGTGTGCTTGGTATCCACCTGCCCAAGCTGTTTTCTGTTTTCTCGTTGCTGTCAGCTCGGCAGTGCTGTCATTTCCCGGGTACATGGTGTGTAATTAATGAGAATGTCATTTCCAGGTTGTTTTCAAAGACTAGATTGAGAGTCTGAGAAATTATTTCAGTCAATGCCTTAGGACTTTTTTTATTTTTACTTTTTTAATTAAGAAAATTATCATCTCAGTTGCTTAGTTTGGGGATACATCTGGAGGAAAATCACTGTGCTTATATTTTTAAGGACAGCCAGACTTGACCTCTTAGTGACGACGCAGAACTGGGGTTCACATGCCAGACCAGGGCAGTTGGGTGCCCAGGGCAGGGCTGGCTCTTCCCCAGATTGTGAGCGCTGGCAGTGCAGCCTCCTCCCTGCGTGCCATAAGGAGGACGGTGTCCTTGTGATGGTCTCGAGAGGCGGTGGTGGGGTGTGCTGCAGGTCAGATCCTGCCCTGAGCAGCTGGAGGGGTAGAAGGATGCACTGTGACTTGGCCCGGAGTCCTCCCCAGTGCCCCTCGCTGCCCCTCGGGGCTGGCCGGGCTGGGCAGAGGTGTTGGCTGGGATATACGTATTTATTATACCTGTTACTTCTTTCACAGGAGTAATAAGTCTGCTTTATGGGAGACCCCGAGTGACTCCATAAGGAGCACAGAGATTGGTTTCAGCCACCTTTGCTCCCCAGGACATTGCTGTCCCAAACGCTGGCTCAGAGTGCCCAGGCGCAGGCTCCGATGATGCACGGCGTGCGTTGTAAGAACTGGCCTTTGTGCTTGTTTAGGGATATCCCCTGCCACTCTCCTCTCACACAAATATCCCCAAATGTCTCTGCTGAGCCTTACATTGCTCAGCAGAGACACTTTAATACATACTTTATATACTTTAATTTTACTCTGTTATTTGCAGAAGGGAGGGGTGAAGGACTCCCAGGCAGCAAACGCTTCTCTTTGCCTCCTTTCTGCCTCGGTTGACTAAAGTTGCACTAGCCTGTTCCTCCGCACTGAGCATTCCCCCAAGCCCTACAGCAGCGCTTACTCCGCAGTAAGGATCCCTCCAGAGCTCATGTCTTATGGGTTGGCCAAGGGAACGTGTGGCTTTTCTTCACAGTGGTGTCATCATCCATGCTTCTGGGCTGCCACTGTCATCAGGGAACATGGCATGCTCTGCCTCCACCTAACACACACGTTTATGTTTTGATTTGGGTTTGTGGGGTTTTTTTGAGAGGGTGAATATTTGGAAACAGTGAAGTTACTGTTCCTTCAGTGGGTTTTCTGAGCATTGCGAATGTTTTATTCCCAATAATCTGCAGGTGCTTCTTGGGCGGGTGAGATGCACGCAAAGCTCAGCGTGTGTGTGTGTGTGTGCACGCGTCTCCTGTGATATACGGAGCTTCGGCGCTGCGGCTGCCATTAGTGATAATGGGCTAAACCCCTTCACATCAAGCTGAGAATATCCCCCACTAATTGTGTACCAGCCGTCCCCCGGGACCTTTGCGAGAATGCTGCATCTGAGGAGAGGCGCTTTCAGTGATACGATGCCTTGGAATAAATAAATAAGGGGCTAAAGTTAGACGCTGGTTCGGGAAGGCTGATTCAGTGCCAGCATTATAACATTGGGAAATCAGATAACTGCGATGCCAACCTTTATCCTCTTGGTCCTGGCCTAGTCCACTGCTGCACGGTACCATCTTCTGAGCCATACATCACCACTCAGCCTCACCTTGATGATGTATGATGCCCATAGATCCTTATAGCGGGAGTGCACTCTGATGTATTGCGCCAATACATCACAGACAGGGTTCGCCCGGGTGATGTATTAGTGCCCTGAGAATGTATTACTCAAACGCTGGTATTGTTCAGGGATAAAGCCAAGCCAAGGAGTGGATTCAATTTAATTACAGTGCAAATGATAGCCTGGCGCCAGGAGCACTTTGGTGCTGAGATGCTGGCACCCTGTGGAAATATGGGCTGTGGCTCTGGTGCATTGAGTCACATCCCAGTGTACCATGAGAAGAGGCACCATATTTTAAGGGAATCGTCATTTTTCAGAGAAATGTAGGAGGACACTTTTGAGAACTCTGTAGCGAGCGGTAGCACAGCGTGCAGGCAGCCCCTGAGCAGGCAGAGCTGGCAGGCAGCGGTGCTCGCAGGTCGCTTCTGCCTGCCTGGGAGTGCGAGGGTGGCTCAGCATTTGGGGAAGTGTGAAGCAAGGTGATTTTTTTGGTCGCTTGTGACACTAAAAATTGCCGAACTCCTCTAAGCAGCGTGAAGTACACGCTGACAAAATGCCGTCTTCCCCACCAAGGAGATGGGCTTTGAATCCAACCTCCCGTGCACATATTTTTGTTGTTATTCGTAGGATGTTCTGATAACAAATTTGAAGAGGTGATTCTGTAGTTTCCTTGGGTTTGCTTACATAGGCATCATCAAAAACCTGAAAACACTTCGACCATTAGACACCCTCGACTACCAGCGGTGGGAAACTGCCAAGTGCCGTAGTCCAGTGAAGAGCAGCTTTGTAAAGAATCCAGAAATGAGAAAGTAATTCCTGTGACAATCTATGTTGGATGCCTGTCTCTGGTGAACTTTTGCTTCCTCTTTGCTTCTCTTTTCCACATCTCTTTCTGCTCCTCTGTATGGAAAGAAAAATCATAGATCAGCTTCACTTTAAAATCAACTTTACTTCTAAATAAGCCCCTGTAAGCTTGTCTCATTGTCAGGGATTTTCTTTTTTTTTTTTTAATGAGGAAAAGACTTGCATGTTTGTTATCTGATCGCCGAAGGATGGCATGCCTTAAACCATCTGCTTTCTGTAACATCCTTTCTGTAATGGGAGGTCCTCTGGGAACACACAGACACTTGAGAGTTAAGGTGAAATTTCAGAAATGATCGGTTTAGTGCATCATGTCTATTATATTCCTCCGAAAGCTCAAAATATGTTATTTTAACTGCAGCAAGACATGAAAATGCTTTCTTTTTGGATACAAAAGATTAAAAATCCTCCTTTCACTAAGTCAAGAGGATCTCTATCTAGTCAGGATTTCACCCAGTCTCTTCCAGAAGAGTTTCTGATCATCGACTATCAGAGAGATTTGATTATTCTTTCAGAGAAATGTTTACATTGAGCCAGGGGTAGCAAGGTGACAGCAATACTTGGCTCCTCTTCGGTATTTTGTATCTGTAAACCCAGGCATTTTCCAAGCAAGGTAAATACAGGTTTGCAGATGAGAAATTTGCAGCACAGACAGGCAAAGTGACTTGTGCAAGGTCACGTAGCAAGCTGGTGGCAGGGCTTGGAAGAGAAGCCTCTTGGTCTGACTCACTCCTCTGACATCCCTGTCATTGTTTCACTTCTGTTATTATCTTGACTTATTTGGTCCGTTGTTTCAAATCAGATCTGCTCCTACCTTCCTATTGATCATGGCTCTAAGGCTGTAATTTTTGGCGATCCTATAATGGAGAGGAAAATGTGTCTTTTTTCCCCTTTTTTTTGCCATCACTTTCCCTGTTGATATCTCAGAAATGCTGATTATTCTTTATTTTTGGGTGCAGAATGAGGAAGGCTCAGTCTGATAGACAGGAACAGCGGATTACTTCTTTACACAGAGCTACAAAGGTCCCTCTCCTGCTCCTTGACTATTCTACCCCGTCACAGCCACTCCAGCAAGGAAAGCAACACAGATACCCTGCTGTTTGGTTGTTGCTTAAAATGCAAAAGAGAGGTGGTGTGGCTCCGGACGGCCGGTATTTACACTGCCCCTTGCAGATCCTGGGCCTGCTGTCTTTGGAGAAGACCACGCAGTGCTCCTGAGTATGCTCCTTCAGGGCCGGTCCTCTCCCATGCTACAGAAAACCCGTTGGTGTCCCCATCTGTGCGTGACCCTCGAAGCTGTTTGTCCCTTCTGTGCTGCTGTGTTGCCTCCTCCTGTGGCTGGTTCATCACCACGCTACCCCTCAGTGGAGTCTGTGGTTCAGAGTGATCCTTATCAGCTTGTGATAACTGTTGTAAAAGTTTCTATAAATAGAATTTCCTCCTGCTCAAGCCTTCTTGCTAGCTCAGCTGTTTTATTTTTAACAGAAAGGCATGTTGATGCTAAGCAGAAGTAATTTATTTTTTTTAAAAATCTCTCTATTAAACATAAAAAGATGCTGTGTCTGAGTAAAAAGGAAAGGTGCCTCTCAGATATTTTTAAAGTTTCCAAAAATAGTCTCAAGTCTGTGACAAAGCTTATTGAGCAGGAATAGTTGTGGACAGCAATTCTACGACAGAAAGGACTGTGTCTCCTCGTGCTTCTGGCTGGAATCTGCAAGAAGGGAGACCGGTTGAACAAAGACCTCAAAAAGGAATTAACTGAGGGCTGCTCTTTAGAAGGCTCGATAGCAGCGCTGCCGAATTAGTTTTGCTGGTGATCTCATATGTGTTTTCCCTTCTGGGCTTGCAACTGCCCTTGAGGTTGGGAACCCGTTTCTGCAACGGAGTCTTCGCTGGAGACCTGCAGCCCCACTGCGAGAGCCTCTGCTGTGCGGTGACGGGGTAACGAGAAAAGCTCGCCGACTGCTATTTTTCAGTATAAAGAGAGGAGGAGGAGGATTGGTAACTTTGCCTTGTATGCACAACTGATATTGGACTTGAAAAAAAGGAAAACTTGGTTATTGTTTCTGCTGCTGCACCCTCTGGGTCAGAGCACAGCCATATATGCAGTTGATGTAGCCTCCAGCACAACGGAGGAGGCAGAAAATTTTGGGGGGAGAGAAGCAGACGGGGGTGGGACTCTCCAAGGAGATATGTTTTACAAGGTTCCCAACACTTTTTCTCCCCCCCTGTAGTGGTGGCTTTTGTCTCCTTACTCATGGCAAATGCCAAGTCAAGTGTTTGTGTGTTCACGCCTAGTGAGAGGGGAAAAGTCTCTAGAGGACTTCTGAAAATTATACAAGATAAACTGATTATTATTAAATTGCAACGTAGTCAACTGGTGACTGCTGAACAGCTTATATGGAGAAGAAAAGGCAGCATTATACGACAGAAGGAGATCTTCTATTGTTTGCAATTAGAAAAAACCATCAGCTTGTCTCGATCCCAACGTGACTGGTTAGCCATGCTTGAACCAGCCTGCAGTTGTGTTCGAGTTCAGTGCTTACCGCAGGTGAATTTCTGCCCAGGTGAATGTTGGGTTGTTCAGAGGGATGTAGCCAGGTTTGTGCTCTCGTGCGGCAGAGCACAAGAGGTTGGTTTCTCTCGGAAGTTATCAGTTCTCTTAGCAGAACAGGGATTGGGCCGTAGATTAAGATTTGAGGCTCAGCTCTTATTTCTCCTGTAAATATCCTGCAGGCCCTCAAGAAAATTGATTTATTGCTTTCAGCCTTGATTCTTCACCTGTAAAATTGGGAAAAATACTTCCTTTGTGCTCCACTTATTTATATGGGCATCTCTTTCACGATGGATGCTCTTCCTATCTGCTTGGTATTGTGCTTGGTGCAGTGAGGTCTCGTTCCTTCCTCGGCACTCTAGAGAGAGTTTATATTGCAGCAATCCCGATAACTATCGTTAAAATAAAATTACTGGAGACAGACCTAACCTGCCTGAAACGTTGGTGCTTTAGGTAGAAATTGAATGTAAAGCTTACCAGGGTTTGGTGGCTGTCCTCTACCCATAGCTGTCAACACGCACCACCGACTGTCAGGACGAATGACGGAGTAGCAAACATGGAAAGATTTAGTCCCTCTCCAGGAGCAAGCAATGCTGCCTGAGGGACGTGCATTCCGGATACGCAGAGAAGAGGGATGTGTGGCATTGTCTCGCTCGATAACATAGGACCTGGCAACTGGAGAAAGCAATGGGTTTCACCCATTACAATGGGCATAAATACATAGATCCTAGAAAATGCAGACCGGAGACATGATGCTCTGATTTAATTTGTTTTTTTCTTAATCCAAGGGTATGATTTGGCAGCAGAATGTGAAACTTCCAAGCTGAAAGCTTTTGTGCTCTGTTTTTTTTCCAGATGGTGTTAGTGAGGGACCGGCTGGGTTCACTGGACTCCACAAGGTACTTTTGTTTATGGATGAAGCCATGCAGATGGGGATCAAAGGTTGCGTATGCTGCTGTAGAGCACGCTGGGGCTGAGAGAGGTCGGGCACCAGAGATTAATTTCTTGGCTGGTTAGAGCCAAGGTTTAATAGCAGACGTGGAAAGGACAGTGATTGAGTTTACTGCTAGCAGAACCTATAGTTCAGGTCAAGTAAAAGGAAGGAGCTAAGGGGCTCTGGGTTGGTTGCAGGAGAAAGTCTAATGGCTTAACAACATGTGGCCTCCACAAGACGTATTACAGTCGCTGCCACTCGTGAGCTCCGCGCTGCTGCGCTGGGGCAGGGGGTGGCGAGGGGAGACGCGGCCCTCGCGTCTGGTACATCACCCTTAACAAACGCGGCGTTTCTGGGGCTAGGCTAATGCTCACAGCGAGGCAAAGCAAACACACAAAGGAAGGCTTGTTAATTCTGAAAGTGAAGAAGGAAAAAAAAAAAGGAAAACATCAGTGTTTTCTAAATAGGGAAAGTAGTGTATTTCAGGTGCAATGGGGGGGGGTTCGTCTTATTTATTTGAATTACATACTTCAACAGACCCATGTAGATATCAAATTTCCCAGGATCGTGGCTAGATGACCTATTTTGGCTAAATTAAGAACTGATTCTGAAGCTGAGATTAAACTGTACTCTGACTTTACCTGTATCCATCTTTCCATGCTACTGTTCCATTACACTTCAGTTTCTAAGTTTTCAGTTCTTTTTTCTGTTTGTGTTTTTTTTTATACTTGTGTCCTTTATTCATGTAACCTATTTAATTGTATCTAACTACACTGCGATTTTCCTCCCCCCGTTTCCAAAAATAGTATTTTCTTTTAGAGCATATATAACAAAAATCTGGCCAGGAGAATTTGCTTTAAGCTTTCATATTTTATTTTGAATGAGGTTCTATGTTGCTATAAATAGGTAACCTCTTAAGGTAAAGAATTTTGCAAATAATTTCAGACTTTTATCTTTTTGGTGGAGGGAGCCTAGCTGTGTGCAGGATTGACTTAGTGCAGGTGGAAAGCATCAGGTTGACCCCATGTTAGAAATTCCTCATTCCGTGGCTCTGAGTCAAGTGGTCATTGGATTTCCTATTAAAACACTTTCCTAACTGGTCCTGCCTTATATTCTTTTTCTTGGAAGTCTCCTGGATCATGCGAAGTTTTGCTTTTTTTCACCTCAGTGTGCTTTTTTCTCAGGAAAGTAACAGGAGCTGCACCAAATGTGAGCTGAGTGACATGGATTTGCCGATTAGGCACAGATGGGATTCCTCTCCCAAAGTGCTCTTACGTTGTCTCCATCCATTAAACTTGCTACGAAAGCTATTGACATGACTCTGCAGTCTCTCCTGTTAGAGTTGTTGTTCTCTTTTTAGAAGTAAATGCTTGTTGGGTCGCAATGAATGACCCAATCGTGTAGCGATTAGGATCCTCACCAGAGATTTGGACTTCTGCTTCAAATCAATTGCAGAGAGGTCTGTCTTGTCTCAGGTAGCGCCCGAGATGAATCCATGACTTGCAGATCTCTTTAGACATTCTTCTGACAGGTTTCTGGGTTTGCCATTGTGTAAAGTGAGGGGAAAAAAAACCCCCAACAAATAGGTTTGCTTTTTTAAAAATGTGTTTGAAGGTTGTTTTTATGCCCAGTTCAAATTAGCAAGATAGAAGGAGCCTGGATGCTTGTTTGGAAGCCATTAATATAATGATAAATTTTGCCTTTCATGGAAAGAAATTTTGGAGAGGATTTTTAATCTTGTGAATCGAAGCTTCAATCAGTGTCTAGATCCGAGCCCGATCTGCAGCAGTGGAAGGGGCAGACGACACTGGCTTTGCCTGCTGCAGGCCTGGTTCCTCCTCAGAGCATCCTGCAGCAGCTGCTGTCAAAGGCAGGGCGGCAGAGTCGATGGAGCCAGCTCTGCTCTGGGCAAGCTCCGATTTTGGTGGTTTTCAATATGACATGTCATCTTTATTTTTTTTTTCGTTTCTCTTCCCCTAGAACCTCTCTTTCAGCCGGGTTTCTCTAACAGAGATGCCAACGTGCTTTTTCACCAGAACTGCGTGAAACACCTGAATTCACGGGGACTGAAGGAAAACTGTCACAAACAGGTACGGAACTTCTCTGCTTTGCTGACTATACGTCAGATTTAAAATCTGTGCTAAGTTACTCTTCCTCTGTTTTTTCACTTGTTGTTCACCTTGTTTAGGCCATACCAAATCATTTATGCTTTCTGCTCTGCATTTTCTTTCGTGGTTTTTTGTTTGTTTTGTTGTTTTTTCCTATGGGGGAAAAACTACGCAACGGAGATGAAAGCATCTCCACTCCAGATGCTGATGGTCCCTGAGCTGACCCACCCAAAACCAACCCCCAGCCTGTGCCCCTTAGCTGCTGTTCAACACTGCATCCCTCTGTAGGATCACGCAGTTATGATGGTATTTGAATTTTAAGAATAATTATTAATTTGACCAATACGAATGCAGGGAATAGCACTGCTGTGAAAAGTCAGAGCCCTGCCTGTGAGGGGATCTGAGTTTACTGAAAGATGGAGATAAGCAACTTTCTGATTTTGCTGCTACACTGCCCCTTCTCAAAGCAAAATCAGCCCAGTTTTATCAGCCTTTTAGTCCCATCTCAGCTAGGCTTCTATTTAAGCTGAGCCATGTGGTACAGGATAACCAAAGCAGGATAGCACAACACATGGTAGAAAGGATGCTTTTAAAAAGCATAGCTTGCTCTCATCGCTCAGCGGATTGCCCTGCACATTCTGCTTCTGCTTGTAGCACCCAGTTTCACGAGCAGGACTCCAAGTTTGGGATTTAGTCCCTCTGTCAAAGTTTTTGGCCACATGAGCAGATGCATTAAGGTGCTTTCCTGCAAATTCTCCTCTAATTGCTCCAAGTGCTGTGGCCATCAAGCAGAAATCCAGTTGGTAAACTCTGCAGCTTGTGGACAACTTTTCTTGCCAACCATGCATTACGAAGGGCTAATTGTAAAAGTGGTGCACCTGCTGGCTCCCTTGGTGGCTGGAGCCAACAGGAAAAAAAATAGTAATTTATTAATGATCGAGTCACAAATAGTAATGAAAACAATAGGAGCATCTGAAGGAAGCGCTGCCGGGGGCAGAGGTGCAGGTGCTCTGTGCCCTGAACAGACTTGTCGGCATTTTTATAAAGCTACTTTACAGCCCTTATCAATTTCCTACTGCTTTCTGTGTACCCCCTGCCCCTTTGCAAATGTTTTGCCTGCACAACAGGCTCAGCATTTCTTGTTGTAGGTGATAAAATAGCTGTCACCCTGTGGAGGGAGAAAAGAGGCAAAAAATAAAAATGTTAGGTCCAAAGAAACAAAGCAGAGGAACGCGTTTCAGAACAAACAAACGAGCGCTAATGGAGCCGCTGAGTCGGCACAGGGAGAGCGATGATGTGATCTTAGCTAAGGAATGCTAAAAGATTTGGGGTAACAAATGCAGGAGGGCAAGAGAGACTCATTCCTTAGACTGAGGCCGTACTTTGTGTGGAGCTGTGGATTTCAAAGGTGACTGGCATACGTACACACCTCGGCCAACACCGTCCACAAGGCGTTTTGGAGCCAGCGCGTGTCTCTGAAAATCTCAGCCATAATTCAAGTAACTACATGACGTTGACAAGCCCAAGACTTTTTTTTCTTAAGTAGGCAGAGCAGAAAGCACTGCCAATTTGGCAACCTCCTTGTACCAACTGAGTGCTTAAGTAGTCATGAGACACGGTGATGCTGTATCTCAAAAAACAGTGGCTCTTGGAATACCGGGATAATACAATACTGATATGCATAAATGAATGTAACATCTTTGAGAAAGAGTACGATGAGCTAAAGAACTGATTTTCTCATAGCTGGCTTTCCCCACGGGTGCATAGCAGTACAGCGCCTGTGAAACACAGCAGCCCACCGCAAGTCATAGAAGGACCGAAAAGAGAGTCAGGTCGTGGCGGGCTCTCATCACGGCCAGGAAGGAGGTCGGAGATAACATGATGTGTGTAATCTTAATATTCACCTTTCCTCTATTTTGACCGTCATACAAGGCTTTAACATGTTACCTTCCCCTGATGGAAAGCATTAACACAGACATCAGCTTCGCTCTGTGCGCGGTGGGGCATGTCTGCAGCACTCTTCGGGGCTGCATCTGTTAATATTACAACCAAATTCAGCTTGCAATGAAGGAAAGCTGCACTAAGTGGAAAAATCTTGCACTGTCATGGTTTAAGTGATCCTACATGGACATTTACCATGACTTAGGTGGGATTTGGAAACTTTTTGGACTGTGGGAACTTGCTTGTGTGTCTGAGCCCATAAACTTAACTGTAGTCTGTGGGTCTAAAAATTGTCAGTTCTCAAAACGTTGCAGGTGTAGATGTGTCTGCAGAGAGGATGCCACTAAGAAGTCAGCCTGGGTCTGTACCAAATCTGTAAAGGTCCCATGTCCTGCATTCACTAACGTTACAAGGTTTTGTAATACCGCAGTCATCACGGAGTAGTTGCAACTGCCTAACCAGTGAGCGCGATGGGCCAACGCTTCCGAACATTTCACTGCCCATCCTATGTTCCCGGGAGCAAAAGGTATGCTCTGCCTTTAACTTGATTTTAGTGGAGAGAGGGGGGAAAAACCCCAAATAGTTGTAAGAGAGGAAACAATGTGTCTCCCCTTCAATGGGCCAGATGCAATTCTTCCTGCCTGAGGGGTGTTAAGTCAAAGCCCCAAAAGCACCATCGCACTCTGCAGCAAATGGGGAGCTGCTTTGCCTCCTCTTTTTATTGTTATTATTCTTGTTGCTGTTCTTTTGTTCACGACCTATTACTTCCTTCAAGTACTAAAAAAAACACTCCTTTTTTCTTCTCTTCTCTCATTCCCTCCTTCCCCCTTCGTCCCCCAAAATCCCAAACCCTCAGACAGATGCCAACAATTTATAAGACTGACTTAAAGCACATAGTTATTTTCCTTAGGGAACAAAGCTTCACCTTTTAAAGTTTGTTTGTTTGTTTTGTCCTTAGGAACTAGAAATCTTTTCCTGTAAAGATAGCTGAAATCCTTGTGAATTAGCATGGATTCAGGAGGTGTGTGTTTTAGGAACCGTGCTTAATCCTGCGAAAGCAGTGCTAAGAAGGAAGAATCGGCAATGCTAATTACTGCCCAGTGATTTGAGGGGGGACCTGCGTGAAGTGTGGCGGTGTTAACACGCCTATGATGGCACGCAGCGTGATACATGAGGAAAGGTGAAGGCAAGGCTCATATATCCCCGTAACACTGAATCTCTAATACCTTACAGACAGTGCCCATTTGCTGCCTGCAGTATTAACCTCTTGTCTCCTCCAGCCTGCGGATCGGGTGCATAGTATAGGATTTTAAGCTTCTCTGTTGAAAAATGTCCCTGCAAAGCTGTCCATCAGAATTCCTGCTGCTTTCTGGAGAGTATTATTAATAAAGTTCTCCACGGCAGAAATGGGACCCTCTTAGAGCTCAGATAAGGTATTTTCCCTGTTAACCAGCGGGGCTGTTCGGCTGTGGACAAATGCGGTGATGAATGATGGGTCAAGGATGGAGCAGGCTGATTTCTCTCCAAGCTTGACCTTGTCTCTGGTCTGACATCTGAAATGACAGATGCATTAAAAAGTTATTTATTTAGGGGAGCTGCAGTGCATCGTACCCTTTGCAAGGTAGCACCTAGTTTTGTAAGAACGTTAGAATAAAGGCTGGCTGAGCCACCCCCTCTGTGCCTGTCGCTTCATGTACCGCTCGCTTTCCACAAGCAGCTGCTGTGAAAGGAAGCAGACAATCCTGTGCGCTCGTCAGTGATACTTTGCAAACTGAAAGGCAAAAAAGGGTCCACGCACAGCGGCAGGCTGCTCCCAAGCAAATAACCTGCGTATCTGCAAATCACCCGCCTGTGGAACAGCATTAACTAACTATGAAAATGCACCTGAAGGTTTCTGGGCTGTTAAAGGCCCAATGTTCTGGATAAAATGCAGCTCTGAGGATTAAATGACTTCTGCTGTTCAGCTTCTTACGGCCTCAGAGCGCTTGGGAGACTTTCTTTATTGTGACCGGGGATCTTTGTAACTTGTTGCACTGTGGCCCGCTTCAGTCTTCACTATAGCTGAAACTGAAGGAACAGTTTTGCTTTTTACCTTCATATTGTGGGACACACGGGCCGGGGGGTGGCTAAGCTGCATCCCATTAGCAATCACCTTCATTTTTGGAAAATCGATTATTGCTGAAAGACCTCAGCCTAAATCTACAGAAAAATGCAGCATAATCCATCATGCTTCTGCATTCATCTGCCTAACCTTTTGCTGCAAGTCTGAAAGCTGTTGGGATTTTTTAAACCAGACCTTTATTTAGAAAAATAACCTTGCCTATGTACATAACTGCTGGTGTGCGGCCAAGTGGGGATTTTATGGCCTCCTGACAAGAGCTACAGTATGGATTAATTTGTAGAGCAATGTTCATGAAAGAAGCCATGTGCCGTGATTCTGCATCCTTTTGGAGTACTTAGATTTGGTAGAGCTTGGATTAGGGAGCACCACAGGAAAACCGAAGAGCTGTCCACTGAGAAACATTGTAGGTTTGTTGACCTCAACAGAATTACAGCAATTGATACCAGATCTGAATATACCCTTCTTTCTTTGTCATCTCCCCTGCCCCCCACCCCCACCCCCCCAAAAAAACTCCCAACCAAAAACCAACTTTGAAATAACGCAGCAGAAATTGTAAAATGCATGCAAAAGCCCATTTTGCATGACGGGACTGTTGGAAGAGCTGGATGTTGGTGTGCATCCAACTCTCATTAACTTTGGTGCCAAAGTGCAGCCATATTCAAGTGACTTTGCAAGTCCTTTCTATGACTGTCCAATTCAAATTGATGTGTGCAGTAAATCTGCAGTATTTACAGTATTTCCTATGTCTGTTACTTTCAGGATTCTACTGGTGGGTCTAGTACGTGGATGAAGCTTGCCTGAAGGCAGCATCTGCAAGGTTTTTCTCAGCAGAAAAATGAATGATCTGGTATAATGAATGATTTTGTGTAATATCAAAGAAAAAGAGTATCAGCTGTGCACTTCATACACAGTATTGATTGCAAGTACACTTGTTAATTTGCAAGATACAGGAAATTCCAGCCAAGGTTAGGAGGGCTTTACTACACTGCTCCGTAATGTAGCTGTGAATCCTATTGCCTTCAAAGAGGTTTGGATCAGGTTGCAACATGCCACAATCCGAACCTGAATTATCTAGCTATGGAAGTTGTTGCCCCAGACTCTCCTTCTTTTCCTGGTGTAATATGAGTGTGCCGAGCAACGGAAAAGTTGCTCAGAACTAGGAGCATCAGTATTTCTTGGCTTAACAGGAGTGGCCTCAGGTGGCGAGGGCTCGCTTGCAGATCAGCAAGGAAAAATGGAGATGTCCTGTTCCTGTTTTGCTTCTGTTTAAAGGTTTGATCTTTACCGTTTTGGGTGTTTTGGGGGAACACAGGGTGCACGGTAGACCTGGGCTACGCTCTCATCTTAGCACAACAAAGAATGGAGTTGGGGCAGGGGAAGGGGAGGGAGAAGGCACGTTTTCCACAATGGCCTGTTTAAAACATTACAAGCAACCTCTCTTCCATCATGAGTCCTGGTTTAAAACTACTGCCCTGGGGCATAAAAATCAACTCCTAACAACTTCCAGTGGGACCACTATTCCATCAATGTTCCTATCAAATGTTGACTTCATGATTAATATTCACCCTCTTCCTTCGTTAATCATCAGTCTTCATTCATTTTTTTGTAACTTCCCGCTGACAGGGGTAGTGTTTGTAGAGCAGCTGGTAGGGAAAACAGAAAGAGCTGAACTGCTGTACACAAGCTGCGAAGGGAAAAAGCCACCTCGGTGCAGTGTGTCAGCTCAAAATGATTCCTAAAGATGCAATTTTTTTTCCTACTCCTGGAAGCAGTGAGGCTGAATTTTCGATAGCCTTTGTGAGATGGGACCTTACAGCGATCCATGATTGCTATCGTACTGTTTTACCTTGAGCGTCATAGCACCCGGTAATTTAGAGCAGGAACTACAGTAATGATGAACAAACTGACAGAATTTGGCTCATCAAATTAAATCTGTACATGATCCTAAAATAGAGATTTGCAATTAATGCTTGTGCTGCAACCTGTGAATTGGAACTCCACTCCCAGCTTTGCCACCAACTTCCTGAATGACCTTGCACTGAGACTGAATCTCGTGCTCCCTGCCCAACCTATAAATCGAGAATACTTACTGCTTTTTCCCTTGTTCTGTCTCTCTGGGCAGTTGAAATTGTCCGTCCTGCAGAGAAGGGACTGCTTGACTGTTGTCCAAGGCACTGCATAAACATATGGGTTCAGGAAGCACAGGGGTAGATATGTACTCCTAAAATAGATGTTGCATGTTAATCTACTTTCTTGAAAGCATTATGGCAATTTCTGTGATCGCTCTTAACTCTGGTAACTTCATAAAGAGATCTGGAGGCTGCATTCCCCAGACCTAGGCTTTATCCCTTGAGATGCTTTGTAGTGTGCTTTGATTTGTTTGATAGAAATGCTGAATAAGCTGCCTTACCATTGCGATCACGGTAATATAAGCAATAAAGAAGCATCAAAAAGAGAAATATTTAAGTTATAAAATCTAGAGCTTGGTTTGGTCTTCTCAGACACATCAGCAATTCTGTATGAATCAACATTTAGGACAATAAATTGGACATTAAGTCAACAAAGTCAAAATTCACAGGATGATCTTGCCGGTACGAGGAAGATTTGTGTGTTATGCCTTTATTTCCTAGTGAGCTGATGGTACACGTGTAAACAGCTCCCTCAGCGTGGGTTTGTAGGATGCACAACTAATGGCCATCGCGCATCAGCAGGACGGTGACGGCTGTCAGGACTTTGCTGGGAGTCTGTCTTCTGCTTCTCGAAGGGAGAAGGACCACCTTCAATCTCAGATTTTTTATCCTTTCCTTTCAGGGATGGTTTTATTGCACTGGCATTTTCTGCCTCTTTCCCATATACAGCACGCTTTTCACAAGGGTGTCGTGCTCAGAAGCTGTGCTGGAGGACTCTGCCTTATTAGACCATATTTCCCTTCTACTTCAGGCGAGCATGGATAGTGGTTTGAGTAATAAATTTATTCAACATCCATGCTAAAAAAAAAATCTTGCCCTGTGTAGCTGTAGTATTCATTGACTGGCAGTAATAGTGAATATCTGTGTACTTCCAAATATAGCAGCATCTAATGCAACTTTTCTAGGGGAAAAAGGAAAAAAACCCCACAAAATTGGTTATTGTTTCCTTGGCTGTAGAGAACAATATTGCTTTGAGTGCAGAGCTTGTAGTTGTTTTCTTGTTTTCTGTTTTTTGGGGGGGATTTGGGGGGGGTTAAATCTTTATCATTAGAGATAAAGATTATGCAAAATAAAAGCTTGCTCGCTGTAAATTGCATCTTTTGCAACATGGATAAAGAAATGATTGCACATGGTAGAGATCTGGTGTCATTTGAGAGAGCATGATGGATTGAAGAGAGGTCAATAAATAGATAGCAAAATGACAGAGTGCTGCAGTGCAGGGCTGAACGAGCGCCCACTGTGACTTTTGCTGCTTCAGTCAAACTCAAACAAACTTTGCTGCAGAAATAATTTAAAAATGCAGATCCTAGCAAATTTTGGCTTTGACTTTTTAAAACATTTTAAATTAGAAATTTTTAAGTTGCAATAAAAATGTTTGCATTTCTGTAAGCCAAAATTACGCTAAATCTCCATTAATCTTTTCCCTGCTCTTCTAAGGAGAATTGTGCAAAACAGCAGAAGTCGCTGCTGTGGGTGTTTGAAAGCTTTCTCTCTTCATGTTCCCAATATTTTTCTCTATGACTTAAATAATGTTGTGCAGGTATTACTTCATTTTTCTCTCTCCCTTTATTTTCCAATTTGTTGTTTCACCAATATCTTTTCAAAACTTCCTCTATGTTTTGAAATCTCATTTGACATTAAAAGAAATGGAGTATTAAAAAAAAAATTGATGCATTTGGATATCATTCTGTATGGGGGAAAAAAAGGCCAGGATGGTATTACAGCATTCATTTCATTGCATTTGATGAAGGGAAAGAAAAGATACGAACCGCATTCAGCATTCACGAAAAAGATTTAAAATTGGTGGCAGAAAGTTTACATTATTAATTGAAAGCATTGCACAGAAAGCATTTTGGGTTTGCATTTTTTGTTTATGAAAATAGGGGGGTTGTACCTTGTACAGTTTTTATTCCTCCTTCTTAACCAATTCCAGCTTAAACGTCAGTATTAGAAGATCTTTCCCTGACAGCCTTTGCTTTTCTGTCAGTTTTGTGTCGTGATAGTTCCTGTTTTCAAATCGAAGACAATTTATCTGATATCAGAGAGGGACGAGTCTTTTACTGGTTTTTATCTACTGATTCAGGAGATGGGGTAAAAGGATATACCATTGCTTAATCGCCTGCACAGACTGATTACACACCAGCTCGGTATCCAATTTATATACTGCTTTCTTACTAAATTAGTGTGAACAACTGCAGAAGCCTGCTAGGAATGTGCAAGTGGCTGCACGTAAGTATTCTCATTTTTTATGAAAACTTGGACCCATATTTTGAAAGTGCTTTCCAAAATGTAGATTACTAAGGGGGTGGAGGTTTAATGGCGCCAATGCAAACCTCTGACATTTATGTAAGAGATCAGCAAGGTTCGTCCCTTTGTTTTAGAAGAAGAAAAAAAATCACCAGGAAATGTGGACGATCCAGCATCAGTGTCCTCATTACCAGCTGAGCGTTTCTTTTCATTCTTTAAGCGATGTTTTGGGTTAGAACGATCTTCTTTTCTCTTCTTTACATCCCTGCAATTGCAAGCTGCCTGGCCATTAGCTTCCAAAATCTGCAGCCCTCTTCATTCCGGGAAGTTGCTTCTGTCCCAGCATGTCACTAACCACTCTCCATCCTGACCAGTCCCTTTTTCTTTCTCTCATCTTGGCTTCAGTTTCCCCTCGTAGAAAACCACTAGGGCTCCATCTCTGCTCTGCAAAGTGATTAAGGCTTAAATGAGGAAAGATTTGGAGGTGTTGATGCTCCATCATTTGAGCCATAACACACCTCTTCTCCTCCAGGGACACGTGCCATTTTAAATGCCTAAAGCTCTTTCCTCTTTCAGTGATACCTATCACGTTTTTGCATTCAGAAAGCGGTTGGAAGAGCAGTAGGTCGATCACTCCGCTTACTTGTGTGAGGAGTCCAATCATATTTAAACCAGGACATCATCCCTTTAATTACTACAATTGTAGATCACATTTAATATTAATTTTTGGACAGGAAATAATAGTGGGAGCCTAGAGGGAAATTTTCTTTGATTGTCCTCCTGCGTTACCCCAAAGATTGCTTGCTGTAGCATTAATAGCATGAGTAGGAAAGCTCTCCAAAATACAGTTTGCCGGCTTGCTCAATACAAGACTGCAGCAGCCGGTGCTAAAATAAAACAAACCCCAGCCATTATTAGCCATGCAACGGGAAGGGCTGCCATTAGCTGAAGAGGACAGGTAAGCTCTGCTGTACACAAGTGTCTGGACCTTGGAGATTACCCTTGGCTGGGCCTTTTCACCGATCCTCTCTTGGAAGTGAAGAACTGGAAGTGGAGCACCGGAGTAAATCGGGTGCAGTGCGAGGTGGTACAGGGGTGCACGGCTGCTGGGCCCGCGGGGGTTTGCCATCCCCGGCACCCCGGGTGTTCCCCAGGGGGTAAGGCACCGGGCACAGGGCTGCCACGGAGGAAACGTGTTCAAGTGAATAAGGATGATAAGGGAATTAGTAATGATTTTTGTTGGGTGTTTATTTTTTGAGGACTGGGCTGTTCCCCACTAGACTTAAGGAGGAAAACAAAATTACCCTGTAAATACTTCCCTATCACCAAGAACTCTGAATACAGAAAACAGCACATCAATGCTCATCAGCAAGGGCAAGACCTTTATGTCAATGTTCATTTGCGGAACAAATGTGCAGCGGTATCCTCCCCGGGGTTGTAAATGTCCCCATTGTGCTCATGCAGGAAGGGCTGTTGCCCGAGGTGGCTGGGCAGCTGCGATGGGAAACCTGGATTAGTGTAAATAGAGCCAACCCGTTCCTTCCTCCTTGCCAGTCACACTTGTTCAGAAAACCCAAATACTCTCTAAGTATCATCGCAGTATCATCAGCAAGGCTGATCACCTGGCTTTTTTTATGGTGGTGCTTTTCTCTGTGTGAGGCCGCAGGAACAGAGATCGTATCACCGCTGCAGATGTGCATCACAGCTGTGCTTTCCATGGGTGAACCAGGGATGTACAAAAGACAAAGGGCAGCAATCCCACCCAAGCTCACCTCTGCAAGCCCAAGCACACCAGCAGTTACTGCGCAGCAGGCTGGGATATGAACCCAGAGCGTGCCGGCAATATGTGTGCTGCTGCTTGGTGGACCTGCCTTACCAAAGGAGTGACGTACCCCTCAGTAAATGCCACGCAGTTTGGAGCTAGCACATGCAACTGGCAGTCACTGTAGCAAACTTGTGGTTCTCCACCATCTCTCTGTGGGCGGATCATAAGGTACCTATCTTATTTTCCTGCTAAGCTACTTTAAGCCAGGTTGCTGTGGGACTGTGAAGCTCTTGCATTTATCAGCATTAAATAAGAAGCAATAAGCTCTTGGCTGTGCCGTGAAGAGCTTTCCTTTCCTGGGTAGTAAATCTGCAGTAACTCTCTCTTACAGTTTTATTGAGGGTTATCAAGTGTTTATTCAAAAGGCATTTCCGTGCATTCAACGTTCTTCTAATTGGGCAGTGAATGGTAATGTTCTCTCTGGACAGACTATTATTGCTGTGGTAAAATTTGCTCTGTTTAGTCAATAGACTGTCCATGTTGCTAATTTGCTGGGTGGAGAGAGGAAGTAGGAACGTACTGGCACATGGTTTCTACTAAATGGAGTTTGAACTATCTCACTTACAGAATCAACTTCACCAGAACGCCTGGGATGTGTCCTGTGCTGTCTCGAAAAGCACTGTAAGACAAGAAAACTTGTAGAGAGACACATCTTCTCCTTTGAAGAACTCTAAGGTTGTGTCTGCACAATGTGCAAGGAGCCACGCTGGTGCCCTTCTTGCATGGCATGACTGAATTTCAGCCCAGACCTCTAGTCCTCAAATAACACGTGCTACAGAGGAGCCCATTGCTGAAACGGGCTCCTGCTGCTTGCTGGCCCCACGCAGCGTGAGCATGCTCCATTGCTGGCGTGGAAGGAGTGTTTAAAGATGGTCTTTATAATCTGGACTCAAAAGAGAAACTGTTTATTAACAGGGTGGTTTAGAATGAAATCCCTTTCTAGGGACTTCTGGAAACCTGGAATGGGCACTGGGAAGAAGAGATTGTGTGTGTGGGGGGGGGGGGGGGGGGTGGTGTAGGGGGGCTTGAACTTGGAGGTTGGCTTGGTTTATTTGGAGAAACTAAGTTCATTTTGCATTTGGTCTACCTCTTCTTTTAGCTACTGGTTGTTGGGATGAAGAAGTCAGAAATGAGGTGGACAATTAAAGGGGATTGAAAAGGAGTCACCCAAACTTTCCATATAACAGCAAATAATTTTGGATGTAGTAAAAGCAAGCTCGCATTTGGGTGAGGTGTGACCTACATGTGGCTGTGCCCCTGAACATGTCTGCTGGGCTCACGCGTCTCTCCTGCCATCAAAGCCTTCCCCTTGCACAGGATGAGCTCCTGCTCCTTCCTCGGAGGAGGGGGGCAGGGGAGGAGGAGGGGTGGTTCAGCCGTGCTGATCCAATGTGCACCTGGACAGCTGGTACTTCTCGGAGTGCCTTCATTTTAAAGCTATCCGTCATGCTCGGGGGATCACATCCAGGCCCTGAATTGCAGAACTGGCACCTTGGGAAGTGTTCAGCTGTGAAAACTGCCTTGGCAGGACAGCTTTGCCATATAAAAAAAAAAAAAAAGCTTTTAAAAGGCAAGGTAAATGGAAGAGGCTGAATCGACTCGCAGGCATTTTCAGCGGATATATGGTTCTCCTACGCCCTGCTGTTGGATGGATACGGTGGAGAGATCTGGTACAGATGGGAGTTGTCAGACTTGTATCTGCAAACTGTCACATCTTTAGCGTTGGCCTCCAGTGTCGTGTTGAACTTCAGTCCCATAGCGATGCGTGCATCTCCGTGGCAGAACAGATCAGTGCAAAGAAATGCAGGCTCTTAGGTCAGAGCTGCAAACTTTGGGGCTGAGGTTTTGATTATGTTGGGATGCTACAGTACTCTTAGATGAGAAGTTTGGGCTGGTCTGAGATTGGACACAACGGGTCTGACTTCTGAGTTGTCTGAACATAGTTATTTGGGATCTGTACCGCCATTCAGGTGAGGACATCTTTCTGAGGTACCAGCTGACCTCAACCTGATGATCTGGAAGTGAAATGAAGTTATACCAAGGAACAGTTGAGGATTTTTCTTCTTTTTATTCCTGGTACTTTAGATTGCATTGGTTTAGTAATTTGCAGGAGGAGTGGATTGCATAGGTACAATAGGAGGCTTCATTAGTGTGCAAAGTGCTTTGAGATCTTCGATGAAAGGTGAGATAGATGCAGAAAGTTGTCTTTCGTCCTCCTCAGAGGCTGTATTTCAGAAATGGATGAAGTGACCCCTAAAATATAATATTAATTCTGCAAAGCACTTGGGACTTCTGAATCAAAGGTGCTATGCAAATATATTCTCACTTTCCTTTACCAGTCCCTTTGAGCCAGCCAGTCCACCATCAGTGGCGATTCTCATTTAATCAGAATTCAGCCTTCAAATTTTCTGCAAGTCCATAGATAAATAAAGCAGCCGCCGTAGCTGATCATTTATTTATAAATCTATTTATAATCTATGTTTTGCATATTAATCAAAACCACTCCA
This sequence comes from Grus americana, assembly GCF_028858705.1. Lineage (NCBI taxonomy): Eukaryota > Metazoa > Chordata > Aves > Gruiformes > Gruidae > Grus > Grus americana. The sequence continues at coordinate 5,080,371 of NC_072868.1, forward strand.
TGTGGCAATTCCTGATTAAGAACCATTTTTTTGGTCTTGTATCTCTTGCCCCTAGATAATATGCAAAGAATTAGATTAGAAATAGTTTTTATAAATAAATTATGATAAACTCCTGCCTTATTTATATACTCAGACAATGGTGCCACTCTTCCAAAGACTGGATTTCTCCCTCCTCCTCCTCGTATTTCCATCTCCCTGCCATGTGGTAAGCTACATTGGTTGTGGCACTCAGAATGGGAAATCCTTGATTTTTAGGTGGAAAAATCCTGCTTCCCGACTCAGGTGAGACAGCCTGAGGCCTGACCCAAGGCGACATGGTCAGAAGGGGTTGAGGAGTTCAAGGTACTTACTTTTTGTGTACACAAGAAGGGAGGAAAGTGTATAAATTCAGAAAACATCTTGCAAAGTTTGGGGCTGCAGAGTGTGACGTGACGGGCGATCAGGAGGCAAGAGGAGAAGTGTTAGAAACAAGGGAACAGGGAAAAGCAGCTCTGAAAAAGCAGGAGGCCTCTGAACCTGCACCTGTAGAAAAGGACTAAACGCAGATTGTTTTTGGTAAGGTTGGTTGGATGAAGAGGAGCACTGCAGAAAGCAGGTAGCTAAGGTCTCAACGATGTGCAAACTGAGCAGGTCCCACGTTGCATGACTGAGATTTTAGGCGATGACAGTGAGAAATGCTAATGGCATACGTTGCCCTTAGCCGCAGCGGTGGAAGGGCTCTGAGCCAGGCAGTGGGGACCTATGCAGTTGTGAGTGGCATGGCGTGAAGCTTTCCTCCCCGGCCTACTGCGACACCTGACCATTGAGTGCAAGTGTAAGACGGGGTTCGTGGGGCTGAACTGTGCACCCCCATTGCCTGGGCACGATGGGTCTCATCCCAGCTCCATTCCCGGCACCCATGGGCTCCTCCTCTCTCTGGCTTTCCCTGAAGCAGGCTGCAAATGAATAAATCCGCCGCCTGCATTTTGTCAGCATGCCCAGCTCCGCGGTCCCGGTGCCGTTGCCATTTTGCGAGGATGTGGCTGTTGGCACGAACACGCCGGGCTTCAGCTGTGCGGCACAGGGCCGGGCCGGATGCGGCTGGGCAGACCGATGCAGCCGGTGTGGGGCTGCCCGGTGACAGGGCTGCTTGGATGGGAGGATTTTGGAAGCTGCCTTGCACCGTTCAGGAGCAAGTGTCCCTTGAGATCAGTGTCTAGCTACAGTTTTCATGCCTAGCTAAATGCAGCCTTGATATCGTCTGGTTAATTGTATCAGCAAAACAGTCATCATCTGTAAATGTGTTCCTAGCAGCTCCTGTGTATGGTCCGTATGTATGTGGGAAACAGCAAACTAGAGTACGTTGTTATGGAATATAATTAAACACTGATAGTATCACATGTGCTGCATATTTGAATTGGCCATGGTGGGACTACTCAAATGTTTAAATAGTTTTAATTTAATCTAGGGTTTTTAGTTATGTGCGTATTACCTGTTGTGTAAGCATTTTAGATCGTTATGGAATACAAACGCGGCATTGCAACCAGTTGGCAAGAATTGAGAGAAATTTCCAGATAGTGTTAGGTACTGGAGTCTTGTATTTGTGGTTCAAATCATGGTTTTAGCCTTAAGGGCTGAACGGAAAAGGTTTAAAATACAACATAAATATATTCTGAGGACAGGAAGAAAAAGAAACAAAGGAAAAAAAATCCCCGACTTTCTTAGGTCGTGGTGAAGGAGATCAGGAATTAGAGTATGACGAAGGCTGGGAGATTTGGCTTCACTTCCCATTCCTGCCACATACTTTCTGTGTGACTTTGAACAAGACAATTTTCTTTGTCTCTGTAGAGTGGGAATAATAACAACTTCCTATGTCGTGGCAACATAAGAAAACTCAATACTGCGGTGACAACCGTTTTTATTTAAGAGAAAGTTTTGGATACAAATGGATGACTCTGAAGGTCTTTACTTCACACTTGAGATCTTTTCAATCAGCAATGAAATGCAGCAGCTTCTGGGGTGGGACGTGGCATGCCCTGGAATTAGAGCTGTCACGTTATAGAGTAAATGTGTCCTAGAGCTTCTGGAGAGTTTGTGTTACTGCAGCTTGTCTGGAGACACCAACTAAAGGATTTCTATATGCATGCCTGAAGAAACTGAGCTTGTAAACACAGAGTGTGGAGTTGCGTGTCTTATTTCTGTTTTCCTGCTCTGTTTTGTACAGGTACCTGTTCAGAGGCGGAAGCAATACTGTATCAGCCGCTCAGAATTTAACAGATCTCTAACACAGAGCAACAAACGTTTACTGAGGGCCATTCTTCAACCAATCTAGAATTCATACGTGCAAAATACTGTACCAGAATAATGTTGAGGAGCAAGTTGAGGCTAGGAACATTGTTGGGAATTATTTGTTCAGCCAACTGCTGAACTTTAATTTAAACAAGGGCTGATTTAGAAGAGCGGTGAGATATTGCAGTTTGGGCTTTGCACTCATTAGCGCTCTGTTCCTCCGGCTCCCGGCTTGCAGCCTTACACCGTCCTACGTGTAGCACTTTGGCCGTAGCCCTTGAATACCTGATGTTGTGTAGGGCACAGCGGATAGGGCCAGGAATGCATGCCCTGCTGTGCTTTATCTTGCTTAATGAATACTGTTTCTTCAGTAACTTCATTGCCCTCTGTGTGTTCCAGGATCCTTAATTACTTTCTGCTTGGCAGACAGGATCCTTTTATTTTTTTTATTTTTGTTAAGTATTACCAGATTCCCTAAGCATCAGTATCCGCAGGGAGAATGTCATAATAATTGAACCACAAACAAGCTATATGAAAAAGAAGACAAAAGGGACAAATTTAAAGTCAGCTCTCCTTTCACCATCAGAAAGGAAAAAAAAAAAAGAATAGAACTGGAGGCTCTGCTATATTTTTCTGTTACCTTTAGAAGAAGGACATGGGACATCGCCACATGTGCTAAGTGTGTACACAAAGCCTGTGGGCAGAGACAAAAGGCCAAACCTGGAGGCTAAATGAAGACCTGGTGCATGATTAAACTGCTCCGTTGTAATTATGGCCTTTGGCAGTAAGATTTCTGTTGAATTATCCTCTCTTTGTGAGGATGTTAGACTCTTCCTCGCTCTGCCTGTGCTGTTATAAATGACTTGATGAACTCAGTTTGCTTCTTGTATGTTCTAATTTCTTTCATATTTGGAGCCTCATATTAAGTCAATGGCTGTGATCCCTGTATCGTCAACCTGTGCTTTTTTCTTTTCCTTTTCAGTGACATCAAGACAAAGTGAGTCTTGGTATTTGTTGGGCTCTTTTCTTCCCCCCCTTCACTTCCACTTGCATGAAAACCTTTGTGGTTTTTTTTTTTTAAAGAGTAAATTTTTTTCCCTTTCTTAGTTGCTAAGACAAGGTTGAAAGCACAATTTGCTGTATCCCAGTAGGGTCAAAATGCAACAGCAAGTTCCAGTTGTGAAACATGAGGTTGATGGTTCATTTGTAGACTTTGTCCCTCATGATCTTTGACTACTTGCATATTCATACCAATTTTATCTGCCTCTTCTATTGATTATCCAAAAAATGCCTTTTGTATTCTCTCTACTGAAACTCAAAATATAATAAAAGCAACTTTATACTGGCTATACAAAAATTTGGTTTAGGTAAGGGTCAGGGGTTAGATTTCACTTCAAGGGTTTTTTCTCTACAAACTTGGTAGAAAAACCTAGGAGAACAAGCTTCCCTTCAAAACTCGTTTTACTTCCTGAATTTTTATCAGACTGAGAGGTGTCATTCTTTGTTGTCCTGGCATTTTAGATTGACTGTATAGCTAATGATCTTTCCCTCCCAAGACAGAACACAGGTTGACTTTACTACGTGTGTGATTGCTTGAGATGATTCTAACTTCCACAGAATAAGAATTATGTTTTTCTCAACTAAAGACCCATCTCCTTGTACATTGTGCCTAACATTGACTAAATACAGCCAGGATCAGTGAACTGAAGTTTGTGGGCAGAAGGTAAAGATCTTAGAGATTAAACCAGTTTCAATGTTTGCATTGTGCTAGGTCACAACTCTGTTGCTGCAGCTCGTCACCCTCTGGGTATTTATCCATCGACTCCCCTGTCTTGCTATCTTTTCTATTTGTAACTTCTGTGGAGGAAGAAGAAAGGTTTGGAATTGGTGTGTGAGAGTTAATCTACTTCCTCAAGGGTTTTAAGGAGTGTAAAAACCAACCAACCAAAGAAACAAAAACCCCAAACAAGCAAAAAACCCTAACCCCTGGTAAGTGCCTCAGAGATGTCATCTGAAGATACTGCAGAACAGGTGAGAACATCGAAAGTGGTGGGAAACAGAAGGAAAGAGAACAAGATGTGCCCTTATGCGAGCATGCAGTGATTTAACTCTAGAAAATGTGCATCTTCCATTGAATTAGGATGTCGCATAGCAGGAGGACTTGCCTCTGAAGTGATGATGATTTATTGCTATGCTTCATTTGATAATTGGCAAATGGAGAAAACCAGGTGCTGGGCCAGGGAGGGAGTAAAATTCCTGTCCATCAGGGCACCTCTGACCTTCACAGTAAAACAGAAGAGGCCTCATCCTCTGCTGCCTTCTGCAGAAGTCATGTGCTGGCTTTGAGCAACTCTCCAGAGGCTGCGGAGACACGAGGAGAGGCAGCCTGCCCTCAGCCGCACTGGGAGCCCAAGGTCCCCGACTTGTCCTCTGGTCCCCTACAGCGACCCATCCTCCGTGGAGGCTGCGCTCCTGGCATATAGATCTTATACGGTGCCTGCATAGGGCTTCAATGGGAAGGCAGGTTTGCGTGCTCGTAGGCAGCAACCATTTGCCTCCTGGAAGCGATGCGCGCTCTGGGACACACAAGTGGAAAATGTGCATTTTCCTTTCTACCAGCCCCGTAGCTAAGCCCACCGCTGGGTTAAACTGTTAGTGATTCTGGGTTTAAGCAAAGATATGCAAATGGCGACTGAGATTTCAGCTGCTTGTCGTGGTCGCCAGCAGCTTTTGTCATGTTGCTGTTGTGCAGTTGCACAGGTCTGAGCAGTGCAGGGGAAATTCCTCCAAAGGCTGCTTTTTGGGTGTAAAGATACCTGGAGGATTGGTGCCTGGTAATACGGGTGTACAAGATGGACAAGATGACCCCAGGGAGTGAGTATCTCAGGGATCTTTGCAGAAGTGTCTGCTTTTCTGGTATGCCATAACTGACCAGGATCCAGGTCTCAGAGGTGTCACCTGAGTCGAGGCAGAATGAGCCCATTTTGGATAGAAACGGCATGCCTAACTTCTAATCTACCCACACTGCAACACAGAGCTGAGAAAATGGAAGACAGCAAGACATGTTTTGGGGAAAAATCCCATTGATTTAAATATTTTCCTGTAGCACTAACCTTTCCATTAGTTCTGATGGAACCAAAAGAAAGGGAGGACCTGTTCAGCCTAGAACAAAGCCAGCCTGGGCTGAACGCAGAGCCACCCGGCTGTGCTTCTCTCTGAGGCTGACAAGGTGCTGGGGAAGTGTTGCAGAAGGCCCAGGGACCTTGATTTTTGCTTCATTTTTGGGAGGCTGCCCTTTGGACCCAGACAGAGGGAAACTCAATTGAAGCCGTTACAGGTGTGGGGTTTTTTTAAGCTATGATCAGAGATTCTTGCAGTGAAAAAGAAAAGCGATCCAACAAGCTGCCTGCTGCTTACTGCCAACAGCTCCTGATTACTTCAGCTAATTTCAGGGCCCGGAAACATTGTTGACAATGTGATTTCTGAAACATGGAAAGTGTTATTTGGTTGTGCAATCTGTACCGTATCTGTGTCAGGAGTTTCACTGCTGTCACTTGCAGCAACTTTCACCGCTCTATCATCATCTCCCAGAACTAATTACCTTAAACTGATGAAAGCGGATTTTTTTAAAAGTAAAATGCTTTCAGTTATTTGCTTTTCAAGTTGTTTATGAAGTTGTTTTAGCATGCTCTGTTGAGCTGTACGCTTACCTACATCAGAGAGGAACAGAGCTGTAGTAAGGCATTTTGGAGGCCGGCGACAACTGAGGGAAGGGTTAGTGGGCAGCAAAACGCGCGGCCCACCTTGCCTCTGCCTTGCTCTGTTTCACACCGCTCTCTGCTGTCTCTGCATCTCCCTGCCATCTGCTCCCCACGACCTGCTGAGAGCCATATCCCGTCTGCTCTCTGCTCCTCCTGGCTGGCCGCAGCACCCCCTCCTGATTCCCTTTCCCATATATAGAGATATACATATACATACATATATATATATGTATGTTGGGGGTTTTTCCCCCTGCTTGGAAGTCATGTCAGTCTGTGTCTATCCTTGTCTTTCACATCCAAATGGAATAATGCTACAGAGCATCTCTGTCCTTAAGGCAAAACTCATGAAACAGACTCTGGCCTTACTGTAGCATCTCCTGGTGCTGCACGTCCGTGACTCTAATGAGTGCTGTAGTTCATAAGCCCTGGTGCAGGACTGAGAACTTGGAAGATGCCTGTATTACTAAGGGGTGAACAAACTCCTTGAAATGTAGGGTATTCAACATGACAAACTGCACTTTGGGGGTGGGAAACGCTAACATCTAATTTCAGAAAACAAAAATTGTAAGTGCAGCGATTTTGGTAAGAGGCTTATTAGTAAGTACGTATGCCATTTTCCATAAATACTTGGCATGTGCTTCTTGCTGGGACAATCTTTAGGCTGACCTGACAGTGTTGGTCACTAAAGCAAGTTCTGTGGCACCCGGGGCTTCCTTGCTGCAGAACCTGTATGTTTGGGTTTCTTGTGTCTCACCTCTGAAGAAAAGTTCTGGAATATAAAGTGAAGAAACTTGTGCCCCGTGGTCAATTTTGTTTCAATGATTTATTTCTTGTCCAAATGATTCACAAGGCTCAGTGTTCTTTGCTTTCACTTGAATTTGAATACTTGGGAAAAACATCCTTTCTTCCCTCTCACCTAGTTGAAATTATTACTTTTAATTAAGTAACATTAAAACTATTCTGATTTAATACTGAGATATTTCAAATTCCTAATGACAGTTTCATAAAAGAGGAAACTCAACCATAGATGGGCTTAATGTGTTTACTACTTTCTCAGCTGCCCGGAGATAATAGTATCTAAAGTAAAAAGTAGTTTCAATCATATAAGACCTTTTTCTAAGTATTCACTGATGACTACTGGTGTTCCCTACTCATTCAGAACTGCTGGCTTAACTGTGGCCACATCATCTCTGTCTGTCTGGCATCAGGCTGTCCTGGGCTTGTCTCCCTTCCCCTGTGTCTTCAGTACAAATTTTCACTCTCTCCTCCCCTTTTCCACATCAGCTCCTTGCACTCTGACACCTGCGATATGCATCCACTCAGGCAGTGCTGTAAAGCCACCCTTGGTATTGAAACAAATTCTACATGTGGAGAACAGATCTCTGAGTTATCTTACAAAAGGAATCTGCTGGCTTTTGTCTTCCTTTTTTAATTTTTTTTTTTTTTTGGTTAATGGATCACTTAGAAAATAAGTGGCACTTTTAGTGTCCATTAACTCTTATTTAACTAACGCTAAATTGCACTTGAGCACCTATGGACACACTTGCGAGAGGCATGTTAATACCAGATGAATTCATTAGAAGTGGGGCTATTACTTCCAATGTAAAATGAATTCATAATCATAGGAAATCTAAAATAAAGGCTTACCAAAAAATACTTGGTAGCATGTTAAGGATCCATTAACGCAACGGGATGACACTCAGAGTTTTGCAAATAGAACTGAAATCCCTGTGAAGGAGGGTGGCACAAGGGTGTTCTGAAGAGGAGAGCATTCATCGTATAAAACATGGAAATTCATCCCCTACCTATGACCTTCAGTGTATATAGGGGGGGAGAAATTAATACAACACTTCCCTCATAACAGGCTTTTATAAATATTATAAATCACATTAGAAGTTTCCTTTGAACTTCAGGATTTCCCTTTCTCCTTTAAGAGAAAAAGGCTTATTTTTTGTTTCTCCTTTTTTTCCCAGACAGTGCAATTGCAAAGAACCAAGATCTGAGTGGAACAGGGCTCAGAAATGACCCGCTGGCTTTGGGAGTTCCTGTCCCCTGGTGTCATCGCTACCTCCTGGGGTCCGTGCTCGGAGCGGGTGCTCTTTGCGCAGCATCACTGCAGTTTTACTTTTGGGGCTTCATGTGGCCAGGAACTCAGCTTGCCAGCTCTGCTCTTCAAAAGCCACGGCCCTTGCTGCAGCTGAACCTTTTGCTGTCCTTTATTTGTCCCCATTATCCCAGCCTGCCACTCACCTACGTAAAATGTTCAAAAAAACCCAGTGTGACAAAACACAGCAAATAGTGTTAAAAAAGTTTTGCAGGCGTGGTAACTCCCGCTGGTTGCAATATGCAGATTGTTATTTTATTCTTGTTTCTGTATTGCTACTGGGTCCAGCTGAGACCTTATATGTAAATACAGACAGTGTCCCTGCCCTCCAGGGCTTGCAGACTATCAGAAACTGGTAAAACAGATGTTTCAAGAGATGGAGAAGTTGTTCAGGGGCACATGGCACAATCAGAGCTCTCCTCGTCTCCTAAATACCCCAACGTATGGAGGCAAACCCATCCCGTGGCTCTGTGCTGCATCTTTTTGCTATCAGACCTTCTGCTGACCCTCAACAGCTTCTGTTCTTTGAGGGCTCTTTTTTTTTTTTTCCTTTCTTTTCTTTTTCTGTTGTTGCTCATATTTTCCCCTCACATTAATTATACAGATGTACTGGGGGCTATGCGCTTTGCCACATCACAGAGGAAACCACAGGACTTCAGATCAGAAGGGCTGCCAGATGTACTTGCCTGGCAGAATACCACACCAGGGTCACGGCTCAGGCTGCCAGACGGGGATGGCTGCCTCAGCAAAACCGGATGGGGACATCACCTGCTTCCAGAAAAAGGGACCACAGAAGAAACAAGCTCAGTGCAAACACATAGCAACATTTGGGGGTCAATTTTGTTAGTGTTTGGGTCTCTTTTTTTTCTTTTTCTTTTTTCCTTTAGTAGATGTACTAACTACTCTGATTCTTTAAGGTCAGAGCTGCCAGTCTGTACTTAGCCAGAACAGTATCTTATTTCCTGACAAGCCCTTTGCCTCCTGGTGCCTTTGCAATTTCAAGTCCAGACTCAAGACTTTCAGGACTGTGCCTGCTTGGGAAAAGAGTGTTGTTTGTGTATGGCTCACATCATTGTTCTTATGCATGTACTTCATTTTTGGTACATCAGTAAAAGTCATTAAAGACAAGGGTTTTGAAGTGATTGTTTTCTTCAGGTAGTAACTCAGGAACAGGTTGTACTTTGTCTTCTTTAGCAAACTTCAGACTATATCTTTCCCAACAGTATGCCAGGGATGCTTTTTCTTTTGAGCTTGTAGAAATGGCTGGGTTTGTCTTTGGAACTCTGCTTATTTATCTTTTCCTCCTTCAGAAAAGTGACTTAAAATTTAAAAAAACTTAAAAAAAAATTATTTTTTTTATTGGAGGAAACAGTTCCCACTGACTTCTCCCAACATGGAGGATACTGTGTTAGTATGTATTTCTTAGACTACATCTCTAACCTACTCCATTCCACATACATGGAGGGACAGGGAGAGGGAAGAAAGCTACTATGGTATTGCTAATTCTGTTCCTCAAGAGAAATTCAAAGGGGAAAGCCAGCCATTACATATATCTAGCTGTCATCTCTGAATCCTGCTCCTCATTCTTTTATCTATTTTCTTTCATGAAATTGGGGGTTATTATCAGGAGGCACACAACTAACACAGGAGCAAAATGTTCCCCTTTTACCCCTGGTCTATGGATCTGCTTTTCTACTCTGGTAAAAAGAAAAAAAAAAATTATTGAAATAACCCCTGGAGTAAAATCTTCAGAACCATGTAAGTGACTCCAGAACACAATCCCTGGGATGTTTGCTGTTTGTTTGTTTGTTCAGAAGTGAGCTATACATTTATGATACCTGATCATATTCATTGCAGAGCCTGTTTAGACCCTGGGCTATTGCTGAGTGAGCTGGAGCAGCCACACAAAATACATCAGTGGCACAAAAATCTATCAGCGGCATACAGAGGTATCGGCTCCCAGGAGCAGCAGAGGTGCATGGCTGAAATGGTGTTCCTCGTGAGCATGGCTGCAGCTCAGGGCTGGCCTTTCCTCTGGCTCAGGACCAACCTTGTCCAGCCTTAGCTGGGCAACGCTGCATTTAAATGTCACTGGTGGATGCTGAGTGTGTAGGAAGCCTTTGAGTGGGGACTAAAGGCTCCATGGCACTTCAGGCATCCTCGAAAATTGTATCGTTCCTCCTCTTAAACCTGGTGACTTTAATTATTCTTGGTTGAGGTTTTCATTATACAGGTTATAATTCCAAATTCTCCATTCTAAAAGTAAATGGGAGCTGCTGACGGCAAATCCATTTACCAGTCTATCCGATGCATGTAAATACAGGATATCAATTTCAATTATTTGATAAATTCAGTCCATCCAAAACAGGTTGAAACCAATGTAATATTTCACTAGCCAGAAAAGTGAGGAGCAAAATATAGGACTTATTTTAAAATAGTTTACAAGTCTTCCACATTGTTCAGGTATGTGAAACACTGGCAACTGGGGACTGGGTTTGCATCTTGCCTGTTCCTGGAAAATTCTACGGGTGTCTTTTGCTACTGGACACGGGATAAATGAAGATCAGTTCCCTATCACCCCTCACAGTCATGTAATCTGTGATCTACAGAGTTTTCCTCCCTTAAAAGAAAAAAGAAGGCAAGAGAGAGAATCCTCTTCAAGACATAGAGAAAATTATTTCCTTTCCTTGCTGAAAACGGCGCCTGTGGGAATTCTATGGCTTGTGTTACATCTCCGCGTAATTTCACTTGAGCTTTTGTATGAATCAATGATAAGGCATCTTCTCTTTCGTTCAGAGCCTGTAACTTTGTGTAGTCTTAAAGAATAAACCCCTCTTCATTCTCACCTCCATGCGCAAGCCTGAAGGAGTGCTGCAGTCCCGTAGCGGAGGAGCACACCTGGGAACGGCTGTTAACTGCCTGACAACAGGCACAGAACCCGCCGGCTCCGGGGCCGCTCTCGTACTGAAAGCAGAAAGAATTCCCGCGGCGTGGCACGGCAGGGCACGGCACGGCACGGCGTGGCATCTCCATCCCAGTCCCCCGACGGAGGGGCGGAACGTGCTGCACGCTGCAGCCGATGTTGCCTGCTCGGAACCTCCCCGGACTGGCGGAGGCTGCAGGGGGTAACACCCCCCCCTCCCCCCGCAACCCCCTTTTCTCGTCCCTTCCCGCGAATTGCTGAGGGCTCAGGGCCTTCTCCTGCCGGGCTGCTGTGCAGCTTCCCCTGGGGACAGGGCACCAAGGAGCAGCTGAGCCCGCTTTGGAAATGCCCGTTGTCCCTCCCCGCTCTCCTCTGGCCCCTCCGTAGGGAGCAGTGCAGGCCTTAAGGTTTTCTCTCAGCTGTTTTGCTGTGGGGTGAGTAGCGTCTTCTTCACTGCTAACAAAGGGAAGGAGTTCTTTATGGGCTGGTCGTGCAAAACGCTGTTGTAAATCTGCTTTGGTTCTGCTTTGTCGTTTGGGCTCTCCAGCCACCTCCTGCCTGGGCAGCGGCTGTGTCCGGCCCGGGGTCTCGGGCTGGGATTCCCGGGGGCTTTTCAGGACTTGGTGCTTCGATGCTGCTGGTGCAGAAGGACTGAGCTGAACAGCTGTGACAGTGGTGGCAAAATGCTAAGCCAGCGTATTTCACTGGGGCTAAATAGGTTAAAACCCAAGAAAGAATCCACCTTACAGATTTTTTTTTCCTCTTTGTCTGTGAGTGTGCAACTGGTAGGAAGCACTTGTGCCACTCTGTCTTGCTCAGGGTGGGATATGGGCTTGGACCTGGTTACAAGAGATGACTCTGAACTGAATGTCACTTTTTTTTTCAGCTATTTCTGCTTTGAATGCTCCTGGCTGAATTTCGGTTATTTGTCAGTATAATTTGTCTGCCAAAGAGGCATTCGTTTGTGAACTTACTTGGGCTCTCCCATGGTAGGAGAAAGGCTGGGGTTGTCACTCTTTCAGGGTTTCCCTAGAGAGTTTTGGCATGGAACAGATTTAATTACTTAGTTAAGAGAGTTTCTTGAGTTCACCAATGCAAGCTAGAAACTGTAAATGAGACAAGGGGTGTGAGAGAGTGAATAAAGAGGAATGAAACTGTGATCTCTCCCAGATGTTAAAGAAATTTCTGTGCAGCTGAACAAAGGTGCTGTCTGTCCAATATAATTTTTATTCCAAACCTTCAATATTGCAGCTGATGGCAGAAAATGTGCAGTAAAACATGGGGAGGCCACTGGGTAATATCCACTGTAAAGTGTTAATTGCCTATTGAGGCTGTAAACTATGTCAATATGCCTGGATCTGAGTTATTGACAGACTCCCATTTATTCCAGCCTCACAAAGCTGGGCTCTTTAGAACTGGGCTCTAATCAGTCATGCTTTACTGAACCCACCAAGAAGCACCAGTCAATAAATGCGCTTGCTGTCTTAACCCTTTGAAGTTTGTAAAATTACAAGTGGGATTGATAACATTGATTTGGGGAGAACTCCTGACAGCGGAAGCCCTTTGGAAATGAAAGCTGCCTGCGGTAAATGACACCTACTTTAGCCTGATGCTTGTCCTGGGTTTGTGGGGCTGAGCCTAACCTCGGTTGATCTGTCAGCACCCGAGGCCTGAGCTGGAGGAAGGAGTTACTTCTCGGTGTTAAGTATTTGCAGTGGTAGAGCATAGTGGCAGCTAATGCTGTCTGTATTGCGTTTATCACTATTAAAAATTGTGATATAGGTAGCATATCGCTTCTGAGCACATAGCTGGCAAAAGGCACAGGACTAAAGCCATTAAGCATCCCACAGGATTACTTGCAAGAGATGGGGTATTGCTCCTCATTCACCAACTAACCTCCCCAAACTGTTCTGCCTTTCCAGCGTTGATGGGATTCTGTATTTGAACATCCTTGTCCTAAAGCGTTATTGAGTGTTGATGCACAGCAGCTGCGGTGGCATTTGCGGTGTGAAGAAAGCAGGAAATAAAGGGCCAAATCCTGCCCACTGAAGGTTGTGGGGAGGAATGCCTTTGCATGCAAAGGGCAGGTTTTGAAAGCTTCTGAGACACTGTCTGGCTTGTAGTAGGTTGTTTTTGAGATGAAAAACTCTTGCTGATGTGAGGATAAAAGTTTATTGGTGGACTCGCTGTAATTCACCTTACTTGGTTACTCATGAGTATTGGAGCTAAACCAGTTGTATTAATTTACTGCATGTGGGTTGTTTTGGTTTTAAACAAAGTGGCTAAAGCTTGGGGATAGCTGCTTTTTATTTGCAAGGAACAAAATCCAAATAAATACAGATGAATGTTACCTGTGAAAGCTGGAAGAGAAACAAGACAAAGGAGCTGCTACTGCTTGACATAATCTGTAAGTGATGAAGGTCTTGAAAACGTTGCAAAGAATGGGAGCTGGGGCAGAAAACCGTTCCTGTTGCATTTGCTTATACAAATTTTGTTTATCTTGTAAATGAATTCTGGTTAAGTGTTTCTTTCCCAATCTTTTTCTAACAATATATAAAGTGATATTGATTCTATTTTTTTACAAACTGGTGAGGTTTTGTACTAAAGTATAGGATCAAAGTTTGCTTGTTTAGACTCCAGCACTACCTGGAAAAAGATTTTTTTTTTTTTTTCCCCCCAAACTCTTAACATGTGGTTCCTGGTGTAGGCAGGAAGAGCCTTAGCTGGTCCAGGCCCTGTGAGACGTGGTGATTATAATGGCCAGCTAATGTGTTTTTTAAATACTAGTGGTCTGCTTGTACTTGGTGCTAAGTGGTATTTTAATAATCCTAATTAATTTGTACTTGTTAATTTAAGTGCATCAAGGTTTCAAGCAGGGAGGTTAGGCTCAGGTTAACTATTTATTCTGCTCTTTTTGATGTAGTAGTGCAAATCTTCTGTCTGTCAGAATAAAGCCAAACACCCTGACACTTATTAAGGGATATATGCAGCTAAAATCTAAACTGAAAACATACACTTGCTGGGTAACTCTCAGATCTGTTCTTAAATGGTACTGAGTAGCTATTCCTTATAGCACCAGCAGCTATATATGCTACAATCCCTCTCTGTAGTAAACAGGTGCACTTGCAGATGCTGATATTATTCATATAATTTCAAAGACCTTGTGATTTTAGGCAAATAAGAGTTGGATATAGTTTATTGTTTGTGTGAAATGCCCAGCTGTTTTAAATACATACGTTGCTGTTGCAGTGTGTAGACTAATACTTAAAATAACCACTTCCAAGCTGCAAAAGGAAATAAGGACTTTGTTTAACTTTCAGTTCTTTCCAGCCTTTTCTTTTTCTACCCCCTGCCCCGCCCCCAGCTCTGTGCAGATTTTAATATAACTTAAAGAAGTTTTTCAGCCTGGATGAAAATCAGGTAATTGGACCAAAACACATAGAACTTCTCACATTTGCCAGCAAACAACTGCAGGTCAAAATACTCTCAGACAATGCCTCGGACAAGGTGGCCATTTGTGGTTCATGGTTATGGATGAATAGATTGTATGTTCTCCGTCATTCAAAACTGTTCATGCTTATTGGAGCAAGCATGTTAGATTTTAAATAGCTGCAGTTCATTGCACTCTCAGCCAAACTGAGAGCACTGGTAAAAGTATTTGAAATTCTGGAGTGGGGGGAAGAAAACAAGACTCTTCACAGGGGAGAGAAATGCTGGGATTTGCAGCAGCAGGGGTAAGCATGATATATAATGCATATTTTTTTTCTCATATTTGATGGAGAGGAATTCAGCTATGGTTTAAGATACATACCGTTTTCTGTAGGCTTTTTATATGCTGTATTTGCTGTGTGATGTGACCACTAGAGAGCAGACTTAACCTAGTAACAAGAGCTAATTAGTTCTTGGCCTCTTCATTTCCTCCTCTTCCCCAACCCCCTTCCACCTTTATATCTAGGCAGAGGAGACTGCGATGGTTCTTAGCTTTGTCTCCAACGCTGTGCAGTCTTAGGGCTAATTAAAACGCCACAGACGGCCTGAACCCCACATTAAAATTTGATGAGGAATTGATCAGCCAAGCAAACAGGAAATTTAGCTGTGTGAGTGAAGGTAATGTTTGCTCAAATGTGTAATGAGGTCCATGGGGAATACTTATGGGGACCTTAGTGACGGTTTCAGCAGTTCCTTCTCCTTGAAGTCATCTTACCTGCCTGCCCTCTCCTTCATAAGAGTGTAGGCAAAAGGAAATCCAAAGCTGTGTCAGTCAAAGGTGGGCATGTTTCGGAAAATGGGTTCTGTTTGGCTAAGATGGTGTCATGTAAAGCTTTGCAAGAGTTGGGAACTGCAAACTGACTCTCTTGCAGTTTTGCCTTTGCACTAAAGAAGAAAAAAAGCCCCATAATCCAAGGAGTTGTGTACTAAAATTGCTGGTGGAACTCTCTGCAATATGTAAGCAAACTCAATGGCTTGCTCAAAAAGGATCATGCGCTGTGTTACCGCAGATGTTAGCCCTATCTGCGTAGACTGTAGGATAAGGTATAAAAGCTGTCAACACACAGGTATTTGGAGGAAAGGCAGTATGCAGTCAGAGAGGGCCCTCCTTAGCAGATTTTATCTATTTCTAATAATTGCTTCATATCAAGTATAAATGCTTCCCATGTGCAGCAAACAGATGAGTTTACCTGCTTCTTATTTGTCACTACTCTGTCCAAGGTAAATCAGCATGTGCAAGTCTGAAATCTTAGAGTGGGTTTTTACTGATAGATGATTATCACCCTCAAAACTGTATCTGCAAGCCACTTCTTTTGAAAGCTCCCCTCAGCCTCTGGTAGCAGTTCAGCCCGAACCTGGAAGTCCTTCTCTTTGCAGAGCATGCCCACCCAGATGTGGGCCTCAAGCACAGCACGTCTGGTCCTCACTCCCTAACATCCTGTGGTTTCCTTCCGGTGTTCCTCAAGGCTACTTCCAATTTTGACTGCCTATAATTAGAGGTGAGGCTGGTACCTAGAAGGCCTTTCCATTGAAGAAGAGGATGCAGGCTGGGGACCAGAGGTCCCAGTGTGGGCCCTGTGGTGAGAGTGGGCACGCTGGTCACTTGTGACTGCAGTCCCTGCCAGTGTGCATGCCACCGCTTTGTTCTACTATGGGAATACAACCCCCAAACCTGCTCTTTACAGCAGTGCTGTGAATTGTTGTGACTGAATACAGCATGAGAAGTCAGCAGAGCAATCGTGTTTCCTACTTGCAATAAAATCCAGGAAAGTTTAGTCAGTTTGAAGTGTGTATAGAACAGCACCAACACTGGGCAATTTCATGTCTTTCAAGTGTTGTAGCAGCAGTAGTGATGAGATTTGTGTAAAAGGAAAGCAATTATTCTTGCTTTCTAGAGGGAAATATTGAGGGGAGAAATTTGGAAATACTGTTTTATTCTTAAATGATCACAAAAAACCTGTAGTGGCATAACATCTAAACTTTTTTTTTTAATAGGCCAAGAAAACTAGATTCCTGGTCTTGTGTTCAGTGCATTGTAATAAAAAGTTGATCTTGTACATCTAGGTTGCAGTTTACAATAAACTCAGACCATATTCTAGGAGGAGGAGCAGTACAAAAGCAGTGTCAGCACACTACGAACAGAGCTGTCTGCCTTGCTGCCAGGGGCTAGCGTCTGCAGGCTGCTACACAAAGCCATGGGGACACCTAACCTGGTATATCTTAAATATGGTACTCCATTAGACATTTAAACAGTCATTTATGAGCCTGAGACTCGCCAGAAGAGCAGCTGTATTTAATTCCTGTCTGCATTAGATGAGACAATGTTTAAATGAAGGACCTGGCAGGACATACCAACCAGACTGCAACCTGTCTCCTGCAGAGACTCGGGCCACTCGGCCTGCTTTGGTTGTGTAAGAAAAGTGTTACGCAAAAAGCTAAAATGGCAACTTGGAGAGGAACCTAACGACCTGTGTTGCAGTCGTAAGTCACTTGTTTACATCCAGCTACATGTCTATTACCGAACATGCTGCTTTCAACCTTGTTGACACTTCATTCAACTTGTGAGATGTGGATTTGAACCAAATATTAAAACTTCAGGGACTGTCAATAAATCTTATTTTGTATTACTTCCATCTCGCTAATTACCGACACTGTTCAGAGACTGCGGGAAGGGACACGGGACTGTATGAGCATACATTAAATAAGCAAGCAGTAAATGCATTAATTCTCAAAAGCAGGGTAATTCGTAGTTCAGAATAGTCTGCTGGGATTCTTCTCTCAGGTGCTAACTCATTTTTGCCCTGGTTTACTGGGAGTGTTGCTGGGAAGTGCCAGGCAGTCCTGGAAAGTTCCGTCCTGGCTAGAGAGGGACTCACAGCCCAGAACCCAGAGGCTTAAGATTTAATTGCCGGAATATCTGGATGCAGGCTGAATGCCTGCATGGGAGGTGAGCCTGTATGAGGCATAATTTTCTTTAGAAGTGTTTTGCCATGAATAACTCATACTTTGTTTTAATGCTAGCTGTCTTGTCGCTACTGACACCAGCCTTCAAGGAGACAGAACTTGCCACTACTCCAGTCTGTCATCGGTTAACTTTATTGACAATAAGTTTCATTACCACCTTGATGTTTTACAGAGCACTGAACAGGGCTGGACTGAAAACCAGCCCCAGTGCAACTGCTGTACTGCCTGGTAGCTCTCCATTAACAGCTACACTCTGAGGTCAGTCAGCGAACCACTTATTTAATCCATTTGGTGACTAGAATATGGGGCTTTAAGTAAGAATTTAGGTATAGTTGAGTCAGAAATCTTGGAGAAGTCCAAGTCCACTTTATTATCACAGCTGCCTCTATCAATCAGACTTGTAATCCCTCCAAAAAAAGATAAGTGTGGTTTGTTTAAACCGATTTTCCATGAACATTGCAATTGTAGTTCTAGTCTGCAATTCTTTGTTGATAGTTCATGAATAAATCTTTTATTATTTTGCCAATTACTAAGACTAGGCTAGCTGGTCCACAGTTCTCTGGAGTCATCCGTAACACTCTTCAATTTGAAATGATGTTGGCAGTCCTGCAGCTTTTGGCATTTATGAGGTTGTTTGCCATGATATATTAAAAAGTCCACTAGTTCCTTTAAAACTCTTTGGTTTCTGTTATCTTGACCTGTTGATTTAATTTTATTTTTTTACCTTTGGCAGACAGCCGAAGATAATGCAGGCAACTGAGTTGCTTGATGATAAGTCATCTGATCAAAACGAGTAGAGCCACAACTCTCTCATCTAGCGATAGCATACAGGGATGTTTGCATACACTGGCGTCTTTTGTTTCAACTGTGGACAAAAAGTATTTGTGAAACATTTCTGCTTTTTCAGCGTCTTCGTGTATAGTTTTACTGTCTGTATTTAGTGATGAATTTATGCTTGCATATAGGGGTTTTGGTGTTGATTTTTTTAATGCATTGCTTAGTTATTGTCTGTTGACGTTCTGTTTATTCCATTAGCCTCCTCTTATCAGTTCTTTAAACTCTAATATATTTTGTTTATCTCTTAAACAGGAATATTTTTTTTGGCCAGCATATCGTTCTTTTAAATTACTGTTTGTGTAATTACAGCCTTTTAAAGCATCCACTGAAAGTCCTCAAACAATTTACAATTTTTAAGGATGCTTTCATTGTTAAACCTGATGCTCCTGGTCAGCTATTAGTCTGAGCCTTTTAGGCATAGAGAATAGGTCTTTCTAAAGACTGTAGTGTGAAAGGTGTGGGGGGAAAAAAAAATTACAAAATATACTTGTTATATTAATGACTGTTTGAATTCTGCTGGCTTTAATCTTGCAGTCCTCTCTGAGTTGCAGAGCCCTTAACAACATTGGTAACTTCCTATACTGGTAAAGCTCCTGTTGGTTTTAAGACACTTCTGTCTGTGCAAGTATATTTGAAGGATCTGCCTCTAACAAAGAACCTGTGTCAAAGGAAAGGTTTAACGTGAAAGTAATGTGATCAAGCACTAAGTTGCCTTCACCAACAATTAAGTGTAACAGCACCTAATGGCAGGCTAGGAAGGATCAGCCTGAGGGCAATTTCTACCACCGCTTCTCTGCGGCATTGCTGTCTAACTTAATAAACTTTTCATGCACAAAGTTTCAATTAAAGGGAACGCGCTTTGTATTTAAAATCAAATCAGGCATGTGCTCTCGATAGTCGTGTGGCAGTGGAGATGGTACGGTAAGAGTGCTCTGCTCGTTACGAGGCCAATTAGAAAGGACCGCTGGCTCGCAGCGCTCCCCGGCAGATGCAGCACCGCGGCGAAGGATCCGGGTGAAAACCGTGTCCAACGCGGCAAAAGGGCCAGGCTGGATTTGAAATGCACTGATCAGGTTGGCTGACACCTGCCTCGCAGTGCCTTCCGTCAGCGCCTTAACAAAATGTTGCTGCCTGAAACCCCAGCATTTCTTTCAGAGCGAGAGGAGAGTGTGTTTAATTATGCGAACGTTTTGGAAAATAAGAAAATGACAGCCCTTAGTTTCATTGGCAATCCCAGGGCTAATATTGGTATTGTAAAGGTGAGGGGATTTTCATTCCCTTTAAAGGCAGAGAGCTAACTCGCTTTCTGTTTTGGTTTTGGTTTTTTAAGCAGCATTCTCTCATTGCCTTCCCCCCCCCCCCCCCCACTGTTCAAGTCTGAATCCCCTGTGGATGTTGCTCTGCTTCAGCTGCTCGGAGGCACAGCAGAAATATATCCACTTGAGATGTCTCTTTGTTTTCTCATTGTAGTCTCTCACCCAAACTCTAATTGCTCTAGGAACACTAATGAGCATGTCATCAGACCTCCCTGTGATAGTGGCAAATGTTATATTCATTTTATAGACAGGGAATATATCTGAGCAGGCTCACACTGATTTCATCAGAGGAACCAGGAACAACTTTCATTTTCGCTGTTTTTTAAAATGAGGCCTTTCTTACAGGGTCATCCTTTGCTTATTTTGATAATAAATCCGTTTTCAAGAAAATGGGATGCTGTACAGCTTCCAACGAGTTCAAGTATAGACAAATCTGGAACAGGGATGCTGGCATGCTGACTGTGAGCACAAAGTCAAATGGTGAGTAGCCAAAGTAGCGCAAGGGTGCAGAGGGGTGAGCGGAGAGGCAGACCCACAGGATCCTTTCCTCCTCGCAATTTTTGTAAAACAATATCTTAGTTGAGCAAAAAAGCCTCAAGTGCATTTTGGAGATACCAAGCTGAGAGATGAATAGCAATTAATAGGACCAGGTACGACGGAGCTGGCTAATCTGAGCTGAAGCAGCTCATGCTGAAGCCTGTGCAGGATAAATCTCCTATTTTGGGGGAGGTTCTGTTGCCAAGTGCTCTGCTCCAGCACCCAGACCAAAGGCAAAGAGAATGGTTTTCATTGTTTTTCTGCTTTTTGATTTGGCAGTGTTTCTACCTATGACCATATATCTGGTAAATGGGAATGCAGGCTCTTTGTGTCCTAACTTGGTAGCAGAGTTCTCGTACAGACCCGTTACAGATGCTTACCAGTTTTTTGGGGCAGTGTGGGCCACCAGATATTGTAATACTGGAACTTAAAGATTAAGAAAGGAGTCCATTTTGTTTAAAAAAACCCTCCAAAATAAAAAAATGTACGAGTGTATCAATACCTTTGTCTAAGCTAAGGCATTAGTAGCGTACTCATCAGTTGGATTCCTGTGTGTGAAGGCTAGCTGTTCAGTCCTGGGACCTCTCAAGCCACAACAGCTGCTTCTCATGGTTGGGAGTAAGGGACTAGCCAGAAGGTTGCTGTGTAACCGCAGCTGAAGACTGACAGAGGAGTTTGCTGTGTCAAAGTCTCTTTGTATATATGTGTGAACAGGAGCTGAGTAGATGTAAACTACGCTTTGCAGATTTACCCGTTCTCAGCAATGCCTAACTGGGAGAAGAGGTCTTCTGTAGCCTCCTCAGTTTCTCCTTGTAATCTTTTGAAAACTTGCAAATAGAAATTACACCAACTGTTAAGGTACTTGGTGAGTCAAACTAATCTCTCAGCAGAAAAAGTATTGTCACAGTTTTGACAGCAATATCATTAGTAGCCACAGTATGAAGGTGTGGGCTTTCTTGTTTTTCCTTTTCTGTGTTTTTTTTTTTTTCTCCCCACCCCAACCTGCAGACTGGCCTGGCACCCACCCTGGACGCTTCCCTCCTGTAGCTCTGGGATATACAAAGAGTTCAAACCCAGCAGTTCAGCTCCTTTGATATTTCTGAGGGTGTCTGTCTGTGTTGCTCCTTACCAAAAACCTTCAACATTTTTTGGAAGGACTCCTCTTGACTGAAGGCCTCAAGAGCCCAATCTTCAAGATGATTCCTTATGGAAGTCCTTCAGCATCCCAAGAAAGACTTCTTACAAATGTCCTGTCATCACTTCAGATTCAGTTCTGACAAGAAGCCACAAGGGTCTCATTCATAAAAGCCTTGCACATCATATTATATGCCCACAGTTACTGTAGACATTTCTGGGCTGCAATAAACTTGTGTGACAGAAACCATTCTTTCTTTTTACAGGTGACATCCTCAAATTGCTGGGTCCTATTCTCCATTGCTTTGCACCTTAGCTGGTCTTATCCAGTTATGCAAACTCCTACCAGATTGGAACAGTAGCATTTCATCCTCCTGCCCAGGAGAGTTAATGTCGGCAGAAGTGAAAGGCAATGGAGAATTGAGTTATATAGCTTCCCTCTTCTCCCAAAGTGAGCATTTCAAAGTTGTTCGTTCCAGACATAAATGAAGGTGTGGGATTTGAAGATGGCTTGGATAAATGCTTTACATTGTGTGTGACCTCTAAAAATGAAGGGACAAACTTGGTGCAATGTCACAATTTGCAGAACAGTAATTAGCAGGGGAAGGGTCAACCTGTTTGTCAAAAGTACAAAATTAGATTAGAGAAGGCATTTTGGCCATGGGGCCTTCCTTAGGCTAAAGAAGAACAGGATGTTGTTTAGTTTTGCTGTGTCCTAGTTTCACCATGCCCTGAGGAAGACCCCCAAGGCTGAAACCTTATTTCTAATTGTTTTATAAATGACTTTTTCTTCCCTTTTTGGCATTCAAGATGACACCATTTTTGAACAGGAGAGTTTCCGTTGGACAGACACTTCCTGAACAAAGGAGGAATTTTATTTAATATTTAAACAGTCACTAACTTGTTGACACTTTCCTAGGGTTCTTCCATATCCTCTCTTCTTGCTAGGCTAAGTGTATGGCTTATCTCACACCTGAAGTGGTCTGTATGGATATCTTGCCCAGAAAGAGTAAAAATTCTGAAGAAATATAAGAAGAAATACTACATGTCTTTCAGAATATGTTTTGTTCAGATATCTGCCCCCAGAAACTTCCAGGGAACTGCTGAAGTCTAAATCAGTGCTGTGCAGGAGATGAGCACTTCCATCCTTATATCAGAAATAAGATGATCAAGACAAGCTTAACTAAGGGCAGAACCTCAGCTTTGGATGCTCTATGTAATACTCCAGTAGCTGGTTTGTTAGTGGTCTTTCCATCAGAGAGTATAAGCACCCTTTGTACCTCCTGGGTAAACTAATTATTTGGAAAACTAAACTTGTTACTAGCATCTGTGTGTCTTTTGGTGCTTTTTCAAGATCCCTACATAGTAGGCATAGGGGTCTGATTGTAGTGATAGGTAAAGTGAGATGTAATTTTTCTGACTATTAATATTAAACCATGACTGATAAGTGTTCTTGTGCAGTAAATTGCTTGGCATATTTTGTAGCAGAGTCTTAGTCTCATGCGAAGCTGCAGAGCTTGGGAAGCTGAAACATCCAGGATTTCTAAATCTGTGCTGCAACTTTTGAAATAAAACCCACTATCTTCAGAATCTGGTGACAGGCAAATGATCTAGAAATTTTGAATATGTGGGGGACAATTCTCATTTCTTGTGAAGTTGAGAATAAATACAAATTTGCGGTTGGCAAAAGACTTGGGCATAGCTGCACGGCTAACGTACTTATCAAAACCAAACTTTATTTACACTTTGAGTGAGAAAATTGTTATGTATAACTTGAGTTAACACTCCTAACATACTTTGACACACATTTATGAAAGAATTTTTTTCTTGCATAGTGTTAATTATGGAGCACAATAACATATACAAGAAAACTGGTTTTGTCTAACACCTTTCTAAAATAAGAGAATCAATAATTTAGAAACATCAGTGTGATGACTGGAAAAGTTGGACTGCAACCGTAGGGGTTTTAAGTTGTACATAGACAGACCTGGTTTTGCTATAATTATATAATGTGTAGTTTCAACATATATAAAAAACCCTAGTCATCTAAACCCCAGTAAATTAATTTCTAACAAATTGTGAGATAGTGGCTTAATATCTTAGACTATTTTAAATAGTATATGTATTCAGAAGATCTAGAACTTCTGAGTGTGAATTTTGTTTTCCATATACTTTGATCTTTTTCCTGAAAGGTCTGTTTCCAAATACTTAAGACCTCAGTAACTGTATGATTTGAGTTACTAGGATGTCACCTGATTAATGGTTATTAAAAAGTCTTTCTTTTTTTCACCCTGCCTTTACTACCTGTTTTGTGAGTATTTGACAATGTTTTTTTTTTTCTTTAATATATTTTCTAAATGGCCTGTGGTGATGCTTGACCTACAGCTAGTCTCAGTTAGGTTTTTGTGACATTGGTCACCTCAGCCATGTGAGGTAGCTCACGCAACAACACCTAGGACAGTGAAATTTTTTGGGAAAACGCTTGACTGCAAACTACCTTTTCCTTCTTTGGCTATAACAGGCCATACTGAAAGGAAACGCCTTTTTTCTCAGACTGGAATTTTTACAATTTGATGTCTCATGATCATAGTATCATACTGACTCCAGAAAAATGCCTGGATTTTATACTTCAGTTCTAATCTTTTTAAGCAGCTACTGGCTTCAGGTGGCTATTTCTGACTACCAGCTGACAATCCTTTTAGAGATTAAGGTACGCATCTTTCCAAAAGCGTTGATTAACAGTTTTTGCATAGGTACAACATCAATGGGACTTTGCCCTGATCAAAGGCAGCATGGGCAGACCCCTTTGTAAGATTTATTAAGCAACGTGCAAAAACTGCTGCCATGATTACAAGCTGAAATACAGAATAAGACAAAGCAAAAGCCAAAACCAACATGAACTGATGATAGATCAAATAAAAAATGTCTTGTACATTGCCCAGAATGTCAGGCTGTCCTTTGGGAAGAATGACTTCCACGGGGGCAAGAGGCCTGTGGGTGAAAGCTGGTCTGCCCGCTCTCTGTATACTTATAGTAGATATTTATAGCATACTTAGAAATGTAAATAGAGGGCATATGAAAATGCTGAGTATAAAACATTATCAAAGATGACACGAATCCTGGCGCTTAATGAATCTAAGCAACCAGTTTTACAACTTTTTTTTAAAGTGTATTTTATCACACACATAGATCTCTAATAAGTGGGAAGAAACTCAAAATGTTGCCTCCAGCTATTGTAGCAGATCTGGGCTGATGCAGCCGAGTAAGCACAAGAGGGCTTGGAGGTGAGGGATTGGGTTTTTCATGGGGTTTACATTTTATTTAGAAACATACCCAAAGGCATTACTGACTTTAAGGCTCAAAGGGGTCATTAGACTTTATTATGTGATTCCTGTTTAACTAGGACCATATAAGAGCATCTAATTCCCTCATTTTAGAGAGATGGAGAGGTTTGAAACTTAGATGTTAGGATTACCCAGCCCTTCCCCACATTGCTCAGAGGGATGGGGGTCTCGCTTTGTCCCAGAATAGAAAATGTCAAGTACTATCATACAATTTATTATTAGGTTTCTCTTCTGGCTGTTACTGGTTTGGGATGACTTTGAGAGATTTTATTCAGAGTGATAGCAAAAGGGTGGTATCACGAGTAATAGTTTTAAATCAAAGGGGAAACCTAGTCTGAACATCAGGGAAAAGCTGCTGGCACTGTGCCTTGCTAGCTGGCCAAAGAGTCTCCATGAGGAAGCCACAGAGTCCCTGTTTCTTGAGATATTGATAAGCAGATTGCACAGTGTATGGCTAGGAACAATACTGCAGTCGTAGAAAATACCCTGAACAAGTTTGAGGCCAAAAACCTTCAGGGGCCGCATCGGGGGGGGGGGAAGCAATTCAGGTTTATGAACTGATGAGCTGATTTGACGTCTGCAGAACTGGTGAGCCATGCTTAAGCAAGATGGTGTCTGCTGGTCACGTTGGATTTCTTGACTGGACTATGGGGTCAGGGAGAAGGTATGTTTGCTTTGTAACCAACCCTCAAACAAGGTGTTGGAGACGTAAGTGAGGAAATGAGCATAAATGGTGTTAGGAAAGAGGAGGTGGTGCTCCCATGTTGGAGTAATGGAGTGACAGGACTAATCGGGACCCTGTGGCATGGACATTTCTCTTCCTAATGAGCTCTTAGATGTTCCAGTCATCTCATGGCACAAGAAGTCTGTGCTGTATGTCATCAGCCCCGTTCTTTCTAGTGCTGTGGTGCAGTAAAAAGTGGATTTAGGTGTTTCCTTGCTGTGTGTCAGGTGTCTGCAGGGGTCCTGGTTACAGAGCTGGAGCCCTTCACTGGGGGTGAAGCCCCCAGAGGGAGCAGGTCTCCCTTCCTGCCCCTGGGAGAAGGGGCATCATGGACACCGAAAGAGGTAATAGCTGAACTGCTGCGGTGGGCTTGATTGCCAGGAAGCAAAGCCAGGAGCCATGTGTGCAGGCAAAGCTATAAAACACATTTTCCTGACTGCTTTCTTCCTTTCAATCTGTTATGTTTCCAGTGGCTGGAATTACAGAGCTCGAACTGCTAAAGGGCCCAGTTTCTTGGTGAACAGACTCAATGGTCTCAAAACTCCTAATCCCTCAAGGTTAGAGTATGTGCTAAGGATTTATCAGCTATGGGAAGGAAATGTTTGATTTAATGGCCTTGTTTGATGCTGGCAGCTGGCAAACATAGGTGACTTCTGTCAGACCCAGACAGTGCCCAGGGCTCCAGCCACACGTCCCCAGTCAGGGGCATGGGGCTCCGTTTTGGCTCTGGCACCAGGCCTGGGCTGGGCTGCAGCAGCCTCTGTGCCCAGTCTGGTTCCCTGCCGTGCCTTCATATGCCGGGTTTCCTGGGTAGACATCAGGGTGGATTTGCCACCTTGCTGTCGGTGGGCCCAGATGTCCCTGTCAACAAGGGACCGGCCCAGCTGAGGGCCCTTGTCTCCTGCTCTCCCTCACCAGGGAGCAGCCCCACTGCTCCAGGACACGGAGCTTGGGCCTGGGGCTCCACATTGGTCTGGCCCCCAGGCCCAGTGGGGTGCATGGATGGAGCTCTGGAGTGCCCTTGGGCCTTTTCCCAGGGACCAGTGGGGCGACAGGGTGGGGAGACTGGGGAGGAAGGAGCCATCGGACTGCCATGGCCTCGGGAACTGGCAGCTTCCTGACAGGAAGGATCCATCCTCCTCCTCGTGTGCTTGCCTCAACCCCAGCAGGTGTGGTTTGCTCCCATATACATCCAAAGTCTTTTATATGTTTGAAAATATGATACTTGGTGATACTTGTGATTAATCTGAGCAATGTCAGCACAGCTCTGAAGTATGTGCTGCTGCAGGTAGTCGCTGGCACACACTGACACCAGATTCGAGCCTAACCTTTGTTCATATTGTGTGTGAAAAGTTGAGACTAAGCTCTGCCTCAAACTATCCTCTCTTTTTTTCCTGTTTGCTCAACACCTGACCTAATACAGCTGTAGCCCGTGAGTAGGGTCTGTGTGCTACAGGTGTGTAAAGGGAAGTAATAACTTGCTAACTTTTGAGATAAGATTCAGTTTAGTAATGTTGAGGCACAAGTGTATTGTGTGTCATGGTGAGAGGGGAACTGCAGTGTGAGGTGGGAAAAGTAGTTTCATTGAGCACTACAGATTTTAGGGGGGAAAAAAAAGTGGGGATTTGAGCACCTGAGCTACTGTTCTTGGGAAGCATTGTAGGAGGTGTAATTCAATATTGAGCTGACTCTTTAGCAAATCACTGTGCTTCACTAGAACATCCTGAAATGTTTAAGCTTGCATCAAACTGATGGGAAACAAAATGCTTCCTTCCCCTGCCCTCCATGCACATGGAAATCTTCAATTTGGCTGAAATTGCTGGGGGACGGGTAGAAAAGTTGCTTTTTAATGCAAGATTCCTAAGCTGTCAAATTGTTATAGCCAAATACCTAAACCATGGCAAAGGAAATAGAGGATAGATCTGTGTATCTGTTTGGATAATCTCAGTAAGAAGAGTGGGGTTTGTTTTGAAGGTTGAAGGGAAGATGTTTGGGCCACTGGCCAAAAATAATAGAAAAGTTCATATTTTTCCACATTTGTGAAAAATGAAAAATTTTATGCTTCTGCCTCAATTTATTTTTGTTGCTATTCATCACTAAAGCAAAATGTGCTATTTATTGCCTGAGTGTGTTGGTTTTTTTTTTACCAATGTGGCATAATGTCTTTACCAAAAAGTTTAGCATCTGTGAGTTAAAATGCATATGAGGATTTACTTTTTGTTCCTTTGGTGAATGCCGCTATTGTTCTTATCTGAAAAACTGCTTTTTGCATTGACAGAAATGGTGAAAAATGACCCAATTTCAGATTATTTACACAAACTAGCTTTAGTTCCACACTTCACTTACAAACATAGATCACAGTACCACAGTATTTAAGCTCAGGCTTAACTTTACACTTGTGAATAGCTTTATTGACTTCAGTGGAGCTACTCATGTAGAAAGCTTGGTATGTCGTTACGTGTTTAGCAGACTGGGTTACAGAAAGGTAGAGTGGTCTTGCCTGGAAAGCCCCGGACTGGCTGTGAACTCACAGCTTGGATCTGCAACAGGCTTCCTTTATGAACTTTAATTATTCTGTGTGACTCAGTTTCCATTTCCACCTTGGTTCCCAGTTTCTTCTTGTTTGTTTCCTGGTCCTTTAGCTATTCTGATCATAAATTCTTTAAGATAGGAATTTTCTTGGCAACTAATATCTGACACTTCAGGTCCTGAGCGTATGTAGATGCACCAGTATGAAAGCTGGTCTGTCTCTGTATATCCCTGTTCTGTTCCATTTCTTTTCCGCATGGAGTGCATGTGTCTCAGCTCCGAAGAGCTGGTGAGACTTGCTAGTACACATGAGCTCCTTCCCTCATTCAGGTATAAATATGATGCAGTGCCTGGTGCTATGGAACCCCACTCCCCTCTGGAACACAGATATGCTTTTAATTTCCCCTCTGTGAATGTCATTAATGGACCTCTGGTTTTATTTTTATTAATTACCAAATTTAGAAAATTAAAGATTTAATAAAATCATAAATCTAGGTCAAATTGAGCTTGAAATACTGAAGTGCCTCTGTAACGCATTCATCCACATGATCTTTTCTATTAATCCAACAAATGTCTTCCTTCAGTAAGCAATTCTGCTTCCTGTTTTTCACCCTCATCCACAATAAGCACCTACATTTGTTTCTTCTTTTTCTTCTAGCCTAAAGATAATTCATTAAAGTAGCTCTCCCTCCCCCTTTTTTTGATCCACCTCTCCACCTCCTAACACCCCCCTAAAAAACACCATCAATATTTCATAAACTTACAGTGACAAATG
Organism: Grus americana; assembly: GCF_028858705.1. Lineage (NCBI taxonomy): Eukaryota > Metazoa > Chordata > Aves > Gruiformes > Gruidae > Grus > Grus americana. Next base: position 5,109,076 of record NC_072868.1, read on the forward strand.
TATTTTAATGTGGTCCACAGAGAACCCGAGATTGATTGGCCTCTCAGAAATATGACACGTTTCAAAGCAGGATATTCATGGAGTGTTTTAGTGCCTACATTAGTCAGAGAGAAGCAGCGCCTAAATTTATCATAGTTATGGCTTTCTCGGTATCCATTTTCTTTTAGCCGCTGACAGCAAGTATCTGAATGGTCCCTATTGATTGGCTTTGTGGTTCTGTCTTTAAAATGCATTGGCTGTGGGGGTTTTCAGATCAAATTAAGTCTTGGCTTCCTGGAGTTTGTGCATATCTACGGCGCAAGTGCGGACAAAGCTGGCTTCATTCATGCTGATTTTCATTCACAAGGGCATACATGTACGGGAAGGGAAAACTGAAATCTCCTGATATTGTGGGTGAACTGAGCCCTGTTCTTTGAAAGCAAACATTTCGTAATCCCAGGAGGAAGCAGCAAGGAAGGATGGGGGACAGGAAGCACCTACTGCCGCTGCATGGGGGTGGTCCCGCACCCATGGCATATGGCCTGGGGAACCAGGGCCTGGGCCTGGGAGAAAGCTGAGACTTCTTCACATCTTCAGCAATGCTTGGAATCCCTAATCACAAGGAGCGTTATCTGATGGGCTGTGTAAATAGTCTGTGCTGCTCTTGTCTCTGAACAGGAGACTTGTGCGTCATTTGATATCCTGTCTGCGGTGTTACATCCTTCATGCAGACAGCCCTGGTACCATAGAGAGGTGCGAGTGAATTTTCAGTGTGGTCACCAAATTTTAAGATTACAAAGATGGTTTTCATGACAAAATAGGTTATTAAATTACTTTAAATGTTGAGCCAAAGAAAATACTTTGTTTATGCAGTTTTAATTTAACTCTGTAAATTTCAATTTAGCTCAAGTGAATTACACACTTTTGTTGTGTAATGTAGCTAGAAAGTTTTAAAAGCCTATTACCACCACGCTTTTCCCTCCACCTCCCTCCCAATGTATTGATTGTATTTATGAAAAGCTTTGAATAACTCAAAGATGGGTTCTATGAATCTGCTTTGGTAAATACACAAGGGCTTACTAATACCCTTTTTCTCGATATGAATTGCAAGGCTGGGGCAGAACAAATGTGCATGATGAACCGCACTCTTTAATTTACAGAATAGTCCTTCAGGCATCTTGTTGGATGAGATACTTTGTGTGCTTGAAGCATTTTAAATTCCCACTTTCTCCACTCTTGCCCTCCCCCCCTCCAGTTTATCAGTGTCATCAATCTAATACTCCTCATGAGTGCAAACCCCATTTTTAAAAAGCAAGCAAAATAAATTAGCTCTTGGTTTATGCCTCAGCACGTGGTTCGACTTGGCTTCAGATTTTACTCCAATCTTTTGTACATTCCTGTTGTTAACACAGGAGTTTCAGCAGTGACTGAATGTAGGTGGAAAATCAGAGTGATTGGATTTATTAGGAGGGCAGAGATGGCTTTTTCAGGGTTCATGGATTCATGGACTTTGAGGCCAAGAGGGACCCCCGGTTGTCCATCTGGCTTACTGTATATCGTAGGCCATTGCATTTCACCTGGTTAACCGCAGTATTGATCCAAATAACTTTTGTGTTTAACTGCAGTGTAACTTGTGTCTGTCTAAAACAGGTATTCCAGATAGCATCCGTTTCTTGATTTGAGTATATCAAAAGCTGGAGAATACTGAACAATGTTTTTTTTTTTAAAAAAAAAGAAGTACCTAGTTTTTAATTTAAATCAGCCTGGCTTCAGTTTCCAGCCATTAGTTTTTGTTATGCCTCTCTCTGATAGATTAATGAGCCGTTTAATACCCTTTGTTTTCTCCCCATGAAGGTACTTATACGCTAATCAAGTTACCTCTCAATCTTGGTTGATAGACTAAATAGATTGAGCTCCTTCAGCTCTCATTGAGATCTCAGTTATACCCCCCCCCCAGTTGCTCAGATCTTTGTTTTTTTCTCAACACTCTTAAAAAAAAAGTTGCAACACTGCAGTGGAGCTTTGTATGCCTTTTACTGGTCTCACCAATGTCATAAATAAAAGTATAATCACTTCATCAATCCTGCTTACTACTCCTCTTGTTTATACCTCTAAAACCAACATTAGCCATTTCTGTCACAACATTGTGCTGGGAGCTTATGTTGAGTTGCTTGTTCAGTAAATCTTTTTCAAAGTAATTTATTTGCAGGGTAGAGGTCCTCCATTAGCACCAAAGGATGGCATTTCTTTCTTCTTTCTTTTTTATTTTACAGGGTTTTAACTTCCGGGTTGCATTTGGAATGTATCAGGCTCTTGCTTTCTGTGAACTATGAAAGCCTCTTCATATCCATATGCAAAGCTTACATCATCCTGACTTGCCTACCACCACCTTGGACTCAGCATAGGAGAAACTAAAAGCATCTGGACAGGTATATGGATGTGCTCTCCTTGGACTTGACAGGTATCAGCACAATCCCTTGAGTTCCCCAAATTACTGCTGGCTGGTAGAGGATAGTGCTCTCACCTATTTTGTACTATGATGCAGTCTCTTTGGTTTAAAAAAAAAAAGTAAAAAAACCCCAAACCCAACCCCCCCCCCCAAAATCAAAAACAAACCCAAAAGCCCCAAAGCATGACAAAACATCAAACAGACCAACCAAAAAAAAACCCCAACCCCAACCAAACCCAAAAATCAGAGGTCTGTTACTATGTAGATGGGAGATGAGGGTAGAACAGCAGTAACTAGCACCCCGTGATGGGGCCATACGGACTGTCCTTTGTCCAACTGAGTTTGCCTGACTTGACTCGATGACAATTCAGTGGGGAGAGCTGCATTTTGTGCAGTCAAATTATTTATATACACTTCACTCAGTATTTAAAGAAAGAAAATGAAAGAGTAGATCTGAGTTACGGTAATGCTGAATGTGATAATTACGCTTCTCTCCTAAAGGAATCCATGCTGAGACTAACATATGCTTTCATCCTCCAAGACAGACTATTCTGTTAGTCTCTTTTTAAATAAATGATTAGAGCTGGCTGAGAGGATCTGCAAGAAGGATTCTGCAGACAGTCTCGCAGGCTCTGAGAGACTGTGCAGTTGGACTGTGATTTGTTCCTCTGTATTTACTCTTTACAAATTAATTTTATTTGTATTGGGGATTCACCCAGAAGTCTTAATTAGGATGAAAATTATTGTGTGAAGAGGCATCCAACCACAGATGCCAAACTGAGACCAAATAGTTGACAAGTGATTTTTAGCATCTAATTTCTCACACTTTGAGGATGACTGAGGGTAGGGTTTTGATGGACAATAGGTGCGTGGTGATGTCTGACAGACAGCTGGACTCTTGAGAAAATCTCAGGTTGGACTTGCCACCACCACCTCTGCCCAGGAATAGAAGCATATAAAATGGCTTACTTTAATGCCACAGTATCTCTTCTGGAAAAAAATTAAAATAGAATTTTATTGGTGCAGGTTCTTAGGTGGCTCTTGTATGTGCAAAGATGTATTTTGCATGCCAGCAATGGCTATTCATGGACAAACATGAGTGTTTTCTGCTCATCAGACACTGGCTGTAATTCTCCGGCTGACCAGGTTCCACTTGAAGCAGGGAGGATGGAAGCTGCGTGTCACATGTAACACTAGGAGTAGATAACGAAAACTGTTCCCGAACATGAAGTACCCTGCCAAGGATCGCTCCAAATCATCTGTGAATCATTGTAAATGAGAGCTAAGGAACGGGGAGATGTCTACAGGTCACTTGTCAACAGTAGGTAGACCCACATTTGGATTTCCCCTTCCCCCACCTCCAGTTATTTGAATTGGCCCATAGATTACTACAAATACCTCCCTTTCATGGAAATAACATGAAACTAATATCTTCTGATAATGCCGTACTTGCTGCAGAATTCAGTTAAATTTCATAGGACACTGCAAAACCCAACCAAAATAAAACTGGCCTTCTCAGTAGCTATACAAGTAGCATGGTAATGCTTATCTCGTACAGATGGGTTTATGCAAATAAAGAGGGGAGGATCTGGGGAGGCAGCAGGCACGCTGCATTGTTGTGGTGTTTTGTTTCCCTTTTTTTTTTTTTTTTTTTTGCTATTGTGCTACTGTGAATGAATCTTTGGTGTATTCTGTTTCAGGCACTGTTTGGTTTTTTCCTCCCCATTGAAAGCAATAGCCCTGGGAAGCTTTTGCTCTGTTTTAGAAGAGAAACTGTGGCAAAGAATCAGTCTGTAACGCAAACACTTTACTTGAGCTGGCTGGGAAAAATAACCTGCTCCGTCTGGTGAAGCATTCTGGGTTTGTGAGCTGTGTCTAGTGTTTACGAGAGGCAATATAACATGTGTGGAGGGGAGACAAGCAGCAGACCCCACTCCTTTGGTGGTGAATTATTTTCTGAGTGTTGTGTGGCATGTCTGAAATCACTTGTGTCCTTACAGGTAAAATGATGTTGGTTTTCTTTTCACCCTGTATTTAGTTTTTTGTAAGGTAACAAAGTAGTCTGTGCATTTTCATATGTGAGTCGTCTTCAATGCAAGAAAAAGAAATGCAGTAAATGAACTGACGCTCAGCTCAGTACAGTTGCACGAGAAATTAATTTTCACACATACTTGACTGGCTAAAATTTGCACCAGGACGTTTATATTTTTGTGAAGTGTTTTAAGTGTGTACGTTGGTGATGTACCTAGCTGACTCTTGGTAAGATTTCAATTTTTAAACTTCAGATCACTTCTCAGTTACTGTCTCAATATACTCTTTGCTTTCCGAGCTATATAATTTGAGGTAAATGGAAAATAGTTTGTTTACACTGATAATTTAGAATACTTCAGGGTATTTTTCCCCTTTCTGCACCTGAATGAAGTGTCAGGTTGGAAAGGGTGGTTCGGTTTTGTTTTCTGAAAGCAGAAGTTCAGTCAACTGATCAGGCTAGTTTGTGTTGATAAACTTGAAAGATGTACCTTCATGTACGCTTATTTCAGGATTAAAAACCTTGCTTTTCTAAAGGCAAATCCACTCTAAACCATAATACGGTGGTTTTGGCTATTCTTGTTTTCAGCTTTTTTTTTTTCTTTTTCAAGAGGGAGTTTTGAAAGGACTCTTTAGGGTGTTGTTTACATTCAGTTGTAACAAAGTAGCTACTCTGAAAATTGTTTTTGTAAATACAATCAGTTCTCCCAAATATCCATTTTGTGATGGCAAACTTTGAAAATGCTTGATCAACAGTCTCAATCAACTTCTAAATAGATTATGTTAGCTAAGAAAATTATTAATCTCTTCTGCATCTCTCTTCTTGAACTGTCAAAACTTTATCTGATAAATCTTGGGTTTGATGCTGCTCCCATAAATATTTTTGTGCATAGACTGCAAAGCGTTAAGGAGGATTAAATAGTTTTTGCTTATTACTGGCCAGGCCAAGCTTTACTTACACATTTGGCAGCTGCTTTGTCTCTCATTTGTATGCTCTCTACAATTTGTAGAGCACAGCAGAGTAGATTTAAAGAGATAGCTTATTAATAAACATAGGAAAACAAAAGCTTTCTGGCAGCAGTTTAAACTTCCATAAGAATGGTAGTGGATGTTTTTGGAAAAAAACACGCTCTTAACAGGGGAAAAAATGAGCTAAATTAAAAGAACGCTTAAATGTAATACCTTTGGGGGGAGACTGGAAAGAAGTTCACATAGGAATACCCAGTAATCTCAAACATTAAGCCTGTCTTTTTAGTACAGACACGTTCTCTGTTAAACCTCTCTCGTGAACAATTAAATACTTGCGCTTATGCAATGAAACGTCACACACGTACAATTTCATTAAAACCATGGCAGACTTTTTTCCATTTCTCATTTGCAAGGTGGATGTCTTTTATTTTAGTGCCATTTGCCACAGATAATATGGCGATAAAGTGTGTTCATGTACAGAGGTGGATTTGTTGCTGATTAGGGAAGAGAAATAAGAAAGGGAAAAGGAAAATTTCTGGATGTAGAAAACCAGCAAAACCTGTTAGTATCAGTTACATTAGGGAGCTTGATTATGCAGCGGGGTGAAGCTCTTGGGGAACTGCAGTAAGCTTGCAGTTAGTTCTTCAGGGCAAGAATAGATTTTTAGAGTATTATCCTTTTGATGAACTAATAGTTTTAAGTACTTCTAAAAATAGCTGTCAGGGAAGCTGATGTCTCCTTAAATATTTCAGCTTGACATAATATTCTGTCACTTGATACAAAAGTGTTCTCGATTTGATATATTAATACAGACTGGGACACCATGCTGCAGAATCAAGAGGGTTTGAGCTGTAGTTCTTGAATCATCCTCCAGGATTCATGCATTCTGCTTTAAGTAGCTAGTGTGAAACTTAACCCAGTTGGTAGAAACCCCAACAGTCCCACTTGCTGCGTGAGCTGTATCGGTGTCAGAACTGTACACCTGAGTTACAGGTACAAGTCATAAATAGGTCAGCATACTGGTAACTTTCTTAGAGAAGATGTCGTGGTTTTACCCCAGCCGGCAGCTAAGCACCACGCAGCCACTCACTTGCTCCCCCCGCATCGGGATGGGGGAGAGAATTGGAAAAGTTAAAGTGAGAAAACTCATGGGTTGAGATAAAGACATTTTAATAGGTAAAGCAAAAGCCGCGCGCATAAGCAAAGCAAAGCAAGGAATTCATTCACCACTTCCCATGGGCAGGCAGGTGTTCAGCCATCTCCAGGAAAGCAGGGCTCTGTCACGCGTAACGGTTACTTGGGAAGACAAATGCCATCGGTCCAAACGCCGCCGCCGCCCCCCCCCCCCCCCCCCCCCTTCCCCCAAGCTCCTTATAAACTGAGCATGACGTCATATGGTATGGAATATCCCTTTGGTCAGTTTGGGCCACCTGTCCTGTCTGTGTCTCCTCCCAACTTCTTGTGCACCCCCAGCCATCCCGCTGGCAGGGCAGTGCGAGAAGCAGAAAAGGCCTTGGCCCCATGTAAACACTGCTCAACAATAAGTCCATAGAACAAAAACATCTCTATATTATCAACACTGTCTCCAGCACAAATCCAAAACGTATCCCCACACTAGCTACTATGAAGAAAATCAACCCTCTCAGCTAAAACCAGGACAGAAGATATGGGAAATGTTTTTGTTCCTGATTTCTTGATTTAATGAAAAACCAATTTCTCTTCATTGTCTAAGACTGTGGTTGCCTTTGCTCTCTTCCCCCCCTGCCCCCACTTTGGTACTTTGGGTATTTTATACTTTTCTTTTTTTGGGGGGAGGGGGAAGACACAAACTACTCCTGTCACTAGTGAAAAGCAGGATGTTTGTTCCTGGAGGCAGAGGCACACCGGTTGGCTGTTGGAGCACAAACGCTGTGGTGGTTCACAAGCATTTCCTCTCACATAGTCTTTGTTTTTAATTCTGATTCTTATATTTCTTTGTTTCTCAGTGCAAACTTTCAAGACTCTTTTTACGGTCTGATTAAAAGCATTCGTATGTTAATATGTGGTTTCCCACTAACTTTAAGAGCCTCTGGGGCATAATTCATACACTAGGATTGAAGTAGGTAGACTGCGCATGTGCATTGGGTGTAAGGTGAAATGGTTGATGTTAAGCTTTTTGAAGAAACTTTGCATCGTTGACACATTAGTTAAGGATGTACTAATGTAGACGAGTAGTCTAATGTGGCCCAACCTTTTGCAAATTATTTTTTTGTTGCTTGTAATTCCTCAATGTCTCAAATACTCTGCATTAGCCTCAAACTCCTAAACCTGTTAAATCACTTTCTGGAAAACTATATAGCTGATAGAAGTGCTTCTGTTATGGGTTCCTTTATCCTCCTCTGTTCTGTGTTGGTTAGAGCAAGGCAAGGCAGGCTTTACAGGGAAGGTGATATCTTCTTACTAGAGTGTCTGATACAGTGGGTGCTGGGTATAAACAGCCACAGTTTTGAACAGAAGGTCCCAACCTTGACTGTTTTCCCTTTTGCTTATATCCATTGCTCCACCTGGAACCTTGTCTAGTGTTTATGCTCAGCCCATCATTGCTGTAATAACTCTGCTGGTAGTGAATTAACCATCAGTTCAAAATTCTCCATATGAGAGAGTGTGATTAATTCCTGCCTAGATTTTTTGTTGTTGTTGTTCCCTGTGAAAATAGGAAATAGGTTTTAAATTGCAGTTGATGTTGTAAACGTCCAGGGAATAATGGAGTGGCTAACACTGCCAGCCTGCACTCTGTGGGGATCACTTTGTGTGCTGAAGACTGGTATGTGATATGATGCTCAAATATTTCCAGGTTGTATATCTATAAAGCTCTATTCCTAAATATACCCCCCTGCACTATCTTTTTTTGTCAAGAAAAAATAGTATTGTTACACCAAACCACATTCCCTTACCACCAAAGCCTCTACAAAACATAGATACTAGGGCTTTTTTTAAAAAAAAACCTTTTGTTAATTCCTAATATCTGTTACTTACAAGGTGTGAAAAGGTTCTTATTCATGTAACAGATGAAGTGATGATATTGGGATACTCTTCCAGATGGCAATGTTTCTCCTCTTTGCAAGAAACTTGGTTCAAGGAACACGGGGAGTGAGGAGAAATGAAATAGTTTGGAGTATTTGTAATCTGTATATGCTTATGTGTATGTGTGGTTGTGAATGTCAGGCATTCAGTGGGTAGGGAAGCACAATAGAGATGTGTTAAATGTCAGTCATCCCCAGAGCCTCCCAACAACGAACAAGGATTAAACAAGAAGCTGTGGAAGAGGAAAAGAAATCCTTGTGCAGGTTTTAATAATTCATAAATGTTGCATCTATTTTACTATTCTCTGCATTTAAAAACAAGGCCCAAACTATGCCTGCAAGCATAACATTCCCTCTACAGCAAAAGAGAATGAATTCATTATGGCTAATTTCTGGTTATATCAGTTATTTATTTATTTATTTATTTTCTTTTTTGAGTGAGGGCTATCTTCCATTCATGGATGGACCAAACAGAGAATCTTATGTCCAAAACATTCTAAATTTGAAGGTTTTCATAAAATTGAAATCTAGATAGAATCTACCCTGAACCCCAAACAATAACAATTTGCAAACCTTCAGTATTCTGTAGCTTTGCCAATCTTCATTTTATTACATGGACCAAACCATAATTACGTATTGGTAAGCTCGGTGGTGTTCAATGTACTTCTGAGACAATGTCCAGGATGAAAGAGGCAGGTTAGGATTAATTTTTTGACATCAGTGGGATTAAGTGATGTTGGAAGAGTGTGAAAGGAGAGTTTGTTCTCCCTCTCATCATACAATACAGCACAAATGTCTTTTAGTTTTGATCTGGAACATAGAGACCCTAGTCTTGGCAGTATTTTTGGTCTCAATGGCAAACAGCTTTCCAATGCTGTTGATGTTCCCCATAAGAACTCCAGGTAACTGCAGAGTTGAGTAATTGGACTGAATTGAATCCTAGTCATGTCCTGATTCAGCAGCTGAGCGCGCAAGAAGTGTCAGGAAAGGTAATTGAATAAAGGCAAGCCTCGCGATTGCGTAGAAACAGTGCCGCCTTCCCTGGCTTCCAGAGATGGGACTGTATCACCTGAGCTGTGACTTTGCAGATCCACACCAAAGCCTGTCCCTTCCCTGTTTGTGTCCTTTTGTTTGTCTAGTGCCCTCCTTCCCTGCAATGCAGGTAACAGCAAGGGCGAAGCCTTTTAAAGTTATGTCTGTAATTTCAATAATGCGGTAACAGAAGTGGGCCACCATCCAACCTAACAAATGGAAGTGTGGTCAGGTTACAGCATTGGATGCATAGCTCTGTGTTGGAGCTGTGCATCCAGGTTTATGTAAGTCCTTGGACTTTTAGGCTATGGATTTTTAGTTCAACAAGGGCAAGTGTAGGGTCCTGCACTTAGAGTAGAATAACCCCAAGCACCAGTGCAGGTTAGAGGTTGACTTGCTGGGAAGCAGCTCTGTGGAGAAAGATTTGGGAGTCCTGGTGGACAACAAGCTCTCCATGAGCCAGCAATGTGCCCTCGTGGCCAAGGCGGTCTATGGTATCCTGTGGGGCATTGAGAAGAGTGTGGCAAGCAGGTCGAGGGAGGTTCTCCTCCCCCTCTACTCTGCCCTGGTGAGGCCACATCTGGAATACTGTGTCCAGTTCTGGGCTCCCCAGTTCAAAAAAGATAGGGAACTACTGGAGAGAGTCCAGCAGAGGGCTACAAAGATGATTAAGGGACTTGAGCATCTCTTTTATGAGGAAAGGCTGAGAGACCTGGATCTGTTTAGCCTGGAGGACAGAAGACTGAGAGGGGATCTTATTAATGCTTATAAATATCTAAAGGGCGGATGTCAAGAGGATGGGGCCAGACTCTTTTCAGTGGTGCTCAGTGACAGGACGAGGGGCAACGGGCACAAACTGGAACACAGGAAGTTCCATCTCAATATGAGGAAAAACTTCTTCACTTTGAGGGTGACTGGGCAGCCTGTCCCAGTGCTCGGAGAGGTTGTGGAGTCTCCTTTTCCATGCAGCCTGCTCTAGGTGATCCTGCTTTAGCAGGGGGTTGTATTAGATGATCTCTAGAGGTCCCTCCCAATCCCTGCCATTCTGTGATCTAGCCCCTGGCTTTCACCTTTCTGTGGTGTAGTGTCCTGAAATGGAAGGATGCCAGTACTAGTCATTACCTAGCTGTCTATCTGAATTTTTTTATCTTGTCAGTCTTTTAAAGCTAGCTCTTAATTGTGGCTTTTAAAATATTACTATTGCTCTTTGACATTTAACTGCTGCTATCATGTGGATCATGAAAACAGTTCACTTTCAACTCCTCAGCAGTGGAAACTCCTTGCAAAGTAAATCTGCTTCGATGAGCTGGGATTTACGACCAGGAATGTCCCAGCCTGTCCAGGTAATTGCCATGCTTATCAAGATATCTCTCTGAAACCTTAAGGTAAATGTCACAGTTTGGGGTAGCATAGCCCTTTTATATTTTAAATGTGGTTGTATAAATTGCTTTAAGACAAGTAGTTATTTGTAGTCCCATTCCTATAAGAAGCGGGACAAATGTCTTCAGTTGTCAAGTTCATTAGGGGCCTTGAAAAATAGATCTTGTTTCAGTGTGTAAAGAGGGACTGTTAGGCACAACTCCTCTCAAAACCTGCAGTAAGACCTTTAATTTCCACTTGAGCAAATCTCTGACCCTAGCCAAGAGGAGTCACTTGAATCAGTTGCTCTAAGGATGTTTCTGCCTTGCTACTGGGCTGCCCTGAGATCTAAAATCTGATTGTAAGAAAAGTATGATAATAGTATTTCTTTGCATCTCAGGTGTAGGCGCTGGCTTAAAAAGCTTCTTATCCTGAATAAGTACAATGAATTTTGGTGGTATTCTTAAGGAAAAGCAGACAGCGTTCCTCTGGGCAGAGCTAGAAAAGTAATAAGGAGGTGCTCTTTTGTTCTGCCCCCCCTTCCCCCACCTATGGAAGCTTCTGAAAACCAAATAAACGAATGCCAAACAACTGAGTAGAAATGAGGATAACTGTTTTCCTACTAGTGTTTCTGATAATTAACTTGCAAAGGGCCTAAAAAATTAGGAATGCTGTGTTGTTTCAGTCTTTGTGCCCTCTTACTAGAAGTTTGTCCCCTCTGTTCTGCAGCAAAAACCACCTCACTCTGCCCTTGCTCCATTGCTTGCACTAAGTAGTCACAAGGATTTGGGATTTTTCTTTTCCTCTTAAGGTCTGGTGGAACAAAAATCGGCTTGGGAGTTCTTACAAGATAAATTATGCTACTACTGCTTTACATTTATATTCCTCTTAGGCAAGCAGGATCATCTCCTCATAATGTAGCCTTGGTACTACCAGATGAGGTTTTCCAATCTCATCAGTTTATTTTCATTGCCCTTGCTCATAGTAGACCTTCATGCATTGAGATCTTTTTGTTCAAGGTGGTGTACAAATAAAAAGAAAGCTTAAACTGATTCAAAAAAAGCATTTATCTGAAGGAGAATTAAGAACTCCAAAGTTACATTTCATGGCTTGAGCATGCTTCCTCATGGTACACGATGGCCAGGGAACAAGAAAACATAGTCCTAAAATAGCAACTGTGGCCATAGTAAAAAAGGTTGATTTTTGTTTTTTGTTTCCATTTGGATCTGAATTCACTTTCTGTTTCTGACAGTCTTTTGGAAATGTGAAGAAAATCTTGAAAGGAGGTACTGAGATAATGGTAACTGTTTTCTATTCCGCTAATGTCTGTCTCTGTCCTGTGTCCACCCCACACCCAGCCGCAAGATCCCCACTTTGTTGAATTATTTTTGCAAATGCGCTAATTTTTTTTTCATGCTCATAAAGTCAAAGGAGTTTGGAAAGAGCAGGGAATTGTTTTTAGAGATGGATAATGATTCATTGATAAGTAATTGCTGTCAGGACTGTGGGGTCTGATTCAGGTCACTGTTAATTTAACACAGTTCAAAAGGGAATGGATACTTTCTATTCACATATATTTAGTCAAACAGTCCCTGGGGAGAAACAGAAGGGGAATTGAGAAATGAGGATCAGCTAAGATGATGCAGGGTTTTGAACTGACAGAATTATTTTGTTCATTCTGGGAAAGTTAGTCTTTGTCATACTTCTGTTTTCTTACAAATAGAACCAGAAAGGTTCTCAGAAGGGTAGATCAGAGGCTGCTCATCTGGTTAAGCTGTTAAAAGCTCATTCAGGTCCTGCCGGTGAGGTATTTCCAAGCGTCACTGAAAACTCATAGTGACTTCTCAGTTGGAAATATTTGTAGTTCCTAATTTCTTGCTTTGATTTTTCTTCCACGGCTTTTCATTCTGACTCCTTATTGTGATATTTGTGCCCAAGTTGTCCTCCATCTCCCACTGCCTGGAAGGTCTTTGGAAGAAGACAAACCCAAGAATGCAAGCTGATAGATAGATAAATCCTGCTGACTGCTGTCTCGTTTAGGTAAGAGCAGCTTTCCACATATTGCAGAAGTTCAACACTAGTAAGTGATGCTGTTTGGATCTTTTGCGATCCTAGAAGTGTCACAGTAGCTACAAATATTCCTATGCTGGAAAACCATTTGGGAAGAAAAAAAAAAAGAAATAATGGAAAACTCTGAATAGAAGTAGGAATTTCTCCATCACTTTCCCCTCTCTTTCTGTGCGGTGTATAGGATCCTTTACTCCAGTGTTGTTTACCCCCAGCCCATCCCCTTCAGACCCCACAAGCAGTACATCTCTAAGCTGCCTTGACCCTTTTTGGGGAAAGGAGAAAAGAACCCATGGTGGAAGGTGGGTCTGAAGTTCAGCAACCTTTCAGCCCATCCTTTTCCTTCCACCACAAGAGTAGTGGAGTTACGCAGATAAAACTGCTCAGGCTCTGGAAAGATGAACAGGGTTGGGGCTGGGAGGTGTGGAGCAGGGCAGGGCTGGACCACCCAGGCCAGCACGGAACAGGGCACAATAGCTCTATTCTGGCTGGCTGGTAGCAGCAGTATCAGGTTTGTTCAGAATCGTGATGCTGCTGTGGTATTGGTGAGTCACCCCATCAGTAATGTTTAGCACCTCATCAGACCAGCCTTGTGAAATGTAACACTTCTGGTTGCACACTGGTACAGGTGGTGCTCTCGTGCTGGAGAGAACATTATGGGAATTTCATGGCTCCCAAATATGCTTCAGTGTAGAAATAGGTGCTTGGCAGGGATTATAGCATTGGGATTTATACATACAAAAGGGTTTAATATATTACTTTGTGAATCTGATCCTGAAAGTGAGGGACTGATGGCATTGGTTGTAGCTAGGCCTGGTAAAAGCTTCGTTCCTCCTTCTGTACTTCTGTAAGTCTACTTAATACCTTGCCGTAGTAGCTCTGTTGCTATGCCTTTGCTGGAAGGGGTTTGACAGCTATGCTGAACTGCATGACTGCCAAGTGAGTGTGGCTTTGGCCAAATGTCCACTAAGCATTAGGATAAAATTGTCAAACGTGGTCTTGCTTTTATGATCTATTTTAATTTGTGGGTCCAGCTCAGAACTCAGCAGTAGACAATAGTGTGGCAGGTCATGAAGTCACTCATTTTTTCTGTTTAGAAAGTGCTTACTGGCAAAGAATTGTCCATATTGAATGACCAGCTTGAGATGGTCTTTGTGCTGGTTTTGATACTTGGGTAAACTTCCACTTACCTTTGCTACCTGCACGTTGATCTTTAACTAAATTATTGCTTTCCCTTAAAACCTGTCAAATTAATTCTGCTATCTAGTATTACATAGCGATCTTGATATAAAGGGGAGCTATTCTCCTCCTCCTGAAATGGCAGAAGGAAATTTGGAATCAGTGTGTTAGCTTGAACCAAAGAATTTTAATAAGTGTGAAGCTACAGGTAAAAGGATTTGACAAGATTACCTCTTCAATCAAGAAAAAGGAAGGTTATGAGAGAGATGTGGGTGCCTTTCTACTGTGGATATCTAGTCTTGCACTTTCAGATTAATCTTTCCTGGGATCTTAATGTTTAGTTCAGGGTTCAATTTTTTTATCTTGCAACCTGTCTTAATAAAATATATATTGTGCCTTTATGAATATTTTAAAACAAGCACTTACTAAAGATTTCATAATAGCCTGTAGTAAGCTTTTATAAACCATTAACAGTGGTATGATGAACTAATTTGTGTGCTTTCTGTGCAGAGCCAAAGAATGGAAGATAAGAGGGTGCAGAATCCTTGTGGGATAAGAAAACAATTAATCGATTATTAATTGCCAGCAGAATTGTAATGTCTGCTTCAGCTCAACTTGATTTAGCTACCATGTAAACTGGGGAGGGAGGACTCACCCAGTAAACCCTTGCTGCTTAGCCTGTGGGAAGAAAATTGGACCTTTGGGTATTTTTAGGGCAAAGCTTAGCATTAGCGTTATTAGTTGGCTGTGAATGCAGTCCCATGGAGGCACACTGACTCCCGTGCGGACAGACAGATCCTCCTCGCCTGGCTGGAGTCCTGCTTTTGCATAGTAAGGTGCAGAATTAGAAAGGCAGCTAAAAGTGACTTCTGACACTTCCTGTAGAGGAATTTTGGAATAGGAAAAAAGTTTTTTAGGGTAATACAGGACCAGAAATGGATGGCATGATGTTTTATTGCTTAATAAATAGATTCTCTGTAAAAGATTGGGGTCAGGAAGAAATGCACGTGAGCTGAACCAGCTATCCACGTTTTACAGTCTGGATGTAACAGGTAGTCTATTTTCTCTATTCAAAGGGAAGAGTGTTTTGGCACTTACTTTAAAGCAATCTATATAGAAAAAAATTATATTTGGGCAAAGGAGAGCAGATCTGTTTCTAAAATTGCTGGGTCTGTGGATGACAAAGACGACAAATCTTATCTGCAGAATATTTGGCTACATGTTTTGTATCTTTAAACAAAACAGGTCCTGATTAATATTTCAGTTGTTACCAATTCCCAAGAGCATTTAAAAAGATCTCTACCACTTCTCTCTCTTCCGGAGAATTTTCTGGTAAAGTCTTTTCGGGTTTGTTTCTTCCTTGAAGCAATCCAGTTGAAGGGTGTATTTAGGGATCATTCTCTGTGAATATCTTGCAGAAGGTGAAACTCTCCTCTGAAAAGCAAATCAACTGGGATAGATTTGTAAGTCTTCCAGAAAGTCCATCTGCACTGATATCATTACAATGTAAGGAAAAACCCAAGATGTGCAATATTGGATACCTACATCAGATCACACTTGGACAAGCCAATGGGAATTTCAGACTATTTAATATACATTCTTACACAAGCTAGCATAAGCACTTTTTTTTACTTCTATCCTTGCTTTCTTCTGACTTCTGGAACAAGGTGTCTAGCATCAAAGCTGTGAGGAAGGCAAGGGTGGGCAGGATTGTTCCTACTTCCTTTTGAAAAAATTGCTGTGTGCATTTACTGTCCCTTTCCATCACATTAGCCATTTTAGATGGTCATAAACCAGTGACTGACAGTTGAACATAGAAGAGAAAATGATAGGCAACAGCATCAGTTTTTCTTCAGGTGGTTGTTACAGGGGAGTTCTTAGCTCCTCAGTGATGTGCAGCTGGTGGGAGCAATGTGGAGGGAGGGAGAGTGGAAAGAGGTAATGGAGGGAAAAGAAATCTTACCTTGGCTTCACCAGTGGCAA
Organism: Grus americana; assembly: GCF_028858705.1. Lineage (NCBI taxonomy): Eukaryota > Metazoa > Chordata > Aves > Gruiformes > Gruidae > Grus > Grus americana. The sequence goes on from NC_072868.1 coordinate 5,125,183, forward strand.
CATGAGCATATGCAATTATAAGATAGCTGGCAGATGACAGAGTTAGTTAATGTAACAAGCCCTGTAAAGCATTTAGCCACATTCTAGTGTTTAATCAGCTGTGTAAAGTGCAATATCTATCTTTCAATTTTATGCCATTAAGGGAGACAAGATTTTGATTAGGTACTTAATCTGGGCAAGAGGAAAACAGGCCCAGAGCAAGCCTACAATAGGCAGCAGAAGGGACATTCGACGAAGGATTCGATAAAGGAGAAAGACAGAAATTTAACATAAAAGAGAATTAGTGGAGCTCCTTTCAATTTAGTGCACAGATTTTTATGGACTAATCAATTAGAGGCTGTGGCTGTGCTGCTGGGAAGTGGTGCCGTGTTAGAGGCTTTGCCATATTAATTCTGTTCATTACACTGAGGTCAGACGGAGTGCTTCAGAGAAGCCCCTGCTGCTGAGCAGGTCATGTCGTGGGTGTCGTCCCTTTGTTCAGTGCTCCCTTTACCCATTTACCCCTTTGAAGTTGTGGGGGCAGTTGTTTGTATTGCAGTTTGCTCTGTGTGTGCATGCAGGTCCTTTTGCTTTCTCCCATTCAGTCTTTCCTTTGAAAAAGGTTTCTTGATGTCTTCCTCTACTGAGGAAAGAGTCTTTTTAGAGAGAAAAGGAGATCCAGTGATAGGATGCTAGCACTGGAAGGTCTGGGTGTAGTCTGCAAGTCTACTTAAGTCTTCCTTCTGATCTTCAGCAAACTGTCCCAGCTGCTAACTTGAACATGCCTCACATGAAAGCACTAAGTTTTAACTGCCTTACCCTGTGGAGATAAGAAATGGAAGCACTTGTAACTCACAAGTAACTCAGGGCTGTGTACTCATTCTCCCATGCAAATAAGTTGCATACAGGTGTGCCAGAGGCATTGCTATATATTGCAGACTGTATCTCAGCAGTGCCTAGGGATGGGCACCTGTGGAAGTCACAATACAGTGGAGAGTTTGAAGTATTTGATGCATCTGCCATGCTTGTGCTTGGGTCAGGAGGGTAGCAGTGTGGGCTCTCTGTAAGAGGGAGCCTGCTGTTGGAGTGAGATCTTGCATGGGGAAAGACTTTACTTCTCTCTGAGGATGCTGCTGCACAGTTTGGGGTAGGGGTGGTAGAGGTTGTTGATCCAGGAGAGCAACACAGGAAGCTAAAAGAGCGCTGGGTCCCAAAACCCTGGTACAAAAGAGGTGAAGAGAAACCTTCAGGAAGTGAATGGAAGAGGATGGAGATCTGGTGGGGGAGAGGACAGCTTTCTGTTTCTCTGAAGTAGGTGTCAAAAGTTTTGACTGCTCTAATCAGTGAGGGATGTTCCTAGGAACTTTATTGGGAAGGGTGCTGGGGCAAGCACCATAAAGAAGAATACAGATTTTGGGGAAGTACTTGGATCTGTCAAGGGTCCGGAATACCTGTAGCGATTTGAGACTTGAACTGTGATAGCTTAAAACCCAAGAAAGGGTGTTTGTCTCATAGAAGTATAAGAAGAGCAAAATGAATCAAGGCAATGAGAAGATCTGGCACCAGGTCAACTAGGACTTTCTTCTAGGGGTTTCCCAGGAAAGACCTGCTTTCTGTATGGGGAACTTTTCATAGTGTAATATAGTGGAGAAACTGAGGAGGAGTACTTTGGGACTGAGGATATGTAACATGCCTCCTCCCACCATTTGGAGGTGCTTCAGTGTTTTCTTCTTAGTCTCCCCTTCTGCAGATGAGCAAGTCAATCAAGCCTGTGTCCCTGGTAGAGTTTATATTTCTGTTCTGACCCACGAGCAGTTCGGAGAACAAGAAGTTCTGGGTTTTTTTCAGTTCTGGTGGATTGCACTATTTAGGATTGTATCTACTCCACAGTATATGTATAGTTCTGAAGAGGCTAGAGGACAGAGAGTATCTTGGGAAAAACACATTTTTTTTTTTCAGCTGTGTCTTGTTTGTGGAGTAGCCTCTAGGACTTGCACCGTAGTGTGCTTTGTACATGGATTTCAGACCTGAGTAAGCCCATAAAGATCAAAGGAGAAGAGAATCTTGCCTGTTCTGTTCAATGAAGATGTAAAAGTAGTTTATTTCTTCCTCGAGTGTTTTTCTCTTTCTTCTTAGCATTGTTACACTACCTTTTAGAAAGTAATGCATGTTCTGAGGGCACTCTCTTCTCCTACAGTAGTCTCTGAGGCTGACCCACCATGTTGTGAGACTCACAGTATGATGCTTCCTGTTTCCAGGGGAAATTTGTCATTCTGGGTACGTGCATGTAAAATAGTGGAATTCCTGTATGATATGAACTGATAAATCCATGGTCTCTAGAAGAGCTTAAAATAGAATCACCACTTAGCTCCGCTGTCTTTGGTGTGGTGTGTAGGTTGGGATTGGTTTTGTCACCTTCTGTCTAGTCTCCATCTGCACTGGGTTGTGTTGGGCTTCTGATAGTTCCCTCTAATTCTATTAAACCACAGAATTACTCTTCTTGTTCTAAATCCAGTGGCTCCTTCAAATCCTTGTCTCCTGAGGATGATATGATGGAGCATATTAGTTTATGGTGAGCTGCAGAAAACTTGAACTCCCTGACTGTTCAATTCATGCAGAGTTATGACAGGTTATGCCTGCAGGCTACAAGTTAGGGAAATTATTTTCTGTTCAAACATTTCATTTCTCTGCAATTCTATAATTCTATTTCTCTCTTTTTGTCTCCCTGCAAGGGAAGTACTGTGATATAAACCACTTTGGCTCTGACTGTTCCTTCCCTGCATCTATATATGGGACTAGGAAAAGGAGATGCATTTTTTTCTTTAATCTTATAGCCATCTTGTTTGCTAACCAAAATAATTTTATGGAAGTCACAGCTTGAAAGCATAAAATGCAAAGGGAAAAAAAAATCATGTTTTTTTAATCTCATTAAGTCTGTAAAAACGTGATAGTTGGAAAATACTGCTGAAGGCTGATGTGAAATAGGATAAAAGAGGGTGAATTCCAAATTATCAGGAGCCCTCAGTTAAGATTTGGTCCTGTACAACTGAAGCCAATGGATGTTTTTTTTCATGCAGTACAGTGGGACTGAGGTTACACTTTATTAAAAAAAAAAAGGGGGGGGGGAATGGGGGGGATAAAATAAAGAGACCCTTTTTAGACCATCCCTTTAGAATAATACTGGATAGATGAGGCAGATCTACCTGCTTGCACTTGTTCTTCTGCAGACAGATTTTTAGCTCTTCTACAACTGTGTGCAAGGACTTCCAGTTGTGTTTAAAAGTCCGGTTTTGGACCAGCAGCTCAAATATTGTGGCCATGCACTGGGACCAGTTCCCTGACGCGGGAACTGTAAGCTGGAAGGTAAAGCTGTCCTGGGAGTAAGGGACAAGTTGGAACAAAGGCACAATTACCTGGAGTAAGGCACTAAGCCTCCCATTATGGGCATAACTTTTGTGTGTGTGTCCTTGAAGAGCTGCAGATTTCCTGGCTTATCCTCTTTGTGTCCATGAACTAAGCCAGGATCTGATTTGAACTGGGATATAAATGTACTTCAGGCAGAAAAATTCCTGTTGGCAGTTCCCATAAAACAATAAAATCATGTCAAATTTGACTAATTCTTGGGATGCATTGCCAGCAGAAAGCTGACAGTCTGAATTTGTCATCACTGGAGGGAAAAGTGTGTGTGTTTCTCTGTGTCTGTGCACAGGGGTGGGGAATGGACTGGGGGAGGATAAGGCAACTATTAACAAAATGGAGACAGCATGGTACTCCATTAATGTTATTAATAACCCTATCAGATTTTATTGAAAAGATGCTCTCTGTATCTGAATTTGCCCCTATTTCAACCCATTTATTAAAGCTGAAATAGCTGGAGTCACTTCAGACCATATTTATTATTATTATTTGCTGAATGAATGCTGTGATTATGGGTCCCACGGGAATTAGAAGAGATAAAGTGTCATCTTTCAGTCTCTTCTCACCTTCCCCAGGGAGCAGTGGAGAGAATGGCTTCCTCTCTGTCTTTTTCTATTAGACTTCTCTCTAATTTCTATTAATAGGGTTCTGAGACCTGCTGTAACGCTTGAAAATTTATCTCTTACATTTGGAATGGTGATATTTAACAATAATGGTATGCTCAGAGGAGTATTTTTCTTTTATGCTTCTTCCTGTGCCTTCCTGAGCTGGCCATTGATTCCTAGAATTTTACTGACAGTTCAGGGATCTTTCTGGATGTCTCCAAAATATCTTGTGGGCCCATTCTTGCTTTGTTTTAATGGGAGATGAAAAGCTGTTTCTGGTTTTAGATATGGGGAAAATGAGAGTAGAGGAAGGTCCCACACCAATATAGGTTACCTGTGAAGTCATCCAGTCGCTGAGTCCCCTTCTGTGGTTTTAGGCTTGAGGTTATTCATGCTCAAACCTGGCTCCGACCATGTGGTGTTAGAGATGGAAATTATATCACTGTGGAAAACAGTTGGAATTGGTCTGAGATGAGGTCATCCTTTGTAAGAGCAAAGGATATGGATGACGCTGAGTGAAATGATGACTGTTGGGGTGTGCTGGTCCTGCAGGCAGAAGCCCAGGTGTAGTGCTACTGCAACTGGGGCAGCAAGCAGTTCTGTGACAGGGTGCGGGGAGATGGTGAGCGATGCCAGCCCTGCCTTTGAGGGGAAACTGGGAGAGGAAAGGCCTGTTGTCCTTTTTTTATGGAGAAAATAAGTGCAATTGCTTGAAGGATGAGGCTTGTATCCTTTCACTGAAAGGGTGATGTGGCAACCATTTGTGAGGACTAAGAGCCTTCAGATTTATTTTATTCCCCTTTTTATGTGCATCTGAACTTTTCTTAAAAAAAAAAAAAAAAGAGGGAAGGGAGAGACTTCTCCCAAGTTACCAAGAAAAGATGGTTTGTTCATTGTCTAGCTCGCTGAAAGTTATTCTGACCCCTTTTGAGAAGCTGCAGATTTCCTACATTTGTTTATACACATCACCCAAACTTCTGTGTTAGTTAGCATACCCCTCCTCCCAGACTGTTTATACCTTGGCTTATGCAAATATCCTCCAATGTCAGCATATACAAACTATTGTGTCAACAGGTAAATACTGGAAATGTGGGGGGAAAAAAAAGACAGCTGAGTATATACAGATATAGAAATACATATACAAATGTCTATTTTCATGTAGATAAGTCTATCCCTTGCAAATGGGCTGCTTTCATCAACCTGCAGGTATTCTTTTTTTCAAAGGACCCCACTAGTAATTTTGACTCTAAGACAGAGTGGTGAATTACTAATTCTCTGATTCTTCTCAGAGCATCCATATGTTTGAAGTGTACGTTAGAGCTAGGCTCGAGCAGCACTCACATGAAACCAACTGAACAACTCCTGAACAAAGCTGTTCTGATGGGGATTTAATGACACTGGAGTGATTGCAGCATAGTGTTCTGGGGTGGACTGACTTTCTGAACCACATCTGTTCCCTCATTCACTAATGTAAAAATAGCATAAAAACAAGAGGCGTTTGGTCTTATTCCAGAAGTGCATGTGTTACACTTGCAGCTTGTTTGGGCATCTTGGGGTCAAGGTTGACTCTGCAAGAAAACAGCACTGAAAATGTAGTCTGTGCTCTGCTTCATTACTCTATCTGCCTTTGTATTTTCCACTCCCTGAAATGTCTCTCCTTCTATTAGTGTTTAAATTTGATCATCAAAGATGAAAAAAAACAAGCACTGTGTAAACAGAGTGAACAACAATAAGGGAAAACAAACATATATTAGGAGCCTGGAAACATTTTCCTGCCTTCCTGTGCAGGAACAATACCAAAAAGAATAAGAACAGCAACCTTATGCCAAAGCAGGGTTGAAAAACAAGTGTACAGTCAACTGGATGTTCTGAGAACACATCAACTACTTAACCTAGCAGGGAAAACTGAACTGAAACAAGAGACAGCATGGAGAAAACCCTAGAGCAGTACTTTGTTTTCCTCTGCCAGAAGAAAAAGGTTGTCTCCCTCTCAATCTAAATTTCTTATCTTCAGTAGCTTTGTTTGCAGAAATGTATTGCATGCCTACAAAGTAGAGAATGGCTTCTGGAAGACACTAGTGATGTTGGATACTTAGCTGGTACATCTTCTTGAGGCCTGCTTTTTTCAGTGTCATCTGGTGAGACAGGGTGAGGAAAAGCTCTTTAAATGTACTGCCTTTTTTTTTTTTTCTTCTTAAAAACCTTGGTTTGATTAAGTTTTGGCATTACATTTGTTGCATGAAAGACAGGAACTCCTCTGATTATTTGGATCGTAGAGTCAGGTAAATCAAAGGAACAGATCAAAAGAAGAGGAAATATTAATGAAAATCTATATTCTTTGGTCAGCATTTTTAATAGCTCTTGTAGAAAATCAAAAAGGAGAATCAGCTGTACCTAGGAAACTTGTCTGATAAGGATGATATAATACAGTACATTAATGCAAACTTCAGTGCTACATACAGCTGGAAACAAAACCGAAAAATGATGTTCTAAATAATAAAGCAATATTTGACTGTTTAAAAGGCTCACAGTATGAAATTTGTCAAAATTTGACTCTTACGATTGGCCTGGGGAGACGGAGTGTGGTAATAAAGCCCAAATCTGAGAGGCTGGTACTCTTGCATCAGAAATGTAACTGGAAGAATTAATCACTCCGCTTGCATTTCCTCTATGACAGCTGCTGAATGGAATATGGGGAAAGTGGTTTTTAATTTTTGGATTCTTTTGGCTTCTCTGCTTTAAACTATGTCTAATATTGCACAGCTAAGCAGGGAACTGGGATCAACAGTGCTGGGTAGATTTGATTGCAAAAGTTTATCTGGAAATGGCTGTGTAGCATAAACTAAGTTCCTTTATGTGATTTGACTTGGAGTTTTTTGCACCAGGTGGAGTTCCTCATCTCGAGGACATTCACAAGTAGAGTGCACTACGCAAACAGGATCTGTAGGTGCAAACTGAATTATTGGCAAGCTTCGCATCTCGGAAAAAGTCGGCCTCAGCTCTGCATCCTTCTTCCAGAAACTGTAAGTGAAACAGGCATGGTTTATCCGTGCCAAACTAAAGGAATCAATCCTGTGGAAATGCAAACCGAGTATCGTGGCACTGCATTAAGTGTAATACAGCCTGAGCATCATTCCTTTGCTTTCAGTTTTGAGGCTGGAGGGTGTGCTGTCTGTATTTTCAACTTGTGTGCACAGCTAGGAATGTCTAGGACACTTTAAAATGAACACAGAGTTTCTTCTGTCACTGGGTTTACGTGGGGGGTGTTTTAACCATCAGTTTAAAGCATTCAGGAAATACTTGCTATGGGAAAAGTTGCTACATGATAAACGGGCTGATGCCAATCACTGTCCCTGCCTGTGTTACTGCAAGGAGTTGGGTAGGAAGGAGAGGCTGTGAGCCCTTCATTATGGCCTCTCAGTGGACAACATCCTATCTTTAAATCCTTTATGTAACCAAAGGTGAAGAGGCAGCAAAACCCCTGCAGAAGAGGACTGAAATGTTAGTAGATGTGCTTAAGCACTGCTTTGAAATATTTTTGGACCTAGCAGATAACCTTCAATCTCGAAAAAGAATCGCAGTTCCTTCCCATCATTCACCTATATTTTTGAACTCCATTTTAGTGGGTTTTAATAAGGGTGGGGTTTGGATGGTGTTTCAGTTAGAGATGGAACTGTAAAATATTTTCAGTGATAATACGTAGAATTGGGGTAATATGGGACTTTACAGAATAGGACTGTTAAAGCAGGTTTCCAAAACAGTGGTTTTGGAGTGAATGATTTAATGGGAAAAAAAACCAAACCCAAAACACCAGCTATCTTTTGGGGTCATTGTCCCATTCTAGTCTTCAAGCCTTTTTTTTTTTTTTCTTCTACAACTGCAAGAACTGGAAAACTTAAAGCTGGAGTGATGAGCTCGTGTGACTGTCAGCACCTGGTCCCAAGCACAGGCCTATTTTGCTTTTATGAGGCAAAGCTGGACTGAAGCAACAACAACAAAACCAAAGCACAAGAAATCTTTAGTTTTTCCCCAAGGCCCTGGATTGCTGGATTAGACAGTGTCGTTACTGTTAACTTCTACAACAGCTCTGTACTCATTGCTGAGAGCACTTTCTAACTTACTGGAGCTGACTTATTTTTTTGCAGACAAGTCCACCCAAACTCCAGCAAAAGCTAACTGCCCTCTAGTAGCACTGGATGAATAGGATCTGTCTCTATTCCTCAGCTGCCACTGTTTACAACCCTGTATGTTGATGCAAATAAAAGGTGGCAGTGGTTCATACCTAACACTCCAGGTGGTGAAACTGTATGGGATAAGGGGCAGATAAAATCCTTGTTACAGGCATTTTTCTACAAAGTTGGTAACTTTTGGCTGAAGGTGTTGCCACTGCTAGTGCTCTGATTTGGGATAACAACCACATTTATTTGTGCTTCTAGCCTTCTAGTTGCACTTGTTTAAAAATTGCTAGTGTGGCTTTTAATGCAGCAAGGGAAAGTGATGTTCGTAGCAATAGCACTTCTGCTGGATCTATGCGAAGTTCAACACAGGAATAGAAAATGAGTGTGTTAAAAGCCTGAGCTCATTGTGGGGCTGTAGGCTCCACCCTTTTGCAGGAGCCAATTTAAACACTTTTACGGGGCAGAGAGTCTTTCTCCAACTTTGGTTTAAAACAGTGATCAGACGTGGAGGTGCCAGAAATCTCAGAGTATTTCCGTGCCAGCTCTGCAGCTGTTAAAGGACACAGACTTGGGATAAGGCTCAAATAAACATCCAAGGTTTTTTTTTTTCCTTTCTATTGAGTGTTTAAATGAATGAAAGCTGAGCTCCTAACCTCCTGAGATTTGCAATTTAGTAAACTGAGGAAATGCTATAGAGCCCACCACTCTATTTTCTAGTGTTTTGCCCCCCAAACACCCCTGAACTCTCATGTCTTCTTCCAAGCTCTGCTGTGTGATCCTGCCTTTCTACTACCATTGGAGACAAACTGGAGAAAGAAACTTACTTCATAAGCGAGCCCAATATTAAACATATAAATAATGCATCTTTCAGCATTATTTATAATGCAGTAGCATCACTGTGCCATATCATATGCAATTTCACATTGCCTCTTTTTAACTGCTTTCCTGCCGGGCACATCCTTCAGTAAATTCAAAAGCAACTTCAGCTGCTTGTTTGATTTTTCCCTTTCTAGTATAACTACTAGTTGTGCTGAGAACTTTTCATACACAAAGCATAGACAAGGTTTAAATTACAATACCAGTGAGTATAACTATTGTACTATTTATAATACAACATAAATTACAATACCAATTGGATCTGAAAGTGAAAAGTAGTCTGAGAAAAATGACCAGTATGACTATAGCAGAGAGAGATAACAAACTGTTTTAGGCTTGCTTTTTGGTGTTAACGCTGTGCTCCGTGAGTGACTTGTAAGTTATTCCAGAGCACTAATAGCAGAATATACTGTTCCACTGGTCAGTTGCTCCATGTAGACCAGTCTGTGGTTTTTTGGAGAGAATGCTTTTGTGTCCTGCACACACACATAAAATCTGGAATAACAATACTGAGGCTTATCTTTGTAAGATCAAATGAAAGCTATAGTTGAATGTTCCATTTGTTTCTTAATGAGTAGTGTCAGGCTGTGCCCTATGCTTAACAAAAGCATATGTGCAGATATTGTTCTGTTATGATTACAGTACAATTATATCATGTCTGTAATAGATTACTGCATCTGGCCTTTTCTTGGTTTAGGAAATCGAGAAGGAGATTAGTTGATAACTTCTGAGAATGCACCTAAATAATTTAAAAAAAAAAAAAAAAAATCCTTTTTGTGTTAGCCAAATTCCCTTGCAGTCAACTTTGGGGAACAGTTCTTCTGGGTTCTGGATAAAAAGTTGGTGGGGGTTTTTTTTTGTTGTTGTTTGGGTTTTTTTGTGTGTGTGTATTTCAGTTTTTTTGGTTTGGTGTTTTTTGTGTGTGTGGTTTTTTTACTGAAGAGAACACTTTTAATTACACTGCTGTCTATAAGCCTGTTTTTATTGTAAAACAAAAAACAGCAAAAAAGTGAAATAGGAATTAAAAAATTTCAGCTGGGAAATGAAGTACTTTAATTCACATGCGCCAGTGTCCTATTTTGCAATAATTTCACATTTCACTCTGTACGGCACCTTCTTGCTCTGTTCTACCCTTTGTTTTTGACAGCAGTGCATGGCATGAGATGTAGTTTAATGCAGGAACCTTCTCTTGGGAGGAAAACGGAGCATATGAAGTACAACAGTGGCTTTTCAGATTTAAATTTGCTTTTATTTAATACACCAGAACCTTGTGTGGGTAGGAGGAATCAACTTCATTTGCTGATCAACTCACTTCACAATGTACATCTGTTTTATATAATTGCTGCCTGTTACATCAGGACACATCCCATTTTCCAAGTGATGGGATAGTAGGAGTCAAAATGATGAAGAATGACTGGGTGCTCCCAGTCTGTGCTGGGTGTGTGCTAGAAGAACTGGGGTTAAAAGCCAGGGGTTTGGGGACTGACTGGTGTATGAGCTGAAAAGGCAGAAAGAACTTATCTGGAATGTTGGTTACTAATCTCCATCTAGACAGAGTCTGAGCTTTAATTTTCTGCTTCAGGTTTATTTTAATATAAGAAGCTGGTATTTGTTTGTTACTGATGTTTAACTTTGGCAGGAGATAATGACCTTGAGTGTTTGCTGAAGCTTTCATTTGCTGCCTTGGGGTCTGTCATGGGTGAAGGTGCAGTTTTCAGACACATTTGTGCCTTGGCTTCTCAGAGAAAGAGAATAGTGCTGGTATTAACTTTTTAATTAAACATTTAAAGTTTGGGCTAGTGTAACAAACATGACTAAAGAACTTTCCTGGCTATTTTTCAATTATTTTTAAATATCATAAAATTAAAGGAATGAACCTGTAAAGGGTCTTCCAAGAGTCCACTTGATCCTTAACTTGACTCAAACTGTGCCTGACTGCTCTATGTTGTCTCCACAGGCTCTTCTCTACAACAGCTGCAAGTTGCACACTTTATTCCACAGTTCCTCCTTGGGTTTGGCTTCCAATAAGCTGATAGCTTCTTACCGACTGTTGAGGGGTGATACCAATCCCCACCCAGTATCTCTTAGAAAAATTTACTCGCCTGGGATGTGTAGGGGTAATTTGATAGTAGGGGACATTGTCTGTCTGCTGCCTCTCCTGCTGTCTAAAGCTAGCACCCCATGCTTCCTGCACTATGTGTTCTTTCATTTCTGTGCAGGTTTTTTTCTTGGCCCTGAATTTGGATTTTGGGCAGACTGTGTTCTGGCACTGTTTGCTGAATGATGCCTTGATGTGTGATTAATGTCCTTAGGTACTATGGTAATACGAATAATTAATGAAGGGCTCGTTAATTCTTCTTCATAATAAATGTTATGTGGCATGTTTGAAATACAGCTAAGAAAAAGCCATGTGCACCAAACCAGGCATATCTACTTACGATAACTCTGGAGTATTAAAATGCACAGTTTTATTATCAGTAACCTTCTACGCCCTGCAGGCATTTAAAATCCTACTATCCTGAGCAGGAATGAGAAAATAAGAGTTGCCAAACGGGAGCTTGCTTCATGCCAAAAGCCTGAGTTGTAATATTATGAGGGCTTCACAATGCGTGTCTGTTCTTCTGGTCACTGGTCTTAACATGCTTGTTCTCCCAACTTCTTCAAATGTTAAGCATGTGCTTACTGTATGTTGGTTTGCCTATGGTGAAACCAGCACACGGGGATTTTGGTAATTGCTCTGGCTTCAAGTTGTATTTCAGCAGACTTGTTACTGAAGCAGCAAAGCACCTGAGGTCATAACAAAATAGAGAGCAAGTAAGTTAAGGTGATATTTTCTGTGTGCTTTCAAGTTCTTCTGATAAAAGCTGATGTAGGTACAGTTCCAAGCCAGGTCTTAGAGGGAACATTGTAGAGTGCCAAACCTAGTGAGGATACTTGATTTATTTATTTTTATGTGTAAGGCTGGGGGAGGCTTTTATAGTTACAGGTTTCTCTTTCTCGAGTCTCCCTCCTCCTCAGTGTTTGAGCAGGTCATGCCAAACTCTTACAGCTTGCATAGATAAGAGAGATTATTTCCCTCCCCCCAATAAATAATGTTTCAATTACAGCAGTGCCAGTATGGTGCGGTACACTACATTTTTCACTTTAGCTTATGTTCAACATGAACATCTGGCTATTTCCGTGTGTGTTAGAGCAGGGCAACTGCTGGGGTATAATCCATGGCAACGATTGGAGTGGGGAAGAGAAGCAAGAAAGATCACATTGCAAAAACTGCCTTCATGAGCAAAGTTGGACTGGAAGCATTGATTGAAGGATACCATCAGAGACAGGGAGATAAAGCATATTTGTGCTGGTTTTGTCTGCTGACTTCTTTTTAAAAAGAACAGAAACTTCATTTGACCTATCAGACTGTTAGAGCTCTTGGCTCGTGGTGTGTCCCGGGGGATCCCACAACTGCCCTGCGCCATGCTGGGGAATGGGACTGGCACGCGGTTTGCCTTGTTCCCGAGGAGTGCAAAGGCATCATCCTGGGTAAGGTGCCTCGCTGAGAAGTGATACAAGTTACAGTAGGTTGCATCTGGGCCTGTAGTACCATTTTTTTCCCTTGTCCTTCAACTCAGGTATACAGCATGCATTTATTTTCTTTAGCTCCTGGAGAAAACAAACAGCACAGTCCAAAAAAGACAGGATTTTCTAATGTCCCCTAAAAAGGCTATGGAAATTTGAAAGGAAAGGAAGACGATAGTATCGCCTGCACTGAGATGGCAATTATGGGTCCTGGGAGGAAGTGTATAAGGCCTTATTGAGTGGAGATAGCAGAGATGGCTGCGGGGGCCTGCGTGGTGCGAGGAAAAGGCTGGAGGAAACCCTTATCAGACCTGTTATCCTGTCTCTGACATTCCCATACAGATTAATGAGCTCCAGGATGCCCTCAGCCATGTTCAGACCGGGGTCTGTTTATCCCAAAATAGAAGGTGCTGTCTTGTGCCAGAGTGTCATATTCCCAGGCCAGCAGCACCATTGTGTTTTATTACCCCATTGTATTCAGGGGTTACATCCGAACTTTTCCTCTTACCTCCTTAATCACTGTTTTGATGGATGAGCTCCATGAGAAAAGCTGTTGCTGCCGGGACTCGGTGTGGATCAAAATGGTTGCTTGGCACTTGCTGAGGCTTGGCTTCCAAGTTGTTCTTGCACCAGCTCTAGGCAAAGCAAGGGGGGCTCTTACCCTCCTCCACGTGGGAGGAAGGAGTGGGAAGGAGGGGGAGCAGCTGCATTTGTTCTGCTCTCTCCAGCAGTGTGAGGCTGCTCTGCCCTGTCAAACTGTCTCAAAGCACAGTTGTGGGATGGTGCTGGAGAGGGTGAAAGGCAGATTCATGTGTTCGGGAACATCCCTTGCCCTCTTGAACCCCCGCACAGCCAGCTGTCCTTTCCACCCCGATGCGATGCTGCTTGCTTGGAGCCTGACAGAAGCACCATGAATCTGCAGTCATTAACGCTGCAGGACGAGCGGTTCCCGCTGAAGGCTCCTGACTGCTCTGCCATTTCCCTGGTGCAATCCTGGGGAATTATCCATATCTCTGACAAGAGAATAGGTTACTAATGCACCAACACAGCTGTTTTGACACTTTTGATGAATAACATTCAATACTATTAATTGGAACAATTGCTTTTCATTTAACTAAATCACTAGAATTGCTAAACTAAATTGAAACGGAATGTAATTTTGCCTCGCTCTCCTTTAATATGGGCCTCTAAATGTCTTCTCCCTGAAGAATTAGTAACTTAATCACCTAACAGTGATAACTGTTTCATAGCCCTCAGCTGGAAGGCTTTCCTGCTAAGCAGTATTGCATGGGAGTAGAGTGTTATAACAGGGAACAAATCCCATCTCTTTCCTTTCTCCCCCTCTCTGCTGCAATATTAATCATATTAAAAATGATTCTCTTCCTCTTTCTCTGTTCCAGCAAGATCTTTATAGATCATCATAATTTCACCCCCCTCCTTTTTGCATTGTATCAATCACTTGGTGTGTCTAACAGGGTGCACAACAATTATATGTGTCCATTTTGTTAAAGATGGATTTTTGCTGTCAGTGACTGGAAGATGGGCTCTTGTTCATTTTCCAATGAACTTGTCATCCAGTATACACAACGCAAACATAACATGGTCACTGCATTGACCAAAAAACTTATAGGGCAAATGTTTAGCTGCCTTAATTAAAAAAATATAATATCATGGCATAAATAAAAATGGCCTGAAATGTATTTGCATTACCTTAAATTTACATGGCTTTGTAACTCGGCTAAAGAGCATGTCCTCTGGCCAGGAGTTTCTGCAATCTCAGGACAAAACTTGTTAGACAAAATAGAGTGGGAACTCAGAGGGGAAGCCTTCTGCTAACAAGTAGCAATCTTATTTTATTGCATTAATAGATTGAGCTTCTTGTCCACACAAGTCCATTTTACAGCTGGGAAAATGGAAATCCAGAAGTTAGATGCTTTACCTGAGTTATGTGGAAAATTACTGGCAAAGCTTGGTTTACTAATGAATTGTTTTGTGCTCTTCCCTCTAAATTTGCACTTGCTGTTTTTCCCTGTCAGTGATTATTTTAAGTTTTGCAGACCAACTTGTTGAGTTTGTTCAGAGACAGGAAAAGACACAAGGCTGAACGTTTTATTACTTGAATTTACTGAGATCCTGTTAGTAATAACGTTGTTCCATTGGAATAGTTCTTAGCAGGTTTGTGATGGCTAAGAAAAAGCCCAGAGCCTGGAGGTTTCGGTTTATGCATGAGACGGGTAGATGCCAAGATTCCTCCCGCTGCCTTGTGCTGGTTTCAGAAGGTACCCTGCACTTCATTCAGCCTTGCGTTGCTGAGAGGAGTCCACTAGAGTCAGACTATCTTCTCTCTTAACATAAGCAAACTATATGCTGACTTTTGGTTACTGCCAGTATGAGTCCTCTGAGCCTTTTGTCACAGTGCCTTCTTCCTGGGCCTGATGCTGCATCCTCCCTAGATCCATCATTTTGCAACCCTTTTGGTTAGCTTACTATATACAGGAGTCATTTGTTTTAAGCTTACTGACTGCCCACCACTTCCCCCCGCCAAAGCTAAGGCAAATTAAATAAAAGTCAAATAGATATCATTTGAAGAATGCTAGATCGTCACTTAGACTTTGTTTTTTTAGATGGGGTGGAACAAAGCGGTCTTCACTGCAGATTAATATGCCCACCTGTTTTTTGGGTTACAGTTAATTCATTCAAATCTGCTGCTGGGGATTTGCCAACATTTCCCTTCCACACTTCTAAACTATTAATGACAAAAGGCCTTTCCTAAACGGAGAGCTGTGCAGATTCCTGTCGGGTTCAAGGCGTTTGAAGTCTGAGGATGAGATTCTCTACGTGTGTTACCACTGCAATTGAAACTACCTACATATGCCCCAATCACATTCCACTGAATCCAACAGTTGATTTTAATTACTAAGTCTAGAAAATTTATCTCTCTCTAATGAATGATGCAGGGAGCTGTGATGTTTTCAAAGTGCTTGAATGCTTTGTGTGTGTCTCAGAGTTCAGGGTTTTATAGCCAAATGGCTTGGTATAATTAGTTGTTCTTAATTCTTCTTTTACCATGTAGGTATCTGAAAATAATCCAAATCTATAGTATTTCAGTTTTATGTAATGTAAGTGGTTCATTTACTTCACTAGATAATGTTTTAGAAAGTCATTCAGACAGGGAACAGAACCAGTAAGACTAACACGGATTCTCTTCACAAATTGCTAGTGAATACCCATAGCTGTATTACATGTGAATAATTAAAAATGGTGCTTCAGAGTGGATGTGGTGTAAATATTCATTGACATTAAAGAAAGAATGCTAGATTAAGTAACCTAATTGAGAAAAATTTGGAGAAACAGCTACAGTATCAGGTGCTTACATTAATCCAACTGCTGGAACTTCTGTTGCTGATGTTTTCCTCTTAATGGAGTTGGATGAATAGACCATCATTGCTATGGAGTAGAGATTGTTATACCACTTTACTATCTGCAGGATGGAACTGCACGTTAGTTATACAACTGGGCATCCAATTTGTCTAAAATACTATTTCTGTCCTGCTTTTAACACACTCTGTTTCTTATGGCCCGCTCTTGTAGCCTGCTGATACATGTGCTGAGCTTTCCTACCGTGCTATACAATATGCCGTAGTCCTGAGCATTATTTTAGAGAGAGAATCGAGCTAGAGATGGTGTAAGGAGAAAGCTCACTGAAGCCTGAAATTCTTCTGCATATGGCAGTGATTTACAGAGATTCATTGACTCACAGTCTGGCCACTCACAAGGTATTTCTAAACATAACTTAGTTTAGACCAGTATCTGGGAGGGGAAAGGGAAGTGTGATAAAGCAAATGATGGAAACTTGCAGCTAGAAGTGTTTTGGCAGCTGAGGCCTGGAGTGGTGCTGCTTGAAAGATGAGCACTCTGTGAATTGAGGGCATCTCAGGAGAAGTAAATCTGCCTTCTCCAACACAGACTGAGCACTGGCCCAAAGACCCCGGGTAAATAAGAATCAAACTTCACTACAGGACATTTATGTGGTCATGATTTATTGGTGCTCTCAAAGCCTTTGAACCTTTGCGGCCCTTTGGGGGAAATGGTGTGTTACAGGGGCTTAAATAAATAAATAAAAAATAAGAAGAAATACATGCCTATAGCTGCAGGAAAAACCTATTGTGCCATTTGTTCCAAAAGCCTTGACACGTTCAGGGCTTTTTCCTGAATTTGATTTTTTTTTTTTTTTATAGGATTTTGGTCAGTCAGCCAGTGCTGTAGGAAATAAAACAACTCTTTGACAGATTCTTGTTTCTCAGTCCCTTTCCCAGCAACTTCCCCCTCTGGTAAAGCGAACTGAGCTGCAGGATTCTGATGGAAAAATCAAACAAACCTGCCGAGCATGGCTGAGAAGTAATAGAAAACTACTTGGATCTCAAGGTCCTGCCAGTATAAGTTTAACACGATGTTGCTCCTTCACCAGATGTCAAATATCCTTTTCCATTTTCTGTGATTGTATCATGACCTTGGTTCATCCTCCTGTGAACAGCCTTTGGTGCTGACTGCTTGGGATGTAGCAGTTACCTCTTTGTGGAGACTTTCTAACCCTCTGTACAACAATTGGCTGTTCTGTATGCAGTTCTGTAATGTATCTTATAATACTAATGACACAAACATAGCCCATGCTCAAACTTTATGATTTCTTAGTTCTGGTGAAGGAAAATGCTAACAAAAGGCAAAAATTATCATAGTCTCTTCTATGGAAACTTTGGCTTTACTGTAGGTGATTGGGATTTGACATTAGTTTGTTTTATTGGAAGGCAGTTTGCATCTCTGTCGTAACATGTTGCAGCCAGTTGTACAACACAAATGGCAAGGTACCCCTGTAGCTGGGTTGTCCATGTGGAAAGCTAAAATGCAGGGAAGATAAAAGGTAAGTTACATGTGCCACCAGCACATTATTTGCGTTGTGGCTTGTTGGTGACTGGAACAGAGAACATGCACGTTCTGGTGTGTGTGACAAATATCTGGTCTAAAATGTTTACTTGTGGATCTTTATTAAGAAAAACTACTTTCTACTTTAACAAGTGTTGGGATTCTTGATGGTGGTTTTTGGTAATGATTTCTGTATCATAATATTAAGAAGTATCATTTTCCCTCATTCTATCCCTCTCCTTCTTTACACTGAAAAAAGTATGAGAGAACAAGATTTGAATTTGGTAGAAAGAAATTCAATTGAAAACAAACAGACCACTTGGAAATAGTTACATGAGCCTTGTCTGTCTTCCTTTGACCCATCAGAGAGAATTTAAACTGCACCAGAACAAATCTGTAGTTTCAGGAAACCACGTGGGTATACAGCTGGTGTAAGGATGACTGCATGAGTGGGTCTGCTTCTGTTGGGAAGCTGTGAGCAAGGTCAGCTGTCCTGTGTAAAATGTTGCCTGTTGCAGCTCCATTTCTCCTCTGGTACCGTTAGTCTGAGGTCTCTGAAAGCCTGAGCATACCTGAGAATAGTTCTCCTCTTGAAATCCAGAGGAAATTAAGGATGAGCCAAGGCTCGTAATAATTTATATATATAGTAGTAACTATAACTTAATTCTCAGAGGTTGTTTCTAACATCTGCTGTCCAGAAGCAGAGTGCAACAGGGATTGGCAGGTGTGATAAGTTGTTCTGATCGTCCTGTAACTCCAGAACATACTTCATCTTTCACAGGTACACCCTGTAGGACAATATATACAGAATACAGGACTGGGATGGAAATGGGTTACTGCCACTTTGTGATATGCCAGCATAGCTGTTTCCAGGCTTAAGTTTGTCAGACTTTGTGGGCAAGCAGTAACTACAGAAGACAGGTGGTTAAGGCATGGAAATGTTTGTCTTAGCTCTTAGTCCCTCCACTGCTTGGCCTCCTTTTCATTGCTAGCTTCCTGGTGGTTATTTCCAACCTTAATCCCTGTTAACCTTGGGAGACTCCTTTGTGTCCTCAACATTGCAGAATTCTGCTTGCTCGTGCTCATCCAGGGTGGAGCAAAGGCACTTTGCATAGAACGAAGAGCTTTAATATTACTCCGGATATAATTTTAGATATATTTTTAGACATAGTTTTGAGAAGAGTTTAAGTTTGCAAACTTCTAAGAAAAATGTTAGAACAGTTGAGGTTATGGGAGGTAACACGGAGATGCTCCTCATGAGTCAGTGGCTCAGCATGGCTCCCATATCCACTCTACTCTGTGTTTCTGTCAGGCATCTTTCTCGCCATGGTTTCTCAAGCCTTGCTGTATCCTACCTTCTCCAATTCTTTAAGAAAAAATTGATAGTGGATGTGAGCAGGGCGTGCTGCCTCTCCCAAGGAATGCAGAGGTGGCTGTGTGAGTTATGAATGGGATGTAGCTGACTCGGACAAGTATATGTGGCGGTGAGGCTAGCTAGGCACGGCTGTAAGCTCTGCTATTAGTCTTTAATTTCCGAACCTGAGAGACCCCCCCCAGTGCGCTGTTCTGGAGCACATCCCCTGTCCTCAGAACAAGAGTGCGTGCCGGCGGTTAATGAGAAACTGGAAGCTGGGTCCCAAGGGATGATTAAACCCCACGAGCCAATTAAAAGGAGTGTAATTACACAGCAGGGACAAGTTGTTAAACAAGCTAGAGGTTATTGTCCTTCAAGTCAACGTACTGGAACAGCCAAGAAAAGCCTACCAGGGAATCACTGGCAGGGCAGTGTTGCTTGGCCTAAGGCTTCTTTTGGAGAAGCTCAGGAGCTGGGTGGGGAGGAGTGAGCTAACGTGGCATTTTGCCTTTTGCCTGTGTTTTTAGGTGGTGGTAAGTGCTTAGAGCAGAGAGATCTGGAAAGCAACTGCCAGGTCAGTAAGCTGAGCTGCCTCTAGACTGGTGTATGGAAAGTGTAAGCTGAAGTGCTTCCCTGAGCATTCACTCGCTGTGTCAGGAGAGGGGTGTGAGCAGACTACCCGATCTGGGAAGCCCAGTGCATGGTAGGCACAAGCCGGGATGTGTCTGAGGGTATTGAGTTGTGCTCAGCCGAGCTTTGACACACATTTCATGCACAAAGCAGACACAGGGATAACTTATGGTGATTGATGAATTTTGTGCTTTTATCTGTTCATGGCTGTCTGCAGACTTGCAATGTGATATCACTGGTGGTGTTGAAAAGGCTTGATTTAACTTTTTTGGCTTGGCTTGAGCATGGGGAATAAGGAGTTTGGTATTGGCAGTATTGGTTACTGGTGTTGGAGGAAATGAGTTGTATCCCACTTTTTCTGTTCTGTGTGTATCCTGTTGCAGGTGCGTGTAAACATAAACCTAGCTCATCCTACTTGTAGTGGTCTTTATTTGATATGGATCCTGGGAAGCCTCAGCATGTACCTTCAGCTAGCAGAGGAATTAGTTGAAAACGTTAATTGACTGCCAGTCTCGTGTGTCCTGACCACTAGGTGACATCACACACTCAGCCTATTTTGTGAGCACTTCCAGTGGGAATGTTTCACACCAGACCTGTGAACTTGGTTTTGCTCGTGCAATGCACAAGTCCATTTTTCAGCCATATTTGTACTTGAACTCTGTGCAATAATAAAAGAATTAAAGAATGTGGATGTTAGCACAGAGCAAATGAATTTTCTGAAAATGAGAAGGTTTGCTGTGGTAGAGGTTGAAGTGGTTCTGTTCCATTATCAGTCAAAGTGTTCATTTGGTGGAAAACCTCAGAAATGCTGCACGGATGTCGCTATGTTCTGTTCTCAGATGCTTGCCTGTGTAACCTGTGACCACTAAAATTCTCTTTTTGTCAAGATGGCTGTAGGCAATAGCATTTAAAATGCCCTTTGGAGTGAAAGGGTGAGGCCAAGCATTACAACTCCTCTTAGGAAGTCAGAGTAGCTATAGGATTTTGAAATTATTTTTTTACCATGCCACTGGGCACGTCTGTTTGCCTGTGTATTCAGGTTTCAGCCTGTAGTTGGGAAAATGAATGCAAACTTACCTTTAAAGCAAATGTCTCTAGAGGGCAGAAGGGTCACTCAGCTGTGAAAAGTGATGACTCAGGGACCAAATTCAGGCTGGGAAAAGCACGTGTAACCCTGCTAACGTCCAGGGGTAGACTGGGTCCACTGTATTTCTCCCCGCCCCCCAGCATCCTGACTGAAAAAATAGCTCCCTTGTTGGAAAATCCCCATGGATCAGTTTCTCAGTCAAGGTCAAATCCCCATGTTTTGTACTTTTCTTGGCCATTATTTCAGGTGATAGATGCACTATTGACTGGCAGCAATGACAGAGCTTGGAATGATGGGGGAACTGAGGCATATTCAACACACTGGCACACAGCTAACTCATGCTAATGTTCAATAATCCTATCCTGCTGCTACACTCTAATGGCTGTGGGCTTGATAGAGCCCCCTCATTGAACTGGTGTATTTCTTATGGGCCTGCCCGCCCATTCTTCATGAATTTTTATTAAACAAAACTGTAAGCGGATTGATTTTGTACTCCTTTATTGCATTTTTATTTAATTCCTTTCAATGGTAGAGGCTCCATCATGTTATCTCAACGTAAATCATGCTGGGGCAGCATGCCAAAAAAATAAAAAGACTACAGGATCATACTTGCATCCAGCGTAAATTTTACTCCTATAACCTTTATTAGCGTAGAGTCATTGATTTTTCTCAACTCCCCCCTTCCCCTCCCCATCCCTCCTTTTGGTTAGACTTAGGTCAGAACCTGACAGCTCTCCTTTTAAATAAAGGAGGACAGTCTTTTTATTTTTCCTGTTTAATAATAATAAAAAAAAGTAGTTTAGGTTGATTAAGCAAGACTTTTTTTTTCTGTAATGCACAGCTGAGAAAATGCTTGTAATGCCAATAGCATCATGGGCAGTCATAACTGTGGTGGTGGTGGGATTGCAGTAGGAGCAGCATTCTGGTAGAACCTGAGCAAAGGTTTGCTCATGTGCCATGTCTTGGTGTGTGTTTGGGGTTGTTTGGTCGGTTTTCCTTCCCTTCTCATGGGAAATCTGCATTAGTCCTGAGCAGCATTTTCTGTTCTGAATCCCTTCATGTTGCTTCTCGCTATCTTTGTGGGGTCTTGGTCCATGACTGCAGTTGTCAGCAATAATAATTAATCATCTTTTAAGGTAGCTGAACAGGGACCTCCTGTTTTCTGAACCGACCCTTGTGCCTTCCCATTCAAATCCATTAAAAAATGAGTTTGAACGATATTCATAAATGCATCGTGTATATGTGGCTTTCTATAAAATAGTTGGTAGATAAACAAGGCACCAGTAGGTGGCATGCAAGAATATATAGCATAGTTCCAGTTGTACTTCGAGCAGACTATAAGTTGCTAACTTTAAGTTTTAAAACAGACAATGTCTCCCATAACACCTTCTTGATTCATTGGCACTCCAGTGTGCTGCAGGATGGGGCTTTCACCACCCATTGACTTCATTGTATAGTTTGACTATTGACAGCAAAGCACAGGGTTTAAAGCTGGTCCCAAAGTAGCTTGTGCTGCAGTGGGACATTTCTTGCTGCCCCTTGTTTCTGGTTCGTTGTTGTCATGCAGGTTCCTAATCTAGAAGCAATACTAGGCAGTATTCATATTGCTTCTTTAAGCTATAGGTGCTTGACACAGTTGCACAACACAAAACATCAGTAAATGGCAGTTAAAATATTTTTCTCCTGATTGATGTATGTCCTGACCCTGCCCAGGGTACGCTCTTGATATGCTAAAAGCAAAGTCTTGTGCTCTTTCAAATTGCCATTGCTGTCGATGGAAATGTGGGAGTTAGTGTTGTCTTGCAGAACTAGAGGTCTTGATTTCCGCAGTGGCTGCTTTGTGTGGCAAAAGGCCAGTTTCTCTGCTGAACCGTGGAGCTCTAATATGACTCCTGAATTTCTGGGTTTGCGCAGAATAAGATTATGCTCTGTTCTGGTAAATGCTGCTCTGCGAGGCTTTTACAGCAGAGCTGCAGCAATCCCTAGTGAGGAATCCTGGGCTGAGCAAGCAGGTGCCAATATACTGTGGGGAGAGGGAAGGATGCCGATGCGACACCTGAGGTGGTCCCTCCCCTGTGCACGTCATACGGGACAGGACAAGCGCTTCCTTGCTCAGCCCCTATCTTCCCTGCTGTGACTGACAGCAGCCCCGCTGACCTTGGTAATGAGCAGCAAGGGTGAGGGGTGCTCTGCAGTGCTCGTGCTTTTCTGTTAACCAACTTAGTGTGACAGTCGGCCAAAGTGCACTTGGGTGCCCAAGTATCAAACCTGGGTGAACTAAGCCAGTGAGGAAATTTTAATTGAAGGTAAAACATGGCAGAATTACGACAAAATGAGATAATGAGATGTGTTTTTAACTGTTTGCAGATAATATCAGTAGCATAATTCCTGTGCTTTTATGGAACTGCTTTTCTCCCCCCTTCCCCAAGAAACTTTTTTGTTTAAAAATTCATAGTGAGTTTTGTTTTTCAATTACTGCAGTAATGCAATGACACTGCAGGTAAGAGAGTGAAGAAGTGCTGCTATTGGCTTACAGCAAGAAGCATTTTGACATGCATTTTTGGTAGATTACTCCTGATGTTTTTCCTCTGGGAGATCAATCAAAATGGAAGCAGAAGGTCCTTGGCTTACCTGAGTTGACATCACTTGGCTGTTTTGGTTAAGGTTCACTAACCTAGGGATAGGCTTCTGGCCCAAACTATATTGTATCAAAGAGAGTTTCTCTGTGAAAACAAGGCACAATCAGCAGAGAAGCATTTTATTGCTTAATTTCTTCCCCCTTAGATGAAACTAAAATACAAATTACTAGTTTTCAAATATTTTATATGCCTTAATTCTTCACTAGTATTTATTAGTTTATTTTATCTCTGTGTTAGTAATTGCTAGTCATGGCTTCCATGGTGGGACTTGTTCAGAAACACAAGAAGTCTGTTCCTGCCCCAAAAGCACAAATAGTTTAAATGTAGGATAAGAATAAGGAGGTGATTCACCGACACAATAGATAATATTCGTTAGAGAGTCTAACTATTGTTGCAGCTTTGTATGTTCTGGGGGAGGGAAGAAACATTGAATAAGAACAATTCAGTGATGTTATGGCCAGGCACCTGATTTTCAGAAATCATTGCACATTCACTGAACAGGCAGCTCTCCTTAACATAGCTGAAGTAGAGTCTGAAAGTGTTTAGCCACTTTTTAATTCAGTTATATATTAGTCCCTTATTGTTCTTCAGCTCCAGTGCCTCCAGTTTATTTCCCTGTATGAACTTGATATGAGTATTCAGGTTAAAGGGGGACTGAAATGGGTAAGTAGGGCAGCTTACTCTGTATTAAGGGATGTCTAAAAGAAAAATACTTGGAAGCAACCACAGGGCTATTCGGTTGCTGCTGGTTTGTCTTGTCCTGTCTAGTCCTTGCAACAGATACATTCCAGGTCCTTGTGCAAACAGATCAATTTGTGGCTGAATTCTGCAGGGGGCTATTAATTTTAAAATATAAAATGACCAATAGTTTGCAAATATTTCTGGGTCAATTTATTGATAGGGAGAATCAGAGGTAAAACACTTTTTTTGGGGGGCGGGGGAGAAATGGTGAGACCTATCCTTTGGCTAGTAAGTGGTGCAGGAGCAAAAATAGCCTGAGTGGGGTTAATGTACCAGTTGTTTATGGTGGCTAAGACAAGAGTGTTTCTTACAGGAACCACAGTATTAATCAGAAAACAAAAATGGCAATCTTGAAAGCTAATGACATTCCGGTTGATTTGATTATAACATAATGATTGTTTAAAACTGTCACTTCTAATTTTGTTAGAAGAAATAACACGAGTGAGGTCCATAACTTGGTGATCTAGGAAGAAACGTCAAGGAGAAAACTCTCTGGCTATTAGAGATGCTTTGCATTTAGTGGATGTTTGAGAAGGAGAAATGGATTGCCTCTTTCATGCTAAATTAGCATAGAGGGACTCAGAGTGTCTTGACCTTTTCTTAACCTTGTATACTCAAGTTTTAGAATCAAGTTGCTGTTTTTACCCTGGGGGGTGGGAATAAATTGCTGGCTTGGGGAGGAAAAAGGAATATTTATAAAAGTCAAAGTGGTGGCTGGAGGGAGAGGTGCAATGTGGCTGTTTGCTGCTGCTGACTTGGTTCACCTTTGGTAAGACACATCATATATTCAAGCACTTTTTTCATTTAAAAAACCCCCCACAAATGGAACTGTTTTGTTCACAGTCTTCTGACATTTAGGAATGTTTTGTAGTCCTGTTGTGATGTTGAAGAAAATATATCATATGTAAAGAAAGCTACAGCTACCCAAAATGTTAAGGTTTAAAATGAGCTCTTTTGGTTTGAATGGCTTTCTAAATTGTTAGGTTTTTGCTTTCCTCCTTCTGTATACCAAGAGAGCAGAAGTACCTGCAGGGACTCCTGTGTGCCTAATCTGAAACATCTCACTGGCATTAAAGTCTGTGACTATTTTAGGAAGCAGACCAATGTGGACATACTGATAGAAAGTAGTTTACAACTTTGGAAAAGTTTGTGGGCATGTAGCATCCTTCCATGGAGGTGGAACTGTCACCTTGACAGCAGACTCAAAAGAGGCAGAAAGGTGAAGGTAGAGTTGTTATTTCTGTAGACTAAAAGCAGCATTTTGCAATATGCAAGGTTGCACTCACCTCCCAGCGTTTGTGAGCAGTTTTCCTACACGTGAGATTTAGACTTCCCAGACCCCAGTCCGGTTAATGTGGAAAACTCAGTGGATTGACTTGAATTTGAAGCTCTTTGCCTGTATCTTGTGTCTCTCTCTCTCTCTGTCCTAGAGTCTTTCTTGCCATGTAATCCCACAGTCTGGCAAGCTCCATAATAAGTGCAGATAGATGAGTGTGTGTACATCTCCATTAACATGACTGTGCAGGCTAATGATGAGGACCTCCTGCTGCTCTCCGCTTGTTTTCTGTTGATTGTTATGTAATGTTCGGCAGCGGGAGGTAAATTCCTCTCCAATTTTGAGACCCGTTGCAGCATGCAAACCCCACTGTGAGAAGTCACGGTGATTGAGCTTTCGAATCAAGTCCCATGCTGATAACTATAAATCAGACCTATTATACACTCCGACCGACAGCCGGAAACCTTCCGTACTGCATGTGGCACAGCAGAGTCTTGGAGCTGCACTGGAGTTTGTTTTGTAACTGTGAACACTTGTGTCTTTGAAAGGCTGTGATTTAAATTTGGTGGGATGTTTGTGTTCAGTCGGATAAAGGCCTGAGGTTGCTCACGATGCTGAAGGTCAAGCTGATGCTCAGGGTGTGCCTTTGAAGACTTGCTCCTGCTCTGCACGCTGTGCTGCAGGATCACAGGGGTTGAAGTGAAGGAGCTGTTTTGGTGGTGGAGTTTGTTCCAGCTGCTCTTCAGTCATCTTTGCCAGGCAGGACTCTGATCTTGTGGCTTAGGAAGATTCTCTGTATGAGCTGTATTCTGCATTTTTGTGGGGGTAAAGTGATACATATGGGGTAATGGGGTAATTACAATGGGGTAGTTTGGGCCAAGGTTATAGGTATGTGAAAGCAGGAGAGCGTGCCAGGAGCCTTCCCAAGCCCTTTCAGCACAGGCTCGAGAAACCCTGTATGAGTACAGCAAATCTAGAAGTTTAATGTTATTGGTCATTCCTTCCAGTGCAATGAGTTGGGTTACGGCTGAGTGGGTAAGGGCAATAAGACACACTTTGAAACAGCTAGGCTGGGTCATTGCAGGAATTATCAGGTGAAACTCTGTGGTCTTTGGTTATGGAGGGAGAAAATGGAATTGTTTCTAGGCTTATTTTCATAGACTTCAAATCTTCCAACATCTTAGGCTTGTTTTCGCTTGTTCCTTGCCTCAGTCTTTTGGTCAGTGTTAACTGAACAGGAGGATTTCTATTGACTATGCGCTGCTGTTTTAAACTCTTAAGAAAAAAAATCTTAACAGAATCTAAGCGCTTTATTTCTACCGTTGCAGTTGTTAGCCTTGATAGTAGATAGGATAACTCTGACTGTTCTGAATGCAAGGCAACTCAACACCTGTGGCCAAGCTAAGCTGATGGATGAACTCAATACAACTTCAGCTGCCCAACTTGGTCTCTTAGTTCCTGCAGTGGTCTCATGCACATAGGTACAGAGCTGCCAAGTTCAATTCTAAATGCTGCAGCTAGATGCTACAACTATTTTTGGCTTTGTGGGAGTTTAGAGAGGGGTTTTGTCTGGGGAAGGACGGAACGTACATTAAAAAAGAAAAGCAGTCAGGATATTTGCCCTTTGGGAAGTAGCATTTCCTAGCGTGCCTTTGGCTTGGAGTTCTTGTACTTTTCCCACTTCACTGTTGTACTGCTGAACCTTGCAAGGTTGTTATAATGCCTAATTAATTTATAGAGTACCTTGAAAATGTATGGCCAGATCCTCAGCTGGTATAATTTGGCGTGACTCCATTGAACTGAGCAGACCCACACTAATGTGTACAAGGTGGGAATTTGGCTTGTGAATGCTCTTGCTAAGTAGTATTATGTGCACAGGACAAGTCCTAGATGAAGGTTATATTCAGCTCTCTTACAAAAGGAGCTGGCCACAAAGTAGATCCAAATAGTTGAATGACAGGCCCCCAGTATAAAATTTGTGTTTTATCCCGGTTTAACAGCCAAAGATTAGCAAGCATCCAGGTAGAGATGTATGGTCTAGACAGCATCTGATGGGCTAATGATGAATGGGAGCTTGAGAGAGGCTTCAGATTAGCCTCACATGCATAAATATCACATGTGGGTGACAAGGACACTGGAGGTCACTGAATTGTATTTGTGCTCATTCATGGCCTTTATAAACTCTGTACTACTTGAGCATGTTCCCTCCAGCATAAAAGGAAGCATGGTCAGATATTGTTATAGTTGGAAACCTTTTCCTCATGACACTAGTTTCGCAAACCTGTTGTAATATGTGTTAGTTCTGTGGAGTGCATGGTATATGAATAGGTATTTGAAATATTTATGTGTTCCCATTATTCCCTTTCCCTTTCTCTTTTCATGTTCCTTCCAACTCTTTCCCTACCTCATGCTATTTTTAGTAAATTCTCACTTCTCAAAGTTACAGGGGAAAAAAGCTCTCAGATCATTCTGACTTCCTCTTTACAAATGCTAATAAACTCACTTTATAGTGCATTTTCTAGTCTAATTGCAGGTTACACACCCAAGCCTTACTTATGAAGACTTGTAAAACAAATGTTGTAGGCTCGAGTGTATTTTAACTTCCAATAGTATCAGCTAATGAAAACAACAGGCAAGAAATGACAAAACCTTCAGCTATTAGAAAACCCAAACCTGCAAAATTAAGGCTGTCTCATTCAAATAAGGCAGGCAATCTTAAGTGTATTTCTTTTGTTTCTAACATTCCAGTGTTAACTGTAAAGGGTGGGGAGGAGTTTAATAATTATTAATGATAATTGGCATCTTTGGGGTGCTGGCGGAGAAGCTATGGCAGCAGCAGATAGGCCCAGGGCATACGTACTTCTACCCTTATCCTTAGGTTTGGAAGCGTGGATAATTAAAACCTTTCCACTCTGACTGATCTCGAGCTTGGTTTATTTGGCTGTCATATTGTAAGCTGTTGTCAATTAGCATTGTTTTTTTCCATGCTGTTTATTTCAGAAGCAAAAGAATAACAATAAAAGCAAGTGCTGGCCTGTGAAGCATTTGAAAGTGTTGGAAAGAGCCCCAGCTGTCATATTCTGTTCTTCTTTGATGTTAAAAGACATAGAGAGCATGCACGTTTGCTGTTGTCCCAGATAGAGAGCATACTGAGTCTGTGTTGCTTCTTCCCTAGTCCCCAGAAGTTGGGCATCATGTGTTCGATCTCGGGGAGTTGGGAGAATTGGCACTGAAAGTCTGCCTGGTGGAGCCCATAAACCTCCATTTGAACTAAGAAAGAGTCCAAAAGATTCTGGAAAATAAGTCAACCCTGTCCTCAACACCTGAGGCAATGTTGAGCCTTGGGGAAGAGCTACAACAGGAAACCTCAGTTGAGTTGAGGACTGGCTGCAATGGAAAGGAGACCTTCAGTTCCCTCTGTGGGAACATGGCCTGGGAAGAGGCCAGCAAAGGAGTAAGCTGCTGCTTGTTTGCCTCTGAGCAGGAAGGCAGGGGTTGGCAAAACACAGCTGCCAAATTTGGCTGACCTCAACCAACCTAGGCTTGCCTGAGGCCATCTGCGACCGAAGTGTTTGCTGTCTCAGCACTCTTACGGAGCTGCAGAAAGGCAGAGGATTAGGTAAGGAGACATTGAAAATGTAGAACTTATGAAATGGTGAATTGTGTTTCTTCCCAGCGGTTATTTTGAACCTCAGATAATTTGAAAGTGGTGGCAATATTGCTCAAGCTCTGGTCAAGTTAGTTAAGAGGATTTGGAGGCTGAAACGAGTCTCCAGGAGAGTTCAGCACCAGGAGAGTGAGGGAGCTCTGATGGCACCGTCTGCGTGTCAGTGAGAGGGAGATCCTGTGATCTACCATCCCCACTTGTGTGGGCTGTCACATGGGGTGAGCAAAGCTCGATGCTAGTATAGCCTATGGTGGTGCTGGGATGGCATCATGCCATCTCTTCTCTGTCTTTGCGTCTGGGTTGTGCAAAACTTTCCTAGTGTAACTGCTATGTTTCAGCCCCTCGGGCTTGACAGAGTCTGTCTGAATCTAATGGATTACCATACTACAAATTGTATTGGCATTAGTCCTAGTTAGTGTTGGGTGCAACGTGTGTGCTGAAAAAACTTGTATGGTACACATTGAATTGCTCTAATAAACCCATTGTGTATTTCTACGGAAATAGGAATACACTGTCGTTGTGCAAGGAGGAAAATATATTAATATTTTACTGCAATGACATCTTGTAAATATTACAAGCATTTCTCATGTTTTTTGAGCACATTTTGCAGCAGTAGGAAGAACAATATTTGAATGAAAATACACTTTTGGAAATGGTTGAAAACATCAGTGTATTAATATCCAAGCTTTTCTGATTTCTTGGGGAGGACATGACATGTTTTTCCTTGCATCAATTTCTGCTTTGCTATCTCTTTTGCTATATTGTCTGCAGTGCAAACAGTGGTCCACAAAGAAGTAATGCTTATTAACTGAACAAGATTACAATGTCAATGGGAAGTTATCATGCAATAACCTTTTATTGATCTGTTTATCATCAGTAATGAAATAAACAAACATATTACTTATTAAATATTGATTGGTGGGGGGTGGGGGACAGGGACGGACAAGACACAACTTTTTCAAGAAAAGAGTGGTGTTTTCAATAGTACTTGGAAATCTTCCCCCTGCCCCAGATCAGACAGCTGAAGCCCTTTATACTAAAACATATGAAAGCTGAAATGGAGCTACTTTGAATAGTCATAGTTTAAATTCTGGCCATATCAACATGTTTTTGTTTTGGTTTTTTCTCCCCTGGACTTTAGACATTTGAATGTATCACAGACAAATATATATTTGATTTATATTGTTGAGGAGGTCATGCTTGAACCTGCCAATTCAGCTTTAGATCCCAGAGCCACCCAAAAAGAGGGGGGAAAGGCAAATGGATTTTCTTAGAGAACGATGTTGGAGATGGTACTTAGTGGTGGACAAGAGCTGCTTTCAGTATTGTCCCACATATTACTTGCTGCTTTCCATCTGACTTATCTCCCAGTGACAGATTGGTGACCAGTTTGTATTTTCTATGTGATCGTATTGTCCAATTCTGAGGACTTGAGATGTCCAGGCAAGACTTCTGACAGCATTGTCTTGTATGTGCCCAGAAATGATTTTACACAGATGGTAGATTTCAGAATTGCTTTTTCTGAAAATGGGACCCCTTTAAAGGTATTCCTAATTCTGCCTACTAGACTGCGGCAATCAAAAAGACAAATTTTTCATTAAATACATTAATCAAACATCATCTGATTTGAATTATCACTGCAGGTTGGAGGAGCCTTAATCATGAACATTCCTTAGTTTGGAAAGGTACCTTGATATTATGCAGAGAAGCATCTTAGAAGGAACTTGGAAGATATTTTACCTTAATTCAGTGGTTGTTAACACAGACAAAATGCTAGATTTCTGAGATTTCTGTTGTCTGTGCAGAGTTATGTGTCTCCTTAACGCTGTTAACAAGTGGTGAGTATATGAACAGTGTTTGCATTTCAAATGCACATGCGAGTAAACAGCACTTGAAATAGCATTGGACCATTTTCAATGCTGGAATACTCTTTCACAACTATATACTATGAGCACTTAAAAGGTTAAAAAAAACCCCAAAACCATAAGAAAGGTAGCAGATATCTAATATGTGCAGATTATTCAGTATTTGTAGAAATAAATGTATCGTATATACATAGATATCTCTGTATAAGATCAAAGTAATGGGGCTTTATGGCTTTACTGTGACTGTGCAGACAAGGCAAAGGAATTATTGAGATGATAATACAGCAAATCGGCAAGCCTTTAAAATCGGAGGCATTTTGATTGAATAGAATATGGAGATACATGGCTTGATTCCTGTCTTTAACTGTAACTGTTGAGAATAACTCCTGTGGCTTCCAGTGGTTTAAAGATGCAGAGGATGTTGTAAAGTTGAAGATAAAATACAAGCTTGTTGCAAACCATGGTAGAGGTCCATCTGAATTCAGTTCTGTCAAAACAGAATAAATAGCTAAATTATCTTTATTCTGCTGATATCTCAGTTTGAAAGAAAAGCACAAAGATTTTTTTTTTTGAGTGAAACATTCTTGATTTTTTTTTCTCTTTTGAAACTACATTCTGGTTTTATCTTCACTTTTTCATTAAATATTAAAGTAGAATGCATTGGAATCACAATCAGTTAGGGTTTGTTTTTGTTTTAAACACACAGAGAACTTACAGTAATTTTATTTATTTATTTAAGCTGTGCTCTAACTGGAGCAAAGCCAATGTTGGGCATTTCAAAATCAAGCTTCCTTTTGTTTGGCACAATTCTTGTTGAGTTGGTCAGATCCATGATAGTTTAAATATTGGTGTAATGCATTTTATGCACCATCTAACATAGAAAATAATGCTATTATGTTATGGACTTGAGCCTATAAAGGCTGCTGAACTTGAGGTATAGCAGTTTCCTTCAGCAGCTGAAATGAACTTGGCATCACACCAGTTCCTGCGGAAATTATAAGAATGTGCAGGACCATTCTGCTTCAGACCTGTGGATCAGAACAGAAGGTCATCGCTCATTTACATTGCGGGTGAAAAGGCATTCCAGGAAGCATGAAAACTCTCAAAAGTAGCCATCTCCACCCTTCTAGTTGAAAAAAAACCCCACCTTTTTTTGAAAGGTCTCCATGCTGAATGTTCTCTGGCTGTATTTCAAATGCAGGAAAGCAGTTCTGTTTCTAGAGGAAAACCCTAAATAATAAAGATTTTGTCAGCAAAGTGATATAGGCCAGAGAGAAGCTAAAGGTGAATCAGAAATGAAAAATACAATGATTCATCCAGGAAAAAAGTATGTTTTTGTAGCCATAAAATAGATTATATTTGGTTCTTTAAACTATAATTAGCACAGAACATAGCTTATGCTGCTAATTGCTAGATTTAGTCTTAGTATCTGTGTGCAGAATGATGTTTGGTAAAAACTTTTGAATTCAGAAGTCTTTCTCGGCACTGACCCTTATGACTCTAATATTGCGTGTGTATGTTGCAGGATCAGTTCCTGCACAGACCTCTCAGCCTAGATAAATAAGGAAATTCCCCTTATGGTAGCGGAAATAAATAGCAGGATGATGCAAGCTCCACTGCCCCAGAAGAACAATGCAATTAATATTGTATGAGTCTTCATTGTCGGTCGCTATCTGAGATGGCTGGTCGGAATCCAGTATCATCTCAAAACCTACTCAGGTATGTTAGCAAGGGTAAGGATGGGTTTGCATCTAGTCAGCTTGGAGCCCAGACAGCATACAGCTTGCAGCTGGCTGTATCTCATCGTTATATGTATTCCAGACTAAGCCCAAGTTTGGCACTTGCTTATAAATGGACCTAAATCTCTGGCCCACGCACATGTAGTGAATAGCTGTAGAAATGTGCCTGCTCAATTCAAAACTGGATTTATCTTTATTTTGGCAATATCAGTTTTCTCTTGCTCTAAAAAGTGATTTTTTTTGGGGGGGGGGGGGGGCAAGTGAAACAGGCATATATAATGTTCTATCTCATTTATCTGAATTCAAACTATGCATTATATAAGTGAAAATATGTTGTATTTTCCAAAGTTACTCCAAAGTGAATAAAAATTGTATAACTCTTAGTGCTAATATGTAACACTTGCTGTGCTAAACAGAGTCATCTTAATATCTGAAGAGGTAAGTGTTGACGGTAGTATTAGATTCTAGAGAAGCAAACCATAACAGGTTTTGCTATGTTTCAGAGGCATTGAAGTGATATGGGAACTTTAACACTTTTAAAAGTCAACCTGGTGCAGAGCATCCCAAGCCTGGAGCACAGAACTGGACTCCTGACTCTCAGCTGCATTTTGATGCTGGCTGGAGGAATCATTAAACTGCTAAAAGTAGTTTAAAAAAGCCACCACAACCCACCAAAAAACCAAACCCCAAAGTTCTGAGGTAGGTTAGGTGCCTGTTTTGGTGCCTACTGAGATGAATGGGGTTTTTTTTGCTTGCTCTCGAGGTCCAGCCCAAGTCTGCAGGAGTGGGATTCATCTAAACATACAGACTGCCCCTGGGAGCTCTTGTCTGACCCCCAAGAGCAGTCCATGTTGAAGCACTGTGAAACAGGCAGTCCTGGGATGGGATTTACTGTTACCTGTCCCCATTAGAAGGAAGTAACTGTGTTCTGGAAAGACCCTTTTACCCCACTGATCATGAAGGGAATCTCAGTGACGCACCTGCATGTAGATGTCCCTATTTTATTTGTCTTAGATGAGACGAGTCCTGTGCTGAGCAACTGGCTAAAGATTTCAGTAGTGAATGGGACATAGCAAAGAGATTAGAGATCCTTGTGGCTTGGGCACCAGGTTGTACATGTGTCTCCTGGCTTCTTTCATGCATTTTATGCGTATGCTATTTATAAGGAGTAATATGGAATAAAATCTAGTGGGATGTGCTACTGCGGGCTACTTTAGGGAGTGCCCAAATGCACCCGACCTGTCACTTGTACCTAAAACTGCTCCTATTGACTCATTTGAGCTGTATGCATGTAAATTGTGGTTCACAACTTGCTCCCAGTGCAGAGGCAGGGATCAGTATTTTGGGTGCTGAAGTTTGCTTTGAAAGCCCTACAAGAAGGATGCATCCAATCAAGGGCAAGAGCAGCCCAGCTGAGACAGATCACAAACCTGTGCACTATCTCTGAATTACCTTTGTTTTATTCAACTCCCCTAGGCAGTGTAACCAAAGCCTTTTAAAATATCATCAGACAATTCTTTAAATAGTCTGATTTTGCTACGCCCCAACAAAAGGGAAAAAGATAACTTTGAAATGCAGAATTTCTAAGATGTCTGTCTCCCTCTCTTATTTCAAAGGAGAGGGGGGAGCGGTCAGGCTTTTTCTCAACTGTCCCTTATTTGACCAATCATTGCCATTTCTATAGTACCCACAAAAATACAATCCAACCAATTTTGCAGGTAGAGCCACTGCGCTAATGGGATTAACAGTTTAAATACAAGGGTTAATCTCTTCCTCCTTCTGGATGTGAACTAGAGATGGTGCTCAGTTACTTACTAAGAGGGAAAAACTGCCTGAAAGGAAATTTCTGTCTCAAATTATCAAGCAAATATCTTTGTTAAGTCTGAGCTTCATTGTAAAAGCGTTCATTGGTCTGTGGTTTCACAGAAGCCTGGTACGAGCACCCTCGTGAGCCAGTGTTGCAGGATCAAGTTGTTCTCAGTTGCAATAAAGCTGAAAGGAAGATGGGCACCTTCTCTTGTGTGTGTCGCTGGCAACATGATCGTGGATGTAGGCACCGTTCTGGGAGTAATGCCTGCACTACGGGAAGCTTTATTTATTGCCATTGCTGGAACTAGAACCCAGCCTTTCTAAAGGTGACTAATTTTTTTTCTTTAATACGTGATACTTTAGTTGAGCAGTCGTAATGGTAAGTGTATGCTTTGCTGAATTGGGACCTTGATACTGGAGAGGGAACTATTCGTAAGCTTTTGGTACGTGAAGAGCATTTCCCATTAGATCATAAATTATTTACGTTCCGGTCTAGTGAAATCCCTCTTGATTTAGAGTGATGTATGGGAAAGTCAGACCTATAAACTTAGTTTGAATAATTCTTCTGGTAGATCTGGAAAT
This sequence comes from Grus americana, assembly GCF_028858705.1. Taxonomy (NCBI): domain Eukaryota; kingdom Metazoa; phylum Chordata; class Aves; order Gruiformes; family Gruidae; genus Grus; species Grus americana. The sequence continues at coordinate 5,160,114 of NC_072868.1, forward strand.
ATTTAAACTCATTCATTTTTTATACTACTGTAAATTTAAAGAATTTAATTTTTTAAAAATTTGTTTCTTCTGCTCTGTCATATAACTTGACTGTCATGGAATGGACCCATAAGCACCCATTGTAACATTTGTAACGTCTGTGGCATTTGCACAGCATTTGTCATCTGAGATATATCGGTTTGGTATGGATCCTATGACTGCATCAAGCAACAAAGAAATTGCAGGAAGATAGAGCCAAGGGATGGCTTTGAACATGGCAGAAGTACAACCTGGATGCACATGTGTGAGGACAGGTCCATTTTTCATTTGTTCCAGTTTGTATTGTTTGGCTCCATCCTGTTAAATGTTGTGGCTGTTATGTCTTTGTCTTGCCTTTGCCACTGTTTGCTGTACAACCTGAAGCAAGAAGTTTCATCTGAGCCTCAGTTTCTCAAATGAAAATGGCTAAGTGTATCCTTGCCCGAACCATTACAGAGCTATGAAAACATAACACGTGACAGGCGTACAGGATGGGAGGTGCCAGGCTGGAAGAACTTGAAAAGAAGTGGAAATGAAAGGTATTGTGGTTTGCTCTAGCATGTATATATGGAGCAGTCTTGGCATGTCTCTTGTCTCTTGAGGACATGTAGTGCTGTGTAGCTTCCAGATTATTAGTGGTGCAAGGGCTATGCCAAGAGTCAAAATATGCTTTTCTGCTTGTAGAACATCCCAACGTGGCAATACCAACATAAGGAGATGAACAATACAGTAACACTTTATCTTGAAGGCTGAAAGGGAATTGTAAATAAAGACAGAAGCAGGAATTCATCTAGAGATACCAAATCCAACTCACTGAGCATAAAAAGCACGTAGATGAGCTAACCCTGCTTGGATTTTAAACACTGGCAAGTGACCTTCTATGTGATTTGGATGTTTTGGGAAAGTGATTTGGGCTTCTGAATCACTCAAACTCTTTTGAGATCTGTTCCTTCTCTGTAGAGCTAAATGAGACATGACCTTGCACATTCCTTTGTCTTTCTGGGGGACTTTTAAAGTTTTTAAATCTTACAACATTTTCTGTAGCATCATTAGGAAATAGAGAAGGCTACAGGAGCTTTAAAAGAGCCAGATAATTTGCAGCCTCTTGTTTCTAAGCAGTGTTCTGCTATTATCTATCATCAGGTTTTGTATGGCTGGTCAATAAATAGTGTTGCCCCTTCACCAAAGGGGAGAAGAGTTGCCTTACCCAGTCCCTGGCAAACTGCTCTCCATTTTGGCACTTCTTATTCGTACGGTAACAGGCAGGTGCGCTGAACTTCTTCAGTAAAGAAGCAGAGGATGCTGCAGCATAGAATTTCCCCTTGACCCACCTTTCAGATGCCCAAGTTCGGACCTCTGCTACTTCATATCCTCCAAATGACACAGATGGCAGGATAGAGCCAATCGGAAGCACTTGATAACAAAATGGCAATTCATTTTGCAATTCCTTCAGCATTCATGCTAACAATACTGGTCCTGATGGGCTCCTTGGGTATGAATGTAGCTTTCAATATGCAATTCCACAGGAATTACAGTACTGCTCAGCTCTCATTAAGTCTGCTTTATTGTAAAGTGTTGCTGAGAAATCCTCCTATTACTGATACAGGACAACTGCTTTGCTTCAAAGAACTGCCTGATTTCCAAAAGCTCCTGTGTGTGTATCTGCAGGGGTTTTTTTAATACCCTCTTTACAGTGCATTATCTCACTTTGTTTATATTTTGGACGCTAATGTAATGTGTTTAAGTATGTAAATTGCCATAATGTGAGGAAATGAGACGTTAAAAATAGCTATGGAGCACTGAAGAGAGTGAGCTGGGGTAAGGTGGCCAGTGTGGGAGGACGCACTTCTGGATCCAGAATTTCTCTCCCCATCTTTTTAGGGAAGATAAATCCCTCCCTGAAGTCAAATCCAAAAAAAGAAATCTGATTATAAGGCACTGCCTTCCACAGGTAAAACAGATTTTACCTGCTTACTGCAGGTTAAAACGTCACATTTTTAAAAACACCCAGTGTCTGCTGGTCTGCAACATGACAATTAAAGGCTAAGCCCTCTGCCCCCAACAGTGCTGTAATCCACTTTCTAGAGAAGCAACTGGCAGCCATTTAATCTAGCCACACAACGGACGTACAAAGTTAGCAATCCTAATCTGAGCCACCAAGGGAGGTGCTGGTTTACCTGCCAGGCACCTACATTTTGTCTACTGTTGACAGCATCAGGTCTTAAAAGCCTGGGACTACTTCTGGAGCTGCATGCAGCATGGCTTGGAGGGGCTCGAGTACAAGGTCACCTCCAAACCACATTAACCCCCAATATTAGGGTCTATTTACACTCTTTCCATCCAGTCTTTACAAAAGCTCTGAGCAAAAGGGGTTCCATGTTCCATCAGAGCGATGAGGTGGTTTAAATAATGAGATGTTTGCATGAGAAATTTTGCTGAGAACTTGGAGATTTTCAGTTGTGAATTACAACTGTCAGCTTCTACTGAAAGGCCTAAAGTTCATTCATCTATGTTTGGGTGAATGGGGTCAATCATTCCCCAAACAGCTTGATGCCAAAATAGTGGAAACAACAGTTCCCCATTTTTAGGCAACCTGTCCATAGTGCTGTACGAAGCGACAGGACTCGTCATGCCTGTCCAGCCGTCATTTCCGTTGCCTAAAATCCCAAGTCCATTCACTTGAACCTGTCTCGTTAATCACTTTCCCTGCAGTTGCCTGTGGAAGCCTGAGGAGATTTACTGTCTTTCAGTCATGTGCTGAAACTTGTCTTCACTCAGATGATCTCGAACACCAGTGCAGTAAGTGACCACCACCTGCACCTTCCTGGCTCCTTCCCTGCTTTTCTGGGTTATGTTATTACATGGCAGTGTAATGATGGGGGCGTCACGCTCAGCAGGAGGGTTGGTTGTTGCCATCAGACAGCAATGTGCAGAGGCAGGCTCTGCCTAACATCACCTTCACCAGCAGTCCCAGAGAAATGCTGGTGGTGGCCGTGGGGCTGGATGTCCCTTAATGCTTCTCAGCTGTGGGGCCATTGGTTGCTCTCTGCTGTAATCTCCCATGATTTCACAGATGAGGAGCAAAGCTGTTCCCATAAGAAAGAGCCTCATGGTTACAGCACTTGTGGGGTGACATTACGGTGATTGATAGGTATTCAAGCCGCAAGGCTGTGTTCGGACCGTGTGCTTGTTTGTGTAGCGCTGGGAAGCATCTGTATCTGGCCTCCAGCCCTGGAGGATCTGTGTGAAAGCCCTGATAATCAAAACATGTTGCCTACTGGCAGCGCGGCATTAAAATCAGTTCTAATGAAGGGTTCTCTGTTGTCTCTTGGGATTTGCCTGTCACACCGAACCCTCCTCCGTCCAGCTGGGAGGAAGCCTGGGGATGAATGTGGCAGAGACAATGAGGCCCCCATGGCCCGCTGCTGGGTTGCCGATTACCATATTAATGTGCGGCGTCCCAACTGAATGCTGGGCAAAGGACAGTACATCTTTAATTGGAAATATAAAGGACTGCTCATGGCCCAGCTTGAACTGGGAGGATTTATGTCTCTCCCTCTAGATGGGATTGAAGGGAATGGTATGATTCACTGAGCGGTGTGCACGTCGCCTGATTTATTGCCCATCATTTACATTCCACTAAAGTCAATCAGTGCAGAAGGTCATTCCCAACCTGAATTTTTTCACGTTAAATCTTTTCTATCCCAGACTTACAGTCAGGCCAGGCGAGACGCTTGGCAACCCAAGCTGGTTTTGAGGTTGTTAATTTTAATTCTCTGATTAGGAGAAAGGAGACTGTAAAAACAAAAGAAATCCAGAAAATGCCTGTGTGTCCATTGACAGAGTCTGTACACAAGATAAACTCAGCAGATGCAACGAATGGCTGGTTCCCTTCTATTAAATCTGTACTTGCATATTTGTCATGAGGCTGATGAGTTCCTTATGCTCTGGGTCAGCAAGGCTACTTCTGCCAACCCTGCCTGAATCATGTATTTGCATGGTCATTTGCCTAAAATTTTGGCCCATCCCTATTCAGATGAGCGGGGTGAAGACTTAGAAGATGACATGGTTTGGGTACTTCCCCCCCGACTGGTGCTTTGAACACAAGTAACCTTAGCACACTAGTTAACACATTGAAACTATGACATTTTCATAATGAATCATCTTCCACTAAGTTATGAGTCTACTTGCAGTATACTGGCAATTTGTAATAGAAAATTAGGACCAGACCTATATTAGATGTGCGGTCTGATTCCACAATCACATGTGCAGCTTAACCTGCAAGCTTGGAAGCAGCTTTTGAATAGTTTGACACATCTAAATGTGAAGCGTGTTGATTTGCTTGTACAATCTTGTCACATTACATATGACTGCATGTGTTTTGACAAGCTTACATTTAGCCCTGAATTCTTACTCAAACAATTTATTATAAAACAGTGATAATAGAGGGTGTTTGTTTTTGCAAGATTTTGAGTAAAGAGGAGCTGAATTGTGATCTATTGGCTTGATTTTTCTTGTAATCTTGCTCTGAACAAATAACACAAAATAAATATGAACATCAGTCTGAATTAGAAAGTGAAATTTCAATTACATTTGAACAATATATACTTAATAGGACTCTTGTGGTGTCAGTAATACTCTAGAGACCTCTGTTACAGTAGAGAAAGTAATTTGAAATTTATGCTTTATAAGGTATTTTTTGATATATAAAGGGGGAAGCTTTAGAAAAAAATCTAGTTCAACTGCTTCAGCTGTTCTTTCCTCTATTATTTTCTCTCTCCAAGTTTTTTCAACAATTTCTCAAAATTTCAAAACTTTTGCTGGTGTTTTCTCATTAACTGACACAATTAGGCTGGGCATTTGTCAGCAGTTAAACTGGCCAGTGTGGTGGTACAGAGTATGTGCTGTGTTCTGCAAAATATAACTGATGAAGTCATGTAACTAACACACAAAATATGAGATTGAGACCTATGTGTAAAAAGTAGAACTAAATAGCAGTTAAACAAGCTAAACCAGATTTGCATAGATTTGTTTGCGTGCGTTTTATTTAGTGAATGCTTAAACAAGTGGTTTGACTTCTGGGGAATTAAAGCTGTATGTAACTTTTAAGAGTATAATTGGCTTTCTTCATTGGGATGTAGTGGTGAATAGCTTGTTGTCCTAATTAGGTCGCCTTCCTGATTAACTCACAAGAGCAGCTTATTGGTGACCTAAGCCACTTAACCACTTCAGGAGATTATTGCAGCTTAACTGTTTTAGGGTCATCTTAAAGCACTTAAAGTATTTACTGACATCTCTAAACTGTTTAGAGCTACAGGGCTCACCTGTAGTTACAATCCTACCTGGAGCAATGAATAGTCATTCAGTAGGCAGTGCAATGGGAGCAAATCCAATAGTGAGCTGTTACCTATGACAGCAGGTTGCTTTTGGCTGTGGTGTATCTCTATTGCAACATTAATGAGAAGAGTCTCAGAGATTATCTTTCCTATCACTTGCTCAAAAATTATTTTTAGTTAAAGTAGTATTTGTCCAAATTCCACCTGATGTTCATTACTAATGTTGCTGCTGCTCCACAGGAGTGTCTCTGGTTCTTCCTTTTCCATCCTTTCTGCCTGACAGTAACGCACATGGGCATCAGCCCCTGGAAGATGCTTTGTGTTATGTTGAAAGCGGTTTCTCTGCTTGGGAGCATGTTGATAGTGGTTATATAGCAGGAGCTTGTCTTTGACATCTGGACCCTTTCTCTATCAAAGTGCTGCTCTTTTTATAGGAATGTGACTAAGCATGTTAAGCTGCAGGTCAAATAATGGTTTTAATGTGAACGTCACTGCTGCATAAGCGACTTAACAGCATTTGCAAATTGATCACAAAAGGCAGCGATGGCTCAATAGTCTATTAAACGGAGCACACGGTTGACACTAGCTCCAAAAACCACGGGGGTACAACAGACCCCACTGTAGAGAGCTTGGGTTCAATTCAAGTCTAACTCGAGGAATGGCATTTGGCCATTTTAAATGTTGAAGCTCACCCAGCTTTTAGTTGCAAGAAACTCAAATGAAGCAAAAGCAGAACTCCTGCAGCAAGTGTTCAGTATTAGATAGTTAGACAAACTATCCAAAAGTCAGTATATATCCTGATCTAAAGCAGCACTTGTTCTCACTGAGATATGTCAGAGAGGCCATAGCATCTCTTTCTGGGCTCCAAATGACTCACAGGGAAAGCATGCCATGCAAAGAACAGGGCTTGGGGAGCTGCTAACTTTATGACAGAAGTTAGTTTCCTGCTTCTGTTAGACTGGCTGTAATATTCTGACTTCACAGGCTTCTCTGGAAACACATGGTGGGTTTGTGATAGCAGATTAAATTAGGTGTATCTATCTCGTGTAAAATGGACTGCGTGGTTCATTAAAGTCCCTATCAAATTGCTCAAATTGTAAACATCTCTTCACAGCAGCAAAAAAGTGATGTTTCTCCACAACCCCTGACAATCTTTTTTTGATAGGCGGCTATGTGAGCATTTTGGTTGTTTTCCGTAGCGTTTCATGGTGATAGGATAAGGGACTCCTGGACTTGCAAGGAGGCAGTTATGCTGCCCATAGGGACTACAGACCACGTCTGCTCACTGGCGAGGTTGCTGAGGGTCCTGCTCAAGGCCTAACTTTATGCATATTTTATAAATGAAATAGAACTACTTGGACTTTTTTAATGTAGGTATAATTATGTGTCTTGGCTGTGGAAAGGGCTGCCCTTTTTCTCTCGTCTGTGCAGGGATTATTCACATATACATAGAAAAAAAATCTCTTAGTGAAGAAAAAGACTAGTGTTACATGCTGGATTAATGCAATTTGACCCTTTGAGGAGTCTGAAGACAAGCTTATTCTCGTTGCTTGGGGTCACTAGAGATCCTGTACAGTTAGCATAAAAATCCATTCAGAACCAAACTCAAACCTAGATTTTATTTTATATCTTTCCCCCTACCCCCAACCTGTGACTATCTACTCTTCATTTATAGACTAAAATAAACAAATCCCACTGTCTGAGATTTACATGATGTGCACAGTTCCTGGGTCTTGCTAGCTTATGCGTTATTGCAACTTATCCATACTTGTGCGCTGTCTATTTTGAGAACAATCTGTTTTTGTCAGGGACTGCACTCTCATTTATTTGTACATACGAGAATGCTATTGCACAGTAGTCTTAACTATTTGGATAGTGATACCGTGTTTCTTCTCCATACATATTTTTCTAAGGACCATCCTGATACAGCTTTCTTCAGTTTCTTTGCAGAAGGCATAAATATTATTCTCTAAATACATATAGCTATGATGTCAAAGCTGTTAGTCTATCTGGATATTGACTGTAACCTGTGCCAAACTACATTCTAGATGTTTTTCAACATCTTTGCCTGTGAAAGGTGATAGTAGTATAAAAATAAGTATTATAGAAAATCATAATTGGAAGGTGGAGCAGTAAAAGTAATTTCAAACTTTCAGTGAAAGTCTAATGCTAATTTATTTTTCAACCTATTGTAATAAGCCTTTATAAAGAATCAGAAAGTACCAGTAGATTGGCAGAGTAGCTGTCTGTAATTTACCTAAACTCAAGTATGTAGGGCCTACAAATCCTTTGGCAGTTTTGAAAGCAGTAACATTATTAAAAAAGTATGTTAGCCTTTCCTGTCAAAGTTAAGTAATTCTGTGTTGCAGTTTCTATTTTTACTCCTGTGCTGTGCTTCTTTTTGATTCCGTGCCAATGGATTTCCAAAAATCTGGAAGTGTCGTAGTGATCTTAATTATTTGGTAACTTTTGCTGCATAAATACAATCACATCTTCCACCCATAGTAAAATTAATATAGCTAGAGGAGTGAAAAGACAAATTAGAAAACAGATTTTCAACAGGATGAATGTTGAGGATGAAGGTGTTAGTAAGCTAACTTCTTTGCTTTGCACAGGTATGATGCTGGAAGGGTTGCATGGCCACTTAGCTAAAGTACTGGAGGAGGTTAAGGTGCCCAGTGCCAACTAGGAGTGTCAACATCAGGCACCAAATGACTGTGCCCAAATGCCCTTGACTTCTTGGCTCTGAGCGTGTGATGATCAGCTGCATGCATCATGAACGGCAAATGTAGCTCCCTGTCCACAGCACCACCCCATGGCTGTGATCCTAAAACCAGCCTGTTACTGTGAAGGGCTTTATCACAGGTATGTTCTAGAAACTTGTTTTGCCAATGGTTTGAGTCCTACAGTGCAAGCTAAAAAGAAAACTTCTATAAAATATGCATTCACATTAGAACTATTATTTGTGTTTTAATCCTGAATTCCTGCGAAAATTTCAACTTTTAACTACCATTTTAAGAAGAAAAACATAATCTTTAAGAATCAGCTTTAATTCACAATTATTAATATGTTCCCCCTTTTAATATGATTCTGGAATTAAGCACCTCCTTTTCACCTCATCAAAAGTGCAAAGAGTGTATGAAGTGAGCTATTTTGGGGTTGGCTATGGATTAAAATTCAGAAGGGTGGTTATTAGCTTTTGATATTTTCTTGGAAGTTGATGCTGTTCTTCCCCATTCCCCTTCCCTGAAGGTTGTAGAGAATGCTGTGCTTAGCAGAATAATAAAAATAAAATAAACACCTGCCCTCAGATTGGTTCTGTGACTGGTACCACAGAAAAATAAGGGGAAAAAATCCTATCAAAATGCTCTTTAGTGTGTCAGATGTACACATTTAAAACAAAAAGCAGAAATGTGGTCTGTATGGTCGTCTAATACAAGGTTTCTGTTATGAAACTTGAATTCTTTTTGGGAAGCACAAGAAGATCATAAGTTCTCAAAGGATTTGGCAGCTCTTCACGTGGATGCACACTTGCAAAAGGCATTCTGTGAGGATGTCATACATATGAAAAGACAGACCCACAGCCCTGTGGACCTGTATATATTTTCTTCAGTTCTGGGAAGTGGGAACAACGACGTTTTCCTGTTCCACAGAATGGTGTAGTTGCTTTTGAGACTCTCGTAAGTATTTAAGGACACAACATTCTCACTAAATTGAGCAAAACAAAGGCAAAATAGTCTTAAACATTAATGAGACCAAGTGTATTATAGTTTAAAAGTATTGTTTAACTAAGAAAGTGCAAATATTTTGCTATGGAGGGGCTGGACCCTGGAATTACTGTGTATGAGGGTATTAGCTATGCCTTTCATTTATGGCTCAAGACCACCCAGTGAGCTACTGTTAAATGGGGAACGAGTTGCGGAAGTTTCATTTCTGAAGGGTGTATTATATCTTGCCTTGTCTCTGTGTGGTCACCTATACTTGTGTAAATAAAGTAATGAACTGCATCATCACCTTTGCAGAGAAGTAACAAGACAGGATGCAAGTAGTAAAGAATCAGTCCCTTTATGTCCTGTTCCAGGCAAATTCCAATGTCTTTCTGGCCATGTTCACTGAACAAGGACAATGTTTGCCTTCATTTGCCTTTCCTTATGTCAGTCTCTCGTGTTTCTCCATTTTCTTCGAGCTGCAGTAGACCAGTGTGAACAGCTGTAACCGCAGGGAAAGTGTAGAGCCAGCTCTTGCTGGTCAGCTGAAATCTCAGATCTTACCACATTACTTTCCCAGGTATTTAAGGAAATCAAGCTTAAGCTTAAGCGGAGATCTAGGGTCAGCATTCCAGTGCATTCAGCTAGGATATTTCTCAGGGCATGGTAATTGCATGGGAAGAACACGTGCAGTGTTGAATACAGTAGTGTGTGCCAAAAAAAAGGCAATTAGACCACCTTACTGGCACAGGAAGTAATTGCAGTTTTGAGTAATGGTTTCTCTTCTTGACTTTGAAAAGACACTATTATGGATGCGTCTAATCAGGGACAAAACCTAAGGCAAATTATCTCAAACCCTTGTATTTATGTCTTTGGAATCCGCTTCATTTCTGTTTAGAGACAATATTTCTCGAGATTAGCTTAATCCTTTGATTGTGTGTCATGCACCTACCAAGTTATATAGAAAAAAAGAGAACTGTTAAGAATGTTCTCCTCAAATTTCCTCTCTCCTCTCTTAAGAAGGCTCATATCTCTCCTCACATGTTTCTGAGTGATCTTTTTTAATGCAGGCTTCACTATTAACAGTAAATGAGTTTGCTGTGTCTATTCTTTTTCTATCAGGCAGCATTGTTTCCCTCAGTGTTATACCCATCCTCTCTGCTGTTCGGCATTTCTACACCCTCCTTAAATGTTACTTCTTATATATGGCCATGCCAAAGGGTAAGTTTTAATTTGTGCTGTGCTCCTGTGTGTGCCAATTAGGGATCAAACTCTTGAAGCAGAGTTGTCCTAATGATATATGTTTCAACTGCATGTTCAAATAAAGTCACATACTCTTGAATAAGCAACACTGACTGTGCATTACAGATTTTTTCTTTTTTCCTCCTTTTTTCTTTTTTTCTTCCCCTTAGCCAGGGACCACTTCATCATTTTATACAGTGCAGAGAGTTGTGGTGCAGACACAGAAATAGTCAGCTAATCCTCTTTTTTGAGTACTGTTTTCCTGTGCTCCAATTTGATCCTTACAGTCTCAGTGCAAACATGTCAGATGGAAGAGTCCTTAACACTGAAAAATCACTGTTCTCATTGGACCTGAATCATATAGATCAGCCGTCAGTATTCAATGAGGATGAGGTGTTGCAGTTCAATAAGCAGTGGAGGTATGAACGACCCTGGTATGGGAAGCCTATCCATCACCGGGTGATTGATACTAGACCCAGAGGTGCCTTGTAGAGTAAAAGACCCCCCAGTAAAAAGGTTTGCATTCTTTACTGGATAGCTTGAAAGGTAAGAGTCATCTTTGCTGTTTGCAAATAGCATTTCAAATTATGGTATTAAAGTAGTATAGAACAACAGGCCAGCAAGAAGCAATCTCTGGACAAGCTGCCTTAGACAGCAGCTTTATGCTGTGTATTTCAAGAGCTTTATTTTAAAATTACAAATCATGTTTGGAAATACTGTTTGAGGTTACTCTCCTTGGCTCATCTTGTCTTTGACTAAAGAACCTGAGAAGTTGGTAAAATATGTAAAACGTGAGAGTACAAAAGCAGCACGATGTTTTCTTTGTATGAAGAAAGCAGAAACCGATGGAATTGGTTATGAAGAAAGTTACTGAAGTCCAGTAAGAACATGAGAGGTGGATAGCCTTGTAGGGAGTGCATGTCTCAGTCTATAAATTCTCATCTTGGCCAGAGGGGCCGGCATTTTCTCTACAAAACATACAAAAGAAGAATGCATTTCTTTAGACTTCACCCCTTGATTGGCAGACTTTAAAGCAATCACATTCTCTGTGGGGCAAAATTTGTGCATCTCTGCCATCTTTCCAATGTGATTTGAGCCAAAATGCATTTTTTTGCTTCATGTTGCGAATAATGTTTTGTTTTGTTTAATTTTTTTGTTATTTTTCCCTCAGTTATATCTAATTATATCTCTAAATACAAAGGGGTAAATTAGTCATTGATGGACATATGCCTCTTCTTGGTACTGGAATTTTGTTCTTGGAATTAATTGACCAATGTAATGTTTTTGCCAAACGTTCCATTTCCTGTGTTACCAAACCTGTGGGCAGCCCAAGTGGTTTACTCTGAACATCAATCAGAGAGGTGTGCTGCCAGAAGAGACATCATGGGAGGTTGATGTGTGTGGTAGTTAAGGCACATTTCAACAGTTGGGGTCAGAGGGCTGATTTCAAGGTCTTGTCTTGTTTTTTTGGCCATAATACCATGGCTTTGGGCACCCTCCTTGGAGATAATAACTAGCAATTATAAACCTTTTAAACATTGCAGGCCCAAGATTTTTTTTGACACCCCCCCCCGCCATTTTTCCTTTCCTTTATTATTTCCTTACCTAGAAAAGCTTAGCTCAAATCTCATTTAGCATCTGGAAATCTGTGTGGTCCAGTTCTTCACTATATTATTGCATCCAAAAATGCAGAAGATAAAAGTAAATTCCTTGAAAACAGGATACGCAACACAGGGGCAGGGTTACAGTCCTCTTGTACCCAGATAAAATCGGTTGCAACATTTTTTTTTGGGGGGGTGGGGTGGGGGGTGGGGGTGTGTGTCTCTATGTGACACCACCTCTGTGGGCCTTCCTCAAGAAAATTAATTTTCTTTCTCTTGCCAGTTCAGAGAACTTCTAAATTGTAGAACAACTGAATAATTTTGTGAGAAGTATGAGCCTCAGGGTTTCTAGGAGTCTAGTCTGAACTTCAAGACTTCATGTGACCTGTCTTTTTCTGTCTCTTGGGGGCAACAAAACCTCCTGGAAACCATCGCTTGTGTGCAGTCTGAGGAAAAACGTGAGCAGAATGTCCTGCTCTTCTTCTGATATCTCCTTTGATCAAGCGACTCACGTTGCATGGAGTGAGAGGAGGAAGGGTGTTGCAATGAAACCGGCTGTATTACTCCATACGTGTGCCCACATTGATGGACGATTGGATTGGCCTGGGTGTGTATTCATTCAGTTACCTGGGAGTTTGTTCAGATATATCTTCTAGATTCTTACAGTTTTCTTGTTAAAATCAAAGATAAATTTGGCTTATGCTTTTCCCCTCTGTCCATCATGGCCTTGCATATCTATGGAAGCTAACGGAGTTAAAAAGTATAACTTGATTTTTTTGTTGGTGGTGGTGGTTTTGGTTTTTTGTGGGGTTTTTTTAATTTTTTTTTTTTAAATATGACCAGGAAAGAGGGTGTCCTCTTGCAGTTTATAAAAGTGTAGTAATTGGTAATCTTTACTCATATTGAGTGTGAATGGGAAATTCACCTGTCAGCAAAGTATGAAGAGTGCTTTAGGAACCAGTATGCTTGCAGAATATAAAGGAAAAACGCGGCCTTTTATCATGCTGCTGGGACGAAGACTGAACTGTGACAGTCCTTCCACTCCCTCCTCCTCTCAGTTTCTCACCCTTCACAAACAGAGTTTATTGCTTAAAAATACCCTACCCACCTACACAAACTCTTCTGCAAGTCTGCTGTGTGTCGAGAGTAACGCTGTAGAGACAGAGAGCTATGGAGCTGCTTCTGCACAGCTACTGGATAAAGATCCATCACCAGCTGACTGATATGTGACCCACAGGTACCACATATGTTACCTAATGACCAGTCACTTAATTATAGACTAGGTGACATGTTTATAAGGGTGAACTTTAGAGTGCTATTAGGGAATGGACAGATGAACTATACCGGTGCCCTCCGGGTGGATTTCACCCAGACTCTTCTGCCTCTGTGGACCCATTACACAGTAATTAGGGTGATTTTTAAGTAGGATGCAAGGAGTTAAATGGCTAACCTTATTATTGCTTCATTTGTCACTGTGGTAAGTGCCGCTTTGGGGGAGGTGGCTTGGAAGAAAGTGAGAGAGAAAGAAAAGAGAACATGAGGTGTAAAGTCCCTTCTTCCCTAAGTCCACATGTGGAGAGCAAGAAGCTGAAGTGTGGATTTTTCCTAAGCTAAGACTGGAGAAATCTTTGAACAACCTGATCCTCTGCTTTAACAATTGAAATGTCCATGAAGCAATGCCAGTTGCATGATGGTGTTCCATGATAATGGTGTTTTTATACTAATAACTTCCTTTACAGTCCTAAGAACAAGGTCTGCATCTTTTGGACACATCAGTTTACTAATTGGATTCACTAAGGTCTTTTCAGAAAATGTTTTGGACACTTATTTTTATTTTTTCCTATAGTAAGAGGTAGATGCCTACAGAGCTGAGGTATGCGACTGTCTTCTCTAGGCTAGAGAACATAGTTGCATCTGAAAAACAAGTTGCTTGGCCCTCTGTCCCTGTGGTGGGACTGGCAGTGGTGGGACTGGCAGTGGTGGTGTTGCCTGATGCCCATCTTCACCAACATGGCACGGCTCTGCAGTTTCCTTGCCCAAGTGGCAGAACCTCAGCCCAGCCCTTATAGTGCTAACCCTGAACCTTTGATTTAGCAACAGTGTGAGCATGTGCTGATTTACTGGCTTTTCTCATGCATGCTCAAATCAAGGAGTCAAATATCCACAATTGCTGCCAGTGACTTGCTTCTGGGTGACTGTGGAAGTGTTTGCCTTCTCTGCAGTCTTGTGGTGGGTGTTTAAGTTTGGGAAGAATGTTTTTTGTTTTTCTAATTAGTTGCATGGGGATTTTCTTGCAGAGGGAAACGAATGGTGTCTCCATTAATCTGGGTTTAATATCCAATTGCTCTTGAAATCTTAAATGCAGCCGAGAAGCATGGAGTTATGCGGATCAGTTGTTGCGTTATGTCAGCTGTTTATTTGCAGCATTTATGCACGACTGACTGCTTGAATAGGGATTTTTACCAATGCCCTTAGTTTTGTTTCATTCACTCAGCTGACACTTTCTCTTTGGAAAAAACTGCAGGGCAGATTTACCTTGTTCTTTAGGAGATAATAATTGCTGTAGGGTATCTCTAATTGAAGGGAAGGAGATAGGTTTGAACTTCTCAACCCGTGCTTTGCGCTAGCTGGCCGGGAGCCAGTTCTGATCCAGAAGCAACGTAGGTGGTTTAACCAGTGATGTGTATGAACTAATGTGTCCAGCTAAGATAAATGTAAAGGATGTAAATGAGCTGGATGTAAAGATGATTTTTTGGGGGTTTTATACGGTCCAGCTGCATTCAGGGGAACATAGTTACGACCCTACTGTACATGTGCAACAATGTACCTAATTTTCTTGAAAAGCTGAGGCCTTTGAGGCGTTAAATGTTTCATTAAATTGGCCATATATTCTTAATTTAATGTAGTGGGGCTCTTGCCTCTTCAGGATCTGTTCAGGACCTTTCAGGATCAGCCTTATGGCAGAAAAAGAAGTGATCGTTGATACCAAACCCCCTGGAAGTTGGCAGTAGTTTGTTCTCCATTGTGGCAGGTATTACTGTTAGGACTTAAAGACTTTAGGTACATTTGAAGATTCTTTGCCCTTCCCTGCTTCTAACCTCTGTTTATGAAAATGGTAATGGGAAGAGGTTAAATGTTAAAAAAACATTTTAGAAATTCTCCCCTCCAAAAAAACCCCATGCAGAAATACCTAGCTGAGACCTGGACTATGTAAAACACGTGGAGATCTAAATCAGGTTTTTGTTCACCTGGAGACCAAGGTGGACATATGGATTTCCCCCCCACCCCTCCTTAATGTGCAGGTTTTTGGTACAGTGTATTTTTCTTTAAATTGTGGCTTTTCGATCCTTCTAAAGGGACAGGGGTGTATTTAGGAGCTCCAGCTGTTCAAAGTACTTTGAGATGGCTACCAAAATATTGTTTTATTTCAATTTACTTTCCTTCTTTTTTCCTCAGGATATTTAGGGTGGGGTTTCGACACCTAACCATACAGGCCTACTGCTGTTCTTGCCAATTGATGCCAGTCTGCCTGGCCTTTAGCTCTTGCACTGTTGCGGTACGAGCTTACTATAAGTTCTGTTTCATCTGTATGTCCTACCTTTGTCAAGTGTGAGTGGTGGATTCTTCAAATGGTAGGCAGTGTTTACCACAAAAAAGTCCCCATGAAGAAGCCAGACTGTATGTGCCTGGGCTGCCACAGCGACTGAACATGCAGCTGGCAGGGTGAAACTACAGTTTATTTAAATAAATGTAATGGAAACAGTTTAAGGGAGAACGAAATGTATCTCTCCTTCCAACTTTTTTTCAGTAAAGTTTTATCAATGTCCTGATGGCAAAGCAGAGCTGCTGTTAGTTTCACAATGTTAACTGTGTTCAGCAGTCTAAAGGACTCGGCTCGGAAATAGTGAACCTCAACAGCTCACCTTTATAGAGAGGGTTGTTGGAGCCACACTCAGCTTCTGTGCCAATTTTTTAACGGGTCTCCCCTGAGCATGTTTCCTTTTTGGTTTGTAAAAAGAGAGACCCAAGTTTTATTTTTGTTTGCTTAAAATAAGTGTCATGAAAGTATTATCATGAATTTTTTTGCCCTGTAGAAGACTCTGCGTGGAACATGGAGTTGGAATACCTGCAATAAATCTATTGCAAACTTTTCAGTGTCCTAACTAGACCCTTTGACAGCTTTTGCCAGTATGGCTTCTTTGGGTTCAGACTCTGCCTTTTATACCAGGAAATTTTCGCAGATAGAAATGCTTTTAGAGCTGAGATCAAAGCGAGTACAGTCTGAATGCCATTGCTGTCTATTGTTTGTTATAAGTCAAATGACCCCACACAAACAAAAAATCTCTTATGGCAGTATAACTCAACTAAATTACTTTATCTGTAGGGAAATACTGTTATTAGGCCTTTGAGTAACTTTGTCTGTCTTGGAATGTAGTTGGACTTGGTCTGCTCCTCTTTCCATTACTGCTCTCTCATCCATAACAACTATCTTGCCACTCATTTCCCAAAGAAGCCTGAGACCAGAGTTTCTAGGTAGCTGCTTTAGCTGCTTTTCACCTCAAAATGCCAATATTTCTAGCCATAGTATGAAGATCCACCACTACAATATGATTCCTGGTCAGAAAATTGTGCATGGGGCAGGGTACCGGGAGGTAAACGACACATGCTGGATGTCTGGTGCATCTGTTGTGCTTGAGACAGCAATGCTTACAAGCATACTTTGGTGTCATCGCTTCCATTGACCTGTTCTGCATGTGGGACTCCTTTCCTTGGAAGAAGGGAGAGAAGGCTGTGGTGGGGGGCCTGGGTGCAGTGGGACCATCTGTGTCCACAGGGGTGGGCTGGCATGAGAGGGGGATCTTCACCCTCCTGCCTGTAGTGAGTCCTCAATGCCACTGTAGCAATGGAGGAAGGTGTCAGCTGAGGAAGGGTTAGCTTCTGTGCCATGGGGTACTTGAAGGCAAGTGGTAAAAAAACCAAAACCAAATAAACAAAAAACCCAATGCCAAAAGTCAGTTGGTTTCCCTGAATTCCTGCTAGTGAAGGGGGAGTTGGGGTTTCCAGCTCCAGAGGCTTCCTTTAAGGGTGGCTGTAGCAGTACATTAAATGGAGGGCTCCATTTTCCACTGGCAGGTGTGGATCAAGCAGCTGGTGTGAGGTTTCTGATAAATATCCTGCAATGTGGCATGATTGATTTCAGCTGTCATCTATGGTTGGATGACTCTTGGGAGATTTTATGCAAGAGATGTTTCAGTCTTAGATGTATAAAAGCCCCTTGTTTAGGATATATAGTGCAGCTTTTTTTTTTTTTTAATAGTACCAAAGTAATTTCAGGAGCAGATTACAGTCATTTTCTCACAGAAAATACCATTGACAGAATAATTAAGAAGTTGTTAGGAAAACTTCACTTTCTTATTACAAACGTAAAAACTGTTTTCAGTCACAGAAAAATACCAGGAAATAAAAATTTAAATATTGGCCTGATATTGCAAAATCATTGTATTCCCCATACTCACTTCCAAAATAACATTTAGTTCTCAAACAAGTTATAAGTGGAATTTTTTCAAAAAGTCTTACAAGCTTTTGAGGGAAACTATGTCATTAAGCATTCAAAATACCAATTATGGCATTTTTGGAAATGTGTCCATCTTCAAATGAGAAACATATTAAACTTGATGTCACAATTGATTTAACTGAACAAATAATTTTGGGGAAAAATAATTTTGCCTGAAAAAAAAAAAAAGACCATTGAAACAAGCCATAACTTCTTTCACTCAAAACTTGTTTTGATATATTTAACAAAACAACAGGGAATTTAACATTTCTCCTATCAGATTGGACTCTTTACAGACATGCAAAATAAAATTCAAGATTTTTTTTTTTTTTTGGTGGCAGAAAGTTTTAATTGTATGTTTGGAATGTTTGGAACAATTTTAATTTTGCCCATAGCCCTAATGCTAGAGATGGTGTGGGAGCCCAAAGCCCAGGTGAAGTTACCTGGGGTAACTGATACTTCTAAAAATTGTGTTGCTGTGCATACAGGGCAGCTAGTCTCTGTTAATATACTTGGCATGACAATTAATAACAACTTCCCAGGCTGAGTTTTATGCTAAGTACTGTGTACCCTTCAACTGTTTGAAACACTTTCATATCCAAAGACGTGGGTTTGATGTTAAGAATTATAAAGCCTACTTTATTACTAATATCTACAAATTAATCAAAGCAGATTTTATTTTGCTGTTGAAAAGGTCAGTAGGAAAGTAACAGAAGCAGGAGGGAGCATGTGTCGCAGCCTTGCGGCTGGTGGGGCAGCTCTCTGGAGGTGCGGAGAAACCTGAACCGTGCAGCACCATCAGGAAATTCCACGGCTGAATTGGAAGCTGGTACCCAGGAACTTTGGGGTTGGGAAATTAATTTCAGATGACTCTGAAATTTGCCTCCTAGATAAATAGTCTGCGTATTCCGAAATGAGCATGTAATTTAAAACAGCGTGGGGCATTTGGAGAATTAGAAGCCAAAAAAAAGTTGGGGTGGGTGGAGAAAAAAAGTAATTTGGAACTGATTTAATGAAGAAAATCAAGGACCAAAGTGTTGACAGGAAAATTCAGGCAGTTATCAAGTCCGAAGGCATCAATGAAATAATTAAAAGCACACAGTACGAAATGGCTCTGGCTGCTGTGACAGACATGCCCTACATACTCTGTGGTACTTTTATATAATAACATCAACATTAGGGTTTGCGTTGAGCCAGGACTCACAGGAACTTTATACTGGCCCTTCTTTTATTATTTTAGCTAGAGCACTTCATTAGTGAGGCTGCTCTTTATTGATGACCTGGGAAGGAAAGCAGTGTTTAACTTTCTGCTGCTGCTGCCTCCTATCAGAGGAGAGATGCCTTGAAGAAAGGAGGTGAGGGTGGGTAGGAAGTTGTAATGAATTGGAAAGGGACAAGGACATCGCTCATGGGGAGGTCTGTTATTGTCATTGGTCTACACTAATCCATTGGAGTAGGTGCCTTTTCCGTTAGGTTTTTCTTGAGATCTTTTTTTCCACTAGGCTGGGTTGGCAGTACTGCATATCCCCAACTCTATGTGAAGCTGATGGCTGCTGTTTTCCTTGTTGGGTTTTATGTACTTCCTGTACTTACTGAACATAACGAATTTTCTTGTCTCGTCATAAGTTTATGAACCCCTTGAAATGGGATCTGATATGGGAAGGCTGGTAGCCCTCAGTTCCATCTCACCACTTACTAGTATCCTTGTGGGGAGGGAGCCAGGACCAATGTGAATGCTAGTGCAGGATGGTGGCAGCCAGGAATGAGTGGAATAGGACAACTTGGAGCCATCGGTTGGGTTTGGGAGATGCAAAATAGGTCCCAGTAACGTCCAGCTTTGTGATTCTTGCCTCTATTGTACAAAGAAAGTTCTCTTGTGTGCTAAGATACATTGTTTGATTGATAGATGCTAACTCTCAGCAAACTTAATTTGTACTTTAACTATGAATTCTAAGAAAGAAAACAAAAGGCATTAAGAAAAAATATGTTTGGAAGCATCTGGAAAACCCTTGCTTTTGAGAAAAGTAGAATGCATAGCTTTAACCTTTTCTGTAAATCATCTAACCCCTCTGGGGTTTGAACTTTTATCAATTTCTGAAAATGAGCTTCCAGTCTGTTCTATATCGATCATCTACCCCGTGTCAATAATAGCTGTTGTGAAGGTGAGCCCTGCTTGAAATTCACGTTAATGGTATTCATGGAGGAAGGAGTGGGGGAGTGTGTGTGTATGTGCAGTTAGAGATTTATTTCAAATTCTCAGATTAAAAACTTTAAAGAATAGTAGGTTGAACGTTATTTATGGTGCTACTGCTCCATAGGCCTTTGATCTTCTAGATATGTTACTTAAAAGCATTTTTACTTTTTATTGTAAATCAAAATATCCAATAGGATCATTTCTTGTATTCATAATTCTTATGTGTATCCTAGAAGGAAAAGGATAAAGTCACCATGAGACTGGTTTAAATCCCTTAAAGTCAAATTTAAATTTACCGCAGCTTTTAAGGCCGTGCCACAGGGCCTTAAACTCAGAGCCTCAAGTATTGGTTTTTAAGGAAAAGTGTTGGGGTTTGGGGTTTTTTGTTTGTTTGTTTGTTTGGGTTTTTTTAACCTAAACAAGAAAGAAATATCCACCTCTGTGGAACCTTTTGGAATTCTCATTGCTGAAAATGAAATACTTTTATTATAAAAAGAGTCCACCCAATTTTCTTATTTCCCAAACAATTGTTTTTCAACCAAAACAAGAAAAGCTTAGAAAGACAATATCCACAGAAATTCTTTCCTTAATTTCCTCACAACTTTTAAAGGAAGATAATCTTTAACTAGCATTTATAGCAACTCCCATTGAGAATGTAGCATTTGTTCTTCTTCTGAGCTGCTTTCTTTGCCACTTCAAATATTGACTAATAAACCAGTTATGAAGCTGTCCTGCTGCTCTATTTTGATCCCTTGGTAAATGTAAACTTTACAGAAGGGTTCCCACAAATGTGGGGAAAGCCATCTTTGTGGTAGAATTCATAGTAGGTGAATAAACCCCCACTTTGATCAAGGGGTCTGTGATACTGGATTGAGGCTCTCGTGGGCATAGGACAAATGAGATTGAAAGCCTGTGATATGGGAGGTGTGGTGCTTTACATGCCTCTGCCATATAGTGCGTAAGTAGCAAGATGGTTTGCACGTGTATATCTTTTGAACTGAAAGAGAATTTTACGGTTACTTCCCCACCTCCTTTTCTGAAATAAAAAAACCAAAAACCCAAGTGCTTTTTGCTTTGCTATCTATTTTATATCTCTATTCCCCCTGAAGAGGAGCTACCTTTTTTAAATTATTATTATTTTAATGGAGAGACAAGAGTGCTAGTCTCCTTTCAGTGCCTGAGAAAACTCATTAAAGTGGTGGTTAGGGCAGTGGGGAGCAATGCTAGGATATTGGTTTGATATTAATTTATGGTAAGAAGGAGATGGGTGACTGAGTCAGGGTTTGTCCTGAAGTGTTGGGAGTTTGTTGAATTCTCCCATGGGAGTGCTGAGCTGATGGCAGAAAACTGTGTATGTGCTTACAGTGGTGGAATTATATGGCTGCAATACATGTACAGTTGATATATATAATTTATTTTTATATATCTTTATCAGTGATCTGGATGGAGGGGACTGAGTGCACCCTCAGTAAGTTTGCAGGTGACACCAAGTTGGGTGGGAGTGGTGATCTGCGGAGAGCAGGAAGGCTCTACAGAGGGATCTGGACAGGCTGGATCCGTGGGCCAAGGCCAACTGTATGAGGTTCAACAAGGCTCAGTGCTGGGTCCTGCACTTGGGGCACAACAACCCCGGGCAACACTACAGGCTTGAGCAAGAGTGGCTGGAAAGCCGCCTGGTAGAAAAAGACCTGGGGGTGTTGGTCAACAGCCGACTGAATATGAGCCAGCAGTGTGCCCAGGTGGCCAAGAAGGCCAACAGCACCCTGGCTTGTGTCAGAAATAGTGTGGCCAGCAGGACCAGGGCAGTGACCATCCCCCTGTACTCAGCACTGGTGAGGCCGCACCTCGAGTTCTGTGTTCAGTTTTTGGGTGTCTCAGTACAAGAAGGACATTGAGGTGCTGGAGCATGTCCAGAGAAGGGCAACAAAGTGGTGAAGGGTCTGGAGCACAAGTCTGATGAGGAGCGGCTGAGGGAACTGGGGTTGTTTAGCCTGCAGAAGAGGAGGCTGAGGGGAGACCTGATCGCTCTCTGCAACTACCTGAAAGGAGGTTGTAGCCAGGTGGGGATTGGTCTCTTCTCCCAAGTAACAAGTGATAGGACAAGAGGAAATGGCCTCAAGTTGTGCCAGGGGAGGTTTAGATTGGGTATTAGGAAAAATTTCTTCACCGAAAGGGTTGTCAAGCATTGGAACAGGCTGCCCAGGGAAGTGGTGGAGTCACCATCCCTGGAGGTATTTAAAAGCCATGTAGATGCGGTGCTTGGGGACATGGTTTAGTGGTGGACTTGGCAGTGCTGGGTGAACCGTTGGACTTGGTGATCTTGAAAGTCTTTTCCAACCTAAACAATTCTATGATTCTATGTTTGTGTGTGTATATATATAAAATTTTGGGACACATCTATATACATATGAAGATATATATATATATATTCATTGATCTGCATATTACTATAGAAAAGATTATCACAAAGTGGGGTTGAGCATAAGTTAGGTTTCAGATAATCTGTGAAAGCAGTTAATTAATTGTGAATAGTTTCTCCTGGAAGTCCAAGGTGGAGAGCCCTGTGGTAACAAACGTCACCCCAGCAAATCAATGTTTCATTAGCATGTCTATGGGAGATGTCTGTTCTGTTTTGCACATAAAATGAAACAAGAGCTTTCATCTCCCTCTCTGTCTCACTCTGCCTTTGAGAAGCAATAAGTGGCTTTGTTCATTAAACTCCAAACTTTCAATGCTGTACATCCCTCTGTGCTTTTTTTCCTTTTACTCTAAAGCTCTCAATCAGTTTAAAAGGAGAGAACCTCCATTAAGGACAAGTGTCAGGTAAATGTTTATTTCCATAATGTGTTTATTGAGGCGTAAAATAGAGGGAAACATTGCTGCAAAGACTGGAATGTATTTTCCATATGTGTGCCCATGAACTTCTGCATCCAAGTTTCTGCAGAAAAGTCAGACTATTTGCAGTACTGTTTTTCAGGATCAAGCGGAATATTGAAGGCACAATTATTTGCATCTTTTACTCTGAAGCCTGAATTCTGGCAGTGCTATTTCCTACACTTTCCAAGTTTAGTCGATAATTTTAGGGAGGAGAGCAGGTGGCGGCAGCGTTTGTACAGGTCAGGTAATGCATCTAATGAAAATATACTTGAAATATGTCAGATACATTCTGAACATGACGAAGTTATTGCAAGGAGTGAGTTTTGGTCTGTTGCTGCTCGGCACCAGCCTGTTTTGAAGCTTTTCCAAATGCAATTTATAACGTGCTTGTCTGTCCTCAGTTGCTAGAATTTTAACAGCCTAGCTCTAACGCCGCCTAGAATTTGGACATGATGAAACCATAACTATCAATAGCATTATTTAAGATTATCCCACTAGACAGTTAAATCATGGTTAGGCATACAATCTTAAGACCACGTATTTGCCTTAAGTACAGAAGTATTCTGTTTGTGCTCCTTTTTGCTTGGCTAATCAAGGTCTATCAGCAGGCATTTGCCTACTTTAAAAGTACCGCTTGTGACATCAGAATTAGGCCCAGCCTGCCATCACTTAAGCAAACAGGATGTGACTCTGAGTAACTTGGTATAATTCTTAGGAGCCATGTTATAAAAGAAACATTTTTTCTGATCTATTTTTTCCATTATTGTTGCGTGCTTCAGCTCATTAACCAGTAATCATTCTGGGTCCATTAGCTAGATATTGATATTGTATGCACTGTTGCCAGTTGTCATGACTTTAGATTTTGCATTACCTGTATATTTTCTTTAAAACACAGTTCTTGTACTCATGTTATTAATGAGATTCTTAGCTGTATCTCTAAATAAATTCCTAGCCTGCAGGCTCTCAAATATAGAAACGTAACTCGAAAGCACCCTGGAAGATTAAAAAATAAAAGGCAAAGACAGGGAGTCCCAAATCTTATGATTTTCTTGAATCCATTGGTTTGGCAATATTTTTCTTCTAACTGAGCAAACATTAAATACCTAGTTTTGTGTCTTGCATCTGCTTTCTTTGTGCAGCACGTGTTCACTGTGCTGATAAGGAAGATAACAGCACTGAGGAAAGCTAAGAAAGCACTTTCCCCCTGCCCTTTTCCTGTATTCTGCTTTTGGGAAATAATCAAAAATCTCAGTCCCAGCTAGAAGTTTGGCCAATATACAGATTTTTCATAGTGAGTTTTCAGATTCACACCCGACATGTTCCAAAAAGCAATTGCAAAAGAAATTTATTCTTCCAAGTACTTAGCTCCTTCAGCCTTTCCATACTAGGCTTCATTTCAGATTCTCTCCGCGGGGCCCAGGTAAGGCTTAGAGGCAGCACGCAAAGGCGTTCCTCATGGATGCAGAGGCACATTTGAAAGCAGCTGGTTGAAATGACTTGACTTTGTTTCTTTAAAGAGTGAGGAACCTCAGACCCATTCATGTTTAGATGTCTGGTTTGGCTTGAAATTTTTGCAGCAATGAACAGGAAAATGACCCTGTTACGATGCCCTCTTCGGAAGTGCCCTCTTCTCCTCTTAGAGCATGTCTCTTAAGAGATTGTGGACTGGGTACTCACTAAATCTGGATGTCTACCTAGGTTTAAATTGAGTAATAGGGATCTTGATTTACTGTTTACATATAGCAGTTTCACAGACTGGTTTCTTGATTGCCTCTTTTCACTGGTTTTACATCAGTTGCTCCTGATTTTGTGTGAACAAGTTGGACTCCTTGGACTTCTTGAAGAGAGCCTGCAGTTGAGCACATTTGTGATCCAGGAGCAATTCTTCCAAGTGATTTTCCGGGCTGGGGAATTAATAAGAAGTTTCTTCCCATCCTCAACAGGCACTGGAGACCTGATGATGAGATGGAAAATTGGAGAGATCTTTGACAAGGTGCTAATCAAAATCTCAGCACTGGGCTCTACTCCACCAAACCAAAAAAAAGCACACGTGCTTATTGACTGAAGCGGTGCCTCAGCTTCATCGTAACAACGTAAGTTTGGAAACAAGTACTATAATTAACCATGACTGTATTATTGGATGTGTGCATGTGTAATTAACAAAGCAGATATTTTTGTGTATGTGGCTCTACTTATTTGTTCATGAAAACTCCCCACCATTTTCATCAGCATATTAAGGTTAATTAAAATTAATTCTGTTTGTATTGACTGCCTTTTCACGTATGCGAAGTTTGTGCAAATCAACTGTGTGGCCAGGGCCGCCTTCCCTATAAAATCCATAATGTTTGCTTTCAGAGCTGGGGGAAAGAGGAATCCAAATTGCAGGCTGTTTGAAATTTAAATCAGAGCAATGCTGGTCAATAGTATCAAGGTTACAGTGCCCTGGAAGATTTTGATTGGGTGCTGCCAGGTGCATGCTGGGTGACAATGACATTAAAGGTCAGTTGAATGGAGTTTTAGGATTTCTTTGCTTTTTGGTTAATGCTGGGATTCATGGCTGAAAAAAATCAAGGAAAGCCATGATCTCTTTTCATACAGTAGAATTGTACGGCTTTGGGGATGATGTTCAGCCTGTGCCGAGGGAGAGCATGCACCCTGCTAATGCAAGGATTCCCTGGCTGAGATCAGAGCTTTCTTGTATTAAGCCCTGAACAAATACATAGCAAGACACAAATGTTGTCATGAAGAGTTTGCAATTTAAATGAATGGGACTGATGTGCTGTGTGAGAAGGGAAGCATATGCCCAGGAACGTGGGGTGACTTGTTGAGGGTCATGTTGCAGGCTAGAAACATTACAGTGGGCTCTCCTGGGAGCTGGAAGTGAACCCAGTACTCCTAACTTCCCACCACAACTCTGCCTGTACTCCTCCCAGTGTCTTCCTAGGTCCTGTGTTTCTACGAGATGCTTAAACAGGTTTCAGACTAAAAAGACTTTTTGAGCTTTCGTTAGATCAAACAGTGAGAGCTTTCATGAAACTTAATCTGCATGAAATAGCAATTCAGCCATTATTGTTAATACATATTACTTGAACAGGGTCCCAAGCTTGCCAGAGCTTTCAGGTGGATCTGACTGTACCTCTTACAGTGAGCTCTTCAGAAAAAGATTTTAAATTGCAAAAGCTGTGTTTTGTTGGACCGCAAACAAAACCAATATATAGATGCTTTAAACCAGCAAAAATTCAGATGAACAAATTTGAATAAAAAGAGGACAATACAAATCCTCCTCTCTTTCTCTTCCCATGTGGATAGATCCTCTCTTTCAGGTTTGCTCTGATTTCAGCAATTCATTGGCTTTCTGTGTGACAAGCTCAATGCAGTCATAGAATCATAGAATGGTTTGCGTTGGAAGGGACTGCAATGGGCAGGGACACCCTCTGCTAGACCAGCTTGCTCAAAGCCTCATCCAACCTGGCCTTCTCCAGAGGGCTGCTTTCAATGCATTCTCCGCCCAGCCTGTAGTTGTGCTTGGGATTGCGTTGACCCACATGCAGGACCTTGCACTTGGCCTTCTTGAACTTCATGCGGTTTTCACGGGCTCACCTCTCAAGCCTGTTGAGGTCCCTCCGGATGGCAGAGGGAGTCCTTCTTAAGTTCCTAGGAAAACGAATTCTATCCATCCCCCTTTGAGGACCATGTTGTGCATTTCTCCCTGCTCCTCTCAGCTTTGTTGCTGTCTTTGCTTGCACGCAGGCTCCTGCTTGCTGGTGGGTCTCGTTCTCTCCATTCATCCCTCTCTGCACGACAGGTCTGGGCACACTCAGTCCCTGAGGTGACTGGAGTAACGTCCCATGCTGGTGAGAGGCTTTCCCCTAGTCTGCAGGGGACAAGCTGCCGACCCCCTTGCTGGCTGCCCAGCCCTTTCAGAGGGTACGGGCTGATCGCAATTCTTGCATCTATTGTTACAGACTATCTGCAGGCTCAGGAGTATGCTTCTACATGCCTTACTCCTGATTTATGTTCCTTTGGTTTATTCCCCAGGGAGGGAAATCTCTACAGGGTGTAAATCAGATTTTTTTTTTTTCTTCCCTCCCTTCTTTTTTTGCAGAGACTGTCTCATAATTCTTTCAAATGTAAATCTGAATATAATTCTGGAACAAGAATGGATTCTATGGCTAATCATGTGGCTTCAGGCTTTTTATCTCTGTAAAGCTCTAGGCCATTTCTGTAGAAATATACAGGACATCTTCCAAAGAATAAAATAGTAATGTCCTATATCGTCCAATTGCTTTTCCATAAGCCCTTGTAAAGGTGAACATATTTTGGTTTGTTTATATAACAGTTCTACCATCTAAAAGTAGGAAAGCAAAATGTGGGGAGAATTTTTTTCCCATTAAAACTGGCTGTTAATCTGCTTCCTTGACAAATGTACTTGATGCTGATGGTATTTTTCCATTCCTGTCTACTCCCAGTAAGACTGAACGATATGTTTCTGTCTCTGTCTTGGCTCTGATAGTGTTTTTGTACTAACATAACATAATGCCATACAATTAGAAATTATATGTTAGCTGTTAGTCATAGCCCAGTGAGTTTACATTAGACAAAAGAAATTAAATGGGAACCAGAGGAGACCTAGTAAGCGCAGTTTGGTGGGTTTTTTTTTTTTTTTTAATATATTCAGAAATACCACATTTCTATTGATGAGAATCATTTATGCCTGTATAGGGGAAACTAATTGTGCTACAGGCAAAAAAATTCCTGGTCATTTCTTCACATTCAAATCATGCATAGTTTGTAAATACAAAAGTAAAGAGAATTTTTTCCTCTGTGTTGGAATTGATGGGTTGCTTTGAGATTTTTATTCACTCCCTCAAAGGAAATACAACTATTTTTAGTCTTGATGTTCTGTAACGCTAAAGGATGCCTTGTAAATTGTTTTATTCTGCGGAGTGAGAATTCAGACTGTCCTGAGGCACTTGACTCCTTGTGTGACTGTCCTGGTGGGAGCCTCTCGACAGGCTTGGCTCGGTCAGACCAGTGGCATTGCTAGTCTGGTACCTGTGTGTCTGGTGGTGATCGGGACTGTTTCCTTCAGAGGAATTTGAGGGAACCTGTCTTCTGGAAAGTTTCGCTCTCTCTCATTAGAGACTGTCTTAGGCCCTC